>NC_052156.1:106507857-107107857 GCF_902713615.1 Scyliorhinus canicula | reverse complement strand
TTTGCTGAGGTTCCTGTTCATATTCAAGACGCTTCCAATTTTTGTAACCATGGCTTTTTTCCAGAAACTGAATACGATTATCTCAGACTTTGTGTGGGCAGGGAAGGTGCCACGGGTTAAGAGGACCCTGTTACAGAGACAGAGGCAGAGGGCGTTGCTTAACCTACTGCATTAATATTGGGTGGCGAATGTGGCGAAGGTGAGGTGCTGGTGTAAGGAGAGGGGGCAGAGTGGGTCAGGATGGAGGAAGAATCCTATATGGGATCCTACCTGAGGGCAATGGTGACAGCGCCATTGCCACTGGCGCCAAGGAACTACATAGAGAGCCCAGTGGTACAGTCCACAGTAAAAGTCTGGAACCAGCTGAGGAGGCAATTTAGGATAGTGGGGGTGTCGGTATTTACACCGTTGTGTGAAAAGCATGGATTTGAGCTGGGGAGGATAGACAGTATGTATAGGAAGTGGAGAGAAGTGGGGCTGGTTAAGGTGAAGGAGGTACCTGGAAGAGAGGTTTGCCAGTATAGAGGAACTGAAAGAGAGGGTGGAGCTTGCGAGAGGAAGTGAGTTTAGGTACCTGCAGGTGAGGGATTTCACGCGGAAGGTTTGGAAAGAGTTCCCCAGGTTACCGAGGTATGGCCTGTTGGAACGATTGCCGCTTCCAGACGTGGAAGGGGAGAACAGGAGACATATACGGGTGGCTAGGAGAGCAGGGAGGTGAACAGGTGGTGAAGATTCAGGAGAAGTGGGAAGGGGAGCTGGGAGGGGAAATAAACTGGGGAGTATGGAGTGAGGGTAAACGTGACTTCCTCATGCGCAAGGATGAGCCTGATACAGTTCAAGGTGGTACACAGGGTACATATAACAAGAATGCATATGGCAAGAATAAGTGGGTTCTTCCAGGGGATGATAGACGAGTGCGAAAAGTGTGGGCAGGGACCAGCAAACCATGCACACGTGTTCTGGGGTTTTAAGATGTTGGGAGAGATTTTGGGCGGGAGTGTTCGTGGCGCTCATGAGGAACTGTATAATTGTGTGTTGGGGAGTTTTCTCCACACATTGTTCATGTTTCGTAACCATTTACATAAATTTGGAATAAAATACATTAAAAAAAACAACCTGCATACCTGGGGTTTTTGTTGAAGTTGGCCCACAAACAGAGAGTGATGTTCTCATCAGTAACGACTTCCTGCATGTTCCCAGTCTCAATGTCAACAAGGTCAATGGCTTTCTGAAAAAGGAATGCAAGTTTTTAAATATGCAGTGAACCTTTCAATTATTTCAAGAAGCATTGTGTGTGAAAATATCTATCACGTGTTCACATTAACTTACAAATCTCTGGGGCAGCACGGTGGCACAGTGGTTAGCATTGCTGCCTACGGCGCTGAGGGCCCGGGTTCGAATCCCGGCCCTGGGTCACTGTCCGTGTGGAGTTTGCACATTCTCCCCGTGTCTACGTGGGTTTCACCCCCACAACCCAAAGATGTGCAGGGTAGGTAGATTGACCACTCTAAATTGCCCCTTAATTGGAAAAAATAACTGGGTACTCTAAATTTGTTTTTTAAAAACTTACAAATCTCTTGTATAGAAAGTATAGCAGGTCTTCCTTTTACAGGATAACAAGATGACAAAAACAACCCAGAACTGCATTGTCATTAAACACCGATATTAAAAAAAACGTGGGGCTGTAGATTCTGCTCGATTGCATTTTCTTTTCTTTTTTTTTATAAATTTAGATTACCCAATTATTTTTTACAATTAAGGGGCAATTTAGCACGGCCAATCCACCTACTCTGCACATTTTTGGGTTGTGGGGGCGAAACCCACGCAGACACGGGGAGAATGTGCAAACTCCACACAGACAGTGACCCAGAGCCGGGATCGAACCTGGGACCTCAGCGCCGTGAGGCGGTTGTGCTAACCACTAGGCCACCGTGTTGCCCTGCATTTTCTTTTCTGTAAAATTTCCTTGAAATCCACCTAACTTGCATACCTATAGACTTGGGGGGAAACTAGAGCACTCGCAGGAAAGCCACACTGACACTTGGAGAACGTGCAAACTCCACACAGTCACCCAAGGCCGGAATTTAACCCAGGTCCCTGCCGCTGTGAGGCAGCAGTGCTAACTACTATGCCACCCATTAAACATTTACTCCTTCCATCTCTGACACACAGTGGCAACAGTGTGTACCATCTACAAGATGCACTGCATTAACTCACCAAGGCTCCTTCAATGGCAACTTCCAAATCTATGACCCCTACCACCAAGAAGGACAAAGGCAGCTGATACATGGGAACACCACCACCTGCAAGTTCCTCTCCAAGTCATACGCCATCCTAACTTGGGAATAATTTATTGGAGGTATTTTCAAATATATACAGAAAACAGAAAGACTCCAAGAAGTGTGACAAACCAACAACATTGTAATAACATGTCTAACACTAACTTTACACAGTCCCTTCTCCTCCCTGCCTTTATCCAATGTAACCCTTAACCCCCCCCCCCCCCCCCCCACCACTTTCTTTCCCAACAAAGAAAAGAATGAGAGACAAGGAAAAGAAATAAAACAAGACCCCCTCCACTGATATTTTAGTACACTTTAAAGAAGTTGTTGAACAGCTTCCAACTCACGGACAACCCCTCGTCTATCCCCCAATGATGAACCTGATCTTTTCTAAGTGAAGAAATTCCGCCAAGTCACTCATCCATGACCCTACCATTGGTGGTTCCGAAACACGCCAATGCAGCAAGATTTACCTCCGAGCTAGCAGGTAGGCAAAGACCATTGCGTCAGCCTCTTTCCCCGCCTGAACACCCAGATCAGCCAAGTCTCCTAAAATTACTATCCACGGGCTCGGTATTAACTCTACTCCCAAAACCTTTGACAATACTTCCATCACCCCATTCCAGAACCCCACAAGTCTCAGGCACGGCCAGAACATGTGGGTATGGTCATCAGAGTTCTGGCACACCACCCGCATTGGTCCTCTACTCCCGGAAAGAATCGATTCATCCTGGACGTCATCAGATGAGCCCTTTGCACCATCTTAAATTGTATTAGGCTTAATCTTGCGCATGACGAGAATGCATTCATCCTGCGTAGAGCCTCCTTCCAAATCTCCTCCTGTATCACTCCACCTAGTTCCTCCACCCACTTTTGCCATATTTCCTTCACCAGTGCTTCCTCCTTTTAACTCAGCTCTACATAAATCTGGGATCTTGCCTTTCCAAATGTTACCCTCTGATTAGAGCCTGTCCTGTAGTCTGGGGCCGCAACATCGGGAATGAACGCAACTCCTTTCTCAGGAAGGCCCTGATCTGTAGGTGCATGAACCCATTCCCCTTAGGTAACTGATCTGCCTCTTCTATCTCTAACAGGTTCGCAACCTTCTCCCCAACAAACAGATCTCTAAAACTCCCAATCCCCATCCGGTCCCACTCCCAAAACCTAGCGTCTAGTCTCAACACAAATCTGTGGTTGTCACAGCTCAGGGTCCTCATGTACATGTCCTCCATCCTACAGTGCTGCCGGCACTGCTTCCACACCCTCAGTGCAGAAATCACCACCGGATTCTAGGAAAGTCTGTTTTGCAAAACAGCTGAGGCGCTGACACCAATGCTCTCAAAGTGGTTCCCTTACACTAGGCCCCCTCCATTCGACTCCACATCGACCTCTGATCTACCATCCACTTTCGAACCATGGCAATGTTTGCTGTCCAGTGATAGTTCTGTAAATTTGGTAACGCCAGGCCTCCCCTCCGACTATGAGAATTTAAAAATCAAGGCGCTGTTTAGCAGGGAGACAGGACATGAGGAGCAGCGTTTTAGGTTGACAGAGGATAGAACAAATAGCAAAGAATACAGCATTGGAACAGGCCCTTCGGCCCTCCAAGCCTGTGCCGACCATGGCACCTGCCTAAACTAAAACCGTATGCACTTACGGAGTCCGTATCCTTCCTTTCCCACACTATTCATAAATTTGTCTGGATGCCCCTGAAATGCCGCTATCATACCTGCTCCCACCACCTCCCCAGGTAGCGTGTTCCATATATTTACCATCCTCTAAACTTGCCTCACACATCAGTTCTAAACTTTTCCCCACGCACTTTAAACCTACGTCCCCCTCGTACTTGACTCTCCTACCCTAGGAAAGAGCATCTGACTATCCACTCTGCCCATGCCACTCAAAATCTTTTAGACCTCTATCAGGTCGCCTCTCAACCTCCGTCGTTCCAGTGAGAACAGACCAAGTTCATCTAACCTCTCCTCATAGCTAATGCCATCCATACCAGGCAACATCCTAGTAAACTGCTTCTGTACCCTCTCCAAAGCATCCACATCCTTCTGGTAGTGTGGCGACCAGAATTGTACACAATATTCCAAATGAGGCCTAACTAAGGTCCTGTACAGGACCATAGAGCATGGGGGTAATGAATGGGGTTTCAGCAGATGAGCTGATGCAAGAGTGGAGTCTAACAAAGGTATGGAGATGGAAATAGGTGTTCTTAGTGATGGTGAAGCAATATATTCCAGTAACATAACCAAACATCACCGTCCCTTATCCTTTTTTTGATAAATTGAGTGTACCCAATTCCTTTTTTCCAATTAAGGGGCAATTTAGCGTGGCCAATCCATCTAGCCTGCACATCTTTGGGTTGTGGGGGCGAAACCCACACAAACACGGGGAGAATGTGCAAACTGCACACAGATAGTCACCCAGAGCTGGAATCGAACCTGGGACCTCGGCGCCATGGCCGTACCTTATCTAAGATCCGGGCTGGGATTCTCCAGTCCCATCCGCGGTGGGATCCGTTGCGAACGAGAATAGAAAATTTGGCGTTCCAGCCAAAACCCCATTCACTTTCAGTGGCACTGGAAATTCCCGGCCGCAAATGAGAACAGAGGATTTTGGCCCCTTTGTCTTACCAGATGCTGGCTTTATCTTCATGCTTCCTATAATCCTGATCTTAAATTAGCTTAAATTTACTTAATGACAGGACCATACCTGAAGCTTTTTCTCTCTGATTTACGACCATCCTGCCCTTCACATGATTCAAAAGACAGAATTTCTGAACATAATGAAACTTGTATTAACTATTCCTCTTATTCACTTGTCAGATAAACTATTAAAGGTTATTGCTACCCAGTCTCAATAAGCTCTCCGTTAGGCCATTCATTTTTTAATATTTAATGTCACGCTGAATTTTGCTTGCTTCTCCCAGCTCAGCCCAAAAGTCATCATTTGCATTAACCCAAAGATATCACACAGCATGACTCACATTATCTATTATCTATGGATTAGTCAACAACCAGTTTTGGTTAGCCCAGACAGAGAAAGTTTAGTGCATGTTTTTTGGTGCACCTGCGAGTATGAGTGATTTGCTTAAGCACCTACCTGCAGGAGGATATCAGTTGCTTTATTATTGATGTTGGAGAGAAGTTCCTGAAGATCCCAAATGGTCTGTTGATACTGGAAAGCAGTCGCCTCAGGCAACTCATCAGGAGGTGTGTCACTTAATAGTATTTCCAATTCATCTAAAAGCTGCAACACGTTCCATGAGAGTCACAGGGCAGATTTAAAACAATTTTCCATTGTACAGCACTCAAAAGTCTTTGTTGAAATACTTCTAACATCTATGTGAAATGGTTCTAAATATTAATGAACAGAATAATTTGGAGAGACATAACTTTTTGAAAATTAAGGTCCAGAACAAGTGTAGATGAGTTTCACTTGAGCAAGGAAGGGGGAAATCTCTAATGCAGCAAGAGAGAGAGAGGGAGACATTGGGTGGAATTTAACAGAAACATTTTGAACTTCATTTGTGGTGGGTTTTGCAGAGAGTTTCCCGCCGCTATCAAACAACACTATGGGTGCGATTCATAGCCTCGTCTTGCTCTCATTCGAGCGAAACGAGGCGGTGAATAGCAGAAGCCGAAAACGAGAACTATGCCAAGCGCAGAACAGTTTGTGATGCAACCGACCAGCTCCTGTATGGGAAATCGGGATCTCGCCGCAGCGTGGCGAAAAACAAACTATCACCACTTAAGCTCTATTTACATATGATTAACGGGAGCCACCCCATATCCAGGGAGGAGGGCCTCCCGTCATTCACCGCCCTCCCCAGCACGTTGTGACGCTGGCACCGATTAGTACATCTTTTTTAAAATGTGATCCTGGCGGACGGGCTTCTGTGGGGAGCCGAGGAGGTGAATAGCCATCTTGGCTCACAGGCAATGGGTCCTGGGCATGTCACTGCAGTGCTCTGCGAGGATGGGGGACCCTCAGCTGGGTGGGGGACCCTTGGCTGGGTTGGGGGACCCTTTGCAGCGGTGGGCCACATGGCAGTGTGGTGGGAAAATCTTGGGGGGGCAACCAGGGGCAACCGCTCGCTGTACCACCATGCCAACCCCTGAATCGTGTGTACCCATTCCAGGGGCAACCCTTGTCCCTGCCCGTCTGCCCCACCAACCATCCATAACACCCAACAATTGCCAAGGCCTCTGGCTGTGCGTCAGAAGCTATTGCGAATAGAGGATTAGCAATCGTGGTTAAGTGAGCATTTCACCTAACCCAAGTGGATTCCCATGGGTGGGCGGGCCATGTGGAACATGGGAGTCATTGCCTAGCATCCCAATCAGACCGTGATGCCTGAACACTGTGCCTGAACACTGCGGGAGGCAACACCACATATACAGCAGCCAACATCTGAACATCCAGGGGATGGGACACAGCTCCAGGGACATGTTCACGGCTGGAGAGTGGTTGAATGCAATGGGGAGGGTCCAGCGCCCAGGTCCAGGTGATGTTATGAGCAGGTATCTGAGGTACATAATCTGGGGTCTGGTGAGGGGGGGCCAGGTGTGTGTGGGCAGGGCGTTCCGGGTGGGAGAGGGGGAATCAATGGAGGAGTGTGGGAGTGTGGGAGCCATCGCTGTCTGTCAGTCTAACAGCCTCTCCCAACGCTATGACAGGGATTTTGGACCCAGGACTTGGCACATGGAGGAACAGGACACCTGTTCCTGGTGCCTGCCAAGGTCACTGCAGGGGCATTCCAGGGCTCAAATGGAAACCTGTGTGGCATCTCACAGGCCACAGGTGCAGTGGCAACCCTAGGGTTGCTGGCGCCCCGGGCAAGCTGAACTTCAGCGCCCTTCGGAGGCCGGGGGGGGGGGGGGGGGGGGGGGGGGGGGGCGAGGCGGGGGGGGGGGGGGCCGAGGCGGGGGGGGGGGGGGAGGCAGGGGGAGGCCGGGGCGGGGGCGGGGGGGGGGGCGGGTGGCCGGAGGGGTGGGGGGGGCCGGAGCCGGAGGGGGGGAGGGGGGGTGGGGCTGGGGGAGGGGGGGCGGAGCCGGAGGGGGGGGCCAGAGGGGAGGACGGAGGGGGGGGGGCGGAGGGGGCCGCCCTGGGGAGGGCGGCCACCGCGCATGCGCTGGTTGGCACCGGCCCAACTGCGCATGCGCGGGACCCGAGTCTGGCGCCCCCTAACACATGGCGCCCCGGGCGACTGCCCGAGTTGCTGGTACCTTGGGCCGGCCCTGCACAGGTGTATCTACAGTCATGGATACCTGTGTTTGCCTGGGCAAAAATTACATCATCTTCGACATGGAGCGGGTTTCTCCACCATCGCTGGGATTTCCCAGGTCCAGGGAGCAATAGATGCCACGCATGTTGCCCTGTGCTCACCGGGCCATCTGGGAGTGCCCTATCTTAAAGTAAGGGGTTCCACTCATGCATGGCCACCAGATGAAGATCATGCACGTGTGTGCACGCAGCCTGTGGAGTGTGCATGATAGCTACATCAGCTACAGGATGGGCGGCTGGATTTTGGGGGATAAGGGGTCCCCGCTGAGAATCTCGCAAATTGCGCCAGTACGGAGGATGGTGATCGAAGCGGAGACCGGGTACAAGAGAGGCAATGCAGCCGCCCGGGCTTTGATTGAGCGGTGCATCGGACTGCTCAAGATGCAGTTTCGATGCCTCAACCACTATGGTGTGCACTCCAGTACACCCCTGGAGGGTCGCCCGCTTTGTGGTGGTCTGTTGTGCCTTCCGCACCCTTGTACAGTAGAGGGGCGACATGCTGGAGGTTGGTGATGAGGAACGTGTGATCACCTCTGAGAAGGAAGAGGAGGAGGAGGATGATGAGGCGGCGCTGAACCAGCAGAGGCTGGGGGACAAGACCAGGAAGGAACTAGATGGCCAGCCGGTAGCTGCAGGACAGGCAGCAGCGGCGATTGTTTGGCAAAGGAAAAAAAAGGTGTTTGTGAGAAGGAGCAGGATTTTTGACTCTCTATACAACAGCAGCTAAACGGCTAACAGTGGTAGCAGAGGATGGTTGCTATGCAAATGTGAAGGGTTGAAAGATACAACTTTTCCAGACCCAACCAAGGAGTGAGTAAGAAAAAAAATGTATATTTATGGCTGAACCTAGGATAAAAATGGCTGGATATGACTATCCTCCCTTATTTTCTGAAAGGGGATCGCCGACCAATGGAGAACAAAGAACAAAGAAAGAAAATTACAGCACAGGAACAGGCCCTTCGGCCCTCCCAGCCTGCGCCGATCCAGAGCCTTTATCTAAACCTGTCGTCTATTTTCCAAGGGTCTACTTCCCTCTGTTCCCCGCCCCTTCATATATCTGTCTAGATGCATCTTAAATGATGCTATCGTGCCCACCTCTACCACCTCCGCTGGCAAAGCGTTCCAGGCACCCACCATCCTCTGCGTAAAGAGAAGTGCAGTTGTTATGTGGACTAAGGTAACTGCCTTGGGAAAGAGTAAACAAGGTATGGCATTGGCTCTTTCTCTACCTTATGAGAGTAAAATCTGAAGAAAAGTGTTTTCTGAGCTGGAATTTCATAGAATTTACAGTGCAGAAGGAGGCCATTTGGCCCATCGAGTCTGCACCGGCTCTTGGAAAGAGCACCCTATCCAAGGTCAACACCTCCTATCCCCATAACCCAGTAACCCCACCCAACACTAAGGGCAATTTTGGACACTAAGGGCAATTTATCATGGCCAATCCACCTAACCTGCACATCTTTGGACTGTGGGAGGAAACCGGAGCACCCGGAGGAAACCCACGCACACACGGGGAGGATGTGCAGACTCCGCACAGACAGTGACCCAAGCCAGAATCGAACCTGGGACCCTGGAGCTGTGAAGCAATTGTACTAGCCACAATGCCAGCGTGCTGCCCAGAATTGGAAGAGTTGGACTCAGAAGAAGGTCTGGAGACTCTATTGGATAACTTGTTAAGTGCGTATGAAGCCGGGTCAGATTTTGATAGATTCCGGAAAACAGAGGATTTCTCCATTGAAGACTAATGGCATTTGGCAGACTATATAAAAGGCTGAAAAACACAGCCTGGAATTTCCACAGTTTGTGTTGGCATTTAAATTACTTGAGTGTGCTAGAGTGAGCAACATGGATAGGCTCCTAGTTTTGACAGGAGTTAAATTTGCAGATAAGGATACCTTATTCGTTCAGATATAGAGGCCTTAAAAAGGTTTCTGGGGAAATATTTGATTCCTATGGTCTGATGACCCAAATGGGTCAGGCAGCAATATAGCAGACGGTGGAAGATACACTACTGACAGGATGGCAAAATCGTACAGCTACAGCAATTGTATGGAAGGAGATCGGGACCCGGAAATTATGAGGACAGAAACCCATTTAGAACCTATAATAGGAGGAAGGATATGGAGAATGGAAATAGAAAGATGAATCCCAGAAATGCCAAGGCATGATAAATCGATGTTTTCGGTGTGACTCTCAATACCATTATGCTTTCAACTGTCCAACACGTTATAATAGTGTTTGAAGCGACACATGACACAGAAGAGTCAGAAGAGGAAAAAGATAGTGACCAGAAAGAAGGCATTGTCCTATTAACAAGCAGTTTTACTCCAGTAATGAGGGTGTTGGTTGCAGAATCCTTCAATTGTGCTGTATTGGACAGTGGCTGCACATCTTCTGTGTGTGGAATTGACTGGTTAAAATGTTACCTGGACTCTTTGAATGCTGAAAATCGTAACAAGGTTAAGGAATTTGAAAGTTCCACAAGTTTCAGGTTTGGGGATGATAATACTCTGAAGTCGCTGAAAAGAGTTGTGATCCCTTGCAATATTGCCGGAGTGAATCATTTCATTAGCACGGATGTTGTATCAAGTGAGATACCTTTGCTTCTGAGCAAACTGTCGATGAAGAAAGCACATATGAAACTGGATATGGAACAGGATAAGGCAACAGTTTTTGGAAAGATGGTGGACTTACAATTTACACAGTCGAGACACTATTGTATTCCATTACTGACAAATAATGTTTCAAGTACAGTTGTTAAGGATGTGTTAATGGCAGTTGAAAATAGGACTTTAGCTGATAAAAAGCTTGTTGTATTAAAACTGCATAGGCAATTTCCGCATCCGTCTCCTCGGAGGCTGAAAAATTTATTATAGGATGCAGGGGTAAGGGATGAAGACTATACTAAGCTGATAGAACAGGTTAGTGATCGCTATGAAGTTTGTAGGAAGTACAGAAGGACACCATCATGACCGATGGCCAGGGATTTTAACAACATTGTGGCCATGGACCTTAAGATCTGGGTTAAAGCTAACAATATACTTATTTTGTAGTTTGTAGATTTAGCAATCAGATTTAGCCAATCAACGATTGTACGAAGTAAAGAAAAGAGAGTAACTCTGGATTAAATCGTGGAAAAAATGGATAGGGACAGGAATGGGCCCACCGACAAAATTCCTTACGGACAATGGGGGAGAATTTGCTGATGATGAGTTTTGGGATATGTGTGAATAAGTGAATATCACAGTTCCGAATACGGTTGCAGAAATGGTTAATAATGGTGTGTGTGAAAGAAACCATACTGTAATAGATGATGTGCTCCGGAAAATTTTGGCAGATAGACCAAACTGCAAGTTAAATTCAGCTTTAGCATGGGCGGTACATGCAAAGAATTAATTGCAGATGGTTGGAGGCTATAGTCCCTATCAATTAATGTTTGGTAGAAACCCTAAAATTCCGTCCATTTTGGATGACTAGCCTCCAGCTTGGGAAGGGACTACAGTTAGCTGTGCCTTTGCTGAGCATTTAAATGCATTACACAGCAGTAGAAAAGCTTTTTTGGAAGCCGAAGTCTCTGAAAGAATTCACAGAGCTTTAAGGCATAATGTACGGCAATCAAATACCGCTTTTCAGCAAGGAGACATAGTATACTATAAGAGAGACAATTAAAATGAATGGGAAGGCCCAGGTACAGATGGCAAAACAATTATTTTGCAACATGGCAATCAAACTGTTAGGGTACATTCATCAAGGATAATGGGTACAGATTACAAATTTTCAAATTTAGATAGACCAGACAGACATGATCAGGAACCAGGGTCATCTAGTACACGCATGTTACAAAACTATAAGGACTAGTTAACTGATATAGACAGGGTTTCTGTAAAGGAACACAATACTTCTGATGAATTAGATCAGGCCATTTTTCCAAAAGGACAACTGCCAAAAGTTGGTACTGTGGTGAATGAGATTCACACGGTATTATAGTTACCAATGTCACTCTGTTCTAAGTATATATATGTATTAATATTGTACGTGCAATTGCATTACCTGACCACCAGGGGGAGTAGCTCTGGGAGTACTCGAGAGTTTGTACTGGGCGCCTCCCTTGGCTCCGCCCAGAACTCCTCCCCCTGGAGCTGCTGTATAAAGATCCGTGCCACAGAGTCAGCCAGCCAGTTCACCAAAAGTTCAACGGCTAACAGGCTGGCTCTGTTGTAAGTATATTAAAACCGCTATTCTAATCCTACAAGCACGTGTCCGTAGAATTGTTGGTTCCAACAGGTACAAAAGTGACATACTTGCCTGAGGGGTCTAGTTAATGGAAGGATGCAACTGTTATTAGTAGAGCAAGGAAGGCCACTGGAAAGTATAAACATTGGTTGAATGTACAGCATACAGGGGAGGGTGACAAGACAATGGATCGGGAACATGACGTTCAAAAATGGAGGGCACAGAAACGCAGTGCCAGTTCAGATAGTACACGGGTAGTGAACAGGTTCGCAGGAAAAGGTCGCGAACTATTGAAAGGACATCCCACAGCAGAACGGAAAGATCAAGCAGTACAGAACGAGATACCAGGCGGATTAGGGGACGTAGTTTATCAAGGTCTCGGAACATGGGTAAGACTATAAATACTACTAGGAGTAGAAGCCCATATGGACGTGAGATTTTGGCGGCTTCCAATAAATTCGATGAAAAAGTTATCAAAGGTGCCAAACAGCAAGAACTGCATAGTTGGAGTAAATTTGGGACATGGAAGTACCAGATAGGGGACAACGAGCTCCATCCCACAGATGTATTTGCACGGAAAAGATTCTTCCGGATGGAATTTATAAGGCAAAGGCCAGGCTTGTGGCAAGGGGATTTGAAGAAAACTTAGAAGATCAGGATTTAAGGGTAGATTCACCTACGACAGGAAAGGTTATTTTAAAGATCTTCTTTGCTCTATTAGCCACAAAGGCATGGGAATGCAAATCTATAGATATAAAAGCTGCCTTTTTGCAAGGGCATCAGCATCAGAGAGATATTTTTCTCCGTCCTCCTAAAGAGGCAGCTAACACAGAAGGGGTACTCTGGAAGTTGAACAAATATGTATATGGATTAAATGATGCGTCTAGAGTCTGGTATTTTTCGGTAAGGTCAGTCTTGTTAAAGTTAGTCTGTTGCCAGTTGAAAGCAAATCCGGCAATGTTTTACTGGCACTATAAAGGAAATCTTTCTGGCCATTGTTGCGAGCTGGCTGGGGTTGGCTGTGCAAGTGCTGTTTAAGTGCTGTCGATCTTGTTAGCAGGGAGCTGGCGAGCGCGGTCCCAGCGAATCGGCTGGTGAGCCTTCATTTGCAGCGAGATGCCCGTGGAACCTCCTGAAGTTGACCAATTAATGTTGAATACCGTTGCTGGATAGAGCGCCAGGGAGCTCACGGCAGTTCCCACTCGCTATCGCACTTAGCTTTCTGGAGAATCCCACCCTTAGTCACATTTTGTGGGCTCTGGTGAGTGTCTCTCCGGTTCAACACACATATAAGTTTTTTTTCAGCACTTGGGAGCTGAACTCAGAGATCGGGCCACCATTTTGAAAGGATGCCCTAATCTCGAAGTGAGCTTGTGGGTCCCCCACACCTCCACCCAAAGACAATGTCACCCCCTCCTGCACACGTGGGCATTACCCCACAACACTCTAAGTAAGGACATCCGACTATGGGGTGCTTGGGAGTACCCCCCTCATCAGGTCCCCCCCCCTTCCAGGATCTTCAACCGTCACTTCCTCCACCCTCCGTTCATTGGTATGCCCCCCCTTCTGGCCCTTGGCAGTGCCACCCTGGCACCTGGGCACCCTTACACTGCCACCCTGGCAATGCTCCTGCCAGGTGGACAGTGCCAAGATGCCCGTATTTCAGGGGTGGCACCAGGCAACCACCCTCCACCATCCCTGGCCACCCAGGGGCCTCCGAGACCAAGAGACCATGTTTGTATGGACCAGAACTGAATGGCCCGTGGCTTCAGCCTCCGATAGACCTCAGAAGGCCACTAGATCCCGGGTAAGCTTACCTAAGTAGGTTCAAAGCCTACTTTTGCACACGCCATTTGGGCGGGAATCTGATTATGACGCCTCGTGTTTCTTGGGTATATCCCGCGAGGCTTAAAGACTACTGGGAATCCTGTGGGAGGCCACACCTGGGATGTACCGGACGTGTTCCGCTCTCACTAAAGCACAACGCGGGCAGTATATCGTCCCCTATGTTAACTTAAAGAGTGAGTCTTGAGGGGGAAATAATGGGCAGAGTTGTACAGCCCCTTAGCGACTTGTAGTAGGGCATTAAAACAGTCCATTGACTTTGGCTGGGCCATAAAATGCCACCCAATGTACATGAAGCAAGCATTAAGAAAGAAAAAGTTTTGGAAGCACAAGAGAGGGAATAGCAAAAAGCTTTTTAAAACCAGGTAGGGACAAGAGCTATACTAGGAGGCTTTAACAGAGCAGGGATCACAATGGCCAAATTTCCAACAAAGATCAAAATTCCTTATAGATATAGTAGATATGGAGGTCGTGGCATGCAGTGGAAAGCATCCCTAAATCTCAGCCAGCAGTTCTGGACTCAAGTCCCAATTCAGCATTTAATTGCTGAAGAAAGAATGTTCACAACACAGCCAAACAAGTTGATTTATCAATTTGTAAATCCTTTCAACATATGTCAATGGCAAGCGGTAAGAGCGGGACAGATTCTTAGTTAGCCACAATACAGAAAAAGTGGAGCCTCTACGAAACTATATTTTTAGTGTACCTTCACATCCACACTATTTTTTATACTTTGGAGAATAGTGGAGGAAGTGGTGGAAGGATTTCCAAGCTGATAATCAGCTCATTGAACCGAGTTGAATGCTCCGTCCATGGCCAACAAGTCCTTGTGTTGGACTCGTACCCGGAGCTTCTGGTCCAGCGGTAGGGACACTACCCAGTGCTCCACAAGCGCCTCCTTTTTTTTTACATAGTTCTGGACTGCAACATACATATAAAAGTACATGTTGCCACAGCATTCAGACTGCTTGAGCAGCTGGTATGGATCAGATTGGTGCCAACAGCGTAGGATTCAATCCCCATTCCTTGTCTGGCCTGTGGTGAAGATCTTGGTGCTGTGGGTTGGACCTCTGAAGAAAGGTAGATATAACTTTTTCCATGGGAAATGCAAACTATATTTTCTTAAGGGTTATATTCAAATTATTACAGTGTAGAAATGTGATATGATAAGCATAAGCCATTGTGCAAATGCAATTAAGGGACTTTTTTGTTGTGCTGGATTTATAATATGGTGATAAATGTTAATCCTGAGAATCAATCAGATTCATATAATCTAATTAATTTGAGACCTAAGGTGATAAATGCAATGGAGACTGGCAGTTCCCAAATCTTCCCACCACTGAGTATTTCCTCCGGTTATTACCGGGCCTGTTGTACATTAAATTATAGAGAATTAATTGCTATGATTAGTCGACAACTTCATTATTGTGGAGCCAAAACAGGTTGGGAGCAGATAAACCATATTGATATTGGAATGTTTTCATCTAGTGTTCATAGTTGTAATATTATTGTGTGTCCTACTGCCATGTTGCATAAGGTGAAAACAAACAAAATAATTAACCCAGAGTACTAGAAGTTTTTTTGGATCTAACAACAGTCTAAGGATTAAAATGTTTATTCACCTTACCTGTATTAAAAACAGAAAATGGTGGAAAATCACAGCAGGTCTGGCAGCATCCGTGGAGAGAGAAAAGAGCTAATGTTTTGAGTCTGGATGATGCTTCGTTACGAAGAGTCCTCAAGCCTTGAAACGCTAGCTCTGTTCTCTCTCCAAAGATACTGCCAGACCTGCTGTGATTTTCCAGCATTTTTTGTTTTTGTTTCAGATTCAAGCATTTTCTGTTTTTGTTTCAGATTCCAGCATCTGCAGTAACTTGCTTTTATCCTTACCTGTAATATTGTTCCACCTCCTTCAAACAAAGACTTTACATCTACATTTGGATTCTCTTTGGTAAGGTTTATGAAAGTATTAATCGCCTGAGATATTGCTGGGTCAGGGGTTCCATCACAGCGCATGTAACGTTGCCACTGAAGGAGCAGAACCAAGGAGCAAATATTTACAACAGTAGACTACCTATTTCAACATTGATAATTTAGATCAAATGTTTAACATCACAACCCAAACTGCAGGTTTAATAAAATTAAGTGCATTTATCGTCAAATTATGCATGAACGTGAAGTAAAAAAAATGAAAAAGCATCTCTCCAATAGGTTGTCTGATGCTGCCCAGTCAGCTTGTGTTCAGGTTATCCTTCCCTTTCCACACTTAACACATTTTTGCTGAAAGTAGTACAGATGTAGTACAGGGGCTGGTTTAGCTCACTGGGCTAAATCGCTGGCTTTTAAAGCAGACCAAGCAGGCCAGCAGCACGGTTCAATTCCCGTACCAGCCTCCCTTGACAGGCGCCGGAATGTGGCGACTAGGGGCTTTTCACAGTAACTTCATTGAAGCCTACTCGTGACAATAAGCGGTTTTCATTTCATTTTTTTTCATGTCTACTTTTTAATTGAACATCCATTATTTTGTGTCAAAGTAAGCACAGTCCTCCATGTCTTCCCATTTTTGAATGACAGCCTTTCACCCATCATGTTCATAAAGAAAATCTTTTGAATTCAAATTATTTGAGTTCAGAGAACATTCAAAACAAAACAACAGCAAGGTTTGTGAATTACCATGTACGTATAGCTGACAGAAGTATATTTTCAAATTTCTGACATAAACATCTACATACTCTTTCATTAAGACTGTAAAACCCTTCCGCCAGTCTTTGGATCTGTGTCTGCTTTATGGGGAGTTGGCTACAGGTTTGTGCCCAGAGTTGCTTGTTTCTGATGGTGTCAGCATTTTGAGATTCAAGAGTTACTCAAAAGACATGAGCACAATATCCAGTACTTTCTTTGGGTGAAATGTTAATCAAAAGCCCTATCTGACCTCTCTGATGAAAATAAAAGCTCACACTACTTCAGTGAAGGGCAGGGGTATTCTCTCCAGTGTCATCATGGTTAACATTTATCCCTCAATCAACATCGCGAAGAAAAAGATTTTCTGATCATTACCACATTGCTGTTTGAGGGGGCTTACTCAGTGCAAAATTGGTTGCTGTGTTTCTTAGGTTTAGCAGTGACAACACTTCAAAAGTACTTCATTGGCTGTAAACCACTTTGAGACACGTTGAGTCACGAAAGGCGCTTTAACAGCAAGTCGCCTTCAACATTCTTCTTTCATGAATAAGCTTTTGCCCACAGAAAATTAGGACTATCAATTGGGATGTCATTGCCAGACAGCTCCCTTCAGGAGGTTTTGCAAACAGGACAGCTGTCGATTGCTTCAGCTAGGAATGAAGCGTTGCCAGAAAAGTGAGCTTGAAAGAGTGATTAAAGCAAAATTATTCAACAGAAACCTAAAAGAAAACATAGGGGGGGGGTTTCTCCACCCTGGTTTTCAGAGGACAGGAATGGCGGTGGGGGGCCGAGAATCGAGTGGGAGACCTAAACCGGCGCTTGTACTGGCTGGATTTACCCATTTGATTGTCCTCTCTCCCACCAATGACATAATGGGGATCCTGGTTTTAAAAGTCGGGATCTCCATTTACATCTGTTTGCGTATGCATATCAGGTGTTTACACCTGGTTCTTAACCCCCACATTGAACAGTTCATTCACATTGGCATGAGGGTATGCCAATGTGAATCACGACAGGCCCCTCCCATGATGTGCACCTGCCGAACAGGACCCTCCAGAGGGAGAGGGTCATGCCTGGGCAGTACACTGGAACTGCCCTGGCACTAACCTGGCACAGGCCAGGCAATTCCTCTGGCAAAGCCCCTGACCAGTTACTACAAGTGAATGGCCAACACCAAATGTTCCTGTATTCAAAAGTGTTGGCTCAGTGAGAATATGTGGAGAGTTTAAACAACAATTAACCCAGTATTGTGCGCAGATCACTATCCACTGACACTGATTGAAGATTTGTTTGCTGAACTTTCTGGAGAACAAAAATTCAGTAAAATTGATTTATTACAGGCATATTTACAAATAAATGTGGCTGCAAAATTATAGCCGTTATTCACCACTGTGATGCACAATGGTTTGTTTAATTACAGAAGACTTTCTTTTGAAATAACATCTGCTCCGAGGTCCTTGCATCAAATTCTAAGTGGGCTGAATGAGGTGGAATGTTATTGAGATGACATTCTCATCACCGGTTCAAGTGAACAGTAACACTTTAAGAAGTCGGAAGCTACTCTGAAATGTCTACAAAATTATAATCTCCGAATTAAAAAAGGAAAGTGCAACTATTTCAGGACATCCATAAATTAGCTGGGCCAAATCATCAATAAAGATGGCTTATACAAGGAGCCGAAGAAGATAACAGCAATCTCAGAAGCGCCATGTCCTCAAAATGTGACACACTCTGGTTGCTTTCCGGAATTATCAATTATTATGGTAAATTCGGGCATTCCAATTTGGGCCATAAACATTCACCAGGACTTCCAGCATCCCCTCCAATTTTCCACTGACCATCACATACCTACCACAACCCGGACCAGCTACAATGCTCCCCACCTCAAAAGCCACTCTCTAGTTAACCAACAGCATCACCCCCTCGTCTTCATGTCTAACCTCGAGTGAATACCTGCGCACCGATCCCTTGCTCAGCCTCGTCTGATCCCCCAACTTCAGGTGCGTCTCCTGCAAGAACACAACAGGCTCCTCAGATGCACAAAAACATGCAACATCCCTTTTTAAGCCAGCCCCTGGCCCGCCCTCAGATGTCCACCCCCATCTCTTTCTTCCCAACTGCACCACACCAACCACACCCATGTAAGCAAGCCCCCTTTCCCATGGCCTCTCCAGCATACTTCCCCCACAACCAAACAAAAGCCAACCCAATCCCACTCTCCACCACACCTTCCTCCTGGCAAGCCCCCACTTCACTCCTGTTAACTAACCCGTCCAGCTAGCATGGTGGCCCTGCCCAAGGCTTCTGACTTATCCTCACGCTTCAGCCACCCCTCACCCCCACCAATTCTCCTAACCACAAACAAAGAGAAACAAAAGGCGCACTCACCATCTCCGCTCCCCCTGTCGAAACCTACCCCTTTTTACCCACCCAATGTGCCACACAATTTACACAAAACTCCTCTCCCAAGTTCAATGTCCTCACACTCCTCCCAGACCATGGTCTCTCATAAAGTCCATCTCCTCTTCTAGTGAGTCAAAATAAAATTCCTGTTTTTGATACGTCACCCACAAGCGGGCAGGGTTCAAAACCCCAAAATTCATCCCCTCCTTGAAGAGGGCTGCCTTTATCTGATTGCACCTAGGCCTCCACTTAAACAGCTCTGCGCCCAGGTCCTAGTAAATCCGCAGCTCACTGCCCTCCCAGATACATTTCTTGATCTGCCTCGCCAACCTCAGGATCTTTTCCTTATTGAGGAACCAGTGCAGCCTCACCACCGTCACCCTCGACAGCTCCCCCACCTGCGGCCACCTCCTCAGAGTGCTGGGCGTCCGATCCACCTCGAGGGGCCGGTCAGAAGCCCCCTTTCCCATGGCCTCTCCAGCATACTTGCCACAAACTTGGCGGCCTTCACTCCCTTGATGCATTCAGGCATTCCAACAATCCTCACATTTTGCCTCCTGGAGCGGTTCTGGAGATCCTCCAATATATCTCTCAGCCTTTTCTGGCTGCTCATAACCATCCTCATCTCTGCCCCCAGCGAGGTCAGCCGATCTTTGTGCTCCACCACCGACTCCTCCACCTTCTGGATCACCAGGTCCTGAGCCTCCTGACTCTACTCCACTCACTCAATCGCCACCCTAAGCAGCTCCACCACCTTGGCCAAATCCTCCAAGGCCTCTTTCCTCTGCTGCTGGAATTTGTTATTTTAAAACTCCACCAGCTGCTCCATCAATCACTGCACGGGCAGCGCTGCCCCCTTGCCCTCCACCAACTTCAACTGTATTGCACCACAAAAATGTTCCTGCTCCAGCTGTTCCCTCCCCTTCTTATGGCACTTCTCGTCTGCTGATCCATACACCAACCTCACCAGAGGAGTTCTAACTTCCCTGGGCACTCATACACCTTTTGCCCTCAAATACCACACCATTCGGGTGGGGAAGGACCAAAGAAAATCCACCTTGAGCATTCACTCCATGGTTGCAACCAAGACAATATTTCTTAAATGTTATGACCACCACCCTTTCAGGCAGTGAGTTCCCAACTCCCACCATCCTCACATCCCCTGTATACCTCCTTCCCCTTACCATAAATCTATACACCATAGTCATTGATCCCTCCACCAAGGGGAAAAGTTTATTCCTGTCTACTCTCTCTATGCCTCTCATAATTTTATACATCTCAATCATGTGCCCCACTCAATTTCCTCTGCTACATAGAAAACAATCCCAGTCTGTTCAAGGTCGATAACTAAAACTCTCCATCTCAAATCTCCATCCTGGTAAATCTCCTCTGCTCCCTTTCCAGTGCTGTCATATTCCTCCTATAATGGGATTTCCAGAAATTCACACAATACTCTAGCTGTGGCCTAATTAACATTTTATACAGTTCCAGCATAATCTCTCTGCTCTTAAACTATGTGCCTTCTTACACTGCAATGAAGTTACTGTGAAAAATTCCTAGTCGCCACATTCCGGTGCCTGTTCGGAGGAAGAATTCAGAATGTCCAATTCACCTAACAGCACATCTTTCGGGACTTGTGGGAGGAAACCGGAGCACCCGGAAGAAACCCACGCAGACATGGGGAGAACATGCAGACTCCACCCAGTCACCTAAGGTCGGAATCGCACCCAGGTCCCTGGCGCTGTGAGGCAACAGTGCTAACAACTGTACCAACGTGAAAAGAAAAAGATTAAGAGGGCTCTGGGGAAAGAAGAGAGTGGCACTAGGTGAACTGCTCTTGCAGAGAGCTGGTAGAGACACAAGTCAAATGGCCTCCTTCTGTGCTATCATTTTATAAGGAGGCCATTCTGCCCTTTGAACCTATTCTGCCATTCACTTAGATCATGTTTGATCTGTATCTTAACTCCATCTACCTTTTTTGTTTCTCTCTATCTACCCTCTCAAATCCTTTAATCATCTTAAGTATAGAAAAAAAAGTTATTATGTAACAGCATTCAAGGTTATCTTATTAATGCTCCTTAATCTTCTAAAATGAAGGACAACAATATTGAGAAGCGTTACCTTATTCATTTCTCTAAGATTTTTGTTCATCTTCGCGACAGCAATTTTATTTCTTTCCAAAATTTGGATAAGTTCAGGAAGCTCATTCTGTTTACGTGCCTTATCCTGTTTTTAGGTGAAAACAAAAATCAAATCCACGTCAGCTACGATAAAAAGGAGTTACTCTAATATATAATTTAAATTTAATCAGTACCGAGTATAACTTGCCAATACTTCAGAAGAAAACATTTCAAGGAGAGATTGTTTGACAACTTGCTCAACTCATCTCAGCAGATCATGCATTTTGTACTCTGTTATAGATTCTGATTCAACTCAAATCCATAGAATTGGTATGAAACAGACTGATTTTCTTAGTGGTATCAATCTTACATTTTAAATCAGTATACATTTTATCGCAGACCAAATGACTCGGAAAGATACTGGTGGAGCTCTTACTGCATTGCACATGCATTGTCCCAGACCTGGACTATACTTGTGATATTTAAAGGGCGGGAGAGTAGGCCTAGGTGGGGTAGGTGCAAACTTGATGGACCAAATGACCTCCTTCTGCACTGTAGGGATCCTATGATTATATGAATATTGAGCCTCTTTAAAAAATATATTTTTTACCATGTGTATCATGCTGCGCTCGTGACGACCTCCCACTGATTCGCTCGCCACAAGGCAACTTTATTTCTGCAATCAGTGGGAAACTCCATACAAATGTTTCCCCAACACTTGTTCCAGATCCATTTGAGGTTATGGCTGCCAGGAAGCCAACAACACGATTCACAGAGGGAGCCCTGACCAAATTCTTGTAAATGGCGCCAGAGTAATGTCATGCCGGCGCCTACTGAATATTCAATGAGGGGGGAGGTCCCGGAGTGAGTGCTCGATAATGACCTGCTAGTATATTACAATTAGATTCCCGGGCTCCCGCAGCCTGTTTCACATTACTCCACTGGAGAGCGGTGTTGAAAATTGGAATTTGCTATCTTGCCAGAGAGAACCGCGTCTTCTGATTCTCTCAGGATTTTGGGCCACATCACCATTCTCACTGCCGGCTAAAGCGGGCTCAAAAATCACCAGTTCACAGTAGGTACAGATAACGTCAACTACTGTCAATAGCCGAGGGAGGTTTCTGACAATTGGCTGCTATTTGTAATCAAAACGCAGACAATGCTGGCAGTACCCAGAAGGTCTGGCAGTACCTGTGGCGAGGGAAAGAGAGTTAAAGTTTCAGATTGATAACCATTCAGTAGAACTGGGAAGAATTAAAAATATAATCGTTTTTGAGCAAGTGAAAGGGACTATCATTGACCTCATTCCTCTGGAGATCTTGGCCCCCGTGGTCCCCAATCTCAGAGAACCCATCAACAACAGCAGCTTCTACCTCAGCTGTTTCTGCCTGACTGAAATTATTACATCCTATCCAGACTCCAGATTTCTCTTCCCATGCCCAATCTCTCTTCCTATCTATATCTTCCCTGACACTTCTGATGCCCTCAGTGTCTTTAACTGTTCCGTTTCCTGACCCCAATCACCTCCTTTTCATCATACATATGATTCAGGCAGCACGGTAGCACAAGTGGATAGCACTGTGGCTTCACAGCTCTAGGGTCTCAGGTTCGATTCCCTGCTGGGTCACTGTCTGTGTGGAGTCTGCACGTTCTCCCCGTGTCTGCGTGGGTTTCCTCCGGTGCTCCAGTTTCCTCCCACAGTCCAAAGACGTGCAGGTTAGGTGGATTGGCCATGCTAAATTGCCCTTAGTGTCCAAAAAGTTTAGGAGGGGTTATTGGGTTACGGAGATGGAGTGGAAGTGAGGATTTAAGTGGGTCGGTGCAGACTCGATGGGCAAAATGGTGTCCTTCTGCATTGTATGTTCTATGTTCTATTTCCAGCCCTAGCACCAAGCGAGCAATGTCTAGTTCCCAGTCATTGAAGGCAATGCAAAACAGGGGATCATGAACTGGCAGCCCAACTTTCCCACCTCCTAAACCACTTTTGTTTTCATTGACTTCAAGACCACCTCTTCATCCCTTAATTTCTTTTTAATGCTGAGGACACTCAGTAAAACAATACCGACCGCTTCTGCAATCCTTTTCCTCTCGTCTTCTTCAAATCTCAGTTTATCAAGTCTCTCTTGTTCCACACGTTCAGCGGCAAGTCTGATCTCCTCTGTTAAATATGAAACATTTGTCATTTCTTACAGATAATGTAAATTTATTCTCTCTACTGTGATAAGAAAATTTTAAAGGCAAACACAAGAACTGGGAGCAGGAATAGGCCATTCAGCCCTTCCAGACTGTTCCGGTCTCCATTATCCTCAATCTCAACAACATGTTCCTGCTTTCTTCCCATACCCTTGATGCCATTGAAATCTAGAAAATGATCTCTCTTTCTTGAATACATTCAGTCACTTGGCCTCCACAGTCTTCTGTGGCAGAGAATTCCACTGGTTCACTACCCATTGAGTGAATAAATCTTTCCTCATCTCAGTACTACATGGTCTATTCTGTACCCCAAGACTGTGCCCCCAACCAGGGAAAATATCCTCCCTGCATCTAGCCTGTCCAACCCTGTTAAGAGTTTTATATGTTTCAATCATATCATCTCTCATCGTTCTAAACTCCAGTGAATGCAGACCTCCTCATAGAACAGTCCACCAACCCCAGTATCAGCCTAGTGAACCTCCACTGCACTCCCCCCATTGCAAGTACATCCTTCCTTAGGTAGAGACCAGAACTGCATTCAATACTCCTGGTGTGGTCTCACCAAGAATAATTGATTTGTTTTACTCCTTTCTTTTCATAATAACACCGACCCCTTCACTTCTCTCTAGCTGCATCTAAGTCAGTTTTTGGCTCCGTTTTTGGGAGGGAACAGGGCGATGGCATGAAATTATTGCATATAAATCCAGTTTCCTGAACTGCTGCAATGGTCAATATTGGGGTCTTTGAAACAGGAAGCCAGGCAGCTGGCTAAAGCAGATAAAAACCAGTGTGATAATGAGTTGTGCCAAATTGCTGCAGAATGGATTGCAGCGGTTTAGGGATGGCTAATTGCCAGCTACCCCGACATCCCATGATAGAATATTTTTTTAAATTTTGTGTTCTGAAAGGCACTGCATAATGCAAGCCTTGCTTTCGCCCCATACTTTGTTGACCTGAAAAGGCTGACTGCATCCTACCGGCATTTGAATAATGGTCTGATTCCAGTGTTCAACCAACAGGGATGTCTGACTTATCTGCACAAGAGAAGATACCGGGCTATTCATCTTCCAATTTCTTTCTCACTCCAGCTTGAGCATGTAAGGAGGTCACAGCTATTTATGACGTCGGTTAGTGCACTCTCACATCCAATCACTTAAATGGCACTGTACATAGTCACTCCAATTATATACATTCAATGAATGGATATAAAGTAGATGTAGCCAATCAAAATATGGGTGGAGATCAGTGCACCGAACTGCACATGGTCAGCGTCACTAATTAACTTTCAGGTCAGGTTTTCAAATGACCCTAGAAGCAGCTGTAGTTTGCCTCTTGCAATGTTTAAATGAACCTCCCAATAAAATCATATTCACAAAACCTCTCGGAGTATGTGGTGGAATGGCATTTGTCCATTAACCCATCGATGGGCATCAAGAGATGTGAGGAAATGTGCTGTATGCAGAGGTGCATTTAAAGGGGCCCGTGAGAACACTTAACTGATGTATTTTGAAGTTCTGTTTTTGCTGGGTTTTTCTTTTCAAAGTTTTTTGTGCCAAAGTGCAGTGATATTCTCATTTCTTTTTGAAAAGTCCACAATAATGACATGATAGAAATTTGAAAAATAAAAAGTGACAAGGAAGCTGTAGGATTGTTGTGAAAGCCCCAACTGATTCACTGATGTCCTGTAGGTGAGGAAACCTGCCGTCCCTTCCCAGCCTGGCCTATTTAACTCTACTCACTTTAATCTGGTTGATTTTTAATTGTCTTCTGATGTGGCCCTCCAAGTTACTGAATTGTCTAAAAACTAACTCAAGATTAGATCCCATGCACCGCCATCTTTCTCAAGCAATAAACGCCAAACTTGCCAGTGATGCCCACATGTAATGAATTAAAAACAAAAAAGGCTGTTACCCTCTTCCAAGCGTTTCTTCTCCTCCTCTTGTCTGACAAGTTTTTCTTCAGATCTGGTAAGTTTCTGTCCCTTAGCTGAACTCACAATGGAAGTCTTGAAAGAAATATATATCAGCAGAGCATCAGTGTTATACAACTGAAAGCCAAAGCAGTAATCTCTAATGCAGAATATGTGCTTGGTACAAGAATGGTACAGTAACAGAGAGCTACTTTTCTAAACTTTGTGTTTTGACTTTTAGGCTCTGATTTAAAACAACCGCCTGGACCGTGTGAAGGGAACGGAAGTCATTTTAGTCGTTATGCCCTCGCTTCTTTTGCTGCCACACAAATTACACCCCATAAGAGTTCCCTATTTCTTTACCAATGTCACACTTTGACTAGAAAGTAACTAACTCAGGAAATTTTCTTGTAATGTACCATTACGGTACAGGGGCAGCACGGTAGCCTTGTGGATAGCACAATTGCTTCACAGCTCCAGGGTCCCAGGTTCGATTCCGGCTTGGGTCACTGTCTGTGTGGAGTCTGCACATCCTCCCCGTGTGTGCGTGGGTTTCCTCCGGGTGCTCCGGTTTCCTCCCACGGTCCAAAGATGTGCAGGTTAGGTGGATTGGCCATGATAAATTGCCCTTAGTGTCCAAAATTGCCCTTAGTGTTGGGTGGGGTTACTGGGTTATGGGGATAAGATGGAGGTGTTGACCTTGGGTAGGGTGCTCTTTCCAAGAGCCGGTGCAGACTCGATGGGCCGAATGGCCTCCTTCTGCACTGTAAATTCTATGATCATAAAATTCTATGATCATAAGGGGAATTGTATCACACCCATAATATAGCCAATTAGAACACTTCTTTTTTTTAAAAAAAATTTTTTTAAATTTAGATTACCCAATTATTTTTTCCAATTAAGGGGCAATTTAGCACGGCCAATCCACCTGCTCTGCACATTTTTGGGTTGTGGGGGCGAAACCCACGCAGACACGGGGAGAATGTGCAAACTCCACACGGACAGTGACCCAGAGCCGGGATCGAACCTGGGACCTCAGCGCCGTGAGGCAGTTGTGCTAACCACTAGGCCACCGTGCTGCCCTCAATTAGAACACTTCTGCACAACCCCAGCAGGCTACAATTGTATGTAATTGAAACTCTAGTGGTGCATGAAGTGGAAGATTTATATTAGCAGAACATTCTGCACAGGATAGGAAGTTTTCATGGAGATGAGCGTGGGATCAGGTGCAATGTCTGGATCTGGTATGTCTCTCTTGTGGAGACCATGAATTGGATTCAATTTGAATTGGTTTTTGGAACAGGCAAGGATTAAGGGTTTGTCCCTGTCCACACTCTGAGCCCTGGCTTTGTAACTCTGAAAAAGTAATTTTTAAAAAAAACGGGCCAAATTTCTGCTTGTTATCAGTGCAATCTAGGCAGAATCGGCCAAGCCAAACCAGCACAAAATATCAGGGAATTATAAACACAGATGAGTTACATCCAAAATCACTTGCACTTGTATTTAACTGCAATCTTTTCTGCTGGTTCACAATTCAGCTTGCCCAAATCAGGCCCTGTCCACTAAACTTCCCCCACCCGGGTTAATTGTGCAATTCTGCCAATTGAACTGGTTTGGGAAGGCGCTTCAAATTGTGCTCAATTTCTTAGACACAAAGGAGCTTGTTGACACATTTTAAAAGTTTGTTCATTATCAACAATATTTAATTCACTAAGAAGCTAATTAGTGTGCAACTAATAAATAGTTCAGTACAGATTTTTTTCTAAGTTAGTGACAGATATTATACTTGGTTTTTTGCTAATAATCCTGTTTAGAGCCGCATTAATAAAACTGCTCCAGGACACCACCCTTAAATATGTCAAGGAAACTTCGTTATAGAAAGAGGAAAAGGGAACTTATGATTTACGCTGTCCAATTGAGTTGGTTCAAGGAAGGTTATTTTTGCAATATGCAAATAGGTATTAGCAGAAAATTTAAGCTTAACCTCATCAGTGCAATTGTAAGCACTGCACTGTTGCATTTAAAGTGGAAATTCCACACCATAATGTTTATGCACTCATCAATGTGAACACAGCAAATAAATGCTAACTATTGACAATATACTATCTGATGACATTGGGCTTAATAACTTGTGAATTTCAAGAATGTAATTCAGAAATTAAACTGGTGTTTAAAGAGCTCACAATTGTAGGCACATGTGCACTAGAGTTTTCAGGTAAGATATTAATTCATGTGGCGCCACTTCTTTGTTGATATAAATGCTGAAGGCACGCAGGCCACATAAGTAACACCTTTCCTTCATTGCTGCTCAGTTAAAATCCTGGAATTCCCTCCCTAACAGCACTGTGGATGTACCTGGAACACATTGGCTGCGGCACTTCAAGAACCTTCTCAAGGGCAATTAGGGATGGGCAAGCGACACCTACATCCCGTGAACGGATAAATAAAAACAAAGCATCCTGTCGTTTGCCCACCCCGGGGAATAAATGTATTTCACCCCCTCAATGTACAGGCTCCATCTAATGGCTTCTGTATGAAACTGTTTCCTGCATGCTGTCACCTTGCCTTATGATGCCAACTATCATTGCAGTAAGTATCTCACTGTTCTGCCCCTGCTGTACACTTGTTTATCCCTAGCCATATTGCTCATTAAAAAAAATGAAGAAAAGTGCTGGTTTGGAATATTCTAACCAGAAGTAGGCATGGCACCTTGAAAAAAAAGGCTGTCTGCACACGGAAATAGTTCTCCCTTTTGTGTTCAGTATGAACAAAATCCTTCACAGAGCCTGCTACAAGCAATGCTTGGTAATAAAGCACATCGCAGGAGATAGCAGTCACTTTGAAATGGCTGAGACAATTGATCTTTCCACTGTTTGACTGACTGAGTGACAGTCACTGATCCGCTCTGAAAATATCACTTTCTGTCAACCAATCGAGTGGCTCAAAGAAACACATTTTATTAATGTAGACGGATAGCACTTACTGGAGGAGTTAAGATTAGTATCATTTCAAACACAGAGGGGAAAATATTTCTATGAAAAGAACAGATTATTGTTTCCAATTCATGTAACATGACATGATTAATGGAGAGTTAGAACCTTTCACTTTCAAACATCTGTATCAGAGTTCAAAACACACTAACAGTTTTCCTTAATGTCCCTCTTTTCAAAACGCAGTTTTTCATCCCAGCATTGATCCTCCTCACGTGCACATGTGCCTGGAAAAACTAAATTATAGGATCTAAACAGCTGCATTAAAAATGTCTAAATCTATAATATTTGTTTCAACACACTACCACTATACCTGCCTGTCTCCATACCATTTGTTTCTTTTTTTGCTTTGGCGGCTGGCACCAGAAAGAGAAGAAAAGAGAATTGGTGAGATATTTTGAAAAGAACCAGGACAGTTGAAAAGTTTCTCTAATGCTAAAATTGTCTACACAGAAAAATACCAAACTAAACAGATTTGTCAGACTGGATTTATACTGCAATGTGTTTGATACAATAATATACAGGACGTCTTGATGTATGGGACCTCACACCTCAGTAATTTAGTGTGTTCAACACTGCTTGATGGCCACTTTTGTGTTGCTGTATAGTGGGAACAACTTCGGTAGCAATGTAAAATAAGAGCAGTATAAATGGAGCATAAAACATCAATTTCAATCAGCAGTCTGTACTATGGCTTAAAAATCATTAAAATAAAGATTTTCTCTTCATCAGCACCATTTTAAACAAGAGTAGTCTGTACAAAAGAATGGATGGAGTTACTTGCTCGAGCAAAAATATCCTGGCAAAGAAAAATAGGCTCACTCATCCTATTGCTGTGAGGAGTTTTCAATAATAATAGTAATAATCTTTAATAGTGTCACAAGTAGGCTTGCATTAACACTGCAATGAAGTTACTGATGCGACCATCAATGCACTCGAGACAAGAGTAGAAGTAAACCGTGGCTTTAATCAACTTAGAACAGTGCCTGCCTGCGACTGATCCAATACTGAGAACCGCCTGCAGGTCGACTGCTCTTTATACCACCCTTCAAGGGGAGGAGCCATGGCCATACATGCCCCAACTTGTTCCCCTATGGATAATGCCATACAAGGGCCCATAGGAGAAGCCCACAAGGGGAACAGCATAGCACAGATACAAATACAAGGGCAACAGCACAGATACAAATACAGTGGTGGATCATGAAATGAAATGAAATGAAAATGAAATGAATACATTCACCACAGTTACTATGAAAATTCCCTAGTCGCCTGTTCGGGTGCCCTGAGGGAGAAGTCAGAATGTCCAATTCACCTAACAAGTTGGCCAGGATTCTCTGAAATCCCGGCCAAGTGTTGACGCCGGCGTCAAAACCAGCACGTGTGACGCCAGCGTCAACGGGCCTCCAGGCCCAGGCATTCACCCCTTCCTCAGGGGCTAGTATGATGCTGAAGTGCTGTGCGCTTGAAAGCTGCCGCGACATGGATGGTGTGGGTCCGTGCATGCACGCCACAGCCGGCGCAGGTCCGCGCATGCATGCCACGACCGGCGTGGGTCCGCACATGTGCGCCACGGCCGGCAGGGGTCTGCGCATGTGCATGGGCTGCCGTCTCCGCGCCAGCCCCCGGGCAATATGGCGGAGCCTTACAGGGGCCCGGCGCGGAGGAACATAGGCCCCCCTGGAATTAGCCCACCCGCCGATCACGGGCCTGGCCACTGTGGAGGCCCCACCTGGAGTCGGATCCCCCCGTCCCCCCCTCCCACCCCCGCGCCCAGGACGCCCCCCCCACTCCCCCCCCTCCCACCAGGACGGCCCCCGCAGCCAGAACTCCGAGGTCCCACTAGGTGGGACCATACATAACCCACGCCGGTGGGCCTCAGCGGAACTTGATGGTCAATCGGCCCATCGAGCGCGGAGAATCGGCACGGGGGCCACTTTCAACAACCCCCAACCGGCACGGCAGCGACCGTGCGGGCGCAATTGCAGCCGATTCTCTGGTCGCCTGGTGAATTGGCGGCCCGACATCGGAGCGACGTGGAGCGATTCTCGCATCTCCCCCCCCCCCGTCAATTATGCGACCCGACGCGGGATCAGAGAATCTCGGCCTGTATCTTTCGGGATTTGTGTGAGAAAAGCGGAGAGCCCGGAGGAAACCCATGCAGACACGGGGAGAACGTGCAGACTCCGCACAGACAGTGACCCAAGCCGGGAATTGAACCTGGGTCCCTGCTGCTGTGAAGCAACAGTGCTAACCACTGTGCTACTGTGCCGCCTATGTGGGCAGCACGGTAGCATTGTGGATAGCACAATTGCTTCACAGCTCCAGGGTCCCAGGTTCGATTCCGGCTTGGGTCACTGTCTATGCAGAGTCTGCACATCCTCCCCGTGTGTGCGTGGGTTTCCTCCAGGTGTTCCGGTTTTTCCCACAGTCCAAAGATGTGCAGGTTAGGTGGATTGACCATGCTAAATCGCCCTTAGTGACCAAAATTGCCCTTAGTGTTGGTGGGGTTGCTGGGTTATGGGGATAGGGTGGAGGTATTGGCCTTGAGTGGGGTGCTCGTTCCAAGAGCCGGTGCAGACTCGATGGGCCGAATGGCCTCCTTCTGCACTGTAAATTCTATGAAAAATATCTTGAGAATGTGTGATTAAGAGCTGGATTACATTTGACTTTTGCAATAAGGATCTAATAAACGTCATATGCTGAATACTGCAGCGTCTACCAATTACTCTGTCTTCATGAATTTGGGGATGTTTGAATTCATTCCAACAGGACTTCAACAGATTGGTGTGCTGACACACGATTACAAAGATGTTGCACTTACATAGAAACTTTCTAAATCTCAGCAGGTCCCAAGTGCTTTACACCCAATGGAATATCACTCTTGTAATGTAGGGAAATATTGCCGTTAATTAGCACACTGCAAGGCCCCACAAACAGCAATAAGATGCAACCTCTGTTAGTGATGTTTGCTTAGGTAAAACTATTGCCCAGGATGCTGGGAAAATCATGTCTGACCAATCTATTAGAGTTGTGTGAGGATATAACTAACAGGGTATTTGGACTTTCGAAATGCATTTGATAAGGTGCCACACCAAAAAGGTTGTTACACAAGGTTCATGGGGCGCGATTCTCCGCAAATCTGGCGTGTCGTGGAGGCTGGCGTGAAACTGGCCGTGTTTCACGCCAGCCTTGGAGCTCCGTCCCGGGACCCGATTCTCCACCCTGGGCGGGGCTAGTATCGGGGCCAGGCGAACCACGGCGACGCGGAGTTAGCGAACGTCGCTAACTCTGCCCGCCAAGAGTCACGGCGGCTGACGCACACGATGACGTTAGCCGCGCATGCGCGGGTTGGACGGCTCCAACCCGCGCTGGCGCGGATGAAGTCATCACGCAGACGTGTCAAACACGCGCATGCGCGGGCCGTCATGCCCCTCAGCCGCCCCGCGGACTGATCCTGCGGGGCGGCGGAAGAACAAATAGTGCACGGGTATCGGACCCGCTGCCCGCGATCGGTGCCCACCGATCGCAGGGCCGTGCCATTCGGTGCCATGGTTGTCCGGGACGGGCACTTTGCGGCCGTTTTCACGAACGCTGAAAGCAGGTGTGATCGCGGCCGTGAAAATGGCCGTAAACTCCGCGGTATTCGGCCCATCGGCCTGCGGAGAATCGCTGTTCGCCGTAAAAAACGGCGAACAGCGATTCGTGTCGGGGGGCGGCCGGAGGGGGGGGGGAGAGAATAGCGGGAGGCCGTGAAAATTGTCGGGAAGGCCCTCCCGCTATTCTCCGACCCGTCGTGGGCAGCGGAGAATCGCGCCCATGGAGTTTGGGGTAATATACGAGCATGGATAGATTATTGGTTAAAATAGAGGAAACAGTAGGAACTATAAGTTAGGTGCTGTAAGGACCAGTGCTGAGACCTCAGCTATTTACGATCTGTATCAATAACATAGATGGAGGGACAGAATGTAATGGATATAAGTTTGTTGATGATACAAAGGTAGGTGAAAACATAAGGTGATAGGAGGACACAAAGGCGGAGAAATCTGTTCAAATATTTCCGTTTACTAGCAGTAGTATGCACATGAGGTCAATTCCCCAGGGGCAGACGGAGCCGCAGGCCACGTCATGCACGACCTGTATGGGCTTCTTCAATAATATCATTGGAGAATGCTGCACAGAATACACAAGTAGCAGCTGGGGCACTGTCTCCCCTGGGAAATCAATATAGTCTGTGTCGCCCTGCTGCACAATTTTTTATGCAAACAAATTTCAGCCCCAGTAAGTCTGCAAAAGGGTAAGTGGGTGGGAAAGAGGATAGAAGATATATCATGTGGAAAAATATGAAATTATTCATTTTGGTGGGAAGAACAGCAAAATAGAATATTTTTTAAATTGTAAGAAGCTAGTAAATGTTGATGTTTGGCGGGATCTCTAGGTGGCATTGTACAGAAGCATAGAATGTTAGCATGCAGGTAAAGCAAATAATTTGGAAGGCACTTAATATGTTAGACTTTACTGCAAGTGAGTTGCAGTAAGGAAGGCTTGCTGCAATTGCATAGGCCTTTGGTGGGATCACAGCAGGAATACTGTGCACAATTTTGGTCTCTGCACCTACTTGCCAAAGAGGGAGTGCAACACAAAAGTTCACTAGATTGTTTCCTGGGATGAGAGGGTTGTCCAATGAAGAGAGATAGGGTAGATTGCACCTATTACATAGAATTGCATAGAATTTACAGTGCAGAAAGAAGCCATTCAGCCATCGAGTCTGCACCGGCCCTTGGAAAGAGCACCCTACTAAGCCAATACGTCCGCCCTATCCCCGTAACCCAGAACCCCACCAGCACCGGCCCTAGGGTTGCTGGCGCCCCGGGCAAGCTGAACTTCGGCGCCCTTGGGGGGGGGGGGCGGGGCGGGGCCGAGAGGGGGGCGGGGCCGAGAGGGAGGGGGGGAGCGGGGAGGGGCCCGAGAGGGGGGCGGGGCCGAGAGGGGGGCGGGGCCGAGAGGGGGGGCGGGGCCGAGCTGGCGGACCCGGGGGGGGACCCGAGGGGGGGGGGCGGACCCGAGGGGGGGGGGGGGCGGACCCGAGGGGGGGGGCGGACCCGAGGGGGGGGGCGGACCCGAGGGGGGGGCGGACCCGAGGGGGGGGGCGGACCCGAGGGGGGGCGGACCCGAGGGGGGGGCGGACCCGAGGGGGGGGGGCGGGGGGAGCGTACCCGAGGGGGGGGGGAGCGGACCCGACGGGGGGGGGGAGCGGACCCGAGGGGGGGGGGAGCGGACCCAAGGGGGGGGGGAGCGGACCCGAGGGGGGGGGGGAGCGGACCCGAGGGGGGGGGGAGAGCGGACCCGAGGGGGAGGGGGGGGAGCGGACCCGAGGGGGGGCATGGCGGGGCGGGGCGGGGGCGGACAGAGGGGGGGGGGGTGCGGCCACCGCGCATGCGCTGGTTGGCATCGGCCCAACTGCGCATGCGCGGGACCCGAGTCTCTGGCGCCCCCTAGCACATGGCGCCCCGGGCGACTGCCCGAGTTGCCGGTGCCTTGAGCCGGCCCTGAACCCCACCTAACCTTTTTGGACACTAAGGGAAATTTAGCATGGCCAATCCACCTGACCTGCACATCTTTGGACTGTGGGAGGAAACTGGAGCACCCGGAGGAATCCCACGCAGACACAGGGAGAATGTGCAGTCTCCGCACAGACAGTGACCCAAGCCGGGAATCGAACCTGGGACCCTGGAGCTGTGAAGCAACTGTGCTAACCACTGTGCTGCCGTGCCACCCTCTATTGTCTATATTGTCTTTAGATTATAAGAATGAGATGTAGTCTCACTGAAACATATAAAATTCAAAGAAGGCTTGTCAGGGGAGTCTAGAACTCGGGAGCAGAAACTCATGATAGGAGGACGGCTATTTAGAATTAAAGTGAGGAAAACATTCTTCACTCAGAGGGTTATAAATCCTTGGAATTTTCTGCCCAAACTGACTGTGGCTGCTCATCTATTGAGTATATCTAAGGCAATTGAGGGATATGGTGATAGAATGGCAACATGAAGTTGCGGTTCATGATCAGCCACGATCACATTGATCGTGGCAGATTGAGCAAGCTCGAGAAGCCATTTGGCCTTATCCTGCTCTTATTTATTACATTCTTAGCTGGCAAACCCCGAATTCAAAAACCGATGTAAAAAGCTGTGGATGGAAATCTAAGATACAGGGGAGGTTGTGGCGCAGTGGTATTGTCGCTGGCCGAGTAATCAGCAGGAGGTAATCCAGAGACTAAGGGTAATCCTCTGGGGACCTGGGTTTTAATCCTACCATGGCAGACAATGGAATTTACTGCACTGCAAAATCTTCATGACTAACATCTGGGGATAGCTATCTCACAGACTAGTCAAGCTCACAGAAGTTGTCTTGGGAGCCCTCACCATCAACTCTGGACCCCATGAAGTTTCATTGCACCAGGTCGAACAAGGGAAAGGAAACCACTGCTGTTTACCACATACCTTGCCTCCCAGCTGATGAATCAGTATTCCTCCACGTTGAACACTACTTGGAGGGAACACTGAGGGTGGCAAGGGCACAGAATGTACTCTGGGTAAAGGACTTCAATGTGCTTCACCAAGAGTGTTTCAGCGGTATCACCACAGACCAAGCTGACTGGGTCCTAAAGGTCCATAGCCGGGTCCATAGTTGCCAGAGTGGGTCTGCAGCAGGTGGTGAAGGAACCAACAGGAGGGGAAAAAACATAGTTGGCCTCTGTTGTGTATACTAGTTGTTTGTTCCTAGTTGCAACAAGGTCAATTTAAGAGTTTGATCACGTGACGTACTGATGACATAATTGGCAGTTTGGGCGGACTAGCAATCAGCCTCTGTGACACCTTCCCAATAAAGTTTTTGTTTGTTTTGTACTTTTGTGATCTGCAAGTTCTCTTTTAAAATACCACAAAGAAACTGGCAATGAGGTGGTCAGAATCCACAAATAATCCAGTGGAGTAAGAAAAACCATTGATCTGCGCTGCAGCCATCCAAAATATTTTAACATAAATAAAAAACAACTCTAAAGCAATACTAGCTGAAAGCAGTGAAGAAACCAAAATTTAAACGTAGATTTCAGAAGAATCAGCATCAAAAAAGAAGCTGCCGCATGCTCTGCTCGGAACATTCTGGAACAGTGTCAAGTGTTCCCTCTACTGTGAGTAGCAAGTAAAGTAACAAATTAATTGAGAGTAGGGGAAAGGAACAGGCTGGATTACTTTGTTTGAAAAAAAGTGAGAAAGTGCTAAAAAAAAATTTGTGGTGCATTTGTGCTTACACAGGCCCTTCCCATTGTAAAAATTATGTGTGTTTTGCAACTCCATGTAGAACATCATAAACATCAATAAAGACCTTATTCACGAGGAATTTCTCCTGAGTTCCTTGTTGGATTTATTGTGAAAGACAGATATTAAGCAAACATAGGAATACAGCAAATTAGACTTTATGAATAAACTGTAACGCATCTGTATTATATATCCATGTCTCCATATTTTACAATTAATATTAAACTATGCTATATATATCTACATCATACGATTGCTATTAAACTGTGTTATATATATATCGATATCTATATTTTACTATTGATAATAAAACACAGCCACCCTGGCCCCAGCTCTCACTCCCTGCACAAACTCACCATCTTCTTGCTCCAGGTGTAGTTGACAATAAGAACAGAAAGTGCTGGAACTATCTGCTGACGGACAGAGAGTCAGATTTAATGTTTCAGCTCATCTGGGTATTTACACCTTGGCTTGATAAACTCTTGTTTACAGCCTCTCTCCGTTGCTAGGAGACGCTCGCACCCACCCGCCAAGCGCAGGCGCGTCTCCGTCCCTCCCCCCCCCCCCCCCCGTCTCCCAGCCACCAGTATCACAACCAACTGCTGTCGCAAAGCGACTCTGTTCGCGACAGGGGCGGGGCCGACTGTGTTGGTTTGCGACGCTTGTTTACCTGGACCGAGCGGCTGAACGCTGTGCTCGGTCCGCTCGCCCGCTGCGGTAGGTGGCGGCTGTCGGTCGGCCCGCCTTGTTGAGGAGCCTCAGACCACAGTTCAGGAATGTGGAGATTAAGAGGGGGAAGGGACGTACATGCAAGTTGAGCTGAGGCCTTTGGCGGTGTTGGGGTAAAGGTGAGGGTAGTCATGGTGCTTGAGGAGGGTTTGACTAAAGGAGTAGAGAGGTCTTGCTTCAATTGTATAGAAACCTGGGCAAACCGCACCTGGAGTACTGTGTGCCGTTTAGAGCTCTTACCCCAAGTCCAATATTATTGCCATTGAGGAAGTGTTCACCAGACTGAATCCCATTATGGTAGAACTGTCTAATGAAGTAGGATTGGGCAAACTATTTTCTAGAGTTTTGAACAATGATTGATGATCACATTGAAACCTACAAAATACTGAGGGATAGTCATGGTATCCATGCAGGTAAGATGTTTGAGGAGTCTAGAATTAGGGGCACCATTTTCAAAATAAGGGGGAAGTAATTTAGGACTGAGATGAGGCGAATTCTTTTTGCAGCGTTATGAATCTTTGGAATATTTTCTCCCCCAGTGGGCTATGGGGCTCAGTCATTGATTATGCTTAAAGTAAAGATTGGTATTTAGAAATCTAGCAGTGACGTAAATGGATATGGGGATACCTTACAGAAAAAGGGCATTGAAGTGCATGATCAGCCATGATCGTATTGAATGGTGGAGCTGGCTAAATGGCCTCCTATGTTTGTATGAAGGTATGGTGGTGGGATGGTTTTTGTGTAAAGCTGGACTGGGTATGGATTGGGGGGGTAGTGTGTGGAACCATGGTTGGCATTTAACATGGTGATTTTTCTGGAACAGGAGCCTGTGTTTCTAGAAGTGTGAGAGATGGGATGCAGAGCACAGAAAGGTTTGATGTTTTGAATGTTAAAAGTTTCAAAGATATAAAAAATCAATAGCCTTGGTGGAGGGGAACAGGTAATCAGAAAGTTAGTGAGGTTATGGGTGAGTCTTTAAGATGGGATGATGCATAGTGAACAGAATTCTGCATGCATTGATGTCAGCAGACTGTCTGAGCAGGCAAGCTGGGAGTAGCCAACAATATAGTTGAAAGTTTCAGTGGCAGTGAGGGTCAGCGATGGTCAATGGTAGTTTAGAGATGGAAGTTGGTGGTGCTGATGAGAAGCTCTGTGGGATTGGACACGGTTAGCCTGAACCATCAGCGAAGAAAGGGAACTAAGATTGTGTTGTGAACTTTCTGTTAGTAACTGAACCAGATAGCTTTGATTTTTTTTAGCTGGGTAGAGTCTTATTTAGTCCGTGACTTGGTGTCAAATGGTTTTTTGCACAATGATTGTGTAGAGGAGTGGTGGAAAGACTAAATGAGTCTTCAGCAAATAAAGAAAGACTTGCCTTAATATGCACTTTATGATCACCAATGGTGGCACAGCAATTAGCACTTCTGCCTCACAGCACCAGCGTTCAATTCTGGCCTTGAGTGACTGTGTGGAGTTTGCACATTCTCCCCGTGTCTGAGTGAGTTTCCTCTGGATCGTCTGGTTTCTTCCCACGGTCCAAAAATGTAGAGGCTAGATGGATTGGCCATGCTAAAGCAAGGTGACCAAGAAAGGGTGATGTCCCGTGTGAACTATAGGAAGAGACATTGCGGCCAGGTGTACCGAAAGTTACAAGGAGATAGGGGAAGATCATCAGGCTCTGCTTAAATGGTTTGTTTCCTCACTACCTCCACTTAAATCTTAGGCAAAAAGTTTCACAGCAAATGTGAAAAAAAGATTACTTCAGTGACCATTTATGAATGATCTATGATTTCATTTTTGCTGTTTAGTCTATCACTTTGTATATTATCCTATTCACACATTTGTTTCTAATGTTTGGTTTGTAGGTCAGCTGGGGGATGAACAGGGTGTAAGCTGCACACTGCGGGGTGAATCCATTAAAACTGCTGAGGGAGGAGCATCATTTGAAGAGTACCTGAGGTTGAGTAGGTTGGTCATGTACTAGAAGAATGAGAGGTGACCGTACTGAGATATATAGGATTCTCAGGCAGCTTGACAGGGTAGATATTGAGAAGATGTTACCTCTTGAAACAGTGCATAATCTCCCAGTAAGGGGTCGCCCATTTAAGACCGAGTTGAGGAATTTCCTCTGAGGGTAGTTAATCTACGGAATTCTTTACCGCAGAGAGCTGTAGAGGCTCAGTCTTTAAGAATGTTCAAGGCTGTGATCGACAGATTTTTAATCAGTAAAGAAATCAAGGGTTATGGAGATAAAGCAGGACAGTGGAGTTGACGATTATCACATCAGATCAGTGATGATCCATTGACTCGATGGGCTTAATGGCCTACTTCTATTCCTATTGCTTACAGTCTTATGACGCAATGAAACAGGTTGATTTTGCTGTTGTTTAGCTGAAGACACTTCTAACTAATCCACAGCTGACACGTTTTGGAAAAAATGAAGTGTCTTTCCATTTGAAGTTTTTCTTTCGCTCTAGATTTTGGTTTTGCACTCATGAAAAGCAAACTGAATAAAATAGAGTGGGTCAAAAATAAATGGTACAATCAAATTATTGTGAACGGGTGCTAGCGAAACGAGCAAGATCTTGCATTGAATTATATGGTACCTTTTACAGCCAATGAACCAACTTTCAATTATTTTGTTGGGAACCACAGCAGCCAGTTTGCACACTGCAAGGTGCCAAAATCAGCAAGGAGATGAATGACCTTCTGTTAGCCAGAGAACTTCCTGGGTGTCAAAATTGTCCCATGGAATCTTTGCTATCTACTTGAGCAGCAGATGGAGCTTAGCATCTTTCTAAAGGGAGCACCTTTGACAATGTCACACTCCATCACCATTCGCACTGAAGTGACAGCCCAGATTCTGTGCTCTAGTCCTGGAATGGGGCTCAAACCCACGATCTCTGACTTTGAGGAAAGCATGCTACCACAGAGCTACCATTTAATGTACCTAAATCTGAGTCCTTTTCGTTTTGTTACAGTAACAGTGAAAGACTGGATGGAAAAGCTGTCGTTTGAACATGGCAAATCATTTAAGAAGTGAAGTAATAAAACTGTATAAAAATGTAAGTTTCTGGTCATTAGCTGTAACATTGTTTGGCTATGAATTTACAGTAATGATTCAGCAGGTAAACCCAATGCTCAGTATGGGACTAAATCATGTGAGAATTCAGGTCAAATGCATTCATGTATTAACCAGCATCAGCTAGAACTGGAACGGTACACTGCAAACAGCCAGAGCCGTAATTGGACACTGCAATCAGCCTCGGCTCCCTTCGATCTCTATGATTCTATTCTATGATCGGGGTGAGGAGGGTACAAAATTGACTACACCTCTGAAAGTGGATAAGTCACCTGGACCAGATGGACTACACCCCAGGATCCTAAAAGAGATAGCTGAGGAAATTGTGGAGGCATTAGTGATGATCTTTCAGGAATCACTGGAGGCAGGGTCCTGGAGGACTGGAAAGTGGCTAATGTAACATCACTGTTTAAGAATGGAGGGAGGCAGAAGATAGGAAATTATAGGCCGGTTAGCCTGAATTCGGTCATTGGTAAGATTTTAGAGTCTGTAATTAAAGATGAGATCGCGAAATGCATGGTAAAATAGGACTGAGTCAGCATGGCTTTGTCAAAGGGAGGTCATGTCTGACAAATTTGTTATAGTTCTTTGAGGAGGTAACAAGGAAGTTAGACAAAGGAGAGCCAGTGGACATGATTTATTTAGATTTCCGGAAGGCCTTTGACAAGGTGCCGCATAGGAGACTGTTAAATACGTTAAGAGCCCATGGTATTAAGGGTAAGATCCTAGCATGGATAGAGGATTGCCTGACTGGCAGAGAGTGGGGATAAAGGGGTCTTTTTCAGGATGACAGCTGGTGACTAATGGTGTGCTTTAGGGGTCTGTGCTGGGACTTTTCACAATATACATTAATGATTTGGAAGAAGGCACTGTTGCCAAGTGTGCAGATATTACAAAGATCTGTCGAGGGACAGGTAATATTGAGGAAGCAAAGGGGCTACATAAGGACAATGTGGAAAAGTGAGGTTATGCATTTTGAAAGAAGGAATTTAGGCATAGACTATTTTCTAAATGGGGAAATGCTTAGGAAATCAGAAGCACAAAGGGATTTGGGAGTCCTTGTTCACGATTCCCTTAAGGTTAATGTGCAGGTTCAGTTGACAGTTAAGAAGGCAAATGCAATGTTGGCATTCATGTCAAGAGGGCTAGAATACAAGACCAGAGATGTACTTCTGAGGTTGTATAAGGCCCTGGTCAGACTCCATTTGGAGTATTGTGAGCAGTTTTGGGCCCATGTCTAAGGAAGGATGTGCTGGCCTTGGAAAGTGTCCAGAGGAGGTTTACAAGAATGATCCCTGGAATGAAGAACTTGTTTTATGAGGAATGTTTGAGGACTCTTATTGGAGTCTCGATGGAGTTTAGAAGGATGAGAGGGGATCTTATTGAAACTTACAAGATACTGCAAAGCCTGGATAGAGTGGACGTGGAGAGGATGTTTCCAATTGTAGGAAAAACTAGAACCAGATGACCCCATCTCAGACTAAAGGGACGATCCTTTACAACAGAGATGAGGAATTCCTTCAGCAGAGGGTGGTGAATCTGTGGAACTCTTTGCCGTAGAAGACTGTGGAGGCCAAATCACTGAGTGTCTTTCAGACAGAGATAGGTTCTTGATAAGTGGATCAGGGGTTATGGGGAGAAGGCAGGAGAATGGGGGGTGAGAAAATAACAACCATGATAACAACCATGAGTTAAATGGCAAGATACACAGGAGGATAACATGTAGGCAGGTGGATTTAAGCTTGAGGCAGACTAGGAATTCAACAAAAAGGAAGGATAACTTTGGACATCTTAGGACTTCCAATATCTGTAATGATAAGAAAGTTAGCATTAAGGCACTTTACCTGAATGCTCGTAGCATTTGTAACAAAGTAGACGAACTAATGGCACAGATCATCGTGAATGATTATGATGTGGTAGGCATCACAGAGACATGGCTGCAGGGGGTTCAGGACTGGCAGTTAAACATCCAAGGATATACAACCTATCGAAAAGACAGGGAGGTGGGCCGAGGGGGTGGGGTTGCCTTGTTAGTTAAGAACAAAATTAAATCTATTGCACTAAACGACATAGGGTCGGATGATGTGGAGTCTGTGTGGGTAGAATTGAGGAACCACAAAGGCAAAAAAACCATAATGGGAGTTATGTACAGACCTCCTAACAGTGGTCAGGACCAGGGGCGCAACATGTACCGGGAAATAGAAAAGGCATGTCAGAAAGGCAAGGTCACGGTGATCATGGGGGACTTCAATATACAGGTGGATTGGGTAAATAACGTAGCCAGTGGATCCAAAGAAAAATAATTAATGGAATGCTTACAAGATGGCTTTTTGGAACAGCTTGTCATGGAGCCCACAAGGGAGCAGGCTATTCTGGACCTAGTGCTATGTAATGAACCAGACTTTATAAAAGATCTTAAAGTAAGGGAACACTTAGGAAGCAGCGATCATAATATGGTTGAGTTCAGTCTGCAGTTTGAAAGAGAGAAGGCAAAATCGGATGTAATGGTGTTACAGTTAAATAAAGGTAATTACGAGGGCATGAGAGAGGAACTGGCAAAAATCGACTGGAAGCAGACCCTAGTGGGGAAGACAGCAGAGCAAAAATGGCAGGAGTTTGTATGCATAAGTGAGGACACTGTACAGAGGTTCATCCCCAAGAAAAGAAAGATTATCCGGGGAGGGATTAGACAGCCATGGCTGACAAAGGAGGTCAGGAAATGTATCAAAGAAAAAGAGAGATCCTATAAAGTGGCCAAAAGCACTGGGAAATCAGAAGATTGGGAAGGCTACAAAAACAAACAGGTTAACAAAGAGACAAATAAGGAAGGAGAGGATCAAATATGAAGGCAGGCTAGCCAGTAATATAAGAAATGATAGTAAAAGTTTCTTTCAATACATAAGAAACAAACGACAGGCCAAAGTAGACATTGGGCCAATTCAAACTGATTCCGGAAGGCTAGTGATGGGAGACGAGGAAATGGCTGGAGAACTTAATAAGTACTTTGCGCCTGTCTTCACAGTGGAAGACATGAGTAATATCCCAAAAATTATAGAGGGTCAGGGGGCTGAGTTGAGTATGGTTGCCATTACAAAAGAGATGGTGCTAAAAAAGCTAAAAGGTCTTAAAATTGACAAATCTCCTGGCCCCGATGGGCTACACCCTAGAGTTCTGAGGGAGGTGGCTGAAGAAATAGCGGAAGCGTTGGTTGAGATCTTTCAAAAATCACTAGAGTCAGGGAAAGTCCCGGACGATTGGAAGATCGCTGTTGTAACCCCCTTGTTCAAGAAAGGATCAAGACAAAAGATGGAAAATTATAGGCCAATTAGCCTAACCTCGGTTGTTGGTAAAATTCTAGAATCGATCGTTAAGGATGAGATTTCTAAATTCTTGGAAGAGCAGGGTCGGATTAGAACAAGTCAACATGGATTTAGTAAGGGGAGGTCGTGCCTGACGAACCTGTTAGAATTCTTTGAGGAGGTGACAAGTAGGTTAGACCAGGGAAACCCAGTGGATGTGGTCTATCTGGATTTCCAAAAGGCCTTTGATAAGGTGCCACACAGGAGGCTGCTGAGTAAGGTGAGGGCCCATGGTGTTCGAGGTGAGCTACTGGCATGGGTTGAGGATTGGCTGTCTGACAGAAGGCAGAGAGTTGGGATAAAAGGTTCTTTTTCGGAATGGCAGCCGGTGACCAGCGGTGTCCCACAGGGTTCAGTGTTGGGGCCGCAGCTGTTCACCATATATATTAATGATCTGGATGAAGGGACTGGGGGCATTCTAGCAAAGTTTGCCGATGATACGAAGTTAGGTGGTCAGGCAGGTAGTGCTGAGGAAGTGGGGAGGCTGCAGAAGGATCTAGACAGTTTGGGAGAGTGGTGCAGGAAATGGCTGATGCAATTCAACGTGAGAAAATGTGAGGTCTTGCACTTTGGAAAAAAGAATCCAAGCATAGACTACTTTCTAAACGGTGAGAAAATTCATAATGCCAAAGTACAAAGGGATCTGGGAGTGCTAGTCGAGGATTCCCTAAAGGTAAACATGCAGGTTGAATCTGTGATTAAGAAAGCGAATGCAATGTTGTCATTTATCTCAAGAGGGTTGGAATATAAAAGCAGCGATGTGCTACTGAGCCTTTATAAGGCTCTGGTTAGGCCCCATTTGGAGTAGTGTGTCCAGTTTTGGGCCCCACATCTCAGGAAGGACATACTGGCACTGGAGCGTGTCCAGCGGAGATTCACACGGATGATCCCTGGAATGGCGGGTCTAACATATGATGGAACGGCTGAGGATCCTGGGATTGTATTCATTGGAGTTTAGAAGGTTAAGGGGAGATCTAATAGAAACTTACAAGATAATACATGGCTTAGAAAGGGTGGACGCAAAGAAACTGTTTCCGTTAGGCGAGGAGACGAGGACCCGTGGGCACAGCCTTAGAATTAGAGGGGGTAAATTCAGAACAGAAATGCGGAGACATTTCTTCAGCCAGAGAGTGGTGGGCCTGTGGAATTCATTGCCGCGGAGTGCAGTGGAGGCCGGGACGCTAAATGGCTTCAAGGCAGAGATAGATAAATACTTGATGTCGCGAGGAATTAAGGGCTACGGGGAGAATGCTGGTAGGTGGAGTTGAAATGCCCATCAGCCATGATTGAATGGCGGAGTGGACTCGATGGGCCGAATGGCCTTACTTCCACTCCTATGTCTTATGGTCTTATGATTGAATGGATAGCAGACTCGATGGGTCGAGTGGCCTAATTTTGCTCCTATGTCTTAAGGTCTCTTTCTCGGTTGTTTTCTTTTTAAAATATTTTTATTAGGGTATTTGCAAGATTTTATAATAATAACAATAACAGCGACATAAACATGGTACAATAAACATTTCATCCCAATCTTCACACCCCCCAACAATAAGAAAAAAAAGTCTTCCCCCCCCCCCCCAAATCAATATTCATTTTCTCACTTCACCAATGCTGCCAGAAAAATAGATGCAGGAGGAGGCCCTTTGAGCCTGCTCCGCCATTCATCATGATTATGGCTGATCAAGTTCAATACCCTGATCCCGCCTCTCTTCTCTCTTTCCCCCCCCCCCCCCCCCCCCAATCCCTTTAGCCACAAGAGCGATATCTAATCCCTTCTTGAAATTAGACAACATTTTGATCTCAAGCTATTTTTTTTGTGATAGTGAATTCCACAACTTCACCACTCTGAATGAAGAAATTTGTCCCATTTCAGTTCTAAAAGGTTTACCACTTATCCTCAAGCTATGACCCCTAGTTCTGGACTCACCCACCATTGGAAACATTCTTTCTGAATCTACCCTGTCTAACTCTGTTAGAGTTTTTAGACATTTCTATGAGATCCCCTCTCACTCTTCTAAACTCCAATGAATATAATCCTAACTAATTTAGTCTCTCCTCATATGACAATTCCACCATCCTAGGAATAAGTCTGGTAAACCTTCTTCCATAGCAAGAACATCCTCCAATAAGGACACCAAAACTATGCACAATACTCCAGGTGTGGCCTCACTAATGCCCTATACAATTGCAGTAAAACATACCTATTCCTATTCTCAAATCCTTGCTTTGAAGGCCAATATACCATTTGTCTTTTCTACTGCCTGCCTTAACTGTGTGCTTTCAGCTACTGATGCACAAGGGCATCACAGTCTCAGTGTATCTACGTCTCCCAATTTACACCCATTCAAATAATCTGTCTTGCTATTTTTGCTACCGAAGTGAATAACCTCACATTTATCCACATTATACTCTATCTTCCATGTATATGTCCACTCACTAGCCTGCCCATATCCTGCTGAAGAATCTCTGCATTCTCCTCAGTTTACCCTCCCACCCAGCTTTGTATCACCTGCAAATTTAGGGATACTACATTTAGTTCCCTCGTCCAAATCATTAATATATAATGTGAACAGTTGGGGTCCTACCACAGATCCCTGCGGTATCCCACTAGTCACTGTCTGCCAATCAGAAAAAGACCCATTTATTCTGACTTTTTGCTTCCTGTCTTCTAACCAGCTTTCTATCCATCCCAATACACTACCTGTAATCCCGTGTGCTTTAACTTTACACATTAATGTGAGTCCTTGTCGAAGGCCTTCTGAAAGTCCAAAACCATATCCACTGGTTCTCCCTGGTCAACTCTACTAGTTATATCTTCAAAGAATTCCAGTAGATTTATCAAGCATGATTTCTCTTTCATAAATCCATGCTGACGGGCGGCACGGTGGCGCAGTTGTTAGCGCTGAGGCCCAGGTTCGATCCCGGCACTGGGTCACTGTGTGTGGAATTTGCACAATCTCCTCGTCTCTGCATGGGTTTCACCCCCACAACGCAAAGATGCACAGGTTAAGTGGATTAGCCACAGGGCAGCATGCTGGCGCAGTGGTCCCAGGTTCGATCCCGGCTCTGGGTCGCTGTCCGTGTGGTGTTTACACATTCTCCCCGTGTTTGTGAGTGTTTTGTCCCCACAAAAGATGTGCAGGGTAGGTGGATTGACCACGCTAAATTGCCCCTAATTGGGCACTCTAAATTTAAAATAAAATAAATTCATGTTGTTTGATTGTACCACTGTTTTCCAAATGCTGTGCTAGGAAGTCCTTGATGATGGACTCTAGCAACTTCCCTCCTACTGATATTAGGCTCACTGGTCTATCATTGCTTTCTCTCTACTACCCTTTTTGAATAGCAGGGTTATATTAGCTACCCGCCAATCTGTAAGAACTACTCCAGAGTCCAAAGAATTTTGGAAAATGTCTGCCAGTTGATCTGCTATTTCTACGGCTACTTAAGTACTCTGGAATAAAAATTACCAGGCCCTGGAGATTAATCCACCTTCAATCTTATTAATTTCCCCAAAACTATTTCTCTACTTATACTAATTTCCTTTAGTTCCTCACTAAAACCTGTTTCTCAGAACTTCTGGTACATTATTCATGTCTTCCTTTGAGGACAGAAGCAAAGTACGAATTTAGTTCCTCACCATTTCTCTCTTTCACGTTATAAATTCCCCCATTTCTGGCTGTAGGGGGCCTGCAGTTGTTAATCTTTTTTAAAAGTCAGCTTTTATGTTCCCCGCTATCTTATTTTCATATTGTATTTTCCCTTTAATCAATCCCTTGGTCTGTCTTTGCCAAATTTTAAACTGTTCCCAATCCTCGGGTCTTTTTTTTTTGCTAATTTGTGTGCCTCTTCTTTGAATCTAATACTGTCCCTAATTTCCCTTGTAATCCATGGTTTGGCCACGGTTCCTTTGCGACAAATAAGAATAAACAAGTTTTGGAGTGCACCTATTTGTTCCTTGAATGTTTGCCATTATTTAAGTCCCATATACACTCCATCCCCTTTGCCCCACCCCACCCCAGGGTCAGGGGGGTGTATATGGGATTTAAAGCCTTGTCACAGATCTAACTGAATGCAAAGATGGCATGCAATGTGATCAATCCGAGAGGGGGTCACAAACATTGCAACAAAGCCAGACAAGAAAACGTGCTCCGACTCAGCGAGGATGTCTGCACAATTATGAGACCTGGTGTGTTGCAATGCATACTCATCACCCCACCCAAAATAATGTGATCTCTTGGAAGAAATGAAAAACATTAAGACCTCAGTAGAAGGAGAGGTTTGGGGAATTAATCTCAGATACCCTTTAGCCAACAAACTAGTCCAGATCACTGACGCTGAATATTATGGTATGCTTTCCTTTTGTACAAGGTGATCTCTGCCTTTGAGGACTTCAGTGAATCATCGTCCACTTCATAAGCAGTCAACCTGTTCCTGAAGGCTAATATTTTCTAGGAAAATAACTATCTTCTGACATTGAACCTAAATCTAGCCTTCTATAACTTGATCATGACCCTGCCCCTCCCCAAATTACCTGGGACAACTGTAAACTGGAACAAAGTTTATTCCCTTTATTCCCTTGATCCCCTCATTAATGCAAGCAGATCACTCCCACTTCTTGGAAGAAAATTGGCTGGTTTCAGTGCTTCAAGGTATTAAACTGGAGCAAGAAGCTGAAAGAAAAAAGCTTACTGGTTAACTGGAGGGAAGAGTATAATTTCTGTAAATGCATTTCCCTTGACTAAAGATTAATATTTTTGTCTTAAAGTTGCTGTATCTTGGCAAGGAATATCCAAAAGGAGAAGACTACTTCAAAGATCGTCTTAAAAAGGCTTTCATTAAAAATAAAGATGTTACAGATCCTGAGCAAATCAAGGCATTAATAGCTCGGGGACAGTTTGTGATAAAGGAACTGGAGGCATTGTATTATCTTAGGAAATACAGAGCTATGAAGCAACGTTATTACGATGACAAAAATGAATGACCTTATGATGGGAACAACTTTTAACACCTCCACTTAAGACACACACAATGTATCTTTGCATACCAATGTAGCCGTAGGATCCAGTCTGCATTGCCTGCATTTAAACTGTACTTCTCAATTATATAATGCTCGGATTTAAATATGCTAATTAACAATGGTACTGTCACAAGCTCAGTGATGCTTTGCTTCAAATTTAAAACATCATCCTTGAAATACAAAAATTAATGCCTGCTCAGTGTTGAACCAGATTGTGCCACATCAATAAGCTGTATCCTGTAGTGTATGGACCTGACCTGCTGAATCATTAATTATAGCTAATAGATCCAACATATCTAATGTTGGTCATAGATGCAGATTATTGTTGCCCGATTGTGACAATCATAATAATTCTATTGACCAATTTATCAATGTAAACGAGTTTTTAAAAGTGCCTGTCTGATTACTAATGCCCAAGATTACAAATAACTCTTAATACCAATAATAGCCAAGGGTGTAACACACACGCTGCTGCAGTTTTGAAGATTACTGGAATATGTATAGTACTGGTCAATAAAACATTGATGCAAAGGAGTTTGCGGACACAATACAGGATGGATGTTTTCTTCCTTAAGTAGACTAGTTATGTAACCAACTTTCTACTACTACATATCATGGTTGCTGAATTGCAGATACTTTTAATTTGATTGAAAATTTTCATAACTTTAACATTCAACAACTACCAATGTTAAAACGACCTTTAGATTGTAACATTTTTTCCTTCTACCTGTGCACATATTTTTCACCCTGGCAGAAGATAAGCATTAAAAAGTATAAATTATCAGTGTTACTCCAACCAGACAAGGTAAGCCTTTAAGGAAAGCCCATTCGTCAGCCTTGGTTCAGTGGTACTGCTCTCCCCTCTGATTCAGAAGGCTCTGGCTCATTCCAAATCTGTATGCAAAACTGAACTGGGAATCCAGTTCTGTACTGAGGGAACATTGAACCATTGGAGGGGTTGTGAAAACAGAAGTTCTGTCTACCCTCAAAGGTGGGGGTAAAAGATCAGAGGTCCCTCTGTTGTCTTAACCAAAACGACCATATATAATAATCTTTGTCACAAGTAGGCTTACATTAACATTGTAATGAAGTTACTGTGAAAAGCCCCTAGTTGCCACATTCCGGTGCCTGTTTCGGGTTCAGGCGAATTCAGAATGTCCAAATTACCTAACATGTCTTTCGGGGATTTGTGGGAAGAAACCGGAGCACCTGTAGGAAACCCACGCAGACACGGAGAACGTGCAGACTTCACAGACAGCGACCCAAGCCAGGAATCGAACCTGGGACCTTGCTGCTGTGAAGCAACAGTGCTACCCACTGCTATCATTGGTGGGATTTTGCTGTGTGGAGGTTAGATGTCACATTCCCCAAGTGACTACACTTCAAAATCAATTCATTAGTGCACTTGAGTGAATTAGGGTTGTGAAAGGCTATATAAATGGAAGCCTATTTTTGTGACAGGTTCATTAGTTCAGTTTTGACACGTAGGGAAATGGAGATCTAACATACTCAACCTTTATTCATTTACAGAATGTGGGCATCGCTGGTTAGGCCAGCATTTATTGTCCATCCCCAGTTGCCTTCTTGAACCAGTCCTTGTGTAGGTACACCCACTATGCTGGTAGGGAGTTCTAGAATTTTGCGACAGTGAAGGAACAGCAATATATTTCCAATTCAGGGTGGCGAGTGACTTGAGAGGGCAACTTCCAGGCGGTGGGGTTGCTACGTATCTGCTGCTCTGTCGTGGATTTGGAAGGTGTTGTCCAAGGAACCTTGGTGAGTTCCTGCAGTGCATCTTGTAGATGGTACACAGCTGCCACCGTTCCATCGGTGGTGGAGGTTTTGAATGTTTGTAGAAGGGGAATGTTTGTGGAAGGAGGATGCAATCAAGCAGGCTCCTTTGTCCTGGATGATGTCCAGCTTCTTGAGTGTTGTTGGAGCGAAGCTCATCCAGGCAAGTGGAGGGTATTCCATTACACTCCCGACTTGTGCCTTGTAGACGGTGGACAGGTTTTTAGGAGGGGCAGAGGGGGAAATCAGGTGGTGAGTTACTCGTCGTAGGATTCCTAGTCTTTGACCTGCCCTTCTCAGTGCATCCACGGAATTAACCTGGTGAACACAGAATTGGCTCCACAGCACTACTCCAGCTGGTTTCACCAATGCCCTGTACAGCTGTAGCATGACTTCCCCCACTTTAATATTCCATTTCCTCGCAATAAAGGCCAATATCCATTTGCTTGTTATTACTGCTGTAGACATGCCTGCTAACTTCATTAGTGTACAAGGACCATTCTGTACTGCAGCAGCATTCTCATTTAAAATGTGCCATTTTTAAAAAAAAATTCCTAAGTGGACAAACTCATTTCCCCACATTACAATCCTGCCAAATTTTTACCCACTCTATATATCTACAAACATTGGTGGACAGTATCCTCAACTTTCCTATCCTATTGTAAGCAAACCTTGGTACAAGTCAGCCCCTTCATCCAAGTCTTATGCGGATTGTAAAGAGTTGAGACCACACCACGGATCCTCATGACACCAGTACCTTAGTTTGGCAACCTGAGAGCAATCCAACCCATCTATCCCAACTTTCCAGTTCAGCCAATCTTCTATCCATGTGCAGTTAGTTATCGGCACCTCATGGTGTATTTGGATTTCCAACATCTTCAGTAACTAAGTTGGGCAGGATCCAATTTCCCAAAACCATCTAGACACCACCAGATTTAGAAAATCACAATGCAATGTCCTGCCTCCTGTCATTGGGGAAATTTTAGAATCTGTAATGAATGTGTTTGACTAACTGGCCTATATAGTTTCCTGCTTTTGTTTCTCCATGCCCAAATAATAGTTTTCCAATCCACTCAAGACTTTCAGAGTCTAGGGACGATCTTGACTAATGCATCCATCTCTGCAGCCACTTCCTTCAAGACCCTAGGCTGCAGGCCCAAGGACTGGACAGCCTTTCATAACATCGCTCTTAGTAATTGGGACTATGTTCAGTCATCCTTGCATTCATTAGCAATAATAAAAGCAAAAGTAGTAAAATGTACTGGACACTTTTTAATCAAATTAAACATTTCAAAGTTCAGACATATAAATGTTAAAAACAGTCAAACAAAACAATGACATTACCAAGCATGTACATCTCAACAAGCTATTTCAATAATGATAAATCCTTGGTACATAAAATGACAAAAAAAAAGTTAGCCATTTTCAACTTCCACCTTGCCCCATCCACAACCCATGTGTAACTTGCATTTGGAATAGCTACAATATTTATTCAAACAAAGCATCATACTCCCTTCTGATCCAGTTATGGCAAATATTGCTGGATGTTGGTTTATTATATTGCTGTTCTTATTAGGGATGAATTCACAGGCTGGTAATATAAACACTTCAAATTGGATAGAATACAAATTTGTTGATGTGTAACTATAGTGTTTAAGTTTTCCCCTTCATATTCTCAGTTTACATGCTGTGAAGGTACCACAACTGGTCAATTAGAGGAAACTGCAGCAAATCAATTTGTGAAGCCACCATTTTCAAATATTGGGTAGCTGCGCAAACTGCAAACAAATCAAAGGTTCATTCAAGTTCAATTATACATATATTGAACAATCTGGCAATTTGAAGTGCAAGGATAACATCTTTGGTTTTGAGAAACTGGCTTAAGTAGTATTCTTCATTAGGGTGGGGTAGGGTACATATTAGGGAACAAAAGACTTGTGCATTCATCAATACTGTCAAAGGAACTCTAAATACTGTTGCTGGAGGATCTATTTGGTTTCTATTGAATACATTGGTCCTCATCATTGTAGGTAATCTTCAGAACTGTTCATTCTACTATCCTTGCCTGCATTAGGAGCTCAGTTGTATAATAGTCAGGATTTACATCACTTCAGAAAAGAAATGGCACAAGATAAAGTCCCCTTTTGTTACAAGTAGACAATGAGACCATGGTGCGTTAAACCACTACAGACTTGTGTTTGGGGAAAAAAAATCATGCAACATATCGATCTTTCCAGGCAGTCACTTTACTTCCATTAGATTGATGCATTGAACTCAGCAACATTATGATCTGCTCACAAAGCAGATCTAATAATCCTGAAAGAGTTGCAACACCTGTCCATGTCAAGTGAAAATGTCTAATTAACAATTACAAAATAATCAAAATGAATCTACTTTTACACAGCAAGTAAAAAGACATTTAAAAATAATCCAAAACAAGATTTATTTTGGTCTTTTGTTTGAAAAATGTTCAAAGATTAGTTCCGAAAAGACACTAAACAATACACATTGAAATCCTCCTGAGAATTTATTATACAGAAATAAAAGTCATGTAAACAAGTTTTCATCCATGGCACAATTGAATGCATCTTACAGTATTAGATTTTAGTCAAATAATTTATTGCACTGATTCATGGCTCTTTTGGTAGGTCTTGCTCAAGACGAATCCAAATTAACATCAACTCTGCAGATTGGGCAACTTGAATTTCCCTGTAGGATAGAAATGGTAATTAAATCTAGGCACTGTGTTGTCACCAACTATTGATACCAGTAAGCTGCAGAATGCCATCAAGGATTGTTTTATCTTAAATCGCTGCTCCAATAGAAGAAAATTGATAAATCACTAATAAATCTGAAATTAATAAACATGATTTACATCAAATGAGGGAAAGTACGAATTGCCAATCACTTTCTTACCAAGAATCAGATCCAAAAATGCAAGTGTATCACATCTAGATTTATGCATGTATATGCTGAACTGTCTGGTTTAGCTCAGTTGACTAGACAGCTGGTGTGATGCAGAGCAAGGCTAACAGTGCAGGTTCAAATACTGTACCAGCTGATGTTACACATGAAGGCTCCATTTTCTCAACCGAGGTGTGGTTAATCTGTCCTCAGATTAGAATCATCACCAATCAGTTCTCCACCACCCCACCCCATTCAAAATGGGGAAAAACAGACCCTGGTCATCTGGACGATGGTCACTTCACCTTCGCTGAACTGTCAGATACATACACATGCATTCTTGGAACGCAGATACAAGGCGGTCCTTTTTGGGGGGGGGGGGGGGGGGGGGGGGGTGTAATGCTTCAATCTTTAGTAATTTGGAAGTGTTTACTTCTACTACAAAACAAAAGTTACCACCCAGAGTTCTCAAAATATTAGTCAAATGGCCAACTCAAACCACACAAATTTGTTAATGAAACCGAAACAAGAAGTGAATATTTATTACCCATTGATAGACACGTGGCTGCAGCAGGCAAAAATTTAAAAGATTCAAAGCATTAAAAAAAGTCTGATTGTCCTGTAGGGAAGAGTCCATTAACTTGGGAAATTCTTAAAAATACACAAAAAGGTCTAAATAAACCAAATTTACTCAGACTGTCCAATTTTATCCCCATTAATTTTACGAAAACCTGAACCAAGATTTTTTTCTGGCAGTGGCCAACAGCAATTTATCAGCAACTACCATGGAATGAACTTAATGCTTTGCAAAAACAATGCAGTTCAATTTTTCTTTTCCCAGTCACTATGTTGTACTTTATCTCAATGGATCCACTCCCGACCCAGCCTTTAGAACAGTACAGACCAGGCCCTTCGGCCCTTGATGTTGTGCCGAGCACCATGAATGTTTAGCACCATTCAGAATGATGCTGAAATAAGCACTTCAGCAGAGCATGCAACATTTCCTATGCTAATGCATACCTTTAACCAGCGGTCAATGCACCGACTGTGATAGTCATGAAGACATGGCAAGATCCTCAATTTTTCTCTTGCTGTGTAGTCATTGAAACAGATACGACACCTAAAAAAAGAGATTAGACGAGTGTGATATGCATATTTCACATCTTACAATTGTTAATTTTTTTTTAATTTGCAACTTTTCATGTAATGTATGCAGGCAGATTCCAACTAACCCAACAGAAAAATCACAAACTAATTAGGCAAATATCAGTGACTGTGGTGGGTTGCATCTCAAACAACAGCGAATCAGACTACAGAAGGAAGATAGATCACTTGGTTGCATGGGTGTACCGAAAACAACCTCTCTCAAAATGTCGGAAAGACCAAGGAACTGATCATCGACTTCTGGATCATCGCACGACATACACACACATCGACATCAATGGCTCCGAAGTGAACATGGTCGATAGCTTTAAGTTCCTGGGGGTCACCATCACCAACAGTCTGTCCTGGTCCACTCATATTGATGCAACAGTCAAGAAAGCATAACAAAGTCTCTACTTCCTACAGAAGCTAAACAAATTCGGCATGTCTGCATAGACTCACAAACTTCCACAGATGGGCCATAGAGAGCATCCTATCCGGCTGCATTACAGCTTGGTATGGCAACTGCTCAGCCCAAGAAATACAGAGTGTAATGAACTCAGCCTAACGCATCACACAAGGTTGCCATCCTCCCACTGATTCTGTCTACACCTTCTGCTGCCTCAGGAAGGCAGACAGCATTATCAGAGACCCCTCCCACCCAGGCTTGCCTTCTTCCAGACCCTTCCATCAGGCAAACAAAACAGAAGTCTGAAGACTCGCACATCTGGACAAAGGAACAGCTTCTTCCCCACAGCTACTATTCTCAACAACTCTGTCTGATTTGTTCCCAGTAAATACACTATTCAGGACGCCCTATGCTGCTCTTGCTCATGTATTTGCTTTGTTTGGTCCTTGTTTCGCACTGTAACCAATCAATCTGTCGATGTACCATTTATCAATGTACTCTGTTGATTATTCTTTTTGTCTACTATGCATGTACTTCGGTATAAGTGCAGGACCTGCATGTGCCGGTGAAAAAGGACGGACAGGAAATGTAGGATTCAGGAACCATGGAAATCGAGAGTCTAGTCAAAAAGAAAAATTATGCAAATGTGAGGTACAGGCCAACTAAAAACAGATTAAGCACTTGAAGAACACAAGTAAAGTAGAGCTCAAGCAGAGAGTAAAGGAGGGTCACAAAATATCCTTGGTAGACAGGATTAAGGAGAATCCCAAGGCATTTTATACATGTTAGGAAGAGGGTAGCTAGAGAAAGAGTTGGTCCACCCGAGGACAAAGGAGGGAAATTATGCATTGAACCAAAGGAAGTAGGCAAGATCCTTTAACAAATTTTTGCATCAGTATTCACAAAGGAGAAACATGTTGATTGGTGGCGTCATGTATGAACATGTTGTTATTACGAGGGAGGCAAGTGTTAGGTGTATTAAAAAGCATGGAGGTAGAAAAATCTCCAGGGCCAGATGGCATCTATTCCAGATTACGGAGCGAGACAAAGAGATGAAATCGCTGAGCCTCGGACACAAATCTTTGATTCCTCGTTGGCCACAGGTGAGATACCAGAGGATTGGAGGATAGCCAATATTGTCCCTGTATTTAAGAAGGGTAACAGGGATAACCTGGATAATTATAGGCCAGTGAGCTTGACATCAGCGATAGTGAAATTGTTGGAAAAAAGAGTCTCAGAGATAGGATCTATGCACATTTGGAAGTGAATGGTCTTATTAGCGAGACAGCATGGTTTTGTACGAGGGAGGTCATGTCTCACTAATTTAATTGAATTTTGAGGAGGTGACAAAAGTGATTGATGAGAGAAGGGCTGTGGATGTTGTCTACATGCACTCTCGTAAAACATTTGACAAGGTCCCTCATGGTAGGCTGGTGGTGCAAAAGATTAAATATTTTACAGGGGTCAGGGGTGGGCTAGCCTGGCCATAGAAGATAGCGGGTAGCAGTGGACGGATATTTTTCCGAATGGAGGTCTGTAACTAGTGGTGTTCCACAGGGATCAGTATTGGGACCTCTGCTGTTTGTAGTATAGATATAAATGACTTGAATAAAACGTAGGGGTCTGATTAGCAAGTTTGCAAACGATACCAAGATTGCAGGAGTTGCAGATAGTGATTAAGATTGTCAGAGAACACAGCAGGATATAGAAATTTGGGCAGAGAAATGGCAGGTGGAATTTAACCCGGATAAATAAGTAGTGATGCATTTTGGTAGATCCAATTCAGGTGGGAGCTATAAAATAAATGGCAGAACCATCAGGAACATACAGATCTGGGTGTGCAGGTCCACAGATCCTTGTGGCAGCACAGGTGGCAATGGTGGTAAAGAAAGCATATGGCATGCTTGCCTTCGTAGGAAATGGCATCGAAAATAAACGCTCGCAAATTATGCTACAGTTGTATAGAACGTTGGTTAGGCCACATTTGGAATACTGTGTCCAATTCTGGTCACCACACTATCAGAAGGACATGGAGACTTTGGAGACAGAAATGGTTTACCAGGACGTTGCCTGGTATGGAGTGCATTAGCTAGAGAGAGAGAGAGAGAGAGAGAGAGAGAGAGAGAGAAAATAAATTGGGATTGTTCTCGCTAGAGACGCAGGCCAAGGGGCGACCTGATAGAAGTTTATAAAATTATTAGGGGTATAAATAGGGTGAACGGTTGGAGGCTTTTTCCCAGGGCTGAAATGACAATTACAAGGGGGCACAAGTTCAAGGCGAGGTGGGGGAAAGGGTCAATGGATATATGCAGGGGGGTTGGCCTGGAACGCACTGCCAAGTGAGGTGATTGAGGCAGATACGCTAGTGACCTTTAAGACTTATCTAGATAGACACATGAACAGATTAAGTATAGAAGGATACAGGTGGTTAGTCCAGATAGGACATGATCAGCACAGACTTGAGAGCTGAAGGGCCCGTTTCTGTGCTGCGTTGTTCCTTGAAACATAAAGGGGCCATGTAAAATCCTGGACTGGATTTACTGTTAAGAGTAGAGTGGATGCTTAGGTTGAGTAATTGGTAAAACCTGGACTGGATTTTGGAATGCAAACCACTCAGGGAAAGCATTATGAGACACAATTTCAAAGTATGTTTTTGAGAGTGGAGTTTAGAACCTGGATGATTATAGAGGAGAAATCTACAGACACCTAAACTTACCAGAATAGTGTGAGTATTTGACTCAGTAATCCTGTGTGTTTAGGAAGGGACTTCTCTTCAGGAGACCATTGTACATTGAGACAGAACCAAAAAGTTACAGCAGTAACTAGTATGGAGTATAGTAGTTATAGTCAGTCATTCAGCCCATATTCTCCATGCCAGCCTGAGGACTCCCTCGTGCCCTTTCTAATCCCACCTTCCAGCACCTGGTCCATAACCCTGTATCTTACAACACAGGCAGTTAGTTCCAGATACTCACTACCCTCTGCATGAAAAGGTTCTTCCTCATGTCCTCCCTACGCCTTCTGGTACTTATCTGGAATGGTCCCTGGTTCTATCATTCTCCACCAACGAAACAATCACTTCTCCATAATTTTGTAAACCTCTATTAAATCACCCCTCAGCCTTCTTTGTTCCAAGGAAAATAATCAACCTATCCAATCTCCTCGTGGCTACACCTTTCTAGCCCTGGTAACATGTTTAGGGAGGCAGTTGTGTAGTGGTATTGTCACTGGACTGGTAATCTAGTAGACCCAGGGTAATGCTCAGGGGACCCAGGTTCAAATCCCACCATGGCAGATGATGAAATGTGAATCCAATTAAAGTCTAAAAACCAATTCCATCTACAAAATTATGAGGGGCATAGACAGAGTGGATAGTCAGAGGCTTTTTCCCCAGGGCAGAGGGGTCAATTACTATGGGGCATAGGTTTAAGGTGCGAAGGGCAAGTTTAGAGGAGATGTACGAGGCAAGTTTTTTTTAAAAAAACACATAGGGTAGTGGGTGCCTGGAACTCACTGCCGGAGGAGGTGGTGGAAGCAGGGATGATAGTGACATTTAAGGGGCATCTTGACAAATACAAGAATAGGATGGGAATAGAGGGATACGGACCTAGGAAGTGTAGAAGATTTTAGTTTAGACGGGCAGCATGGTCGGCACAGGCTTGGACAGCCGGAGGGCCTGTTCCTGTGCAGTACTTTTTTGTTCTTTGTTCTCTTTGCTTGTAAACCTCTACACTCTCTAGAGCAATTCAAGTCCTTCCTGTAATCTGGTGACCTGAACTGCACACACCCCTCTGCTAATGAAGGACAGCATCCATTATGCTTGCTTTACAACCTTGTTTACTTGAACTGCTGCCTTTAATGGCCTGTGTACTTGTTAGCCAAATTCTCTCACTTTGCCTACCCCTCTTAGTATATTCCGATTTCAGGTGGACTCCCTATAACTGTGACTACCCTAAATGCATGCCCTCACACTTGTGTTCACTCACTCCACCAACCTATCCATATTATTTTAGAGATTTATAGCTATCCTCTACACTGTCCACCACTCGGCAATCTGGTGTAGTCTGCAAATTTCCCAACCAGGCCCCCCCACATTCACATCCAAATCATTAAATATATAACAAACCATAAGTGTCCCAACGCCAAGTCCTGTGGAACATCACTTAAGCAACTTTCCATTTGCAAGGGCAGCGATCGACCATAACCCTTTGTTTCCTGTTACTCCTCCAATTTTTAACCAGTTTGCCACATTGCCCTGTATCCCATGGACTTTTCTGATCAATCTGTCATGTGGGACCTTGTCAAATGTCTTCTTGTCACTTTCTCAAAGAATTCAATCAAATTTGTGATGCAAGACCTTCCTTTAGCAAATCCATGCCGACTTTCCCCATCTAGTCCATGCATTTTTAAGTGACAGTTAATCCCATCTCTCAGGATTGAGTTTACTAATTTGCCCACCATCGACGCAAAACTAATTGGCTTATAATAGTTTGGCATTTCCTTCGATCCCTTTTTAAACAATGCAACCATGATTGCATTTCTTCAGTACTTCCCCTGTATCTAGTGAGGATTGGAAAATGCTCAGAGCATCTCCTCCTTGACCTCCTTCCGTAGCCTCGGAAACAACCCATCTGGTCCTGGCAACGCAATAGCTGAATACTTCCAACCCTCTCATGAATATCCCGTTCAATATCTGTGCTCCTCCTGGAGTATCTGCAACATTCCTTTGTAAGTATAGAGACAAAATATTCATTAAAGCCCTTCCCTCAGCCACTGCATCCAACACAAGTTCCCTTCATGTCAGATAGGTCCCACTTTTTACACTTGTCTAGTGCTTAGTTCTTTGTGCCCATCATATGCTTTATTTTTCTGTTTGATCTTCCCCAGTATTCCTCGAGGCAATCGGGGAGAAGTGGTGGTGGGGGGGGGGGGTGTTAGATTTGGTAGCACCACTATTTATTTATTTATTTATTTATTTATTTATTTATTTATTTATTTATTAAGAGGATCATGTCTACTTTGTACATTTAGGATGGATCTCACTTTTTAGTGCTTCCCACCAATTTATCCATACCAGCCTCCCCGAACAGACACCGTATTGTGGCGACTAGGGGCTTTTCACACTGACTTCATTTGAAGCCTACTTGTGACAATAAGCAATTTTCATTTCATCTCCTCTGGTAGTGCTGGCCAATCCAGTCCCCAGTTCAAAAATTGTGACTCTTGCTTTATCTCTCTTCCATGGTAATACCAAATCTAAAATCGAATTGTGATCACTATGCCAGATATGGTCTCCAACTGTCACTCACACTTGCCCTTCTTCATTCCCCAACATTCGGTCTAGAATTGCATCCCTCCTTGTTGGGTTCGTCACTAGTTGGATGACTAGGGCAGCACAAGTGGATAGCACTTTGGTTTCACAGCGCCAGGGTCCCAGGTTCGATTTCCTGCTGGGTCACTGTCTGTGCGGAGTCTGCACGTTCTCCCCATGTCTGCATGGGTTTCCTCTGGGTGCTCTGGTTTCCTCCCATAGTCCAAAGATGTGCAGATTAGGTGGATTGGCCATGATAAATTGCCCTCAGGTGACCAAAAAGGTTAGGTGGGGTTATTGGGTTACGGGGATAGGGTGGAAGTGAGGGCTTACGTGGGTCGGTGCAGACTCGATGGGCCGAATGGCCTCTTTCTGCACTGTATGTTCTATGTACTTTGTAATCTGTGCTAATCTTAAAACCTGCAGGTAATTGTTAAAATGGGAAGTAGGGGGATGGAGGTAAAAAGAGGTAAAAAAAAAAAAGTTGCATTTTCTTCTGGTTATTGAAACTAATTAGTGCTCCTGTGACTCTGTTCCTCCATGAGGTTTCCATTCTGGAATCTTTCCATCCAGTTCGATCAACTGGGAACATAATTGTGATGCAGAAGAGAATGAATTAGGATATAGAGTGGCATGTTTGTTTTTGGATACAATCAGTTTAGCTTATACTGCTGCTTCTTTCTTGGTTGTGGCACATCTGCCAGGTGTACGATTGGCCCAAGTGGTGGTCAGTGACTTGGGGCCCAGTAGAACATGCAACACCTTGCATTTCAGTAAGTCAGAAACTGGACTGTTTAAATCAATGATGTATGCCACCCTCTACTTTGCTCATCTAGTTGGTTCCAAAATTCTGTTTTATAACAATCAAAAGTTTGATTCCAAATATCTGTATAAGAGTTAGACCAACAAAAACTGGGTTTTACTTACTGCGTCTTCCCAGCAGCATGTTCTGGATCAAATAATTTGGTAGGTAAACAGTTAATCTCAGTATTGGTGAGTTTCCTCTGTGCTACAGCTGAACCCTGTCTTTCTTCAAAAGCCAAGAGTTCCTATGTTTAAGAAAAAAGTTTTTTTTGAAGGCAGCTGTTCAAACTGGACAATTTGCTTAAATAAAAACAACAGGTTTACAAAAAAAAAAAATCATCAATCCTGGGTGTGCTCCATTAAAAGGTTCCTTGATATAGGCAAATTAACAACACCAGTATCCAGTCCAACATTTCACATCAATCCTGCAAGGAGGATGTATCTACTCACCTCATAGTCATTACCATCATTTGCACGTTCATCCAAATAGAAGGAAGTATTCTGGTGCTGGCTACGTCTCCTGTTTCTCCTCCTTCTAACTAAACATTGGAAACAATTAACGGTTTAGTTGCCGATTTCAAGGGACAATATTACGACTGGCCAGCTCTCAAAATATATAAATTGGTTTTAGCTTCACATGGGCAAAACCGAGGCAAACCGGTTTTGCAGTAATTAGCACCGCTGCCTCACAAAGCCAGGGACTCGGGCTTGATTCCAACTTTGGGTGACCATCTGTGTGGAGCTTGCATGGGTTTTCTCCCCAGTCCAAGATGTGCAGGTTAGGTGGTTTGGTCATGATCTATGGATGGTGGGCAGGGGGGATTTTATGGCGATCAAAAATATTAGAATGACTCAAGCTAGTCTAATGTCAGGCAACACAGGTGGATTAACGGAAACAGATTTTCATAGTAACAAAAGCCCTGAAGAAATTGTCATCCTAGTTGAATGACTCAGATAGGCTAAATGTAATCTTGTAATGGGATGAGGCTGTGAGTTTGTACAAAGAAGAAGTTTACCACAGAAATCTTGAAGTGTTTGTTGTCTGGTTACAAGACTGGATGACGTTGTAAAAAGGAGCCCAAAAATGTTGAAAATATTTATATTTTTCAAAAACAAAGACTGGGTGAAGTTCCCACTAAAAAAGCCCCATTGCCGTTCTATTCTAATTGAATGGAAAATAACTTTTCAATTGAAATAGATTACTGGTTCATTAAAGGTTATAATAAGGTCACCATTAAGATTCTGTTCTTTAACATCCTTGCAAATAAGTATTAAATCACATTTCACTAATTTCAATTCACACAGGAACCACAGCCTTTGAGGATGGAGGGAAAGAGTGTTCCAATTCTTCACAGCAATATGACAAGCGCATCCAGCTTCACTGATAGTCTAACTAATAGATGGTATCCCATGTATTTCAAAGGAAACACAAATGCAAACATCTTTAGATGCCTCGCAACCTTCAAAACAAGGTAATAAAAGCCATGATTAAGATTTTGTATTCTGGAGAATCCATGCTCTACCCGCTTCCAAAGCCAATGATTCCTTACAAAGTGAAGTGTCCAAGAATTATTTGAGTTGGAGTTTAGGGATCTTCATAGAGACAAAGTAGATACGTGCAAGAGTAGGCCATTCAGCCCTTCAAGCCTGCACCACCATTCGATATCATGGCTGATCATGCAATTCAATATTCCACTCTCACTTTCTCTGCATACCCCTTGATCCCTTCTCGCTGCAGGGACCACGTCCAGCTCCCTCTTGAATATATCCAACGGACTGTCCCCAACAGCTTCTATGGTAGAGTATTCCACAAGTTCACAACTCAGAGAAGAAGTTCTTCCTCATCTCAGTCCTGAATGGCTTACCCTTTATTCTTAGGCTGTGACCTAGTTCTGGATGTCCCCAAATGTCGGGAACATTCTTCCACATCTAGCCTGTCCAGTCCCATAAGGATTTTACATGTTTCTAGGAGATCCCCTCTCAATCTTCTAAACTCCAGCGAGTACAAGCCCAGTTGATCAAGTCTTTCTTCATATGTCAGTCCTGTCATCCTGGGAATTACATCGCTGGACACCCTCAATAGCAAGAATGTTCTTCCTCAAAACGAGGAGGCCAAAACATCACACAATACTCAAGATTTTGCCTCACCAAGGCCCTGTATAACCTGCAGCAAGACACCCCTACTCCAATACTCAAATCCTATGAAGGCCAGCATGCCATTAGCTTTCCTTACTGCCTGCTGTATCTGCATGCCAACCTTCAACTGTTCCACCATGACACCTAGGGCTCGTCGCACATCTCTTTTTCCTAAACTGCCATCACTCAGATAATAATCTGCCTTCCTGTTTTTGTCACAAAGTGGATACCCTCACATTTACCCACATTATATTGCATTTGCCAAATATTTTCCCATTCAGCTAGCTATCTGTCCCAAGTCACCCTGCAGCCTCTTTGCATTCTTACAGCACACACTGCCACCCAGGTTAGTGTTGTCTGCAAATTTGGAGATATTGCATGCAATTTCTTCATCCAAATCATTAATGTATATTGTGAACAGCTGGGGTCCAGTACTGAACCCAGCGGTACTAGTCACTGTCTGCCACTGAAAAGGACCCACTTATTCCCACTCTCTGCTTCCGGTCTGCCAACCAGTTCTCTCTCCACGTCAATACATTACCTCCAATACCATGAGCTTTAATTCTGCTCACTAATCTCGTGTGGGACAGTGTCAAAAGTCTCAAGTCCAGATACATGACATCCACTGGTTCACCCTTGTCCACTCTACTGGTCACATCCTCAATTCCAGCAGATTTGTCAAGCATGATTTCCCTTTAGTGAATGCATGCTGATTTGGACTTATCCTGTCCCCACTTTCCAAATGCTTAGTTATTTTCATCTTTAATAATTGACTCCAGCATTTTCCCCACCATCGATGTCAGGCTAACCAGTCTATAATTCCCTGTTTTTCCCTTTCCCCAAATTTTTTTTTTTGTTAAAAGTGGGGTTACATTAGCTATCTTCCAACCCATTGGAACTCTTCCAGAATCTATAGAATGCTGGAAAATGATCACCAATGCATCCACTATTTCTAGTGCCACTTCCTTATGTACTCCGGGATGCAGAGCATTAGGCCATGGAGACTTGATCAGGATTTAATCCCATCAATTTCCCCAATTCAATTTCCTGACTAACAAGGATTTCCTTCCATTTCTCCTTCATGCTGGATCCTCTGTCTCACGAAGATCACTTCCATCACTTAAGACTGGAATACAAAAGCTGTTTCACGCAGCAGATTCGACATGGACCTCCTTCACTCGCACACCATTCCTAACCAAAACATCTTTTCTTGAATTTAATGGCTTACACTTTGTCAGGTTTGCCCTCTCAATTTATGTCATGCAATTTTTTGCCTTCAGCAACCTGGTCTCCCAAAACAGCAAGCTTGGATATCAAATCAAGTCCCTATTCTTTTAAAACCAAAGCTGAAGTCACAGTACAGATCTTGGGGAAATATAGCACATTCTATTCATCTCCATTCCCTGGCTCTTACCTCTCAATTAAAAATCTACATCAAGCACTACCTCAATTCAACATGCTTATATTTTTAATTAATATCCGTGGAAGATTAAATGCCATCTGCCATGGGCAATGTGCACAGACACTCCTTTATCTACATCTCAGCTAGATTAGTCAGATATTACCTCCCCATCATAAATCAATGCTGAATAATCAGCTCATATATAAGTGTTCAAGCTTCCACCACTATTATAGATCCCTTTCCACCACAGAGAAAATATTTCAACCCATGAAATGCATAATTCTTTAAAGCTAAAAAAATGACTAGCAGTGCAATTTTTAATTGACATAACATTGATGGAAATCAAACCAGCGTGCCATTATTTTCTGTTACCAATTACTCATTCATTTAACCAATACACAAAACTTACCATTGGTTTCATCAAAAAATCTTTGCAGACCATGAAGAACAGGGTCAATTACACCTGGATTCAACATGCCATTTCTGTGCTGATCCCCACTACATCCAGGCATTCCACAATACCCAATGTCTGAAGAAGCTAACAAAGCCTCATACTCGCCACACCCAGGCAATCCACAAAAGTTGTGGAAGGAGTTTTCCCTTGTCTGCAAGGAATATAAAAACAGTTACTGGCTTCACAGATTACAAAGATCATGTTTACCTTTACAGACGTGAAGTTAAGTTGCTCAATGTTGGATGACAGCCGTCAGTTACCTCAACTGTGGGCAGGCCCGTTTGCCAGACAGTGACTTAGTTATCTGGTGCAGAATGGCTAGGCGGCCAAAATTACACCGACTGCCTGCAGGATGGGTGTGTGGTAAGAGGTATGCAACAATAGGTGATGGGATTTTACTTACTGCAGAGGTTGGTCTTGTATTTTCAGATTGTTGCTGAGCTTCCATGTCAAACTGTGCCTGCCAAAACACAGCATCTAGTTATTTAATTGTAAACATTTTAAAAGCAAATAGACCAAAACTATAAAAGAGGATAGAACACACTTGACAGATGGCATTTATGCACAGAAGCTTTTGGATGTGTGAATGAGGGACAATACAAATTTAAAAAGTGAGACAATTTTAGAAAAGGGAGGCAGGAGGAATTGCTGATTTGGCATTCCTCGACCTTATAAAGCAGGGAGCACAAAGAAAGCCATGCTGAGCTTTTATAAATTAAAAGGAAGCCTGTCCTGCAATTCTGGATACCAATCTTCAGAAAGTATGGCAAAGCCTGGGAGAGGATTTACCAGAATGATAGCAGGGATGAAAAGCTTCTGTTATCCGGAAAGACTAGAGATGCTGGAGGTTTGTTTTCCTTGGGAGAGAAGGTTAAACCAAGATTTAATATCTATTCAAAAAGTTTGTACCATTTTGGCAAGCTTTCCACTTGCAGTAGGGGCAGTAATCAAACAGATTTTAAGTAATGGCATACGAACCAGTGGGGAAGACCGAGTTTTTGTTTAAACAATCAAAATTTTCCAGAAAAGCATGGAAGTGGACTCAAACAGAACACCAAAAAAAAAAGAGATCTTAGGGCTGTCGGGGGTGCATGACCAACTGGATATCTTTAAGATGCAACAAGACCTGGACAATGTCCAGGCTTGGGCTGACAAGTGGAAGCAATATTCACACCACACAAGAGCAATGCAATGACCATCTCAACCAATCACTCCAGGACATTCAATGGCATTGCCACCACTGAATCCACAGTTATCAACATCTTGAGGGTTATCATTGACAGAACTAAATTAGTTATATAAATACTGTGGCTACAAGAACAGACCAGAGGTTAGGAATCCTGCAGTGATTAACTCTCCTCCGACTCCCAAAGCCTATTCACAATCTACAAGACAAGTTAAAGGTATAATGGAATAATCCCCACTTGCCTGGATGAGGGTAGCTGAAACAACGAGAATCTTGACACCATCCAGGACAAAGCAGCCCACTTGATTTGCACCCCATCCACAAACATTCACTCCCTCTACCACGGACCACCTACAAAATGCACTACAGGAACTCACCAAGACCGCACCTTCCAAACCCATAACCTGCTTCAAGAAGACCACCATCCTACCGGTGCCAAAGAAGAACCAGGCAATGTGCCTCAATGACTACCGTCTAGTGGCCCTGACTTCACTTGTAAGTGCTTCGAGAGGTTGGTCATGAAGCGCATCACCTCCATACTCGCAGAACGTCTTGATCCACTGCAATTCGTATACCGCTGCAACCGGTCCACAGCAGACACATTTTCCCTGGCCCTACACTCATCCCCTAGAACATCTCAACAACAACAAAGGACTGCTACATCAGACTCCTATTTATTGACTACAACTCCGCCTTCAACACCATAATTCCAGCCAAGCTCATATCAAAGCTCCAAAACCTAGGACTTGGCTCCGCACTCTGCAACTGGATCCTCGATTTACTGACCAACAGAGCACAATCAGTAACAAACAACAACACCACCTCCACAATATCGGGCCCCACAAGGCTGCGTACGTAGCCGCCTACTATACTCCCTGTACATACACAACTTAGAACATAGAACATAGAACAGTACAGCACAGAACAGGCCCTTCGGCCCTCAATGTTGTGCCGAGCCATGATCACCCTACTCAACCCACGTATCCACCCTATACCTGTAACCCCCTTAACCTTACTTTTATTAGGACACTACGGGCAATTTAGCATGGCCAATCCACCTAACCCGCACATCTTTAGACTGTGGGAGGAAACCGGAGCACCCGGAGGAAACCCACGCACACAGGGGGAGGACGTGCAGACTCCACACAGACAGTGACCCAGCCGGGAATCGAACCTGGGACCCTGGAGCTGTGATCTTTTTCTCAGCTGTCCCCAATTTAATAAAGATGTGGCCAAGCAGAGTACTGGCTCCACCGAGACTTGCATGGTAAAATTTGGTTCCAACTCCATCTACAAGTTTGCTGACGATACGGCCAGAGTGGGCCGGATCTCGAATAACGACGAGTCAGAATACAGGAGGGAGATTGAGAACCAAGTGGAGTGGTGCAGCGACAACAATCTCTCCCTCAATGCCAGCAAAACTAAAGAGCTGGTCATTGACTTCAGGAAGCAAAGTACTGTACACACCCCTGTTAGCATCAATGGGGCCGAGGTGGAGATGGTTAACAGTTTCAAATTCCTAGGGGTACACATCTCCAAAATACTGTCCTGTCCACCCACGTCGACGCTACCACCAAGAAAGCACAACAGCACCGATACTTCCTCAGGAAATTCAGCATTTCCACATTAACTCTTAACAAATTTTACAGATGCACCACAGAAAGCATCCTATCGGGCTACATCACAGCCTGGTATGGTAACTGCTCGGCCCAAGACTGCAAGAAGCTTCAGAGTCGTGAACACAGCCCAGTCCATCACATGAACCTGCCTCCCATCTATTGACTCCATCTACACCTCCCGCTGCCTGGGGAAAGCAGGCAGCATAATCAAAGACCCCTCCCACCCGGCTTACTCACTCTTCCAACGTCTTCCATCGGGCAGGAGATACAGAAGTCTGAGAACACGCACGAACAGACTCAAAAACAGCTTCTTCCCCACTGCTACCAGACTCCTAAATGACCCTCTTATGGACTGACCTCATTAACACTACACCCCTGTATGCTTCATCCGATACCGGTGCTTATGCAGTTACATTGTGTACCTTGTGTTGCCCTATTATGTATTTTCTTTTATTCCCTTTTCTTCCCATGTACTTAATGATCTGTTGAGCTGCTTGAAGAAAAATACTTTTCACTGTACTTGGTACACGTGACAATCAACAAAATTCAAATCCTAGAAGGACAAGAGCAGTTAATCGCCCGAAAGTTCCCCTCCACGCCACTCACCATGCTGCCTCAGAAATAAATCACCAACCCTGGGTCAGAATACAGGAACTCCCTCCCCAACAGCACTGTGGGTGTACCTGTACCACAGGGACTGTAGTGGTTAAAAGAAACAGCTCACCAATTGGGATAGGCAATAAATGCTGGCTTAGCCAAAGCCCACATCCCATGAATGAAGAAAGAAAAACAGCAGAGGGGATCCGGGGGGAGCTGATCTCCATCTGGGATCTCCATCCGGGCCCATAGGGAAAGGAGAGAGAAGAAGGAGAGAGAGAGACTGGTGAGGGAGCTCCTGGATGTGGACAGGAGATACGCAGAGGCACCGGAGGAGGGGTTGCTGGGGGAACGGCGTAGTTTGCAGGCCAAATTTGACTTGTTGACCACCAGAAAGGCGGAGACACAGTGGAGAAGGGTGCAGGGCGTGGTATACGAGTATGGGGAGAAGGCGAGTAGGATGTTGGCGCATCAGCTCCGCAGGTGAGATGCGGCTAGGGAAATTGGTGGAGTGACGGATAGGGGTGGGAATGTAGTGCAGAAGGGGACAGAAGTAAATGGGGTCTTTAGGGACTTCTACGAGGAACTGTACCGGTCAGAACCTCCGATGGGGAGGGGGGGGGGGGAATGGAGAGCTTCATGAACAGGCTATGTTTCCCAAGGGTTCAAGAGGAGCTGGTAGAGCCGATACAGTTGGAGGAGCTAGTCAGGGGGATTGGACAAATGTCAGGTAAGGCGCCGGGGACGGATGGGTTCCCGGAGGAATTTTATAAAAAGTATCTGGTGGGCCCCCTGTTGGTGCGAGCCTTCAATGAGGCATGGGAGGGGGGGGCTTTGCCCCCGACGATCTCGCGGGCACTGATCTCTCTGATCCTGAAGTGGGATAAGGACCCCTTGCAGTGTGGATCATACAGGCCTATCTCGCTCCTCAATGTTGACGCTAAGTTGCTGGCGAAGATCCTGGCCACCAGGATAGAGGACTGTATGCCAGGGGTGATACATGAGGATCAGACAGGATTTGTCAAGGGACGGCAGCTCAACACGAATGGTGGCACTGGATGCGGAGAAAGCGTTTGATAGAGTTGAGTGGGGATACCTGTGGGAGGTGCTGGAGCGGTTCGGATTCAGGGAGGGATTCATCAAATGGGTGAGGCTGCTCTACGCGGCTCCGATGGCAAGTGTAGTTACCAATGGAAGGAGATCGGAGTACTTTAGGCTCTACCATGGGACCAGGCAGGGGTGCCCCCTGTCCTCCTTGCTCTCTGCACTGGCGATTGAACCTTTGGCTATGGCGTTGAGGGAGTCAGGGAGATGGAGGGGTCTGGTGCGGGGTGGGGAGGAACATCGTGTATCGCTGTATGCGGACGACCTGCTGTTGTATGTGGCGGATCCAGAAGGGGGAATGCCGGGGGTGATGGAGCCGTTAGCGGAATTTGGGGGCTTCTCGGGCTATAAGTTAAATTTAGGCAAGAGCGAGGTATTTGTAGTACACCCGGGTGATGCGGAGGAGGGAATTGGGAGACTCCCATTTAAGAGGGCAGTGAAGAGTTTCAGATACCTGGGGGTGCAGGTGGCCAGGAGTTGGGGGACTCTCCATAAGCTTAATTTTACCAGGCTGGTGGAGCAGATGGAGGAGGAATTTAAAAGGTGAGACATGGCGCCGCTATTGTTGGCGGATAGAGTGCAGTGCGTCAAAATGACAGTTCTCCCGAGGTTCTTGTTCCTTTTTCAGTGTTTTTCCATCTTTATCCTTAGGGCCTTTTTTAGAAGGGTGACTAGCAGCATCATGAGCTTTGTTTGGGCGCATGGGACCCAGAGGGTGAAGAGGGTCTTCTTGGAGCGGGGTAGAGATGGGGGGGCTGGCGTTACCCAATCTCTCGGGGCATTATTGGGCAGCCAATGTGTCGATGGTGCGCAAGTGGGTAATGGAGGGGGAGGGGGCAGCATGGAAACGGATGGAGGGCGTCCTGTGGAGATACAAGCCTGGAGGCCCTGGTAACGGCGCAGTGGCCGCTCCCTCCTAAGAGATATACCAAGAGTCCGGTGGTGGCGGCTACCCTCAAGATTTGGGGGCAGTGGAGGCGACATAGGGGAGAAGTGGGGGGCTCGATGGAGGCTCCGTTAAGGGGGAACCATAGGTTCATCCCGGGGAACATTGATGGGGGATTTCAGGGTTGGCACAGAGTGGGCATCAGACAGCTGAGGGACCTGTTTATTGATGGGAGGTTTGCGAGCCTGGGGGAGTTGGAGGAGAAATTTGGGCTCCCCCGGGAAACATGTTCAGGTATCTGCAGGTAAAAGCATTTGCTAGACAGCAGGTGGAGGGATTCCCTTCGCTTCCCGCGAGGGGGGCGAGTGACAGGGTGCTTTCGGGCATCTGGGTCGGAGAGGGGAAGATATTGGATATCTACAAGGTTATGCAGGAGGCGGAGGAGGCGTCAGTAGAGGAGCTGAAAGCTAAGTGGGAGGGGGAACATCGAAGACGGGACATGGGCTGATGCCCTGAAGCGGGTTAATTCTTGCTCCTCGTGTGTGCGACTGAGCCTCATTCAATTCAAGGTGCTGCACCGGGCCCACATGACTGGGACGAGGATTAGTAGGTTCTTTGGGGGGGGGGGGGGAAAGACAGGTGTGTCAGGTGCTCGGGGAGTCCAGCGAACCATGCCCATATGTTCTGGGCATGCCCGGCACTGGAGTAGTTCTGGAATTCTGGAAGGGGGTGACGAGGACAGTGTCGAGGGTGGTGGGATCCAGGGTCAAGCCAGGATGGGGACTCGCGATTTTTGGGGTCGGTATGGAGCCGGGAGTGCAGGAGGCAAAAGAGGCCGGTGTGCTGGCCTTTGCATCCCTAGCAGCCCAGCGAAGGATCTTGCTACAATGGAAGGATGCGAGGCCCCCAAGCGTGGAGACCTGGATCAATGACATGGCGGGTTTCATTAAGCTAGAGAAGGTCAAATTCACCCCGAGAGGGTCGGTACAAGGGTTCTTTAGGCGGTGGCAACCTTTCCTCGACTTTCTGGCTCAACGATAGGGTACGGGGACAGTAGCAGCAGAAACCCGGGGGGGGGGGGGGGGGGGGGGGGGAACGATGACTATGTTTGTTTATTTAATTTATTTTTAAGTTCTTTTGTTGTTCATTGGGGTTTGGGGGGGGGGGGGGGGGGAAGATGTGATACATGCGTCGATACGGTCTGGGGGGTGTTACAGTTATTATGGGTTATTTTGTTGCATTTCATTGTTTGTCGTTATGTTTTATATTTTCTGTAAAAAATTCCAATACAAATTTAAAAAAAAAGAAAAACAGCAGAGGCAAGTTGGCCTGATTGCCTTTATTGTTGCTTTATTATTTTGTAATTGTTTCAAACTATAATGTAAAGGGCCATTGCAGTTTCAACAATGAATTATTAAGAATTGACCATTGGCCTATTGTGACCAATTATATACATTTCCAATTATACCGATTTGGGGATTATTTCTTGCAATTTAGAGTTTTCTGCTCAATAGATGCGCAGATTATCTGGGAAACACTAGAGATATGGTGTCCAGTTCTGTATGGAACTTGGAAAGGAAGAAAGCAGATGTAGGTTACCCATCCATTCTCAGCCAAAGATGTATGTATGGTCTGAGGAAACTAGGAGAGATTAAGACACAGCAGACTGGAGCCATTTACAAAAATTGGGTGGGAATTCTATTCTTACCAGTATGAAGTAAATGAGCTTGTGGCAAACCCAATCTGTACATCACAGACTTGCATAATATGAATAATTGGGAAAGACAGTTTATGATAGACCAAGTACAGTAGTCCCCCGTTATACCGCGCTCCGCGATATACGGCGCGGGGGGGGGGGGGGGGGGGGGGGGGGGGGGCTTATGGACCCCAACTTACTTGACTCATTTTAAACTCTTTTTGAAACAGCACCTTTTTTAGCCGCGATGATTAGCCACGATGATTAGACCGATTAGCAGCGATGATTACCCGCGATGATTACCGTCGAACGATTAGCCGCGATGAGTAGCCGCGACCGATTACCCAGCCATAAAAGGGATACCTTTTCCAGTGCAGGTATCTTCGAGTTCAGTTACTGTCATTCAAAATGTTTAAGCGCAAATCTTACACAGTGAAGCAAAAGATACATTTGATAGACCGGCTTCGAAACGGGGAAACAAAGGCAAAATTATCCAGAGAGACTGGTGTACCAGAGTCAACCCTCCGTGGGTGGGTGAAAGATGAGCCCAATTTAAGAACATATGTTGGGACAGTTTCTCAGAGTGAAGGGCTTAGCAGGAAAAAGGCAAGGAACGCTAGTGACATTAACTTGGAGAAGGCTGTGTTCACCTGGTTTGTCCAGGAACAGTCTGGTGGCACCCCCCTATCTGGACCTATCATCAGGACTCAGGCTGAGAAGTTCCATCACCAGCTCCACCCAGAGGACAGCAATTTAGTAGCCAGCAAGGGTTGGCTCCATCGGTTCCAGAAAAGACATGGGATAGGTGCAGTTACCATCAGTGGTGAACACAGATCCGCCGACTCAGGAGCAGCAGCAGCCTTTCCCGACATTCTCAAGAACTACATGGTGCAAGAGGAGCTGACCCCAGAGCAACTCTACAATGCAGATGAGTCAGGGCTCTACTGGAAGATGCTGCCTGACAAGACCCTAGCTGTCAAGGATGATGCCCACAAGACTCTGGGGTACAAGCAAGCCAAGAACAGGCTCACCATCCTGTTTGCCAGCAATGCCACGGGAACACACAAGCTGAAGACATTGATTGTGGGCAAATTCAAGTCTCCTAGATGCTTTCACCACATCAACATGGAGAACCTACCCATTACCTACCGGAACTCTGGCAAAGCCTGGATGACAGCTTCCTTATTTGAGGAGTGGTTCTTCAAGTTCTTCTTACTCAGTGTCAGGGACCACCTTAGTGCCCGCAACTTACCGCAGAAGGCCACACTCCTACTGGACAACTGCTCAGCCCACCCTCAGGGAGATGTTCTCAAGACCAGGGATGGGCAGATCCAAGTGCTCTATCTCCCAAAGAACACCACCAGCAAGATCTAGCCATGTGATGCTGGCAGCATTCAGACCTTCAAGTCTGTATACAAAAAGGAACTGATCCTGGAAATGATAGACTCTCCTCTCACTGTCCCAGATTACCTGAAAGCCATCACCATCAAGGATGCCTGTTATCTGGCAGGGAAGGCCTGGGGAGCAGTGACGGAGAAGACCATCGCCAACTGCTGGAACAAGGCCCTAGGAGCAGCACTCCCACGACCCCATTACCCGGATGAAGAGTACTTCGTAGGCTTTCCTGAAGCAGAGACCAGGGCAGCTGAGGCGAGGCTAGAGGACCACCTGGATGAGAACCTAACACTCCAGGATTGGGTGAACAGGTGGGCAGCAGCAGAGGACGACATGGCACCCACAGAAACATTCACAGAGGAGATCATCGACCAGGTCACCCAAGAGGAGGCAGAAGAAGAAGAACCTCAGCCCACAGTGGCAAAGAGCCACTCGGATGCCATCACGCACCTGAAGTGGCTCATAGCATACACAGAGCAACAGGACTTCGACCCGATATACATCCTACACCTGAAGAACCTCCAGAGGCAAGCACAAGTCAAGATGAGGAAGGGGACGTGCCAGAAGAAACTCGACTTTTTAAAATGATTTTTAAAAATATGCTTGTAAATACAATTTTAAGTATATTATTGTATGTATATATTATTGTATATATTTTAATAAATTTAAAATTTGATTTAAGACTTGAACGAACTTTGATGTTTTTTATTTAAAACGCCCTTCCAGTCAGCAATGTTCAGCACAGTCAGCGATGTTTCCTCTCGCTCATTCATTTGGATATCCGCCATCTTGGATATCCGCGGCTCGGATACAACGCAGGTGGCTGTCTTGTACCCGAACACCCGCGGTATAACGGGGGACTACTGTATACAACAGATCATGCTTCAACACCTTGGTTGAGATACAAAGTATTTCAGAAGTAGCTGAGTTGCAGTGAATAGTTTGCTCATGTACCTGGAGCTGTCTGGCAAATGCCTCATCCTCTTCTAGTTGTGCAAAACGAACAAATGCATCATTGGAGTCGTCATCATCATCATCAACCACGATTATTGATGGCTCCCATTTCCATTGCTCTCTTGGGGTTGGGGGTGCTTAAACAAAAAGAAAAACCTCAGCACAGATGGAAGCACAAGCACAGTATCAATGTCTTCAGTTTTACATCAAATACCTCTCTGTCTAGAGGGATTCAACTTCACTTCATAAGCCAAATTAAATCTCTAGTGTTTTGTGGATGCAGTGCTGGGAGTCCTCTTACCCAGTCATAAACCCTTAAAAAAAGGGAAAGGCATTGAAATGATACAGTGGTTACACGTACCAAGTGTGCCAGATAAACAACCCAAATGTCTGGAGTTCAAATTCTACTTTTAGGGAAGAGAATCTGGTGCTGCTACTCTGTCCAGCTTGCACATCCGCTGGCTGACAGCATTGCATGAAGTAGCCAAGCAAGACAGCCGCCTCTCCCTCCTGAAGCAATTATGGGGAAATAAAAGTATCCACCAGTAGCATCTGTATTCCAACAGGCCAAACTGATTATCTCAGCTCTCGAGTCCCAATTCATTTTAATTATATAAAGTCACGATTAGACTGTAGGTAGCACCAACCAAATGGCACCATTATCTGACCCAAATGCAAGCTTAACCATGGGAGAGTCAACAACGTGGAGAAATTTATCAGCTTCCCTACAACTTGTGTTTGACATGATGCAACTTGCCACGCCTGTGAATTTACAGGCACACCTTTCCCACAACACTACCTGGTCACACTCCCGCACATAGAGTCAATCTACAATTAATTCTAAGCAGCTACTCCACAGCCAGCAACATGCAATCATGATTCCAAAGAATGAATGGACTTCAATAGTACTGCTGTAATCATGGAGGAGGGGAAACATTGTAGTTGGAGAAATGTGAAGGGAGGAACACAATTGAACAGGGGCTGGTCAACTGAAACAATTTTTAAGTGTATCAAATGGATATGGATCAAAAGGCAAATATATGGTGTGAGTTACAAATCAGCCACAATCGAACTGGATGGTAGAAGAGGTTCAGGTCCAGAGAGGTGACTTGAAGCTGAAGTTTCTATAATACTTTGTTGATACAAATTACTAACCAAGCCAGTGGGTTACCCTCAACCATTGAATTGTTTCTTTAAATGTTCCCCACTATTTACAACACCTTTTAGTTTATTTAACAAACCAACCTTAGCCAGCTGTTCCCTCAAGGTTGAAGCTAATCGCATGGGCAAGTTTCTGGATTTGGATTAAATATGGAACTCAATATTATATGATCACTTTTTATTCTTCAAAAATCTTTAACTAGGAGATTAATTAACCCCGATTCATTATGCAGATGTAATATGAATCCTAGTTAATTCAACATATTTAGCAAGCAGTGTCACTAAAGCTTCCACAAACTCAGTCTGCCATACTTACATTTGGTTAGTCCAAAATTAATTACTACATTGCCCTTGTTACAAGCTCCCAATTATTTCTTGCTTAATATGTTGTGAGCGACAATAGAACCACTAAGGAGATCAATAAACTACCGTCAACTTGTTCCTAGTTTCCATCTAGTTATCCTTCAGAGCTCTCCACCTCATCTTCCAATCTATAGAACATAGAACAGTACAGCACAGAACAGGCCCTTCGGCCCTCAATGTTGTGCCGAGCCATGATCACCCTACTCAAACCCACGTATCCACCCTATACCCGTAACCCAACAACCCCCCCCTTAACCTTACTTTTATTAGGACACTACGGGCAATTTAGCATGGCCAATCCACCTAACCCGCACATCTTTGGACTGTGGGAGGAAACCGGAGCACCCGGAGGAAACCCACGCACACAGGGGGAGGACGTGCAGACTCCACACAGACAGTGACCAAGCCGGGAATCGAACCTGGGACCCTGGAGCTGTGAAGCATTTATGCTAACCACCATGCTACCCTGCTGCCCCTGCTATCTTTGAAAGGCATCCTAGAATATTTTCTCAGAATTATCATGTAGGAGGCCATTTGACCCAGCGTTTCTGCATTGGCTCTGCAACCGAACATTATGACTTAGTGCCATTTCACTCCCTTTTCACCCCCATCCCAGCACATTTAAATAGATTTCCCTTGATTGAACCTTTGCATGCTTGATCCTTTGAGTAGGAAGTTTCTCTCCATCTACTTTGTCCAGCACCCTACCCTCATGATTTTGAGCATCTATCAAATCTCCTCAGCCTTCGAGGCCCAATCTATCTTCCTAACAGAGGTGCTCACCCCGGAACCATTCTCGTAAGCCTCTTCTGCACTCTTTCCAATGCATTAACATCCTTCCCATAAAGTGGCACCGAGGACCATACACTCCAGCGGAGGTCTAACTAGTGTCTTGTACAAGTTCAACATAACTTCTTTTGCCCTGTACTTTATGCCACTATTAATAAAACCCAGAATACTATATGCTTTATTAACTGCTCTCCATCGGTTTTGCCACCTTTGATGATCCATGCATAAATACACTCAGGGTAATATAATTTGCAAAGATTATCTGAACACGAGGCAAATTGTCAGGAAGCAAGGTTTGGTGGGGGAGAAAGAAGACTAACGGAGTGAATGTGGATTTTTTACTTTTGTAATATGAATGTTGGGAAATGTTATGTGTGTGTGTATGTGTATGTGTGTTTGTGTTATAATCAATGGTGGGATGGTTCCAAGTCCTGGGCTCTTTGGAAAGGCGGGGGGGGCAGAGGTCCCCATGGACTGGATTCTTTATGTGGCTCTCCAGGTGGGGGTTACCATGCTAGCAGGAACACTAGTAAAACAGAAGTAGTGTGGAGGAGGGGGGGCTGGTGACAACAGTTGCTTTTGTGGCAAGGTGTAGATGGGAACGGGGGGGGGGTCCAGAAACCCCCATATGAGGATGGTGACATGGAATATGTGGATGGCAAGGTTGAAAGATCCCAAGTGTTTACCCATTTGAAGAGTTTAAATGCAGACATGGTCTTCCTACAGGAGACACACTTAAAGGTAAAAGGATCAGATACGGTTAAAAAGGAGGGATGGGTGGGACATATGTTCCACGCAGGCTTCAATTCAAAGTAGAGATGGGGCAGGGGAAGACGGCGATTGTGCAGAGGGTGGTTTTTGCGGTGGCCAAAGTAAAGTAGTCACTATGGGTCACTATGCACAAATTAAATAAGTTGGTCATCTTGGTGGATGGGGAGAGAGGGAACCTAAAGAGGTGGGATACTTTCTTTGGCAGGTAGAGTGCAGACCACAAAAATGAAAATTTCCCTGAGGTTTTTGTTCATGTTTCAGTCCCTCCCCATCTTCCTCCCCAAAAAGTGAGTGTGGGGATAGGTTTATTTAGGACTTGGAGGTAGGTAAGACACCCAGGATCCAGAGAGCTTTCCTGTAGGGTCACGGGGCTGCTAGAATTAGAGAAGTATTAGCTCCTGTGGGTCAGTGAATTCCAGTACATGTAGGTGCAAGACTTGTACGAAAAAGGCTTTGTTCCTTCAGCTGCCGAGACATATACTGTTATCAAGCAATGATCCGGGGTAGACTTTGGTTGTGCCTGAAATTGGGACATTGGTATTTGAGACAGTTGAACATGGGGGGGGGGGGGGGGGGGGGGGGGTAGCCATGCCCTTTGGTGCCAATTTTCGGTATATCGGAGCTGCTGGAGGGGTAGGGGTCTGATATTGTGGCCTTTGCCTCCAATTGGCCAGTGACTAATCCTACTGGGTTTGAGGTGTCAGCATGGGTGGGCGATGAAAATAGTCTGTGGGAAAGGGGTGGGTCTACACGAGATGAGGCTGTGTCTCTTTTCTCAAAAGGAGCCGTTTGTCACCAGCGTCTAGATCAGGGGAGTGGGGTAGTTAAAAAATTGTAAGAGAGGAAATTCCCTTTTACGTCCCTAAAATCAGTCCTACTTTTAACTATTTGTATAGCCAAAGACTTAGCAATTCATAGAATATACAGTACAGAAGGCCATTCGGCCCATTGAGTCGGCACCGACTCACCCAAGCCCTCACTTCCATCCTATCTCTGTAACCCAATAACCCCATCTAACCTTTTTTGGACATCAAGGACAATTTATCATAGCCAATCCACCTAGTCTGCACATCTTTGGACTGTGGGAGGAAATCGTGGGAAACACACGCAGACTCCGCACAGACGGTGACCCAGCAGGGAAAATCGAACCTGGGACCCTGGCTCTGAAGCCACAGTGCTAACCACTATGCTACCATGCTGCAATTCCTTTATGTTGGCTGCCAGTCTTTTCCACAATCCCCCTTTGCTTCTCAATGTGCTTTTTCACCTTCATTCTGAATCTTTATTCTTGTTGGTTCGGTTCTGAACTCCATTTTCTGACACTTTTGGCATAAGCATACTGCCCAGCTCCATTCTTGCCCCATGGAAGCCAGCTTGCCCCCCAGTTAATTATTTTTACTCTGTTCCCATTTTCCAATCCTCCTAAACCTTACAATACAATGATCACACTCCCCACTGACTTAGATCTACTTGGCCTCATTTCCAAAAAGCAGGTCCAGTGTATCTTTTCTGGTTGAACCAGACACATACTGCTGAAGAGCATTTTCCTGCTCATGATTCCTCATTTTTTTCAATCTATAGCCCCTCTCTGCCCTTTCCACCAGCACCGCCCAGTCTACATTTAGGTAATTAAAGTCCCCCATAAATATTTGAATGTTTGCATTTGTAATTTGTTCTTCTACATCCTCGTCACTAGATTTTGTGGTTCGGCCAAATTAATTTGGTCCTTGAATCCCCCCAACCATGTAGTGACATACAGATCCAACCTATTCATGTCACAAATGCTTTATACATTCAGATGGATAAAGAGCCGAAAAGTGAGATTTCCAGCAGCATGCAGGAAGAGCTTGGATAGCGCCCGCCAGAGTCCTCAGTTTTGGGCCCTTTACACCTGCTTTTTGGGGAGAATTTGCAAGAAAACCCATCCCAATTGAGATTTGGTTGTTAAAAGATGCCCAAGGCGGCGAAGGATCTTGCTACAATGGAAGGATGCGAGGCCCCCAAGCGTGGAGACCTGGATCAATGACATGGTGGGTTTCATTAAGCTAGAGAAGGTCAAATTCGCCCTGAGAGGGTCGGTACCAGGGTTCTTTAGGCGGTGGCAACCTTTTCTCGACTTTCTGGCTCAACGATAGGGTACGGGGACAGTAGCAGCAGCAACCGGGGGGGGGGGAACGATGACTATGTTTATTTAATTTAAATTTATTTTGAAGTTCTTTTGTTGTTCATTGGGGTTGGGGGGTGGAGGATGGCATACATGCGTCGATACGGTCTGGGGGGTGGTACGGTTATTATGGGTTATTTTGTTGCATTTCATTGTTTGTCGTTATGTTTTATATTTTCTGTAAAAAATTCCAATAAAAATTATATTTTTTTAAAAAATGCCCAAGAACAAAAAAAAATATTGGGAAGGTGCGAACACTAGCTCGCCAGCAGAGTCATGCACAGTGCGGAGTGCATTGGAAGGAAGGAAGATGGCAGGGCAATCTCACCGGATGGGGCTGCTCTCATTACACTGGCGGAGAGGATGGTGGCCGAATTAGAATGGCAGTTCCACAACACTTTGAAGGGCGGGGGGGAAGGGGGGAGGGAGGAGAGGTGCTGGAGACACTTAAGCAGTCGATGGAAGACATTGGCCGAGAAGCAGTCCAGGAGCATGGCGAGGTGTTGAAGGAAGCACTGTTGAGGCAGCAACCAGTTCACTTCACAAGAAGCAGAGTTGCTGAAGGTGGAGGACAGGAATAAGAGCCGGGAAAGTAGTCATGGTGGCAGATAAGGATCATGGGGCTGCCCGAATACGTTGCAATGATGTTAGGAAAGCTGTTGCCACCCCCACCCTTGGGAGTTGGATAGGGCCCACCAGTTGTTCCAACCAAAAGCACAGGTGAATGAGCCAAGAGCTGTGATACAGCTACCAGATAAAGAAGTGCTGAGATGGGCAAAGCAGAATTGAGAGGAGGTGGGACAGCAGTGGTATTCAAATGTACCAGGATGTCATGGTGGAGCTGGCAAGAAGGCCTGTGGCCTTCAATCGGGCCAAAGGCAACACTTGAGTAGAGTGCCTTTCAGGATGGGCTACCTGCCAAAGTGGAGAATCACACAACTCCAGGGATCACTTCTTGGATGGCAGAGGGCTCTCGCAGTCAGAGAATTTGCAGGTTTATTTTTTCTGGTGCCCCTTACTCTCTCTGTACATAGTAATTATCAATTGAAAGTATGTTTGTGGGATTGTTCCCTTTTCTTTGGTTGCTTCGCCTTTTCTTGAGGTTCCACGAGTTTGAGGGTATATGGAAGCTATGAGGGTGGGAAATTGGAGTTGCTGGGGTGGAGTAAGGGGGAGATTTTGATATTGGTGGACGGGGTGGGAAAATAGGGACTGTGGCACCACCTTGCTAGCAAATTGCAGTCATTAGTGAATGGGACGAGGAGAGAAAAAGAGAAGAGAAAGTGCTGTGGCCTGAAGGGGGTGGGGGTGTTGGGCCGGTGCAGAAACCAGGAGACATATTGGGTTAAGATGATGGAGTTGGGTTCACATAGGGAGTCAGGGAAATACTCAGGTAATCCAGTGGTGGTTGCTATCTAAAGATGGACAATTTCAGCAGGACCCACCGGAGTGTCAAAATTGGCACAGGTTTGTGTTAACCATATGTTTGAGAGCTGGCAAGGTTAGATGCTAGGTTTAGAGGCTTGGGAGGTGGAAGGAATGGGGGATTGGTTTCTGGGAGGGACGATTCACAAGTTCAGAGGAGCGGTCAGAGACATTTGGGCTCTCGCAGTCAGAGAATTACCAGGTCTGGGACTTTGAAGAAGTCTTCCCAACTTTTCCGGTAGTGCCACCATCGTTGCTGTTGAAGAGGGTTCTGTTTCTCATGGAGACAAAGAATACTGTATCCCAGGAGGAGCGGGGTGGGGGGGAAAGGAGATAAGAGAGGTGCAAGAGAAGAAGATGCGGTGTGAAGTCCTGCGAAGGGCGAATGCTACTTTGTCCTGTGCAAGATTTGGGTTTATACAGGTACACTAGGTGCCTTTAACAAAATCTAGGATGAGTCAGCTATTTGAGGGAGTGGAGGAGGAGTGCAAGTGCAGTGGGAGGCGCCCACAAACCATGTGCATTTATTCTGATTATGTCCTGAGTGAGAGAGATTTTGGGTCTCCTTCAACACCATGTAGGTGACCCTATAAATTGGATTGGAGCCCAGTGCCTCAAGAGCCATATTTGGAGTGTCTGACCTGCCAGAGATGCAGGTGTAGAGACAGATATCTTAGCCTTGCTGATTGCTTGCAGGCAGGATCCGTTGGAGCCAAGGTCAGCTTACATTCTCCACCCAATGACTTACTATGACTGGGAGACCTTGGGAGTTTTAATACCTGGAGAAAATTAAGTAGACCACAAGGGGTGCAATTGAGGGGTTCTACACAAGATGGCTGCAATTTCTTCTATACTTTAAAGAGCTCGTCACCATCAGCTGTTGGGAGGGGTGTTATCATTTTTTGGGGTTTGTTTCCGTTTTATCATTTTGTACTTCAAATGTTCCCTTATGGCAGGCAGTGATGTGGTATTATCACTGGACTAGTAATCCGAGACCAGGTTCAAATCCCACCATGGCAGATGGTGAAATTTAACAATAAATATCTGGAATTTTTAAAAAGTCCAATGATAAAACACCATGGATTGTAAAACCCATCCTGTTCACTAATGTTTTTCAGGGAAGGAAATCTAAACATAGCCTGGGTTAACTGAAATAACATCTAGATCAGTATGGGGCAGAAAGGGAACATTTAGTAGTAATAGTGCAACAGCAAATAAAGCATTTGTGAGATGAATAGGTTGTATGCCATTATAGACGTGTGGTTGGGAGGATTCAAGGATCAAATCAAATGTCTCAGAAGAATAAAAATGCTAAACCCAACCCAACTTAAAAAGTTGATTCCATCCCAGAGCCTTACATAAAAAGCAAAATAACAACAATGCCGGATAGACTCAGCGGGTCCGGTAGCATCGGAGGAGTGAAAAGCGTTCCTAACCATTCCACAGATGCTGCAAGGTCTGCTCAGAACATCCAGCGTCTTCGGTTTCCAACAGAAACTGTTCCCCGATTACATGAATTTAACCCCACTCCCCCAATCGCTCAGTCAAGTGTTTAGTTCTCTAATCTTGTTGCTATGCCAATTTGTCTGTGGCTCTGATAAAAATCAGAGATCAGGAATTAGTCTGAAATATTGGTCGACCCGACCCACTATTTGCTTATGGGTCACAATGGTTGGATGGATTCCCTCCGCTTTAGATTAAGATAAATCTGAGTGGTCTGCAATTAAAGTGCACTTTTTAGGGGTCCAGAATCAAATGAAGTGGTTTGCAGTAATATTCAAGCATTCTAGGTGGTTATAATTTTGAAAAAAGGAGTGTAAAAGAAAGTTCTCAACTGTATTTGCACTGTGCTTGCGATTAGATTTGCTCCCTTGGTCAGTTGTTATTGGATTATGGTTAAGGAAGTTGAAGTCATTTTGAATTGGTTAAAATGTGGAATTCTACAACAATTTAGCCTACAAATCAAACAAGTTAAATGGTTACTTAAATAGATTAAAGAGGGAATGGAGAGTCAACAAGTGTGTGGAATTAGACCAAGTAGCTCACGAAGGAAACAAATTTCAGAACTGATGGACGGTCTGGTTCTAGGTGTGTGATTCTGCTAAATTCATGCCAAAGATAACATTTGACTGTTATGCAATTATTGGGATCAGAGTACAAAATGATATTAACTAGTAAACTGCTACAGTATTTTAGAAAATCTTTAGACTAGTTTCTATATAAAATTAATATAGGAACCTACCTACTGCTTCATCATCCAGTAGATCAATCCAGTCACTTGCGCCATTTGCTAAAATAGCCAGTGTGGAGTTTGAAGAAGATGCTGCAGATTTCAAAGCAGAAGTGATTGCAAAAGCACCTGTGCACAGCTCAAAGGCAGGGGATGTCGGTGTTGAATCTATGCTTCCATTTTCCTTCAAACGTGCATTTCTAATCTTGGATAGTGAAGGACTTTGTGAATTTGAACAGCTGGCAGCCAAACTTTCCGAACTGGATCTTGCTCTTTTCATTGCCGGAGAATAGGGAGAGCTGGCAATGGAAGGGGAATGACAATGCGTGACAACACAGCAGCTTGTTTTAACAGAAGCACTGGAATCTCTTGACTTAGAAAATAGTTTTGACTCTGCAGCAGATTGTTTTGATGGTAATTGCAAGAATCTTTTGGCAGTAGAAGATTTTGCAGCGTTTACTCTTTTTGACTTTGGACTCGGAGAAGATTTATTTTGCTTTGGTTTTAAACACACAGGACTCTTTAGCAAGAAGCAGGAAGGATAGGCCTCGCCGTCTTCTACAGATAGCCTTTTGACACGTTTTTCAGGTGTCTGAGTTGCAGTACCATTTGTCATCACAAGGTGCCTCTTCGGTGGAGGAGTACTGGTCTGTGCAACCTAAAACACCAAAGCTCAAGTGAAAAACAAAGTATTAATAACATAACAATGTTTGTGTATGACGGTATGGCAAATAGCTTGGTTCAGCTGTTAACATGGATGATATTGCAAATCCAAAAGAGCTAATTCACCCACAACCTCAAGTTACAGAAACCTTCCCAAAACTAATGCTCAAGGTATTACAGTTTTAAAATGAAACAATTTACAAACTACAAAATAGCCAAGGTGGCACAAAAGTCTTGTTCTCATCCTTTGTACATCCCACACAGGACAACGATTTGCACCATCACCTCCACTCATGTACAGTGCAGAACAAACCAAATCCTGCTAATGGCAGTGGAGCTCCATCTAGTGCTGAAACCAAGAACTGGGAGTTTAATTCAATAACAAAGGGAAATGTCAAAACTAAGTGGATGAGGGAGGTTATTTAGTGGAATCATGTGGAGAGGGCAGGTGGCAAAATGGAAAGAAAAATTTGCCAGCCATGGTATCCAACTACCTTGACTGAATCCAGTGTTTCCTTTAGCTATCTACCCAGAAGAATATAGTAGCCAGGTGAATTATTTCTCAAACAGGAGTCTGCAAAATATTGAGTGGACAGTCAAGGTTTGGAAAGAGTTGGCACCAAAGTGCAGCTGCCAGTGCAGTGGGCTGGCTGGCTTTCCTCCCAAGCAGGGCAGGAAGATTGCAAGGCAGATCTGTAGTTAACAAAGCTGACATTGAGCACCAGTGTATTTTAGATGTGAACGTCTTTGATTACCAAACTAATTTTAATAGGAAGAGGAGAGAAATACTGGCCCAGCTCGGATTCCAAACTGCCAACTCAAAGATCCAAAAGCTTGGAGATATAGACCATAAGGTCATTCACAGAGGAGACTGTGTTCCCTGTCTCACCCTCTGCCGATCTGGCCAGTGGCTCAATTGCCAGGGCAGCAGGGACAACAGACACCCGTCACTTAGGCTGCGTACTCAGCCCCCTACTCTACTCCCTGTTCACACACGACTGCGTGGCAAAACTGGTTTCCAACTCCATCTACAAGTTTGCTGACGATACGACCATAGCGGGCCGGATCTCAAATAACGACAAGTCAGAATACAGGAGGGAGATAGAGAACCTAGTGGCGTGGTGTAACAACAACAATCTATCCCTCAATGCCAGCAAAACTAAAGAGCTGGTCATTGACTTCAGGAAGCAAAGTACTGTACACACCCGTGTCAGCATCAACGGGGCTGAGGTGGAGATGGTTAGCAGTTTCAAATTACTAGGGGTGCACATCACCAAAAATCTGTTCTGGTCTACTCACATTGACGCTATCACCAAGAAAGCACAACAGCGCCTATACTTCCTCAGGAAACTAAGAGAATTTGGCATGTCCACATTAACCCTCACCAAATTTAACAGATGCACCATAGAAAGCTTCCTATCGGGCTGCATCACAACCTAGTATGGCAACTGCTCGGCCCAGGGCCGCGAGGAACTTCAGAGAGTCATGAATACCGCCCAGTCCATCACACAAACCTGCCTCCCATCCATGGACTCCATCTACACCTCCCACTGCCTGGGGAAAGCGGGCAGCATAATCAAGGATCCCTCCCACCCGGCTTACTCACTTTTCCAACTTCTTCCATCGGGCAGGAGATAGAAGTCTGAGAACACGCACAAACAGACTCAAAAACAGCTTCTTCCCCACTGTCACCAGACTCCTAAAATGACCCTCTTATTGACTGACCTCATTAACACTACACCCTGTATGCTTCATCCAATGCCAGTGCTTATGTGGTTACATTGTATATCTTGTGTTGCCCCATTATGTATTTTCTTGAATTTTGTTTAATTCCCTTTTCTTCCCATGTACTTAATGATCTGTTGAGCTGCTTAAATACTTTTTTCACTGTACCTTGGTACACGTGACAATAAACAAATCCAATCCAACTTGCCCCTTTGCAGCTGGAAATATTCAGAGCTGGTGGTGTTTGTCCGCACGCTTGCCATGGGAACACTGACCAGCACTTCATTCATGAGGTGAATACTGGCCCAAACCATTCAAGCACCTCCATTCTACTCCCCTCTGGTGTTCCCTCCCCAGGTGGGGGCATAATCACATTCAACAGGTGTCAGCTGTTCACAGTTAGCACTTGACAAACCTGGTCTGATCTTCCACAATCACTTCTGGCAAGCGGTTTCTCAGCCACCTTACCATAGCTTTTGCGTCAGTGTTCAGGAGTGAGATGGGTGTGTCTTTTTTGGGGGATCAGTGAAATCGATGTTTCTGCCAGTGTGGATGGCAGGATTCCCCCTTCAATCTCCTGCAGGTGCAGGACCAGTGCTGCAGTCCATGAACCTGTCTGGTCCCTTCGTTGACTGCATGGAATTAATGCAGTCTATGATTTCTTCCAGTCCTAGCAGTGCTTCCTTTCTCCAGCTCTTCAAGTCTATCAGTTGCTGCCTCGCCGCCCTTTCCTTCCAGTTTCTTAAGCACCGTTTACACTATTTCCCTCCTGATTACCACGTTCAGGACCGCCCAGAACAGAGGGTTGTTGCAGGTTACATACCCGGGTTGGCGAGGAAGGCTATGTCCAGCCAGTCTCCAACATCACATCCATATAGTGTGGTGTGTGGTCTGAGATTAGAGTATCCCGCCCCTATCACCCCTGGAAGCACCAACTTCCCCACTACAAAGTCTATGTGGGAATATGTTTTGTGTACATGGGAGAAGCTTCTCCCTTGGGTGGTTGAACCGCCACCCCACCCCACCAAATCTGCTCCATGAAGAGTTGTCCCTCACTGCTTCTTCCTGACCTGATTCTTCTGGATGAACTAGTTTGCCTCTTCCGGTATGTCGAAATAGTGTTCTTTGCCCCGGTGTAACCCAGTCTTGGGTACAGCATACCAAACTGCATCGTGTGTTTAACCGTGCAGTTTTTCCCACGTTAAATTCTGCCTGGCACTTGGTCAGGTCCACTCCAATGTCCTAGTGCAAGCAAATGGGGTCCTTCCCACTTGCACAACCGTGCGCTCTTCACCCACCTCAGAATCCGGTCAGACACGGAATCTCTGGAGCCTTACTGCCTATGCTGATTCTTCTGACTTGGGTCAGAGCGATCGGTGGGCCTCGTCTACTTCCGGGGGCTTGGTGAAGCCATCCTCCATGACCAGCTTTTAGAGCATCAGCATCACAAAATCTGTTGGGTTCCTCCCTGTCATAGCCTGACGATCCGTAGGTTCTGTCAGCAGGTCCCGTTTTCCTGGTCGTCTACCTTCTGGGTCATCACCAACCTTGCCATCTCGGCTCGGAGTGAAGCAGTCCACTCCCCCTGGTCTGTGGCTGCCTTTTGCAGGTCCTGAACCGTTGCCTCCTAGGCCCCCAGACAGGAGCAATGCAGCCTCTACTGCGGAGCTCATTGCTGCCAAATATCGGCTGTGCCGGCTCCATCATTGGCTGGGTCGGCATTGGTGATCCTGTTGGGTCCATCATGCTGGATTCTGGGCCACCCCATGGGATTCCCTGTTCTGGGGTAAAGGTTTTCCTCTCTCTCTTGCTTTTATTGTTTTTGCAGCCTGGTTGCTGGCATCCTGGTCAGTTAAATAATAGACAGAAGTTAAGTTGGGCAACGTTTTGCACTTTTGCTCCCGGTTTGACGGGATTATAAAAAAAAAAGGTCCAAATAAGTTGAGGAGAGCCACCTTCCATGCGACTGCTCAGCTCATGGCCACCACTGGACGTCGTATTGGAGATACTTAATCTATGGGGTGTGACTGCCTTAGGTCACCCTTCGTCTTCCTGAAGTGCTGCAATGTCGGATGTTCAACTCCTGCTCATCAACTGCACCAAACTTCCTCAAGCTACCAACATGCTTACTGCAGATGTGGTCATGGCAGCCTGCACATCATGCAGTCCTCACATCCCCTCCAAACTTTCTGCCTCTTCCATACTCCCTGGTTATTGACCCCTCCACACTCTTCAAATTTTATACACCTCAATCAGGTCCGTCTCATCCCTTCACCCTTCTCTGCTCCCAGGAAAAGAACCCCAGTCTAGATAGCTAGCAGATACGCTCCAGCCCAGGTAACATTCTGGCAAATCTCCTCTGCACCTGCTCTAGTGCAATCACTTCCTTTCTGTCATGGGCAACCAGAGCAGCACAGTACCCCAGTTGTGGTCGAATCAGCAAGTTATACAATTGCCGTTATAGTTGCAGCACAGAAACAAGCCATTTTGTCATGCACCATTGAGTCTTCATTTAACCAACACAAAATCCTTTCTCCATGTGTATCCCTTAAATGAATCGGTGCCATTTTCCTCAATTACTCCTTCATAGAGTCAGAGTTTACAGTGCAGGAGGCTATTCGGCCTAGAGCCTGCACTGGCCCTTGGAAAGAGTACACCCCCTATCCTTGTAACCCAGCAATCCCACTTAAACCCTTTTTTTTTGGGACACTAGGGGCAATTTAGCATGGCAAATCCACCTGATCTGCACATCTTTGTTCATGGTAAACTAGTAAAATAAATTTCTCTTGGAAGTTCCAATTGAATTTATGATTCTTATTTATGACACCTAGTTCTGATCTCTTCTACCCAAGTAATATAAATTGTTCTATAAAACTTTGATCTTGAAGGACTTCTGGTGTGCAGCATGAAGTGAGTGAGCACACAGAGGCAGCTCCTGCCCAAGGTTACAGAAAAGAGCTCTTTTTTGGGCGGCACGGGTTGGAATTTTGATGAAAAGCCGTAGGTGAATGTTCGAGGAGTACTTTCCCCCAGGAATAGTATGTTTCTTGGTTATCAGACCCTCAGAAACAGTGCAAGATTGGGCGGAAGCAGCAGCAAACAAAAGCCTCTACAAGCAGGCAGGCGGGGGAAGGGCCAGCTCAGATTTCTAAGCTGACTTGAGGGCCTTTATGAAAGCTGAATTCTAGCAGCAGTCGACGCTGTCCCGACAAATCCCAGTGGGGGAAGGTGTCTAGAGGAGCATTCCCCATAATTTATGGTGCTCACCCGGAGTGGGGCAAAGGAAAAAGCTGCAGCAGCTCCCCAAGAAAAGCAGGGGAAGAAAAACAAAATGGCGGCCGGCAGAACACCCAAGGACTGGTGGAAGTGGGCACAGGAGCAGCAAGCCTCTCTTCTGCGCTGTTTTGCGGAGCTGAAGGCTGAGTTGCTGGACTCCCTGAATGCAACTACAAACAAGCTGCTTGGGACCCAGGCGGCACAGGAGGTGTCGATTCGGGAGTTGCAGCAGCAGGCCGCTGAGCGGGAGGAGGAGGCCGTGGTCCTCGTGGGGAAAGTGGAGCTGCACGAGGCACTTCACAAAAAGTGGCAAGACCGCTTGGAGGAGCTGGACGTTCGCACGAGGCGAAAGAATTTGAGGATCCTGGGCCTGGCGGAGGGGTCGGATCTCCCGTCGTACGTGACCACGATGTTGAGCTCGTTGATGAGAGCGGGGTCCTTCCATTTGCCCCTGGAGCTTGAGGGAGCTCACAGAGTGCTGGCCAGGAGGCCTAAGGCAAATGAACCCCCGCGGGCGGTGCTGGTGCGGTTCCATTGATTTAGTGACCGGGAGTGTGTGCTGCGCTGGGCCAAGAAAGAGAGGAGCAGCAAGTGGGAGAATTCGGTGGTGCGAATCTACCAGGACTGGGGTGCGGAGGTGGCAAAGCGGCAGGCCGGGTTCAACCGGACGAAGGCGGTGCTGCATGCCAAGCAGGTCAGATTTGGAATGCTGCAGCCTGCGCGTCTGTGGGTGACATACAAGGACCGGCACCACTACTTCGAGTCCCCGGAGGAGGCGTGGGCCTTTGTACAGGCGGAGAAGCTGGACTCGAACTAGGGTCTGGGGACACACTATGGCCGTTGCTGTTTTCGCTGTTGCTGTTCTGCAATTTTGACAGGTGTTATTTTTATGCTGGTTTTCTTTTTGCTCTGTTTCCGGGTGGGTTTGTCTGTTGGGCATGGGTGTGGGGTATGTGCTTTATATGTTCTCTTCTGTATGGGGCTGGGGGTTGGGGTGAAACTGGATTTTGAGGAGCTGTGTCAGAAGGGTGGGGTGTGGCAGTGTGAAAGCGCGGGCTTTCCTCTGGATGTCCGCGGGGCGGGGGGGCGGAGCCGGAAGTGGGGGCGTGGCCTTCACTGGTTTTCTTTCCCCCGCTGAAGCGGTGCCAAGGAGGTGTGGCAAGAGGGGGGGTGACCCCATGCCGGGAGGAGATGGGTTTTGGCGGGAGCTGCCGGGTCAGCAGACTCACAGAAGTACCATGGAGGGTGCGTTACGGCTAGGAGGGGTCCTAGCCTGGGGAGGGTGGGGGAGATACCGGGTTGCTGCTGGAATGGCCAGGAAGGAGCTGGCGTGGGCCGGGGGAGTAGAGGAGAGGCGTTATCGCCATGGGGAACGGGTCAGGCGGGGCGAGCTGGCCTGGGGCGAGCAGTCGATAAGCTATGGCTAACCGGCGGGGGAGAGGGGCAGGTTGCCCTCTGATCCGGCTGATTACCTGGAATGTGAGGGGGCTGAATGGGCCGGTTAAGAGAACTAGGGTATTTTCTCATTTGAAGGGGCTGAAGGCGGACGTGGCTATGCTCCAGGAGACCCACTTGAAGGTGGTGGACCAGGTTCGTCTGAGGAAGGGGTGGGTGGGGCAGGTTTTTCACTCAGGATTAGACGCGAAGAACCGGGGGGGTGGCGATTCTGGTGGGGAAGAGGGTGGCGTTCGAGGCGGTGTCAGACAAGGAGGGCAGATATATTATGGTGAAGGGTAGGCTGCAGGGAGAGAAGGTGGTGCTGGTTAATGTATATGCCCAGAATTGGGATGATGCCGGCTTCATGAGGCCCTTGTTGGGCCGCATTCCAGACCTGGAGGCGGGGGGCCTGATCATGGGGGGAGACTTTAACACAGTGCTGGATCCCCCACTGGACCGGTCCAGTTCAAGGACGGGTAGGAGACCGGCCGCGGCCAAAGTGCTGAGGGGGTTTATGAACCAGATGGGATCCCTGGAGGTTTGGGAGGCCGAGAGCGCGGGAGTATTTCTTTTTCTTCCATGTCCATAGGGTCTATTCCCGAATAGATTTTTTCGTCCTGAGCAGGGGATTGATCCCGAAGGTGCAGGATGCAGAGTATTCGGCCATAGCGATTTCAGACCATGCTCCGCACTGGGTTGATCTGGAGATGGGGGAGGCGCGGGACCAGCGCCCGCTCTGGCGCCTGGATGTGGGGATGCTGGCTGATGAGGTGGTGCGTAGGAGGGTCCGGGGAAGTATTAAGGGGTATCTGGATACCAACGACACGGGGGAGGTCCGGGTGGGGATGGTCTGGGAGGCTCTGAAAGCAGTGATCCGGGGGGGGAGCTGATCTCCATCCGGGCCCATAGGGAAAGGAGGGAGAGGAAGGAGAGGGAGAGACTGGTGAGGGAGCTCCTGGATGTGGACAGGAGATACGCAGAGGCACCGGAGGAGGGGTTGCTGGGGGAACGGCGTAGTTTGCAGGCCAAATTTGACTTGTTGACCACCAGAAAGGCGGAGACATAGTGGAGGAGGTCGCAGGGCACGGTATATGAGTATGGGGAGAAGGAGAGCAGGATGTTGGCGCATCAGCTCCGCAGGCGAGATGCGGCTAGGGAAATTGGTGGAGTGACGGATAGGGGTGGGAATGTAGTGCAGAAAGGGACAGAAGTTAATGGGGTCTTTAGGGACTTCTACGAGGAACTGTACCGGTCTGAACCTCCGATGGGGAGGGGGGGGATGGAGAGCTTCATGAACAGGCTATGTTTCCCAAGGGTTCAAGAGGAGCTGGTAGAGGGGCTGGGGGCGCCGATACAGTTGGAGGAGCTAGTCAGGAGAATTGGACAAATGCAGTCAGGTAAGGCGCCGGGGCCGGACGGGTTCCTGGTGGAATTTTATAAAAAGTATGCGGATCTGGTGGGCCCCCTGTTGGTGCGAGTCTTCAATGAGGCATGGGAGGGGGGGGGGGCTTTGCCCCCGACGATGTCACAGGCACTGATCTCTCAGATCCTGAAGCAGGATAAGGACCCCTTGAGTGTGGATCATACAGGCCTATCTCGCTCCTCAATGTTGACGCTAAGTTGCTGGCGAAGAACCTGGCCACCAGGATAGAGGACTGTGTGCCAGGGGTGATACATGAGGATCAGACAGGATTTGTTAAGGGACGGCAGCTCAGCACGAATGTGCAGAGACTGCTAAATTTTATTATGATGCCGGCAGTGGAGGGGGAGGCGGAGATAGTGGTGGCGCTGGATGCGGAGAAAGCGTTTGATAGAGTTGAGTGGGGGGTACCTGTGGGAGGTGCTGGAGCGGTTCGGATTCGGGGAGGGATTCATCAAATGGGTGAGGCTGCTCTACGCGGCTCCGATGGCAAGTGTAGTTACCAATGGAAGGAGATCGGAGTACTTTAGGCTCTACCGTAGGACCAGGCAGGGGTGCCCCCTGTCCCCCTTGCTCTTTGCACTGGCGATTGAACCTTTGGCTATGGCGTTGAGGGAGTCAGGGAGATGGAGGGGTCTGGTGCGGGGTGGGGAGGAACATCGTGTATCGCTGTATGCGGACGACCTGCTGTTGTATGTGGCAGATCCAGAAGGGGGAATGCCGGGGGTGATGGAGCTGTTAGCGGAATTTGGGGGCTTCTCGGGCTACAAGTTAAATTTAGGCAAGAGTGAGGTATTTGTAGTACACCCGGGTGATCAGGAGGGGGGAATTGGGAGACTCCCATTTAAGAGGGCAGTGAAGAATTTCAGATACCTGGGGGTGCAGGTGGCCAGGGGTTGGGGGACTCTCCATAAGCTTAATTTTACCAGGCTGGTGGAGCAGATGGAGGAGGAATTTAAAAGGTGGGACATGGTGCCGATATAGTTGGCGGGTAGAGTGCAGTCTGTCAAAATGATGGTTCTCCCGAGGTTCTTGTTCCTTTTTCAGTGTTTGCCCATCTTTATCCCTAGGGCCTTTTTTAGAAGGGTGACTAGCAGCATCATGAGCTTTGTTTGGGCGCATGGGACCCAGAGGGTGAAGAGGGTCTTCTTGGAGCAGGGTAGAGATGGGGGGGTGGGGGGGGGGGGGGGGGGGGGGCTGGCGTTACCCAATCTCTCGGGGTATTATTGGGCGGCCAATGTGACGATGGTGCGCAAGTGGGTAATGGAGGGGGAGGGGGCAGCATGGAACCGGATGGAGGGCGTCCTGTGGAGATACAAGCCTGGGGGCCCTGGTAACTGCGCCGTGGCCGCTCCCTCCTACGAGGTATACCACGAGTCCGGTGGTGGCGGCTACCCTCAAGATTTGGGGACAGTGGAGGCTCCGTTCAGGGGGAACCATAGGTTCGTCCTGGGGAATATTGATGGGGGATTTCAGGGTTGGCACAGAGCAGGCATAGGCAGCTGAGGGACCTGCTTATTGATGGGAGGTTTGCGAGCCTGGGGGAGTTGGAGGAGAAATTTGGGCTCCCCCGGGGAACACGTTCAGGTATCTGCAGGTAAAGGCATTTGCTAGGCGGCAGGTGGAGGGATTCCCTTCGCTTCCCACGAGGGGGTGAGCGACAGGGTGCTTTCGGGGGTCTGGGTCGGAGAGGGGAAGATATCTGATATCTACAAGGCTATGCAGGAGGCGTCAGTAGAGGAGCTGAAAGCTAAGTGGGAGGGGGAACTGAGGGAACAGATCGAAGACAGGACATGGGCTGATGCTCTGTAGAGGGTTAATTCTTCCTCCTCGTGTGCGCGGCTTAGCCTCATCCAATTCAAGGTGCTGCACCGGGCCCACATGACTGGGACGAGGACGAGTAGGTTCTTTGGGGGTGAAGACAGGTGTGTCAGGTGCTCGGGGAGTCCAGTGAACCATGCCCATATGTTCTGGGCATGCCCAGCACTGGAGGAGTTCTGGAAGGGGGTGGCGAGGACGGTGTCGAGGGTGGTGGGATCCAGGGTCACGCCAGGATGGGGATTCGCGATTTTTGGGGTTGGGGTGGAGCCGGGAGTGCAGGAGGCGAAAGAGGCCGGTGTGCTGGCCTTTGCGTCCCTAGTAGCCCAGCGAAGGATCTTGCTACAATGGAAGGATGCGAGGCCCCCAAGCGTGGAAACCTGGATCAATGACATGGCGGGTTTCATTAAGCTAGAGAAGGTCAAATTCGCCCCGAGAGGGTCGGTACCAGGGTCTTTAGGCGACTTTTCTCGACTTTCTGGCTCAACGATAGGGTACAGGGATAGTAGCAGCAGCAACCCGGGGGGGGGGGGGGGGGGGGGGGGGGGGGGAGGGGCGGACAATGACTATGTTTGTTTATTTAATTTTAATTTATTTTTAAGTTCTTTTGTTGTTCATTGGGGTTGGGGGGGGATGTGATACATGCGTCGATACGGTCTGGGGGTGTTACAGTTATTATGGGTTATTTTGTTGCATTTCATTGTTTGTCGTTCTGTTTTATATTTTCTGTAAAAAATTCCAATAAAAATTATATTTTAAAAAAAACTTTGATCTTAAAGACTGCCATCAACTCTGGTCTCTTTTTCACAAGGGGTGTGGTCTGTTCAGTCTTTGATAGTTATAACCTCAATACTGATGTCCTCTTAGTAAACTATTTTTCACCGTTGTTAATTACATAACACCCATGGAAACCAGGCTGTGCAAATGTATGGTCAAACCAAAGTTCATAAGACACAGCACCAGAATTAGGCCATTTGGCCCATCGGGTCTACTCTGCCATTGCTTTTGGCTGATCTCATTCTGGCCTCAACTCCACAAACCTTCAACCCGTTATCAATTAAAAATCTGTAACTCCTCAAATTTACTCAGTCCCAGCACCCACTGCACTCAAGGGGGGGGGGGGGGGGGAAAGAGAGCAAATTCCACAGACTCTCAACCCTTCGGGAGAAAATGTTTCTCCTCAAATCAGTTTTAAAATTTGCTACCTCTCCCTCAGACTACGACCTCACGTTCTAGAATGCCACACAAGAGGAAGCATCCGCTCCACGTCAGCTTTATCCATGCTTATCACCTTGTATGCCTCACTTTGATCTCCCCTCATTCTTCTAAACTATCGTGCACAGAGCTGAACTGTTCAATCTCTTCATACAAAAAAAACCTTATTTCTGGAATCAACCGAGTGAACCTCTGAAATTACCTCGATTGCCACATCTTTCCTCAAACAAACAAGGTTTGCTACAAAATCTGGCATCAGTAAAACAGAGGTAGCTTAAGTGATCTATAGTTTGTTTGTTAAACATTATAAATAAGGTATAGATTTAAGTGGGCTTAATTTAGCACTTCTCACACCCTCAGAACATATGCATTTGATTTGCTGGTCCTCACCCACACTTGTCTGCCATCCCTGAAAGAACTCTCATCCTCACCAGAGTCATGTGTACCACCTTAAACTGTATCAAACTCATCCTCACACACGAGGAGGTTGAATTTGATACCAACTTCTGGTGGTATTATGTAGAAGGAGGTTATGGTGGCTTTCGCTAGGGTACTGTTCTTTTAGTCCTGTTGCTTAGTTTCAGGGATATTTCCATTTAAAAATTCACTTGTTTAATGGAACATGGTTAAATGCCTAGAAAACCCAGGGGGGAAAACAAAAATCTGAAAGTAAAGGTTCTCAATTGAATCAGGAGGCCTCTTGGGACAGGCGTTTCATTCAGGCTTTGAGGATAGGGCCCAGGATGCAGCAATTTTAAAATCAATAAAAAAGGGTTCGGTTTTCGGCCGCTAAGATCTTGGCTGACCCAAGGGTCTTCAATCATAGAATTTACAATGCAGGAGGCCATTTGGCCCATTTGAGTCTGCATCAGCTCTTGGAAAGAGTAGCCTATTTAAGGCCACGCTTCCATCCCCCAACCCATCACTGTAACCCAGTAACCCCACCTAACCTTTTGGACACGAAGGGGTAATTTAGCATGGCCAATCCACCTAAACTGCACATTTTCTGGACTGTGGGAGGAAACCAGGGCACCGGAGGAAACCCACGCAGACATGGGGAGAAAGTGCAAACCCCACAGTCACCAGAGGCCAGAATTGAACCCGGGACCCTGGAGCTATGAGGCAGCAGAACTAACCATTATGCCAGTATCTCAGTGGTCCTGGTTAATGGCTATCCCAAGCCGACTGGAGAGTCAGGAGGAGTTATTCACCACAGGATGCCATGATAACATTCAACCAGCAATAGCAAGTGGGAAAGACTTTGCTTCAGCGCTAAACTTTGAGATTTGTCTACATGCAATTCTGAAGTTATTACAATCTGTAGCCATAAACAAAATAAACAGATGCACCCACGTTGTTTTAAAAAAGCAGTGGAAAACAGGTGAGCACTTCAATGCAGTGTCAGCACACAAGAATATCTAAAGGAAGTCATTGATTACTTTTGTGATGAGCATAACGTAAGGAAAAAGATATGACAGGACAAGTAAAGGAAAGATGACAGGAACGCAGAGATCGAGGTTAAGGAGACAAAATCTTGGTAAAGAAAATAAAAGCAAAAGAGTGCGCAAAGTAGTACGAAACACCCCCCTTTATGAGGCTGTCGGATTCAGGTAACCCGACAGAATGAAAACACAAAAAGAATTTAAAAAAAACGTATGCACTCCTGCCTCAATAGGGACGTGGTTCGTCAACACGAGAAAATAAGCGAGTGGATGAAAACACCAGTCAAAAGGGAGACACAATGGCAAAATGCTGGACAGCATACCTGCTTTTTCTACATCACGCTGTCAACAGAAGTGAGGTTTTTCAAAGAAAAATCATTTCCCAGTTTGACTTGGATGTTAGAAACTTTACATTAACAAATAAGCATACACATGCACAACAGGAGGCTCGTTAGAACAAAAAGCAAAGTATGCTGCATGTACAATTAAAGGGCTGTAATTTCCTCCCCATACATTAAAGGGAATCAATGACCAGCATAGCATTGGACAGGGAATATTGTTGAGAGAAAGCTTCTCAGACGTTATGAGGTTGGGTTACTTGAGGAAACCCAGGAGCACACACAGGCTCCAAGTAAACTGAGGCTGGCTGCAGGCTTGAGTACACAAAGGAAGGCAAAAGCTCTCATGCACTCAGTCCACCTGGAAAGTTGCTTCAATGTTAACAAGAGGGCCAACTCAAAGTACATGGCGGTCCTCTACACCAGTTCTAACACTTCACCATAGCTGCTGACATAGGGGGCCAGTACAAAATTTCACTGTAAGGATTCTATGGGATGTAACAAAGGTGTTTGATTCCTGGAGAAGAGAAAGGTTCCGGGGATAAAATGGGCCAATATGGTAGCAAAAAAAAAGAAAAGAAAAGTTCCCATTGGAATGTCTTTCATGTCCAATACGAAGATTATGTTTCCTCTGGCTGAGTGTTGGCCAATATCATTGTCCGAAATAGCTGATACTTATATCTCACGGTAGCCTCACGGTAGCATGGTGGTTAGCATCAATGCTTCACAGCTCCAGGGTCCCAGGTTCGATTCCCGGCTGGGTCACTGTCTGTGTGGAGTCTGCACGTCCTCCCCGTGTGTGCGTGGGTTTCCTCCGGGTGCTCCGGTTTCCTCCCACAGTCCAAAGATGTGCGGGTTAGGTGGATTGGCCATGCTAAATTGCCCGTAGTGTAAGGTTAATGGGGGGATTGTTGGGTTACGGGTATACGGGTTACGTGGGTTTAAGTAGGGTGATCATGGCTCGGCACAACATCGAGGGCCGAAGGGCCTGTTCTGTGCTGTACTGTTCTATGTTCTATGTTCTATACCGAGGAGAAACTTCTTCAAACAGTTTAGAATCTTTGAATTCTAAACCCCAGTAAATATATTAAGAACAACATTTTCAGGAACTAGGGGATAAGCCAGGAATAGAGTCGACAGATGTTCTTCCATTATCTTGCTGAATTGCAGAGCAGCCTCGAGACAAAATGCCCAATTCCATTTCTTAGGACTGTCATAGCGATGTGTTCTCTCCCTTAAATCTAATGTACGAGTTGAGCAGACCTTGTTTTGTGATCTATTAGTGGAAGCTTGACACCATTCAGGACAAAGCAGCCTACAAAATTGGCATCCTTTTCATAAACATTCACGTCCTCCACCAATGCTAAATAGCATTTACAAGATACACTGCAGAAACTCAGGCTTATTTGACAGCACCTCCCAAACCCACAACCACTACCAACTAGGACAGGAGACACATGGGAAAACCACTACCTGGAACTGCCCTTCAAATCAAACTGCCGATTCCAGATGCAAAATTGCAGAGGCTCAGAACTACCATTGCTCAAAAATTCACTTCTTGCCCTCGCCTTTGTAAATGACCAATCCAACCTTCCCTTTTCTCTTAAGTCATTGAACATCATTCCAATTCAGAACTAGCTTTCTTGCAATTCACTGTTTGCATGTAATCAGGTGTTCTGATTGCTGATGGTGTCCCCCACGGATCCTGGCTGTCTCCATGCGTCTCCCCCACCAGATGCCCTGGCCGGCTCCACGTTCCATTATTCTAATGTTCTAACCAAACTGTCATTCACCCTGCATAAGGAATAGACTAGATTGGGATATAAAACCTACACCACAGGTCACCCAAAGACAAGTGTCTATGCTGAACTACAGAGTCCTACTCATTGGGAAAGATGGTGCCTCTCTGCAAGCTCTCACATAGTCTTCTTACATCTCCTATAACTGCACTAATCTCCCAAAACTCACTAACCTTTCTCTTTTATGCTACACTGTATTTTATGTTTGCCCTATTATGTATTTTCTTTTAATGTACAGAATGATCTGTTTGAGCTGCACGCAGAATAGTAATTTTCACTGTACCTCAGTACACGTAACAATAAACCAATCCAATCCTTGCTGACCCCTCCGCAATTTGAAGGAGCTTCAAGGGTGTGAATTGTAACTTTTTTTGGCTCCTCTCCATCTATCCCCAACCTACTCAGGTTTAGAACACCCGTCCCTAGAGTTGTTCCCCCAACAGACCTCCAGTGCCTCACCCCGTCCCCATAATCAATCATTAGCCCCAAAGCCTCATAACTCTTTGCAACTTAGATCACCAACACATGCAAATTGTTTAAAACAGATTGGAAAGTTTAAGGAAGTGCAAAGAAAGTGTTGCTGGGAAGAAAAAAAAGCAGGACTTTACCACCCATTTCTCCAACACATTCCCATTCAGTCACAAGGTCAGTTACTGATAGATACCATAGATGTTCATTACTGTAGATGTTCATTTTAGCCTAAAAACAAGATGCAAGGACTTCCGGTGGCAGCCATGGAGTGGTTGCACACAGGGCAGGGACAGCTCGAATGAGAGCTCTTTTTACCCAAAAGAGGAATAATTTTGACAGGAAAGTGTGGAGGAATTGGAAGAGATCTGTGATGCAGCAACAATTGGAAAGATGATAGAGTGAGATGGGCCAGCACACGTTGGAAAACTGTAGATGGAGCAGTTGATGTGCTCAGAGAAGGGTTTTGCCAACAAAGACAGGAGATGCAGGAAGACCTATCAAAATAAGTGGTTGCACCCCTGAAAGGCTAGATGGAGACATTGAGAGAAGTGCTTGGAGGCACAGGGGTCGTAGATCCAGTGATGGAGGGGGTGATGACTGACCATAGTGATTGGGTGGTGGCATTGGAGGCAGAGGTGGTGCTCCTGGGGGACCTTTGCAAGTCGTTAAGAGCAATGATACAGGAGCAGGAGAACAGATCTAGAAGGCAGAACCTGCATATCATTGGCCTACCATAGGTCTCAAGGATGATGGCAGGGCTGGTGGTGGAGGGGGTGCTGGACAAGGCCGCAGAGGTGGATAGAGCATACAGGTCTCCAAGGCAGAAGCCAAGAGCAAGGGAGCCACCGCAAGGGATGATTGGGGAGAGGAGCCAAGTTCAAGGAGGAAAGGGTGGGCCCGAATCTGGGTGAAATTAAAGGAGACAGAATCGATAGGGAACAGTAGGGGAAGAGGCACAAGCCTCCGGTAAGGTTCTTAACATAGAATGTGATATGCGGGGCTGAACAGAAGAGATCTTGAGTCTTTGCGCACTTTAGCGGCTTGGAGACGGGGGTGGTCGTTCTGCAGTAGACACCTCCAAGTGAGGGATCAGGTTAGGTTGAGGAAGGGATGGGTGAGTAAGGTGTTTTCTGTTGAGTAAAAAGACAGGGTTTGCAAGTGCGAAGGAAGTGAGACCCGGGTGGGAGATACATGATAGAGCTGGGTGTTGGAGGGGATGCCAGTGGTGCTAGTGTATACATACCGAATTGGGACAACGTGGGCTTCATGGAAGTGGTTGCTGGGAGGGATTCCGGACTTGGCCACTCATCAGTTGATCAGGGGGAGTGTGCTGGAGCCAAGGTTGGACAGGACGAGCTCCCGGTCAATGGGAAGGCAGATGGCAAAGGAGCCTGGTGGGTTTATGGAAAGGATGGATATGGTAGATCCGTGGGGGTTTAAGAACATGGCGAGAGGGAGTGCTCCGCGCACGTGTACAAAGTATACTCCAGAATCAACTTTTTAATAATATTAATAGCTTGTCACAAGTAGGCTTCAATGAAGTTACTGTGAAAATCCCCTAGTTGCCACATTCCGGAGCCTGTTCGGGGAGGCCAATACGGGAATTGAACACGCGCTGCTGGCCTTGGTCTGCATTACAAGCCAGCGGTTTAGCCCACTGTGCTAGACTAGCCCCATTTAAGCCATAAGGTGTCGGTGGGGTGGAATAGGTGGGAATCTTAATTTCAGACCACGTGCCACACTGGCTGGTAGTTCGACTTAGCTTGAGGCAGGAACAGAGGCTGGGATGGAGGCTAGACTCTGTCTGTGCTGTTAGCGGACAGGGGGGTTCTGCAATACGGTGCGGTCGGTGATTAAGGATTATTTGGAGTTGAACCAAAGTGTGGACATTTGGCGGTGAATTATCTCGTTCAAGGCTCGCAAAGATAGGAAGAGGAGAAGTATGGACAATTATTGGAGGAGATAGTCAAGGTGGACAGGGAATATACAAGATGGTCAGGGAATATACAAAAAGGACCTCCACCATGGAGGGTTTGGCAAAGAGAAGGAAGTTACAGGGTCAGTTGGATAGGATAGGAAGGGTTGTTGGGCAGCTACAGACGGCAAGGGGGTGCAGTATGAACATAGAGAGAAGGCAATCCGCATGCTAGCCCATCAGCTACAGAGGCAGGCCACGTCCAGAGAAATTCTGAGGGTACGGACAGGAAAAGGGGAGGTAGTCTCAAAGCCAGGGAGGATAAATGAGGCATTCAGGGAGCATGACAAATTGTATTGGGTCGATCCGGGGGGTGAGGATAAAGTGCGGTTTTTGGATGGGTTGGAATTGCTACGGTTGGAGGAGGAGGAGGCAGGCGGTATAGGAGCATTTAGGGATGCAGTCGGGGAAGGCCCTGAGGCCAGGCGGTTACTTGGTTGAGATTTATAAAGGAGTTTGCGGCAGAGTTGGCACATTTACTGGGGGTGTTTAGCGAGGTGCTGGAGCAGGGAGAGCTGCTGGAGAAAATGACACAGCAACGATTATGCAAATTCCAAAAGAAAGGGAAGGACCTGATAATAGTGTGGGTCATAAAGGCCAATATCACTCTTGAATACAGACATGAAATTAGTGGTGGGGAGGATAGAATGATGCATTCCTGGGAGGCTGCAGAGGATCAAACAGGCTTTGAGAGGGGTAGGCAACTCAAGTAATACAAGGAGGCTATCAAATGTGATCATGATCCTGTCGAGAGGACGGGTACCAGCGGAAGTAGTGTCCATGGACGCAGAAGGCCTTTGACTGGGTGGAGTGGCAGTGCCTGTTCAAGGTTCTGGGAAGGTTTGGGCCAAAGTTTGTGACCTGGGGGAAGTCTGCTGTACGTGGTTCCGGTGGTAAGTTTCCGGACCAAGATGAGTCCACAGAGTCCAGAGGGTTGGCATCAAACCTGCTGCAATACTACTGGGCAGCGAATGTGAAGAAAGGGAGGCAGCGGTGGAAAGGAATGAGGTCGGAATGGGAATTTGGGGGGGGGGGGGGGGGGGGGGAAAAGAGGAGAAAGGAGAGAGAAAGAGAAAAAAAACCACTGGCACCAAGGATATATACACAGAGCCTGGTTGTAGAGTGGATAATAAAAGGTGCGGAACCAGCTTCCGAAAGGTGTGGGAAAAAAGTGCAAATGGGAGGAGTTGGGGAGAAAGCCAAGAGGAATAAAAGATAGGTTGGGGAGTGCGGAGTGAGGCGCTGCACAGGGCAAATTCAATCTCAAGTGTAATGCTGAGTTCGATACAGTTTAAGGTGGTACACGCGACTTGGGCAAGGATGAGGTTCCTCCAGGGGGTAGGATGAGTGCAAGAAGTGTGGACCAGAAAATCACGTGCACATGTTCTGTGGCTGCGAGAAGATGGAGTAGGACTGGCCGGGAGTGTTCATGACACGAGCAAAGATTGTAGGGTGAGGCCGGGCCCTATGATGCTGATTTTTGTGGTATCGTAAATGCCAGAGCTGATGGAGGCGAGGAATGTCGTGTCATTGCCTTCCGCCTCTCTGGTAGCCCAAAGAATTTTGCTGGAATGGCAGTCGACAATGCTGCCGGTGGTGGCAGCCTGGCTGGGGGGGCCTGTACAACTTCCTCTAGATGGAGAAGATCAAGTTTGAATTGAGTGATTGATAGGAGGACTTTGAGACACAGTGGGGATTGTTCACAACCATGTTTGAGGAATTGTTTGTCATCGGGGGAAGAGGGAGACTTGTAAAGATTGTAAAATTGTGATTTGGGGAGAATGTTCCCCAGATTATTATGTTTTTGCAATTTTGAATATGTTTGGAATAAAATACATTTAAAAACAAGATGCTAGACTCAAGAGATTCAAAATATTCCCAACTTTCTAAAACTCAATCTAAGTTTAGCAGACAGGTAACTCTGCTGGCCAGTAAAAGTCAGGAAGCAGTTAATTGCTATCATTGGCAATGCAAATCTATACATCTTCAGCAATGGCCTAAGTAGTCCATTGTTATATGAATTCACAAGTTCCAGAATATGTTTTTGTTTGACATTGACGTTAGCATCTCCCCATTGAATGTTTATATATGCAGGTGACCTGCTCCTGCATCACACCCAATATCCCTCTCATCTTACTGGAATGAAACAGTGTGAGCAGTAGTTTGAAGAATTAAACTTGTTATAATGTCAGGAGGGAAGCAGAGTTAGGTTTGATGGTACAAGATGAAAGGCCAACTCACAGATCTGGGCTTTTTCCCTTCATTAGTAATTCTCCTATCCTGGAATGCAGTCTCCACTTGATATGGTTTACTGTTCTTCTTGGAAAAAACAGGGCTTAAAACAAAAGAGGGAAGTGAGAGATATTCATGATACAAAGAAATGTATAGATGTTGCATTCTGAAGTGATGGTTGAAAAGGTTGCTATTTTAGTGACCCGACCTCTGTACCTGGGTGTCTCAGGAATTTCAAATTCTGACTCATCGGAATCCATCTCAAATAAATATCCTTTGTTCAGGGGACCAGGGCTGAGGTATTTTGTCTCCTCACAAGATTGATTTTCTTCCAGTCCATCCCAAGTCTGATCCATGATGTCTTGCTTATTTTAATGGTGTTTTGAAATAAAAACCTACAGGTAATCCACTCAAATTGGAGCACAGCGTATTTTAGAACTCAACAGTAAAACTGATTCCAATGCAATCCTCAGGATCTGCATTAAAACAAAGATGAAAATTATTATATGGTAGCAAACTTTTATCTCCATATATTGACATTCACCATTTGAGATAGAAAGAGTACAATAGGAAGGTTGTGTCCTTCACTGCTGGTTTGTTCCAGGATGTCTTGCTGCATTCGAGGACTGGCATTACAGATTTCAGACCAACCAGATCCAACACAAAACTTCTGGGATTCGTCATGATGAGAGCATCAGAGGCACCAGTTTCCAGTAAATGCTGGATTCAGACAGACTTAAAACTAGAATGAAATCCCACTCTAGTCCACACTAACAGAGCCAGTTTCCATTTCTTGTAACACTGCAGCACTATATTACTGTGTCTTTCCATGTAAAAGTAGTTATTTGAACAAGTGCTGTCGCTAAACTTCCGTTCTGCCTCAAGTCAAACAGCAACATATTTCAAAAGAAATATAGTAATACATTTATACTGAAATTCTAATACACTGTTTGCTGAGGCAATTTTAAAAAATGGATGCAATGGCAAGTAATCTTGCAAAACCTATAAGTTCTAAGTTTTTAAAAACAAATCAGATTTGCTATTATCAATTGATTAACTATTAAATTTAGTCAAGATGCTGCCTTGGGCAATTAACACAAGAGTCATCATTTGTTTTTGATTTTAAAAAGGAATAGTAGATACTTTGGGTCTGGTTCTATCAAAAAAGGAAAATATTCCCACTATTAGGTCTTTTAAATTATGAAAGAGTTGAAGAGGGCAAATGTAGAGAGACATTTCCCACTAAAGGGAGAACCTAAAATCAGGAACTATGATTACAAAGCAATTATTAATAAATACAATAAAATAAAATGCTTTACTGAGTGGATATACACAAATGGCTTAGATTCATCCAAGAGAAAGTTAGACATGCACATAAATTAAAAAAAAATCTAAAGTCATAGTCCCAAATGACCATAAAAAAAGGTATGCTGAAAGACAGAGACCAGTACAGGTTAATATAACCCAATGGAATGTGTCTTACAGCATAGACTGGTGCAGTGTTTACTTCATCAGAATTCACAAAATGGCAGGCAGCCACAAGCAATACAAATAAAAGCCAATTTTCATACACCTTGTGCAGTAAACCCATTGTTTAGTTGGCAAGGCCTAATCTGCCTGCTCTGTTAAAGAACAGGGATCTCTGGCACACTGGCTAATAGAGACTGCCCTCAACCAGCCACATTGTTGTGGAAAATCTTGTACGTGTGGCTACATATTAACAATTGCAAAAGATAATGAAGTATTTTGAGAAATTGGAGGCAGCACAAACACTATCTATTTTTAAATCGATTTGTTTGTAACAGCGCTTAAAATAAAGTTACTTTAATATCTCCAGACATTCAAAATCAATGACGAAAGCGGGGCAGGGGTCCTCTACGGCTGTCGCCTCCCCAAAAGCCATTTCTTTGAATTTCTTCACTCCTACACATTTTGCTACTCATAATTCCACCAGTGGCAGCAACTTTAAACTAACATTTCCTCCATAAAATATCTTTAAAGTCTCTTAAAACTTGAACCAAGCCGCTACTAATCGATTTAATGAACCTTCTGCCAAATTGGCAGCTAATAAAGCACTTGGAGAGGTTTGACTATATGAATTAAAGTCCAGGCGCTGGAGAAGTTACAAGTTGGTGCTGTGGTTCACCAAGCTGGCCTGGGATGAAGAGCTGCAATGAAGCGACCCTGAGGCGGCAACGATGGCAGGGGCTGCCAATCAGCAAGTCCCGGGGCCCAGGGCCCAGGCCTGCTTCAGGACACTTCCCACTCAATCAAAGCGCGGAAGAGAGAAAGCAGCAGGCCCAACCTAAGCGTCCCCTCCAGCCCAGGCTACACTTACCCGAGCTGAACAAACAACCGCCGACACTTCAGCTGGGACTGAGGAACTGGCGCCTGCGCACAGACAATAGCGCCGGTTCTCTGCGCAAACTCACTGGCCTGCTGCCGGCCGCCTCTCTCCTTTCAGGCCAACCGCTGCCCCGCCCCCATTTCCCGCTCCTCGCTCCCAGTGGCCGAGGGGAAGGTTTTTTTCACCACTTCCGGCTCGCTGGAGGGGACGGTTAGTATCTCGCGCGGTTATGACGCCTTCCAATTTGAAAGGACCATTTTCAATGGTTGGCAGAGGTAAGGGTGGAACAGGTCGCACCATACGGGTCACCCAACGCATTGGCTATTCAATACATTGGTCATTGATCACACTGGTCACTCATCTCAACAGGGTCAACCCATCCACTTGGTCGCAGGGCATTGGCCACCCGTGCCATTGGCCATTATCATACCGATCATTCCTCTTAATGGTCATCTATCCCATCGGTCACAGTGCATTGGTCAACTATCCCGCCGGTCAGTTATCCCATTGATCATACATCCCACCAGTCGATTTGACTAGTCACGTCCCACCACAGGAAGTAGTTGATGCTAAAACATTGAATATATTCAAGAGGTGGCTAGATATAGCACTTGGGGCAAATGGGATCAAAGGTTATGGGGAGAAAGCAGGATTAGGCTATTGAGTGGATGATCAGTCATCCTCATGATGAATGGCGGAGCAGACTTGAAGGGCCAAAAGGCCTCCTGCTCCAATTTTCTATGTACTCACCGCGTAGGTCAACTGTCATTGATCCGGCCCACAAATCACTCATTGCATCAGGTACTGGTCAATGGCAAGTAAGGTTTATTCACACAGTGAAGATGGCAGGATAGATTATGTGCCACAGCTGCAACGTGTGGGAGCTCCTAGATGTCACTGCTATTCGTGGCAACAACATCGATTATAAGTGCCTGAAACTTGCAGAGTTGATAAACTGGAGGCTGAGCTGCAGACATTGCAATGCATCAGGGAGGAGGAAAGTAACGTGGGCACTTTGATCCAGATGGGAATCACACACTTTGGATTAGCATTGTCTGATGTGGCCAATGATCAGGGACAGGAGGGTGTGATTCTGTGTCAAACATGTAATGGGGTGGTGAAGGAGACCGTAGAGGAGCCTCGGTCTTTGCAATTGAGCAACAAGTTTGAATTTCTTGCAGTTTGTATGGACAAGAGCAAGGACTAGTGTGGATGAGCATTCAACAGGGGGAGGACCGGTGGGATAGGGGTCGGTCTGGGAGAAGAGGGGTCAGTACAGGAGGAGGGTGATCAAAAAACACAGTACAGGAACAGGCCCTTCGGCCCTCCAAGCCTGCGCCGATCACATATCCTATCTAGACCAACCGTCTGTATTCTTCTATACCCTGCCTGTTCATGTACCTATCCAGATAAGTCTTAAAGGTCGCTAACGTATCTTCTTCAACCACCTCACTTGGCAGTGCATTCCAGGCCACCACCACCCTCTGAGTAAAATCCTCCCCTGCACATCTCCACTGAACCTTTCCCCACTTACCTTGAACCTGTAATTGTCATTTCCACCCTGGGAAAAAGCCTCCAACTGTTCACCCTATCTTTACCCCTAATAATTTTATAAACTTCTATCAGGTCACCCCTCAGCCTCCGTCTCTCTAGGGAGAACAATCCAGTTTATTCCAGTAATACCCTCCATACCAGGCAACATCCTGATAAACATTTTCTATACTCTCTCCAAAGCTTCCATGTCCTTCTGGTAGTGCGGTGACCAGAATTGGACACAGTATTCCAAATGTGGCCGAACCATCGTACTATATAATTGTAACATAAGTTTTGAGCTTTTATACTTGATCGCCTGTCCTATGAAGGCAAGCATGCCATATGTTTTCTTCACCACCATTCCCACCTGTGCTGCTACTTTTAAGGATCTGTGGACCTGCACGCCCAGATCTCTCTGTGTCTCCCCCTCCCCCCACATCTACAGTTCATCCTCTGATGTTAGTTTCTCTGATATTTGGCCTTTCACATCTTTTGTTCTCTCTGGGGACTGCCATTATCACTCTTTCCCCTGGGTTTCTGTGGCTATGACTCATCTTTCATTCTCACTCCACAGTATAAATATTTCCCACTTTCCGTCTGTTAGCTTTAACAAAGAGTCATCATTCTCGAAACGTTAGCTCTTTTCTCTCCCTACAGATGCTACCAGATCTGCTGAGATTTTCCAGCATTTTCTCTTTTGTTTCAGATTCCAGCATCATCAGTAATTTGCTTTTATCTCTCTGTGCTCTATGCTCCTGATGGTTCTGCCATTTATTTTATAACTCCCACCTGAATTGGATCTACTAAAATGCATCACTTCGCATTTGTCCGGGTTAAATTCCATCTGCCATTTCTCGGCCCAATTTTGCAGACTATCATATCCTGTTGTATTCTCTGACAATCTTCATCATTATCCGCAACTCCTGCAATTTTAGTATCATCGGCAAACTTGCTAACTAGACCCGCTACGTTTTCTTCCAAGTAATTTATATATATTGCAAAGAGCAGAGGTTCCAGAACTGATCCCTGCGGAACACCACTAGTTACAGACCTCCATTCGGAAAAACACCCTTCCATTGCTACCCTCTGTCTTCTATGACCAAGCCAATTCTGGATCCATCCATCTAGTTCACCCCTGACCCCATGTGATCTAATCTTTTACACCAGCCTGCCATGAGGAACCTTATCAAATGCTTTACTAAAGCCAGATGCTGCCAGACCTGCTGAGATTTTCCAGCATTTTCTCTTTTGCCTTCTTTAAGCAGATCAATACATTGATCTTGGGGTTTGCATCGGCGGGGAAGGCTCCACGGTGAAGAAGGTGCTGTTGGAGCGGTGGGGGAAGGGGGGGGGGGGGAGTGGCTGGCCTTACCAAATTTGATAAACTACTTCTGGGCAGCAAACATAGCCATGGTCAGGTACTGGGGGAGGGATTGGTTTGGGATCTGACGGAGGCAGCCTCGTCTAAGGGCTCAAGTGTAGAGGCACTGTTGACGGCGCCTCTGCCGATCTCGCCGGCCAGGTACTCCACAAGCCCAGTGGTGGTGGCAGCCCTGAGGGTGTGGGGGCAGTCGCGGAATCACCTGAGGCTGGAGGGTGCCTTGGTTTGGGCATTGATTTGCGGGAATCACAGGTTTGCTCCTGGAGGGGGCTGGATGCTGGTCAAGAGAAAGTGGGACAAAGAGCTGGGGAGGCTGGTGGAGGAGGGGAAATGGAAGGAGGCTCTGAGGAGGGTGAATGTATCCTCTTTGTGTGCTAGGATTGGCCTTATTCAATTTAAGGCACTCCATAGGGCGCATGTGACGGTGGCCAGAATGAGCAAGTTTTTTGAGGGCGTGGACAATAGGTGTGGGGTGGTGTGCGTGAGGGGGGCCTATAACAATAATAATCTATATAATCTTTATTAGTGTCACAAGTGTAGCACGGTAGCATGGTGATTAGCATAAATGCTTCACAGCTCCAGGGTCCCAGGTTCGATTCTCGGCTGGGTCACTATCTGTGCGGAGTCTGCACGCCCTCCCCATGTGTGCGTGGGTTTCCTCCGGGTGCACCGGTTTCCTCCCACAGTCCAAAGATGTGCGGGTTAGGTGGATTGGCCATGCTAAATTGCCCGTAGTGTCCTAAAAAGTAAGGTTCGGGGGGGGTGATTGTTGGGTTACAGGTATAGGGTGGATATGTGGGTTTGGGTGGGGTGATCATTGCTCGGCACAACATCGAGGGCCGAAGGGCCTGTTCTGTGCTGTACTGTTCTATGTTCTAAGTAGGCTTACATTAACACTGCATTGAAGTTACTGTGAAAATCCCCTAGTCGCTCCGGCGCCTATTCAGGTACACTGAGGGAGAATTCAGAATGTCCAGTTCACCTAACAAGCACATCTTTAGGGACTTGTGGGAGGAAACCCACACACACAGGGAGAACATGCAGACTCCGCACAGTGACCGAAGTGGGAATCGACCCCGGGTCCCTGATGCTGTGAAGCAACCGTGCTAACCATTGTGCTACCGACCTGCGAACCATGTGCACGTGTTCTGGGCCTGTTCAAAACTGGAGCATTTTGGGCCGGGGTTCGCGGACGTGATCTCTGAGGTGCTGAGGGTGAAGGTTGTCCCGAGTCCAGAAGTGATGATTTTTGGAATGTCGGAAGATCCAGGAGTCCAGAGGGCGAGAGAGGCAATGTTTTGGCCTTTGCCTCCCTGGTAGCCTGGAGACGCATTTGCTTGAGTGGAGGAACTCGAGGTCGAAGAAGCCGGGGGTGTGGGTGAGCAACCTCGCGGAATTCCTTTGATTGGAAAAAATTACGTTCGCCTTGAGAGGGTCTGTGGAGGGGTTTGCCAGGAGATGGAAACTATTTATCAGCTTCTTTAAGGATAGTTAAGACGCCAGCTTGGGGGGGGGGGGGGGGGTATCTGGGGTTAAGCATTGGAGGCATGGTGGATGGAGGGGAACGGCAGGGAGGGTGGAGCAGTTGGTGTTTGTTATTTATTTGTTCAGTAATTTCCTGTTCTCTTTTTGTTTTTGGTTGTGTTTGATGTGAGTATATAAATGCCTTAATAAAAATATTTTGTTTTAAAAGAATTGCATGGCTTTTTATAGTTGTAAAAAAAAGTTTGGCACTTTGAAATGTTGAAGGCATGTACTACACACAAGCAAAAATATTAGCTGATTCCCCTGGTGTGGAACATTAAGTTACAGAATACAGTTCTCTAACAGGAGCAGTGTAATACAATGTAATCTAGTACTGCAGCAAGATTATTTGGTTTACCGACATTTTAAACATGGTAGACTGGAATTGTTATTGGTGTTCTGGGAATCAAATTGTGCAACTGTTCATGTTTCTATGTCAGTCGCCTATTATACTCATGCACTAGTGGCCCTTTTTATTTAGGTTTTGTTAAACTCACAGAGGTATTGCAGGTAGAAGTGCTAAGTTAGAATGTTGTATGGAGTAACAAGGGACAGTAGGGAACAGAAGGGACCTTCCAAGCATCTCAAGCAGTGCCTTTGCTCTGATATTAGGCAGAGGGATGGGCGACACAGTAGCAGTGGTTAGCACTCTAGCTTCACAGTACAAGGGTTCCAAGTTCAATTTCAGCTCGAGTCACTGTCTGTGCAGAGTCTGCACGTTCCCCCCGTGTCTGCATGGGTTTCCTTCGAGTGCTCCGGTTTTCTTCCACAAGTCCCGAAAGACATGCTCGTTAGGTGAAATGGACATTCTGAATTCTCCCTCAGTGTACCCAAACAGGCGCCGGAGTGTGGCGACTCAGGTATTTTCACAGTAACTTCATTACAGTGTTAACGTAAGCCTACTTGTGACAATAATAAAGATAAAGATTATTGTAAGGCACATACTGGGCTCATGGTAAGATTCTTGGTAGTGTGGATGAGCAGAGAGATCTCGGTGTCCATGTACATAGATCCCTGAAAGTTGCCACCCAGATTGAGAGGGTTGTTAAGAAGGCATACGGTGTGTTAGCTTTTATTGGTAGAGGGATTGAGTTTCGGAGCTATGAGGCCATGTTGCAGCTGTACAAAACTCTGGTGCGGCTGCATTTGGAGTATTGCGTGCAATTTTGGTCGCTGCATTACAGGAAGGATGTGGAAGCATTGGAAAGGGTGCAGAAGAGATTTACCAGGATGTTGCCTGGTATGGAGGGAAGATCTTGGTATGGAGGGAAGATCTTATGAGGGAAGGCTGAGGGACTTGAGGCTGTTTTCGTTAAAGAGAAGGTTAAGAGGTGACTTATTGGATAGACATATGGATGATAAGGGAATAGTGTAGATGGGCTTTAGAGTGGTTTCACAGGTTGGCGCAACATCGAGGGCCGAAGGGCCTGTACTGCGCTGTAATGTTCTATGTTAATTGAGCAATACAAGATGATCAGAGGATTAGACAGTAAGAGCCTTTTTCCTCAGATGGTGATGAGGGGACATAGCTTTAAATTGAGGGAGATAGATACAGGACAGATGTCAAGAGGTAGGTTCTTTATTCAGTAGTAAGGGCATGGAATGCCCTGCCTGCAACAGTAGTGGACTCGCCAACACTAAGGGCATTCAAATGGCCATTGGATAGACATATGGATGATAAGGTAGTGTAGATGGGCTTTAGAGTGGTTTCACAGGTCAGCGCAACATCGAGGGCCGAAGGGCCTGTACTGCGCTGTAATGTTCTATGTTCCCACATACGAGGGCTGAGAGCAGAGCAGCAGGCAATAAAGAAGAGACGTGAGAACAGGATCAGCATGAAACAGAAGGGACAGAAAGATGAAGTGTGCAGGCAGCAGAATTATTAGAAAATAACACCACAATCGCACAACAGTAGAATCGCCAACTTGTATGTTTTGTATTCATGCAAATCGCTTCACAGCACTGTTGAGCAAAATTTCACACAAAGCCACAGAGATCATGGGACAGATGACCAAAAGCTTGGTCAAAGGTGTAGGTTTTAAGCAACACCTTAAAATGAGGAGGGAGGTAGAGAGCAGTAGTAGTTGTTTAGGGAAGCAACTCCAGAATTAAAGGACTTGGAAGGCACAACCACCAATGGTACAGCGATTAAAATCAGAGATATGCAGGAGGCCAGAAATTGGAAGGGCACAAATATCTTGGAGAGTTGCAGAGTTGGAGGATGTTAGGGAGGAGTGCGGCCATGGAGGGAATTAAAAACAAGGTTGAGTTTTAAAATGGAGACGTTGCTGGGACTGAGCGCCAGCATCTGTGAATACAGGAGTGATGGGCGAATGGGGACCTGGTGGGAGTAATGATACGAAAACAGAATTTTGGATAATCATAGAATCCCTATAGTGCAGAAGGCTATTTCAGTCCATAGAGTCTTCAACAACTATCCGAGAGAGCACCCCAACCAGGCCCACTCCCCCATCCTATCCCCGTAACCCCAACTAACCTTTTGGGCACGGAGGGGAAATTTAGCATGGCCAATCCACCTAACCAGCACATCTTTGGTCTGTGGGAGGAACCCAGAGCACCCCTGGCAGACACCCACATAGACACAGGGAGAACTCCACACAGGCAGTTAGCCAAGGTCGAAATTGAACCTGGGTCCTTGGCGCTGTGAGGCAGCAGTGCTAATCACTGTGCCACCCAAGTTTATGCTGGAAGGTGGGAGGCCAGCCAGGAGAGCATTGAAATAATCTAGTTTTGAGATAGGCGCAGATGACGATTTCAGCAGCAGATGAGCCAAGATGGGGCTGGGTCAGGAAATAAGCAGACCGATAGCTCAGTTGATTCACGGCTCCAGGGTCCCAGGTTCGATTCCCAGCTTGGGTCACTGTTCTCCCCATTACCACTGGGTTTCCTCCGGGTGCCCCGGTTTCCTCCCACAGCCCAAAGATGTGGTTAGGTGGATTGGCCATGCTAAATTGCCCTGTCTCCAAAATCCAAAAAAGGTTAGGTAGGGGTTACTGGGATAGGGTGGAGGTGCGATGTGAGCTTGTAGGGTGCTCTTTCCAAGGGCTGGTGCAGACTCGATGGGCCAAATGGCCTCTTCTGCACTGTAAATTATCTGATTCTATGATTCATAGAGAGGATCTGGGGTCAGAAGCTCAACTCTGTTCCAATTACAACACCAAGCTTTCAAACAATTTGGTCCAGCGGTTGTCAGGGAGGAGAAATATAGAGATTTGATGCAGCAGAGGATTGCAGCAGGGGAATGAAGAGCAGTGGGTCGGTAAACCTAGAGACAGGAGGAATTTAAGCATCAAATGTCATTGGCACTGAACTAGGGGAAGGAGGGGGTAGGTTTAGTAGGCTCCGGCGAGATAGAGGTAGCAATAGTATAGTAGGTGAACTAATGCATCAAGCTACTCGAGAGACACAGTCCTACAATCAAACTACTATTACCTATATTCTATCGCAGAAGTCACATTTGCCTTTCATCCTTCCCCTTGATAATCAGTAAATTGGTCTTTTATCTGCCCTCGTTCCAAGAGTTGACTGCACGGTCAACAATCTTTCCCCACTGAAGTAACTGGTACACTGCACAATCCGGTTGGAAGGAAAATCAGTCAGATTTTCAGTTAATCTACTTTATAATATGCCTATACAACCCAGAAGGTTTGATAGATATTCTTTTAGGAGCATGGCCACATTGCGGTTATGTTACTGGGCTTGTAGTCCAGAGGCTTGGAGTAACAATCCCGATACAGGAGTTTAAATTCCATCACAGCAGCTGGGCAATGTAAATTCAGTTCAATAGATCAGTCTGCAGTTAAAAAGCCTTGCAGCAATTTGACCCTCAAGCGACTGGATTGTTGTAAACACTCATCTGGTTCATTTAGCCTCCCTTAGGAAAGGAAATCTGCCATCCTTTCTTTTTATAAATTTAGAGTACCCAATTCATTTTTTCCAATTAAGGGGCAATTTAGTGTGGCCAATCCACCTACCCTGCACATCTTTGGGTTGTGGGGGCGAAACCCACGCAAACACGGGGAGAATGTGCAAATTCCACACAGACAGTAACCCAGAGCCAGGATCAAACCTGGGACCTTGGCACTGTGAGGCAGCAGGACTAACTCACTGCGCCACCGTGCTGCCGGAAATCTGCCATCCTGATCTGGCCTACGATTCCAGATCCACCAAAATATGGGTGACTGTGCCCTCTGAAATGGCTTAGCAAGACACCCAGTTGATTGAAGAGGAGAAATCATCACCACCGCCTGCCCAGAGAAACGAGAGATGGGAAATAAAAGCAGGCCTTGCCAAAATCCATGAATTAGTTTCATTAAGAAATTAGGCCAGAGATGTTCCATTGTTATAATCACAATTCTATCCCAATTTACGTACATATATTCAGGGGTACGTTTATTTTGGGCAGATGCGCAAAAACAGGAATAACCATTTGGCAGCACAGTTCACACCAATAGAAAAGACAATTGGGCACTGTGAAATATGGACTGTTGTTTTATTATCGGCAGGTTGAGTTATCAAAAACTGATCACACTCCCCAGTGAGTCTCCCTTTTAAGATTGAAAAATTCGATCAACTTTTGCTTGTGAAACAGTACACAGTCTACAAACGCTGAACACTCTTGACCAGAATTATATATCCTGTTCATAAGTTGGGCACATTTTACAACTCCACATTACATTCACTCCTTCAAGAGAGACAATCACGAGGCATTATAGGAAGATCAGGCACATGTCTCCTGACAAATTACCTCGTCACTATTACATTACTGTTGGTGGGGGCTTGCTGTGTGCAAATTGGTTGCTGCGTTTGTCACATTACCACAGTGATAATATTTCAAGAAGTACTTCATTAGCTGTAAAGGTCTCCCAGACACAGAGGTCTTTAAAAGATGTTGCATAATTTACACCGTATTTCTGTTCCTGAGCTTTATGGATGGATTTACAAATGAGAATGATCACGTCAGGGTGGTGAATGACAGAGGGGAATCTCCACATGGTGGGGTTCCCAGGTATCTGCTGCTCTTGCCCTTCTAGATGGTTGTGGGTTTGGAAGATGCTGCCTAAGGAACCTTGGCAAGTTCCTGCAGTGCATCTTGTACATGGTACACACAGCTGCCACTGTCCGACGGTGGTGGAGGGTTTGTATGTTTGCCGAAGGGGAAGCAATCAAGCGGGCTGCTTTGTCCTGGATGGTGTCGAGCTTCTCGAGTGTTGTTGGAACTGCACTCATCCAGGCAAGTGGAGAGTACTCCATTACACCCCTGACTTGTGCCTTGGAGATAGTGGATAGGCTTTTGGGGGGGGGGGGGGGGGGGGTCAGCAGGTGACTAACTCACCGCAAGATTCCCACCCTTTGACCTGCCCTACTTCAAGGGATTAAGTTTGAAGTCAGGTTTGAGTCAATAATGCCATGGGTCTAATGTGCACAGTCACAGCAAAGCTTTAAAAAAATCAGAACAAGGTCGGTTTGTTTTATTATTTAATCACAAAGTACAACTTTTGTCGTCAAAGTCATTACGACAAATATCAGACAAACCTTCTATAAACATTACAAAGTCTGACACTGGCCACTTGTCAGTTCTGTAGAACAGTAATGAACATTCCCAAGTCAGCGCAAGAAAAGGATTCAGAGAAATTATATCATTGACAAACAATATCATTGACAAACAAAGCACAAGTATAAAATGTGCACCTTTTAAGTTTTACAATCATACAAAGATATTAAAATATATCCCAGGTAAACCATTCATGAGAGGTGGAACCTATCAAGCTATTGGCACTCAAGAGGAAGTATATATATTTTTTATATATATTTTCAGCATGATAAATAAAGACAAATGTGTTTAGAAAAGCATAGTTACATGCGCAAAAGCCCCAGGGGAATAGACCCATTTGTTTTTAGACTGACACAGTTATGCCTATTTAACAAAATAATGACAAACACTCAGGGAATACTGGCACTTGGAAGGAAATGAAGCAAACACATTATAAACCAGACTATGATCTAACAACAGCTGTCAGTTCTGTTGAACAAAATTTGACAAAAGTAATGATAAAAAGAAAGCCTAATAATTTAGTGTAATGTACAAAAAAAATACAAAAAAATATCAGGTATCACTATTCCAGCTAAGCGTACATCTTCCACACTAAAACAGGTTCACATAATTAAACACTTTTTCTTGGTTTTGTTTTTCTTCTTTTTTTCACCTTTACTCATTTTATCTTTGTGCTTTCGAATTTCGCGAACTAGTGTGTAGAAGGCATCGTCAACACCCTGCAATTTAAAATAAAAAACAGGCATAAATCAGTCTGTTTCCCTTTCACAATTCACAGTCAGTTTTTAAATCATGGAGCTCGGTTTGTCAAACTGATAGCTGATCACCAGTTCTCCACCACCCCCCGCCTTAGAGGCAGAGGAATTTCAGTTGCGGTCAGCCACCTAGACAATACAAATTTCTTTGCCTCCCAGAGATACCTGAATACACGCAAACTGTTTGCACCAATACAGGCATGGCAGGATATAGCACCAAGTGTTTTTAAGTAGATATGACAAAATGCGCAAGATACCTTGGAATGTTAAATGGCAGGGAGGTTGTGACTTCCTTGTAGGGCCAGCCGTCCTGCAGCACCCCCACCCACACCCCCAATTTAAAGACCCTCTTGAACAAGCCTACAAAATCTAGACTTTTAAAAAATTCATTTACAGGATGTGGGCATCGCTGGTTAGGCCAGCATTTATTGCCCATCCCTTCAGAGCGTGGTAGTGAGTTGCCTCTTGAACCGCTGCAGTCCTCAAGGTGTAGGTACACCCACTGTGCTGTTAGGGCAGGAGTTCCAGGATGTTGCTCCAGTGACAGTGAAGGAGTGGTTCCTTGATGCCATACTCGCTCAAATGCTGCCTTGATTTCAAGGGCAGTCACTCTCACCTCATCTCTGGCATTCAGCTCTTTTGTCCATTTGTGAGCCAATGAGGTGAGGAGCTGAGTGATCCTTTAAAAAATTTTTTTAAGTGTACCCAATTATTTTTTTCCAATTAAGTGGCAATTTAGCATGGCCAATCCACATACCTTGCACATCTTTTGGGTTGTGGGGACAAAACACGGGGAGAATGTGCAAACTCTACACGGACAGTGACCCAGAGCCGAGATCGAACTTGGGACGTCGGTGGCGTGAGACAACAGTGCTACCCATTGCGCCACCGTGCTGCCCAGAAGCCGAGTGATCCTGACGGAACCCAAACTGAGAGCAGGTAATTGCTGAGTAAGTGCAGCTTGATAGCACTGTTGAGGACTCCTTCCATTATTTGCTAATGGAGGTGGCAGGACCGCAGAGCTTAGATCTAATGCGTTTGTTGTGAAATCGCTTAGCTCTATTACTTGCTGCTCATGCTGTTTGGCACACAAGTAGTCCTGTCTTGTAGCTTCACCAGATTAACACATCCTTTTTAGGTATACCTCGTGTCGCTCCAGGAATGCTCTCCTGTACTCTTCATTAAGCCAGAGTTGATCCCCTGGCTGAGTGGTAATGGTAGAGCGTGAAATATGCCAGGCCATGAGGTTGCAATTTGTGGTCGTCTATAATTCTGCCGCTGCTGATGGCCCACAGCACCTCCTGAATGCCAAGCTTTGAGTTGCTGGATTTGTTTGAAACCAATCTCATTTGGGAACAGTGGTAGTGCCACACGTGGTGGGGTTTGAACCACTGTCTACAAAGTATTCACCTGGGCCTCTAGATTAATATCCAGCGACGTTACTATTTCTATTTCAGGTTTCCCGCAAGCAGTAATTTGCCATCATTTCAAGGAAATGAAAAAGATCCCCACTTGTGTAATAAAATAAACTTGATCAAGCACAGAGCAATAGAGATCCCAGGGACTGGGCAAAACAAAGAGCCAATGGATACAAAAAGTGCTAAGTTTTGAAAAAAGGACACAGGGAAAGTTTGCGAGGAATAAAAGACAACACTAAAGTTTTTTTACAAACACATAAGAAAAAGAGGATAGCGAAGAATAATGTGGAGCCCAGTCATGACAGACACGGGTGATACTGTAATTAGAAAATCAGGAAATGACAGACTGAGTACAGTAGCTATTTTGAGTCAAACTTCACTGCAAAATATGGGGATATAATACAAAATTGCAAGAATAAAACTAAACAAATCATGGGGAGGAACCAGCTCAATTCAATAGAAGCAATGGGGTGGGATGGAGAAATCCCCAGGACCTGCTGGATTCCACTCTGGAGGATTAGAAAGGTGAAGAAATTGTTGACGCATCATGACATGATTTTCCAAAATACATTAGATTCGGGGTCAGTCCCCTTGGAAAATTGCCAGTCACACCACTGTTCACAAAATGAGGATTTTTTTTTTTTTAAAACTCCTTTACGGGATGTGGACATCACTGGCTAACACATCATTTACTGCCCATCCCAAAATTTTCCTCAAATTGGTGGTGAGCTGCCTTCTTGAACCACTGTGGTCCACAGTGCTGTTAGGAAGTGAGTTCCAGAATTTCTGACCCAAAAGAGAGGAAATTGTTGCTGATTAGTCTGCAAATTGTGAGGTGTTCCTGGGATCTATTATCAGAGACAAACTGATTGAACATTTGGACAAATATACAAGCTGATCCGAGCAAGCCAGCACGGATTTGTTAAACACATTCAACGTTGAATTTTTTTTGCGGTGGTAACTAACGTGGCAGATTTGTAGATATCTTTTATTTTAACTTCAAGAGACATTCCACAAGGTTCAAAACACAAAAGACCGTCAACAAAATGAGAGCACATCACATCAGAGACAATTCATTAGTTTGGACCGGGAGTTTATTAGGAGATAAGAGAAAGAGTAGGGATAATGGGTTGGATATAACCAGTGAAGCCCCCATGGACCTTTAACCGGGGCCTCTGCTTTCCACTTACATTTATAAATGACTGGAATGAAGGAAGAGAGAACCATTCAAATTTGCTAATGGCACCACGTTAACGGTCCACAGTATAGATGAGAGCAAGAAGTTACAATTGAACATTGACAGATTTAGTGAGTGGCCAAGACTATGGCAGATGGAGTTCAAAGTGGGAAATCATCAGGTTACCCAATTCAGACCAAGACAGTTCAGAGTATTTTCAAAATGGTGAAACAAGAGAGAGATTTAAGGGACTGAGTATGAAAATCAGTATCCTCTAATAGAAATGTTTAAAAAGGCTAATGGATGTTGGCCTTTATCTCTAGAAGTTCAGCTGTACAGAGCTCTGGTGAGATCCTATTTGGAATACGGCAGAACTTAGATTCACCAGAAGGATATTGTAGCTAAAAGGGTCAAGTTATGAAGATAGGTGAGACAGACTAGGCTTGAATTCCTTTGTGAATACAAGATTAAGGGGATCTTTGGCAGCACAGTGGTTAGAACTCTTGCTTCACAGAGCCAGGGTCTCAGGTTCGATTCCCGACTTCGGTCACTGTCTGTGCGGAGTCTGCACATTCGCCATGTCTGCGTGGATTTCCTCAGAGTGCTCCGGTTTCCTCCCACAAGTTTCGAAAGACAGGCTGTTAGGTAATTTGGACATTCTGAATTCTCCCTCCGTGTACCCGAACAGGCGCCAGAATGTGCCAGCTGGGGGCTTTTCACAGTAACTTCATTGCAGTGTTAATGTAAGCCTACTTGTGACAATAATAAAGATTGTTATTATTAAAGCATGTGGTGGGTGTGGAAAAGAGGAGAAACTAATTTCTCTGGTGGGGAAGACAGAACAAGGGGACATGACCTTAAAATTAGAGCTGGGCCATTCAGGGGTGATGTGAGAAAGCAGTCCTGCACTCAAAGAGTAGCAGAAAGCTGGCATTGTAACCCCACTAAAAGCTGTTGAGGCTGGGATTCAACTGAACATTTCAAATTGGAGATAACATGAGATTTGTTAGTTAAGAGTAGTTAGGGTTACAGGACTATGGTAAATGGCCAACCAGAGGCCAGCAGCGCAGGTTCAATTCCCGTATCGGCTGAGGTTATTCATGAAGGCTCCGTCTTCTCATCCTTGCCCCTCATCTGAGGTTTGGTGATCCTCAGGTTAAATCATCCCCAGTCAGCTCGCCTCATCAAACGGAAAAGCAGCCTAGGACTATGGTGACTTTACTTTAAATGGTCAACCATAACTTAATTGTGGAGCATTTGCAAGGGATTGAATGGCCTATTCCAGTGTTCCTAATAGGGCAGCACGGTAGCATTGTGGATACCACAATCGCTTCACAGCTCTAGGGTCCCAGGTTCGATTCCGGCTTGGGTCACTGTCTGTGCGGAATCTGCACATCCTCCCCGTGTGTGCGTGGGTTTCCTCCGGGAGCTCCGGTTTCCTCCCACAGTCCAAAGATGTGCAGGTTAGGTGGATTGGCCATGATAAATTGCCCATAGTGTTTGGTGGAGTTACTGGGTTATGGGGTGGAGGTGTTGACCTTGGATAGGGTGCTCTTTCCAGGAGCCGGTGCAGACTCGACGGGCCGAATGGCCTCCTTCTGCACTGTAAAATCTATGAATATAGTTTTGGACTACTTGTTTAATTGGTATGTGTTTTGAATTTTATTAGAAAAGCACACGAGTTAAAGGGCAGAATTTTCCCATGGAGAGGGAATGCCTGGGCATGACCCTTCCCCTGAGTGATGCACTCATCGGATCTCTTCTGGCAGGCTCTGCTTGCTAGGTGCACGGGGTGGAAGTCCTGCCGTAAATCACATTGGTGTGTCCTCACGTATGCAACAGGACAGGGAGGAGAAATAATCAGACATAGAGGCCTGATAATTAGATGTAAATTTATTGTAACGGGCCACCCAACATTGAACATTGGGATTCCCTTTAAGTCATCGGCAGGGATAATCGCAGCGGGAATTCCTGCTGGTGTAAATCACGTTTTGGGCCTCTCTCGAATCGCCATTCACACCCGCTGCAAACAGCAGTTCCAATTCCTGGCCAATGTTCATGCCTGGAATCTCAGACTGATGCTCCACTGTAAAGATTTCTCCCTTGAAATGCTCGGCAACAGGGTGCTCTCTTCCAGCACTGCACCATGGCATGCTACATCCAGCCATCCCCTGTATTTCTAGAATCCTAGGTCGGAACATTCTAGCCCTTCACACTGCCAGGGTCTTCCGATCCCACATTTGCAAATAAGAGACTTCAAACGCTCGGCAGCACAAGCATGGCTCCTCCTGCAGCTGGGGTAGCGGTGCTCGAAGATTCCAGCAATTGTCTGTGCCTTCAGGACACCATTACAGTTCATTCCGGGTTTACTGGTGTGCATTCTCAGCCACCTGAAGCCAGGCACAGCCATTCTTACTAAGCAACAGTAGCTCTCCATAGCCCAGTGAATTGGCTGTAGGATTCTTTTCAGACCTCTACAGGACCTCGTCTCAATTTACAATCTCCTCCAACCTTGCATCCCCACACATGATCTCATTACTCCCTCAACGTTGGTTATTCTGCTGCCTTCAGTGGTTGTCATTTAGCAACTACACCCCTGGCCATGCAAGTCCTTACATAGGCTTTTCCAACTTCCTGATAATCATTAAAACAAAACATTCTATAGATCTTTTCTACAACTATGTTTTTGCCAGCACTTTAACTTTTCCTAATTTTCCCCCTTTGGGCACCAAACTGAAGTAGTGCTTTGTGACATCTCTTGGTATGTGTTAAGAGAAATCCTGTGGTTAGTAATTTGTACTGAACCGTATTAGTTCTCTTTAGAACACTGGGGATAAAACAATATATCTTTTTCTTCTATAGATTTAGAGTACCCAATTCATTTTTTCCAATTAAGGGACAATTTAGCGTGGCCAATCCACCTAACCTGCACATAGAACATTACAGCACAGAACAGGCCCTTCAGCCCTCGATGTTGTGCCGAGCAATGATCACCCTACTCAAACCCACGTATCCACCCTATACCCGTAACCCAACAACCCCCACCCCCCTTAACCTTACTTTTTAGGACACTACGGGCAATTTAGCATGGCCAATCCACCTAACCCGCACATCTTTGGACTGTGGGAGGAAACCGGAGCATCCGGTGGAAACCCACGCACACACGGGGAGGACGTGCAGACTCCACACAGACAGGGAATCGAAATTGGGACCCTGGAGCTGTGAAGCATTTATGCTAACCACCATGCTACCGTGCTGCACAACATCTTTGGGTTGTCGGGGTGAAACCCACGCAAACACGGAGAGAATGTGCAAACTCCACACGAACAATGACCCAGAGCCAGGATCGAACCTGGGACCTTGGCGCTGTGAGACAGCAATGCTAACCACTGTGCCACCGTGCTGCCTCGGGATAAAACAATATCAAGCATGATTTCATAATTCGTCAAGTATCAAATGGCTTAAAAAATACTTCTTTCTCCCCCCCCCCCCCCCCCAAAAGTAACTGTGGGCACATAAAAAAGGATTTACAACCATAAAACAAACAAACAAAGCCCTATACTCCAGGATTGGATAATATGCTTTTAAACAATATTAACTTGTACTGTTTCCATTTTGTCACCAGGCTTGTTTCAACATGTTGTGTCAGTCATGCATCAGAATGCAGGGCGATTCACTGAACTGGTTTCCAAACAAAGGTTGATCAACCAGTTCTAGGTGTAACAAGTTCTTGCAGCAACATACCAATGTGTAAATGAAATACGTTATCACATGCCAAGACTTCAGGCGTGTGTGGGGAGACGGCAGCAGCCAGAAATTCCTCTTGGAGCGGAGAAGGTTAAAGGGATATTTAACCCATTTACACATATTGGGTGTTTTGATTGGAGAAAAGGGTCAATAGTTATGAAACACGGATTTTATATTCGCAAAAAGAACCAGGTGGAAGAGGAGAAGTTTTCGTTCTGCAGCGAGTTGGTAGAATCCGAAATGTATTGCCTGAAAGAGTGGTGGAATCTGATTCAATAGCACCCCTCAAAAAGGGAAAAGTTAGAAAAAGAAAAATATGGGGTTGAAAAAGGGCAGGGGTATGGGATCAACTGGATAGTTCTATCAAAGAGTCATTTCAAGCATGATGTCAAATTCTGTAAGATTTTGTTATTCTAAATAACCGTGGTAATATACTTATGTGCCGTATCAAAAAGAGAGTAAAAGAGATCTTAGGGGACAAACGCAAACAATCTGCCTCAAGTATTCCACAATACCTTCCCCCCCACCCCTACTAATCCATGAGGGTCTTGTGTTTCTGAAGCTCACAACTTACCATGTTACATCACAACACATTTAAAGGGCACACAGCGTGCAGTCTTCTCTTCAGTGTTGATTTTTCTCAACCTATACTGGCGAATCTCACGTACCAGTGTATAAAATGCATCCTCCACTCTCTGCATTGCAAAACACAACTCCTTCAAATGATCACACATAAAACAGGCACAAAACATGCAGGTCCTGGAGGAACCAACAGCAATGCTTTGAAATTTCAACAGAAATCCACGTTCATTTTCTCTCCCCAAGGTTAAAGTACCTGAAGAATAGAATTACATTGATTTTCCCCTTGCCCCCAATCAGCAGCAGACCAGGAGTTGTGATTTTAGCCATGCAGAGATTCAAAAGTAAAGAAAACACCATCACCAAAGGATTATTTGCAGTACTCAATGTGCAAATCAGAAGATTTCAAGCCTCGTCTCAGTATTCATCACAAAAAGAGAAAGATTCTTGTAACAGATATGAATTCGATTGTGCAGAGGATCAAGGAGCAGTGAAAATTGCAGAGGTCAACAAAAACTTGATTTTATCCCCATCGTACAGCAGTACAATGCAGCGATTTTAAATTGTGCATGAGAATTTATACACCAGTTTCTTCCAAGATAGAAAGGTCAGCGCGAGTGAAAAATTGCACAAGCCATTGTTTTAAGGCTTTATGTTATGTGGCCTAACTCGGTAGTGTTAACAAGCCAGAGGACCACATTACACAGCTGATGTAAAGCAGGCAACAGAATCAATACCATTTAAACAGAAATGCAGAAATCCATAATTGCGCAACTCATTTTTTGGTCATGTCCAAAGCACAATATGTGCATTATACAGGAGCAAAAAAATAGCAGTCTCTTTCAATGTGTGTTATCAAATGCCATTACACTGGAATAGTGCTACCTCTCGTTAGAAAGGGAAGAAGCACATAGAAATTCAGGCCAAGAGACACCTTTGAGACCAGCTCTTTACTTAACCATAGAATCCCCACAGTGCAGGAGGTCATTTGGTCCATCGAGTTTGCATCTCCCCTGAAAGACCACTCACCCTAGGCCTACTCCCCCGCAAACTCGTAACCTCACCTAACTGTTGGACAGGAAGGAGTCACCAAGACAACCAAGAAAGTGCTGTCATGCACTTTCCTTCATTTAACCATTTTTTGATTAGTAATTAATCTGGAAGACTGCTTAGGATTGGGAGGTTTATATATACAGGACTATAATAAATCAGTTCAAGTCAAATTGTTTAAAATGCCTATTTGAATCCCAACTGCACATTCAGTCTGGTCTTGTGCCTTAAAAATGTTGCATTTTAAGTCAATTTAAGATGCTTGTTGAGTCTTGATGTCTCATCGCAATTGGATATCACACTAAACAAAAAGGTCCTGCTCAGATTTCTTTTTTTAAAGTGACCAAAACCAGTCAACTTTGCATCTAAAACCGATGCTTGGTACAGTCAGAAAGCTCGCATAACTGCTCTGTTCTGCATTCAGATCAGGAATAAGGCATTCAACTCCTCAAACCTGCTACACCATTCAATCAAATAATGGCCGCTCTACCTCCACTCCATTCACCTGCCTTTGCTCAGAGGCCACTCACCTGTCTCGTTTTTGCTGAAGTTTCAATGAAAGGAATTCCATAACTTCGTGCTAGGTCCTGTGCTTGTTTTGTGTCTACCGTTCTCGTGGGCAAATCACATTTGTTTCCGACTAGGACCATTGGGACATCATCAGAGTCTTTTACCCTTTTTATCTGTTCTCTGGGAAAAGAAAAAGAAAGCACAATCTTTACTGTTTTAATTCACTTCTTCAGAAGGACATCGTGGCAAATTTTTGAGATCGGGAAAACAATATCACGAGACATGCTATTTTACAGTCAATGTCAGCATTAAACACTCTCAGATCAGGTATGGCATAGCCATAGGCAGAAGAATGGCTCTGCTGCAGGATTGGTTAAGATTTGATGGCCCAGTCTGTGTTTCTAGTTTCGGGGGGGGGGGCACCAAATTTTAGACAATCTTGAGCTCACTACGTCATCCATTAAGAAATGGGCAGAGTGTGCGCACAAATGAGGTGAGTTTGGGGTATTTTCCGTTACATAGGGGAACGAGGCAGGGGTACCCCATGTCCCCCTTCCTGTTTGCACTGGTGATAGAGCCCTTGGCCATAAAGCTGAGGTGCTCAGATAAATGGAGGGGGGTAGTGCGGAGGGGGGGGAAGAGAGAAGCATAGGGTGTCTCAGCATGCTGATGATCTGTTGTTGTATCCACAACCCGCGTTCTTCTGTGGGGGATATAACTGGACTGCTTAAGATCTTCGGGTCCTTTTCAGGTTGCAAGCGGAATCTGGAAAAGAGTGAGTGTTTTGGGGATCGGTGCTAGTTTTGGTGGAGCAAGGGGGGGATTGCTGTTTCGGGAGGCAGCTACCCATTTGAGGTACTTGTGAGTGGTGGTTTGAGACTGGGCCTGACTCCATAAGTTGAACTTCACAAGTGTGGGGAGTAAGGTGGGCCTATTGATCTGGGATAGCCTTCCCCCATCGTTGGCAGGCCGGGTGCAGACCTGGCCCTTCCAAACCTGTTGTACTATTACTGGGAAACGAACACGGAGAAGCTGCGGGGCTGGAGCAGGGAATCAGAGGCTTTGAGGGTAAAAGATGGAGGCAGGCTCCTGTAAGAGGTCGAGGTTGCTCCTGTTTGCTCCAAGAAAATATTCAGGGAGTCTGGTGGTGGTGGCCATGTTGAAGATATGGGGCAATTTCAGCAGCACTTTAGGCTAGAGGTGGGGTTGACGTGGATGCCGACCCGAGGGGAGCATGATTTGAGCCAGCGATGTTTAATGCTAGGTTTCGGGTCAGGGGGAGTGAGGGCTGATGGAAGCGGAGGACTTATTTCTAGATAGGCGGTTTGCGTGTTTGGAGGAGTTGGGGGGGGGGGGGGGGGGGGGGGGAGTTTGAGTTACCATGGGGTAGGTTTTTAAGGTATATACAGGTGCGGGATTTTGTGAAGAAGGATTTCCTGACTTTTCTGGTGGCATTGCCCTCCTCGCTGTTGAAGGGGGTGTTGTCAGGAATGGGGCTGGAGGAGGGGATCATCTCAGCGATGTACGGGCGGATTTTGGAGGATGGCGTGGCATCTCTGGAGGGGGTGGAGGCTAAGTGGGAGGAGGAGCTGGGGATGGCGCTGGAGTTGGGGTTGTGGTGTGAGGTTCTGCAGAGGGTGAATGCTTCCACCCCGTGTGTAAGGTTAGGGTTCATACCGCCAAAGGTGCTACAGAGCGCACCTGACGAAGTTGACGATGAGCCGGTTGTTTGAGGGTGTGGAGGACATTTGTGAATGGTGTGGGAGGGGCCTGGCCAATTACTACATATGTTCTGGTTCTGCCTGAAGTTGGGGAAATATTATAGGTTGTTCTTCAGCATCACGTCTGCGATCTTGCAAATGGATTTGGAGCCCAGTCCCCCGGGTGTTGGACTTGCCGGAGCTGCAGTTGGGGCGAGGGCAGATGTTTTAGCCTTTGCCCCGCTGGTTACTCACAGGCAGGTCCTGTTGTAGTGGAGGTCAGCTTCTCCACCCTGTGCCTCGGTATGGCTGGGGGATCTAATGGAGTTCCTGTATTTGGAGGTGGTCAAATCTGTTTTGAGAGGGGGCGGGGGGGGGGGGGGGGGGGGGGGCGAGTAAGGGGTTCCACAAAAGATGGAATTTGATTGTATTACATTTTAATGAGCTGTTAATGGGGAGGGGAGGGGACAAAGTGGGGTGTGGTGTTTATGCTTTGTGATGTGTATTTAAAATGTTAAAAGTATTAAAAACTTGAACACAAATATTTTCAAAAAAAGGAAATGGGCAGAGATTGTCCAACTCATTTCAGTCAGAAGCCATGATTCAAGTGGAGAGAAGTATGGGCACTTGCCCCTCATCAGTCAACTCAAGTTGAATTCAGCAGAGGTGGAATCCTGACAGTGCAGAAGGAGGCCATTTGGCCTATCGAATCTGCACCGACCTTCCAAAACGCTACTCAACCTTGGTCAATTCTCCCATCCACCCTCTGAATCTGAAAAATGAAAATGAAAATTGCTTATTGTCACAAGTAGGCTTCAAATGAAGTTACTGTGAAAAGCCCCTAGTGGCCACATTCCGGCGCCTGTTCGGGGAGGCTGGTACGGGAATTGAACCGTGCTGCTAGCCTGCTTTGATCTGCTTTAAAAGGTAGCGATATAGCCCAGTGTGCTAAACCAGAATCTGCACATCCCTGGACACTAAAGGGCATTTTAGAATGACTAATTCATTTAACCTGCGCATCTTTGGACTGTGAGAGACACCCGGATGAAACCCATGCTGACCCTTGGAGAATGTGCAAACTTCACACAGGTAGACACACAATGTCCCACTTCACTGTGCTTACCCACTGCCCAATAATATTCATGTATGGTGTTATGAAAATTGCATCGTGTTAAAAAGAGAAAAACTACATTGCTTTGAAATATCCAAATCCCCAGAGTGTGGAAATGATTTTCTTTAAGATATTCGACAGCAGAGGTGGTCATGCATTCATCGTGCGCCTGTTGGCTTGAAAGAGGAATCCAATTAATCCACACCCCTGCAAAGGTTGCCCTTTCAAGTTTATAAAGAGTGAGAAACCTTTCCATTAGTCTGAAGTTGTGACAAATTGGACAGGTTTTAGCAAGTGGAAGAACAAGACCTCCCTTCTAAAACCCACCTATAATGATGAATATCTTCAAATGATTTAATGTTATTTATGGCAAACACACACAAGAAGCCCTCGCCCGTCCTCATGTATTGATCTCTCATTGCACTGTACTCTTCTTGACCTGCTGTGTCGAGAATATCTAAAAGACATGTTTCTCCGTCAATTACTACTTGTTTTCGGTAAGAATCCTGAGAACAAACCAGACGAAGTTGAGTTAGAACATGGATTGCAGCATCCCCAAAAAGCAATAAAATACATACAGCTTTGAAGCACTCATTAACTTGAGGAATCCCAAGGACCTACAATCCAACATCAAGCACATGTCAAATATGCTCTGAGATCAGTGAAGCAGAGTCTAGATATGTTGGATGGGGCCGAAAGCCAACAAATACCTCCACTCCACCCCACACCGAAGAAGTTGAATTGAGAGATAATGAAGGAAACTTGTTAAGCACAGTCAGTCGGTCGTTCTCACAACAGAAAAGCAAGTCAATGTGTAATTTTCATATTTGAGAAGAGGCACAGCAAGCAGAAAAAGTTCAGAACTCTACAAGAATCCACAAAACAAATGGCCGCTAGCTGTACGAAAGTAATCAAATAATGAGTCAACGTGAATTTAGAAGTGTATTTAATGTGTAGAATTCTAGAAATATAGAAGTGTATGGGTTGGTTTAGCACAGTGGGCTAAACACCTAGCTTATAATGCAGAACAATGCCAGCAGCGCGGGTTCAATTCCCGTATCGGCCTCCCCGAACAGGCGTCGGAATGTGGTGACTAGGGGCTTTTCACAGTAACTTCAATGAAGCCTACTTGTGACAATAAGCAGTTATTATTATTATTTTGCCTATTTAAAGAGCTGATATTCTGGGTTGACTAGAGGAATAGAAATAGTTTCCATAGAATCCCATATTCATAGAACAGTGTGGAAAGAGGCTATTTGGCCCGTCGAGTACCAAGAGCACCTTACCTCGTCCCACTCCCCTGCCCCATCCCCATAACCCCACCCAACATCATCTTTGGACACTAAGGGGAAACTTAGCATGGCCAATCCACCAAACCTGCACATCTTTGGACTGTGGGAGGAAAGAAGAGCAACCAGAGGAAACCCACGCAGACAGGTGGAGAAAGGGCAAACTCCACACAGGCAGTCAACCAACGGAACCCACGTCCCTGGTGCTGTGATGCAGCAGTGCTAACCACTGTGCTGCCTCAATCTAGACTTCCAAAAGGGTCTGTGGCAAGAGAACTACCATTCACATCATAAGCAAATCATGGAGGGGGTTAGGACAACCAGCAGAAAGTTGTGATTCAGTCTCCAGGTTTTAATCACAACTCACTGAGGGGTCCCCAGGTGTACTGTTAAAATGGCACTCACTTGTGCACCATTGATGATCGGAGACTTTCTGCTGCTGCCCTGGACAACATTTCCTTCAACCAACACCCCCAAACAACGGACTAACTTTGTATTCACCTTTACCACTGTGGGTTGCGAGACCCTCCAGTGTGCAGTCTGGCTTTGAGATGTACCTTCTCAGTACATAACTTCATGTATTTCTTTAGAAACTAGCAAAGAAAGTGATATTTAATCATTAAGGAGAGTTGAGTTAGAATAGGCAAAGTAAGGCAGAAGAGAGCACGGACCTCGAGGGGCCTGGCAAAGGTCATTCTGTTCATGACCTGGAATGATCAACAACAACTTGCAATTATATATCACTTAGCACAGTAAAACATCCCAAGGCACTTAACAGGAGTATTATCGGACAAAACAACATTGACGCCAAGCCAGAGGAGGAGATATTTGGACAGGCATCCAAATGATTGCGCAAAGAGCTAGGTTTTAAGAAATGTCTTAAGTGGCTTTTCAGGAGGGAATTCCCAAGCTTAGGGTCTCTGCAGCTGAAGGCAAGGCCTCCAGTGGTGGGGCAAAGTCAATAAGTGATGAACTAGAGGTCAGAGTTGGAAGAACACATTTCTCAGAAAACTGTAGGACTGGAATAAGTTGCAGAGATATAAAAGGGACAAGGTCATGAGGAAAACAAAACACAGGAGGTATTGGTGAACTTGGAGGCAATTTTGGCAGTGAGCACAGGGGTGAGTTGCACCTGTTGCAATAGGCCATGGATAGCAGAGATTTGAATGAGCACAACAACTTTAATAATCTTTATTAGTGTCACAAGTAGGCTTACATTAACACTGCAATGAAGTTACTGTGAAAATCCCCTAGTTGCTACACTCTGGCGCCTGTTCGGGTACACCGAGGGAGAATTCAGAATGTCCAATTCACCTAACAAGCACGTCTTTCGGGACTTGTGGGAGGAAACTGGGGCATCCGGAGGAAATATACGCAGACACTGGGGGAACATGCAGACTTTGCACAGACAGTGACCCAAACCGGTAGTAAAGCAAATTAATAAAGATGTCTGGGAAGGTGACGTGTTGCAGCTGCGTTATGTGGGAGCTGGTGGATCCCAGTGGGATTTACAGCAACCATATCTGCGGCTCGAGGAATTTCGGTTAACCAGCTGAAGGCTGAATTACTGACACTGTGATGCGCAAGGAAGGGGGAAGTTACCTGGACAAATTCTACCAGGAGGCAGTCACACTGCTTCGGCTGGGGTCTTCTGTCCATGGTCAGGGACAGGAGGATGTGACTGAATGAGGCAGATATAGGGGATCGAAGGACGGCATGGCTGCACAGTGGTTAGCACTGTTGCCTCACGGTGCCAAGGGCCTGGGATAGATCCCGGTTCCGGATTGTGGAGTTTGCATATTCTCCCAGTGTCTGCGTGGTTCACACCCCCACAACACAAAGATGTGCAGGGTAGGTGGATTGGCCAGGCTAACTTGCCCCTTTGGAAAGTAATTTTTAAAAGGTATAGGGGATCAATAAGATAGTGGAGGAGCCACAGGCTTTGCAATTCCCCAACAGGTTTGAGGTTCTTGCAGCTCATACGGATGAGTGAATAAGAATGCAGTGATGGTAGAGAATAGTAGTCGGAGGAGTAACTGTTCTCCACAGCAGAGAGCACAAATCTAGATTGTTTTATTGCCTCTCTGGTGTCAGGGTTTCTGGACATCTGCTCGAGGTTGGAGAAAAGGTTGCACTGGGATGGGGAGGATCCAGTCGTCATGATCAACATAGGTACCAACACCACAGATAGGACCAGGTTCTGCTTAGGGAGAATGAATAGCTAGGAGCTAAAGCAAGATCCCAAAAAGTAATAATAGAGAGTTTAGGCTCAAAAGATTGGCGTGCGAAGAATGGGTTTTGATTCATGGGGCCTGGCAGTACCGGGGTGAGAGCTATACAATTGGGACGATTTACACCTGAACTGCGCTGGAACAGTGTTCTGGCATGTCCTGTAACTAGGGCGGCAGGGAAAGCTTTAAACTAAATAGTGGGTGGGATGAGGGATTAAGTGAAGGAGGATAATTTAAAGGGAAAAGTCAAGCAAGGTAGCAAATCAGATAATAATATTTAGAGCATGTTCAGAAGGCACAGTGTAGCACCAGAGGGTGCAACAAACTAAAGGCTCTGTAACTGAAGGCGCACACCATTTGTAACAAAACAGATCGGTAATCGGCTTATTATGACCTGATAACCATTACAGAGATGTAGCTGCAAAGTGACCACGGATGGGACCGGAATGTTAAGGGCACACAGCATCTCAGAAGGACAGGTAACTAGGAAAAGGTGGTGGGGTAGCTTTGTTAATTAAGGGTGACCCTTAGTATAACAATGTGACATTACCTTCTTTTAAAAAGGACAGAATCTAGCACCAATTCGAGAAAAGAAAAGACTAGTGTTTTAAACTTAAATAAAAGAGCATGGTGACAGCTGGTTGAAGTGAACTGGGAAAGTGGTAGGTCAGTCGAGATGCCATGGCAGATATTTAAGGAGACATTTCATAACGCTCAGCAAAGATACATTCCAATGAGAAAGAAAGACTCTGTTTTATAAGCCATCATTACAACTGCAAAGTCTGGGCCAATATCTTAACATTTTAATAATGGAGCTCCTTCACTAGAGGGCCTCATGGTAAAGTGGAATAACTCTGTCTATGAAACAGAACTGCAAAGCTGCACGTCATTCCTGTCAAAATACCGGGACATAAATTTATCTCTAGGGAAGTGGAATTTCGTAGCTGAAAGTCCATTATTCACAAATTAAATGCAAGAGATGAAGATCAATATGAGCTGTGTAAACGTCTAGGGGCTCACCCATTTTACCCAATATTTAAGGACTTATCAATAAAAAGACAGAAATAATGAAAATAACCAAAAAGAGAACAAATAGAATCCATTTCACACGGTTTCTACTTATTCCAAATTTCTTTCCACTTACTGAAACTGTCTTTATTGTATGAATTCAGCCTCATATTTTCATGGAATCCCTACAGTGCAGAAGGAGGCCATTCGAGTCTGCACCGATGATCACCGATCAGAGAAAACTACCCTTGCCCACTCCCCAGCCCTATCCCCGGAACCCCACCTAACATTTTGGACACTATGCGGCAATTTAGCACAGCCAATCCACCCAACCTGCACATTTTTGGACTGTGGGAGAAACCGGAGCACCCGGAGGAAACCCATGCAGACTCGGGGAGAAACTGCAAACTCCACAGTCACCCAAGGATGGAATTGAACCCGGGTCCCTGACACTGCGAATCAGCAGTGCTGCCCATGTAAAGCAAGTCTTTGAATTCTTAATCAATAGCAGGGGAGGCCAATCTTTCGAAGTTCAAGAGCCTGGGCAAAACAAAACTTATACATCAATAAATCTACAAGTTCTGTATCCAGGAATGTTAATTGGGAATTTCACTAATGACAAGTGTTATCAGGCCAGGAAGTTTGTTTCAGTTTATTCTGCCCACTGAAAATTTGGATTCTTTCTATGAGGGACTGCTGCATTGTTAAAGGTGCCCAACTTTTTGTACTGTACATTTTAGTGCTTTTGGGAAGAATCCTGGTTTTATCTCGTGTTTATCGAGATTTAAGGATGAGTCCAAAATCAAAACAAGGCCCGTATGCCCCTTCAAGGTGGCCAAACATCTTTGAATACTATTGAGCAGCATAGATAGCAGAGTTAAAAAAGGTGAATGTTACCATCACTTTGAAGTTAATGAGCAAAGTTTAAACATAAACACTGATATCTCAAGAAGGAACAAGAAAACTTACTTCTATCGTGGGATCATACTCATCTACAAAATGGTTCTGAATAAGTTGGATCGTCAAAGCACTTTTGCCTACGCCACCAGCTCCGACCACCACCAGTTTATACTCGGTCATCTTTCTTGATCAGGGACCGACCTGTGTACGGGAAAGACCACATTATTAGCGGCATTGGAATAGCAGTAGACGTGGCCACACAATGGTGGTGTTATTGGGCTATCAACCCAGCAAATAAGAGCTCAAACCCCAAATTTTAATTCCGTTCTTGAGAAATAAAACTCTGGAAATACAAAATTGGTATCAGTGAAAGTTAGTGAAGTTGCTAAATTGTGGTAAAAAGAACTGGCTCATTCATGTCCCTCAGGGAAAGAAACCTGCCATCCTTCCCTAAACTGACCTGTGGGAGACTCAAATTCCACACTAACATGACCGGTTCTCAGTTGTAATGCTGAGGATACCAGTCAGGGACAGACTATAAATGCCACTCTTGCCAACAACAGCTACACACCAAGGAAAAGTCCTTTGGGACTTCTCCGCCATTTAATTAGATCATCATGATGACATGCAACCAACACAAAAACTCAGGTCAAACCAGCAGGATATATTAAAACTGATCACCCAATACTATAAACTGTGCAAGCTTATTCAGCAAATGCTGCGCTAGATGAAGGTGTCAGCCATGGCTCACTGGCGCTCACTTACCTCAAGAGGTTTTTTTTTTTTTTTTTAAATGTTTTTATTCTCCATTTTCACATTTTCCTTCAAAATGTACACCCCACCCACAGACAGTAAACGGTAACAAACACAAAATCAATCCCCTTAACAATAACAACGATCCCATCCCATCCTCCCGCCACCCCAAACAGCGGCCCACCTGTCAATATATGCATCCAATAAAACAAATCCTCCCACAAAACACAAAGGAAAAAAGAAAAAAAGAGGAGTCCGGGACCACCCATGGTCACCATAGAGTCCACTAACCCCCCCCCCCCCCCCCCCCCACCACACTCACGCTGTCCAACCTCTGAAAGAGTACCGTACATGATACCCAAGAGTTGTAAACCCCCCCCGCCTCTTGTAAAACTCCTCCCCCCAAATTTCCACCCCGGCTAGACCACTCGGACCCTGTTCTGCCAGACTCCGATGGCCGCAGCCTCTCACTCCCATTCACTGGCCAGCTTAAACCGGCCAGCGTGGAGGCCCCCGCCCAGGTCCCTATCCCACCTCCCCGGCCCCAGGAAAGCCCAGAAATCCCCTTTCAGCACACAAACCCTGCATATACACCTACACCCCAAAGAGCCCTCACTTCAAGTGAAAGTCCCATCACTTCCCTTGTCCAAATATGTACAACCTTGGCTCCTTTAGCCCATACGCCCGCACGCAGTGAAACAAAAAAAAGAAAATACAGTCATGAGGTTACATCGGCACATGGCCATTTCTCAATTTATCAGTTCTGCCACAATCCTTCTGCCTTTGCAAACTCCTCTGCTGCTTCCGCCATTCCAAAATAAAAGTCCTTGAGCTTGTAAGTCACCCTCAGCTTCGCTGGATATACAATGCCGCACTGCACCATGCTAATATACAGTGCCCTCTTCACCCAGTTGAAAGCAGCCCGGCTCTCCAGCTCCACCGTAAAATCCTGGTATACACGTATACCAGCTCCAGCCCACTGCACCACCGCTTCTGCTTGGCCCAGCACAGGACCTTCTCCTTCACACTGCACCTACGGAAGCAGAGTCACTACTCTTGGCGGCTCACCCGCCTTTGGTACAGGCCTCCACGACCGATGAGCCCGATCCAGTTCATATCGAGAGGGATCCTCCCCCCTCCCCCAATAGTTTCGCCAGCATCGTGGCAAAATACTCAGACGGCCTCGGTCCTTCAACTCCTTTGGGCAGCCCCACAATCCTCAAATTCTGCCGCCTGGATCTGTTTTCCAGGTCTTCCATTTTTCCTCGCAGATCCTCGTCAATCTCCATCACCTTCCACAACTCCTTGTGTGGGGATAGGGCAGCACGGTAGCATGGTGGTTAGCATAAATGCTTCACAGCTCCAGGGTCCCAGGTTCGGTTCCCGGCTGGGTCACTGTCTGTGCAGAGTCTGCACGTCCTCCCCGTGTGTGCGTGGGTTTCCTCCGGGCGCTCCGGTTTCCTCCCGCGGTCCAAAGATGTGCGGGTTAGGTGGATTGGCCATGCTAAATTGCCCATAGTGTCCTTAAAAGTAAGGTTGGGGGGGGGGGGGGTTGTTGGGTTACGGGTATAGGGTGGATACGTGGGTTTGAGTAGGGTGATCCTTGCTCGGCACAACATCGAGGGCCGAAGGGCCTGTTCTGTGCTGTACTGTTCTATGTCTATGTCCTTCCCCATCGAGGTAAGCTGATCACCGTGCTGCAATAATGTCTCCTCCGCTTCCTTCAGCGCCTCCCCTTGCTCTGCGCTCGCCCCCGCCACCGGGGAAATCGCCTCCTCCACCAGCACACTCAAAACCTCCCCCATCTCCTTCCTCATTGTCTCCATGTATTTTGTAAACTGCCTTTTGAATTCCGCAGCCATCACCTTGGTTATTTCTTCAGCCGTAAGCAATGCGGCCTCCAGCCTGGTGCTCCAGCCTCCATTTTCTTTACCGACCCCGCGGTGACCTTTCTACCCCCCGACGGACTTTCAGCTGTTTTCACGGACGTTTTTTTACTGGTCCTCGACATATCCCTTCCCTGTGCTTTCTCCTGACCTTTACCACCTTCGCTGCCCCTAGGACCAGGCGTCAATCCCCGACAATGCTGTTCCCAAAAGGGAGCCCTCCAACGCGCGGCTGCCTCCCGCCCACCGTCACCGGAAGTCTCCTTACCGCAAGAGATTTGAGCTCAACATCAAACTCACACACATCGGAGGGGGTTCCTTACTCTTAGATGAGACATCAAACCAAGGCCTAACCTGCCCCCTCGGTTCGATGCAAAAGATTTCACGGCTTTGCGGCACTATTTTGGGAAGAGCTGGAGATTTCTCCTGGTGGCTTGGCCCATTTATATTACAAGCAACATCATATATATATATATATTTTTTTTTAAATGACCTGCCTCATGGGGCCTTGATGAGAGCAAATTGGCCTTTACGTAACTCCAATGACTATATAACACTTTGGAAAGCCCCCCTGTCAGAAAAAGCATAAGTTCTTTCTTTAATGAAAACTCCCTTCATCTGTGAAGTAACTACATTGATCAACAAGATTTGTCCTCAACCAAAGCAGTTTCATTTGAGACAAAAGTCAATTCTATTTTTGTAACACAATATACCAGAATCCATGCAAACCATGCCCTTCAACTCCCACTATGTGACAATACAAAAGAAATGATTACGACAGCACTCATGAGCTACAGCTTGATCTTTAATCACTGCCAGATATCATTTATGCGTCACAAAAAAAAGACAGAAGGCCGAATTATTCCATATCACAAGATTTCCCAAAGCAACTTTGAGTTATCATTGAATTTCAGTACTAAATTATTGAAGTAAATAACTTTTTTAAAAAACTAACAAGTGTGTAATGTTGATGGGCATGTTCTTGAATTCCCGGCTATTCACGTCATTAGTTAAAAGGTTGGCAACAACACCAGAAGTGTTCTCGGACTTGATCACAAGACAGACTCCAGTTTTTCAATTATCCAGTCCCTCCCAGAGACTGAAATACCAACAGAGAATAAATAAACCGTAGATCAAGATTTGGATTTTTTCCCAAAAAGTAGAGTAAAACCCTGGAGAACTATTTTGACCTGTGGTTACGCAGTTTGGGTAGGGATAGCACAAGAGTGGAGGGGGGGAAAGCAGACACGCACACCCTCCCAGAGGTGGAGACACACATGCCTCAGAGTAAACACCATGGAGTACGCACACACACACACACACACACACACACACGTTTGATCTAGGAGAAACAATATATGGAGCCTCGTCAAAGCTATCTCCCAATGGTTTAATACAATCAGGTATTTTGAGACAAAGTTAAATTGCCCCATTGAATTGAACTGAGCAGATTACAGACATGAAATTAAGTCAATTTAATTTTCAGATGCAGTGCCTCAGCCATGTGTATATTTATAAAGAGATTCTGAGTAGGTGCAGTTCAATTGCAGGAAGGGTTGGTTTGTATATTCCTGCCAGGAATATTCCTACCCGTCCGCCCCAATTCCCAGAAAACCACAGTCAAAACCCAGAGGAGAGCAATAAGCCACACCTAAATGGAACAAAATTCTACTGAAAATACTTGGGGAGTGTCACAGTGACAGATGGTGCTTAAAAAAAAAATGTCTGTAGCAGTTCAGATTACTCAGTGCATCAGACACCAGAACTTGTTTCATTTCCAGCAACCAGATACACAGCCATTCAGCTCCTGTCGCCGGTTTTGCCATTCCATAAAATGTTGGCTGACTTGTACCTCCTGGTGAAACTATTTTGGTTCTTACCAAAAAGGCCAATAAGGAAATTAGAACAAACTAGTTCCCACAAAACAATTTAAATTCTTGCTCAAGTCATATTCAAAAATAAAGCAGCAACGTGCCAACAGTAATCTGGAGTAACAGTGGAGCTCTCAGAGCATGCATATTCAATGACCAAGACACTTTGTGCAACAGAACAAGAGGCCATTCATTTCATTCCATCTCATTGATGTCAGCTCTCCAAAGAATAATCCAGTCAATCCCATTCCCTTGCTCTATCTCCATAGCCCTGCCAGCTATTTCCCTCACATGATCACCATTCCAGTGTTCACAGACTCTCACAATGCTCCCAGAACCTTTTAATAATCTGTCAAGACCTTTCTTGCAATGCTCCCTAGGCCCAGGACCTACCCCAACACTCCCAAGATCCCACATCACAGTCACCCTAAACCCAGCCACAGTCACCGTAAACCCAGAACTATCTGAAGTACTGCTAGGTACCGAGATCCATCCTAGTACAGCCAGACTTCCTGGTGCTCCCACAGCCATATATTCTGTTAAAACTACTTGGCGTAAAAACTATTCCTTTGATGCCCTCTATTAAATATGGGTAGTGTGAAAGATATCAGTTTGTGTCAAAAGTCCTTTACCCTGCCTTTCCATGTCGCCTTTCTTTTTGTCATAACTCTCTCGGTCACAGTTGAAACACTAAAGTTACAGAAATTCCTGAACAAAGACCAAAAGCTATCTGGTTCACCAACTACCATCCTGTACTGCATGATACAAAGATAACAGCAGGCCCAAAAGGCCTACTCCTGCGTCCAATTTCGATGTATAACGAAGGTGTGAAATATCATGACAATCAATCTCATTCAATGAGTCGAAGGCAGACCCAGACACAAGGCAAGGGAAATCCCAGTAGAACAGAGCTTTGGGGACCATAGGTTTGAGGTTACCTGCTCTTCCAAAGCAGGTTACATTTCCCATACATCATGTCTCAAATTACTAACATACTGCATCTTAAAATTATATTTTCATAACAGTATTCGCATTTGAATGAATCAAAACAACCCATCGCCACCACCTCCCCTGACAGCCCATTCCATAGACTGACCACTCACTCACTGGAACATTTATTACTGGCTTGGAGGGACTCAAAGCCCCCGAAGTTGGAGGCCTGGTTAACCAACATGGCAAGCATTCGCGGCCTGGAGAAGATTAAGTTTGCCTTGAGAGGGTCAGTGTTAAGGTTCGCCCGGAGGTGGCAACCATTCATCGACTTCTTTGTGGAGAATTAATCGTCAGCGGGGGGGGGGAAGCGTAGAATAGGGGGTTAAATAGGCGGGTCTTGGAGGGACAGGTGTCAGTGTTTGCACTATGTTTATTGTTCTTAGTACACTGTTTTTATACTGTTGTTAGTAATGCCAAAAAAAACCTCACTAAAATTGTTTGTTTAAAAAAAACAAGGCGGATGGTGCTGCTTTACCATCAACATGACCCACCTCAAAGCTTCTAAGTCGAGTTGATGGCCCAGAGCGCCCTGTCACAATGGAGCCTGATCTGATGTAGCCAGGTGGCCTCAATGCTACTTCTACATTCCTCCCAACCCCCGTTGCTACCTGAATCCTGTCTTTTAAAGGTTTCCTACCATCCCTTCAGGTGCTTTCAAAAAACTTTGTAAAATGTGTCAGACCAAGAATGCTGACGCAAGAGTGCAGACTTGACGACTACAGGACAGGGAGGTGTCCCTTGGGCATCAGTTTAGATGGCGGAGTCATGTCTTAAAAACAAATTCACCCAGCATAAAAGTGTGTCTGTAATGGGTCTTAACACTTAAATATAGGCCACCGCCGCATAAAACTCTTCTAGGCTTTGAAGAGGATTGATTGGGGCAGCAGGGTAGCATGGTGGTTAGCATCAATGCTTCACAGCTCCAGGGTCCCAGGTTCGATTCCCGGCTGGGTCACTGTCTGTGTGGAGTCTGCACGTCCTCCCCCTGTGTGCGTGGGTTTCCTCCGGGTGCTCCGGTTTCCTCCCACAGTCCAAAGATGTGCGGGTTAGGTGGATTGGCCATGCTAAATTGCCCTTAGTGTCCTAAAAAAAAGTAAGGTTAAGGGGGGGGTTGTTGGGTTACGGGTATAGGGTGGATACGTGGGTTTGAGTAGGGTGATCATGGCTCGGCACAACATCGAGGGCCGAAGGGCCTGTTCTGTGCTGTACTGTTCTATGATTCTGGACTCTTGCCTCTTACAGCATCTCCATCCATTCACAATGCCAAGCACCCACATCTCACACCCCAACTCTCTTCATTGTATATTGATTGTTTAATATTAAGCAGATGGTGGGGGTTAATTGGAGGTGACAACTTGACAAACACAAACTGTGGTGTGGCTCTGTTCAGAGCTGTATGCCTGTAATATTCAACTAAATAAGCAAAATCCAATACTATCCTTCAGCAACCAACATTCCAGACTGGAATATCCTCTGCTCTCTCAACTTTCTATCCCCTAGCTACCACCACCCTACCAAATCACCAATCATCACAATAGTCCTCAGCAACCTACTTTCTACAGATACCACATCCACCAACATTTTCGTCCCAGTAGTCCCCCTCTACCTAATACACCCAAACTTTGCCACTGGTATTCTAACCTACCACAGTCCACCCAGTCTCTCATCATTACCACACTTAGCACTCCACCCATCAAACAGCACTCCACCCATCAAACATGTACTTACAAATTTGACAGAACGGTCACGGTTTCAGTTTCCACTGAAATTGCTGTAGTGATATTTTTAGGGAGGTGTACTGTAAATTATTTTTAAAGGGGGTGCTCCCAGATTAGGTTTCATGTCCCTTGCCAAAAAAAATTGAATCGTAGCTACTTAATCCGACATTAAATATCTTCCAGTTAGTGTATGGCTTTGTGCGAATAAACTCCATTTAGTTGGACTGTAAACAGTGCAGAAGTGTTGGAAACCTATTTACATAATAATAATAATAATCTTTATTAATGTCACAAGTAAACTTACATTAACACTGCAATGAAGTTACTGTGAAAATCCCCTCGTCGCCACACTCCATCGCCTATTCAGGTACACAGAGGGAGATTTCAGAATGTCCAATTCACCTAACAGCACGTCTTTTGGGACTTGTGGGTGGGAACTGGAGCACCCGGGGGAAACTCGTGCAGACACTTACAGACTCCGCACAGTGACCCAAGCCGGAAATCGAACCCAGGTCCCTGGCGCTGTGAAGCGACAGTACTAACCACTCGTCTGCAGTGCTACCCATGAAAATATCCATGATGTACAAAATCGCACTTTTAGCCAAGAAGGTACTGCAGTATTGGTCATATCAGTGATGGAACATTTGATTTATCTCCGATCTTACTTCTCTCTCCATAATTTTAAACCAAATGTTAGGACACTTACTTTAAATAACTTTGATATAACATGATTCTTTTGTCATTTTAACTATGTTTCTCTACTAATATCACCAAGTCATTGCAAACTTTATGGGTCGAGGGGTAAATAGCGGCCACAACGTCAGGGAAATGTTTTTGCTCTTAGAAGAGTCCTGCAGCATTATTTCAGTGTCTTCCTGAGAGGGGAACATGAATTGTAGCTTCTCATTAGCCGAATGTTGCAGACTGGTATACCCAATATACCAGTGTACATTCAGTTATATCCTGTACATACCAATAATTAATGCAAACCCAAAAGGTACCCACACTTCCTGCAGTAGTCTAGTAAAAACATTTAGACATACGTGTTTAGTGACCACAAAACGGCAGCCATTGCTATATATAGCTCACCAGTACATTCTGGCTTCAAAAGTCTGAAGGAATGTAGGAAAATACTCCAGAGACTTGAACACATAATGCAGGCTGACAATGGGGGAGCTGTCATCCTGTGGAAGAAACAGTATTTTCCTTTCTGCCCTCTCAGGAAATAATGCTGCAGGACTCTACTAAGAGCAAAAACATTTCCCTGACGTTGTGGCCGATATTTACCCCTCGACCCATAAAACAGAATCTTGTCGCACATCTCACTGCTGCTTGTGGGATCTTGCTGTGCACACCTTTCCCACAATACAAACGTAGCTACACTGTTACTTAATTGGTTGCAAAACAATTTGGGATGTCACGAGGTTGTGGGAAATTCTATAAATATAAGACCTTCCCTTATAGGGATAATTAAACAGCCCATCCACTACCCCATCATATGGACCACCACAGGATTTCTGCAGTTTACTTCTTTTAAAGTGGGGGTACAACTACAAAGATAATTCACTGCAGGAAACTGGAGACTGAAGCTGAAATAGGGGAATTTTTGTATTTTACGATGTGAAATTAGGAAAAAATGGATTTTAAAGTTTGCTTCAACCAGTGACAAGGGTTCCATTCTTCATTGTGCAGCCAGTGAGGTGAATAGGTCAGCATTCCCGAACAGAATGTAGTTTTCTATTCTTTCACAGGATGTGGAAGTCACTGACTTGGCCTATTTGTTGCCCATCCCTAATTGCCCTTGACGAGGTGGTGGTGGTGGTAAATGCCCTTCTTGAACAGCTGCAGGAAGGGCGGGACAGTGGCACATTGGTTAGCACTGCTGCCTCACAGTGCCAGGGACTCGGGTTTGAATTTGGCCTTGCGCGATTGTCTATGTGGTGTTTTCACGTTTGCCCTGTGACTGTGTGGGTTTCTCCCGGCTGCTCCGGTTTCCTCCCACAGTCTAAAGATGTGCAGGTTAGGTGGATTGGCTATGCTAACTTGCCCCTTAGTTCCCAAATGTTAGTGTAGTTATGGGTTTATGGGGGAGGGGGCCTAGATAGGGTGCTCTGTCAGAGGGTTGATATAGACTCGATGGGTTGAATGGCCTCCTGCTGCACTGTAGAGACTCTATGATTCTATGTAGTGTAGGTACATCCACAGGTAGGGAGTTCCAGGATTTTGACCCACCAACAGAGACGGAACGGTGAATATTTCCAAGTCAGGATGGTTAATTCATGGGACGTGGCCGTCGCTGGCGGGGCAAGCATTTATTGTCCATCCCTAATTGCCCTCGACGGGGGCAGTTAAGAGTCAACCACATTGCTGTGGGTCTAGAGTCACATGTAGGCCAGACCAGGTATGGACTTCCTTCCCTCAAGAACATTAGTGAACCAGATGGGTTCTAACAACAATCGACAAGGGTTTCATGGTCATCATGAAACTTTTAATTCCAGATTTTATTGAATTCAAATTTCACCATATGCAGTGGTGGGATTTGAATCTGGGTCCTCAGAGCATTAATCTGGGTCCCTGGTCAACGAGTCCAGTGACAATACCACTACGTGGAGATGCCGGCATTGGACTGGGGTGAGCACAGTAAGAAGTCTTAAAACACCAGGTTAAAGTCCAACATGTTTGTTTCAAACACTAGCATTCGGAGCACTCCTCCTTCCTCAGGTGAATACCACTACATCACCGCCTCCCTGCATCTGCTGTCCCTTTCTTAGGTGGTAGAGGCCGCAGGTCTGGATGGTACTGTCAAACGGGTATCAAGGAGTCTCTGCAATGCACCATGTATATGTGCATCGGTGGTGGCAGGAGTGAATATTTATACTGGTGGAGGGGGTGTCAATCAAGTGGGCGTGCATTGTCCTGGATGGCAGTGAACTTCTTGAGTGTTGCTGGAGCTAAATGCATCCAAACAAGTGGAGAGTATTCCACTGCACTTCAGACTTATGGCTTGTAGATGATAAGACAGGCGGGAGGTTACACGCCAAGACTTCCCAGCCTCTGACCTGCTCTTTTAGCCATTGTATTTATTTGACTGGTCTAGTTCAGTTTATTTTCAATGACTTTCAATTGTTCTGCATTACAAGCCAGCTGTTCAGCCCACTCTGCTAAACCAGCCTCAGGAAGACATCAGGAAGAAGGATGTCCAAAACCCAAAGGAAAGCCGCCGTGAAAAAGAGTGAAAGTTTGCCGCCGAGTGAAAGGATCTGCCCAGCAACTGGAAGGATGGCGGAAGCTGGGTCGCTGGGTGAGGCTGCACTGTTCACAACAGAAAGGATGACTGAGGTGATGGCCTTGGAACTTGAAAAACAGTTCGCAAAGCATATGGAGATGATGAGGAAGGAGATGATGGCAGCATCGAAGGTGCCGGTGGAGGAGACTATTGCCCCGGTGAAGGTGGCAATGTTGAGGGCATTGGCTGAGGTGCGGGAGCAGGGTGAGAAATTGCAGGGAGTGGAAGAGGCCTCATCGCAACAGTGATCAGCTCACCTCGATGGGTGAGGAGCTGCAGAGGGTTTGCGAGCCAAAGTGGAGGATCTGGAAAACAGATCTAGGCGGCAAATTCTGAGGATCGTTGGCCTGCCCGAAGGAGTGGAGGGCCCCCGAGGCTGACAGAGCATTTTGCCAAGATGTTGATGGAGCTGCTGGGGAAGGGGGGAGATTCCGCTCAGTATGAACTGGATCAGGCTCATAGGGCGTGGAGGCCTAAACCAAAGGCGAACGAGCCGCCAAAAGCAGTGACTACTTGTTTCCATAGGTACCACGTGAAGGAAGTCTTGAGTTGGGCGAAGCAGACGTGGGGGGTGCAGTAGGCTGGAGTTGGAATACGTATATATCAGGAGTTTACTGTGGAGTTGGTCAGGAGACTGGCGGCCTTCAGCCGAGAAAAGACGGCATTGTATAACAGCGGTGCGCAGTTCGGCACAATGTACCCAGTTAAGTTGAGGGTGACCTACAACTCCAAAGACTTTTACTCGCGATATTTGGGGTTGGGGTGGAGCCGGGAGTGCAGGAGGCGAAAGAGGCCGATGTTTTGGCCTTTGCGTCCCTAGTAGCCCGGCGGAGGATCTTGCTGCAGTGGAAAGATGCGAGACCTCCGAGCGTGGAGACCTGGATTAATGACATGGCGGGATTCATTCAGCTGGAGAGGGTCAAATTCGCCCCGAGGGGGTCGGTACAAGGGTTCTTTAGGAGGTGGCAGCCTTTCCTCGACTTTCTGGCTCAACGATAAGGTACTAGGTCAGCAGCAGCAGCAACCCGGGGGGGAGGGGGATAGTGTTTAAGTTAATTTGCTTATTGTTAATTTATTTTGTGGTTTATTGGGTTTGGGGGGGGGTTTGTTATATGTGTTGTTACGGGTGCCGGGGGGGGGTGTTTATTATTGTTATTATTGTTCTGTTGATATATATTTTTCAAAAAATTCCAAAAAAAATTTTTTTTTTTTTAAAACTCCAAAGACTTTTATTTTGAGACTTTGTAAGCGGAGCAGGCGTTTGTGAAGGCAGAAGGACTGGGACTGAGGATTGGTCTTGCACTGAGGGTGGAGAGGGGGGGTTGGTGGGAGTGGATGATTGTATGGAGCTCTATTTTTTTTTTAAATTGCATGTCATTATATGTGCTGAATGAGTTGAAGTTGCCTATTTGGACAAGGTAGGAGTTGGGATGTTCTTTTGCAATGATGGCTCTTTGGGGGTTTACACTGGGGTCGTGTGTTGAAGGGGTTTCTTTGTTTTCCTGGGACCATGCGGGGGGCGGGGAGAGCAGGGGCCTCAACACTGGCTAGCTCAAGCTGGCCAGTGGACGGGAGTGTGGTGGGGGGAGGAGCTGCAGCCATCGGAGCCTTGTAGAACAGGTTTCGATGGGCTCGAAGGTGTGAAACATTGGGGGAGGGGACTGATACTGGGTGAGGGTTTTTTTTGAGGGGAAGTAGATGGGAGGATTCTGGGGGGGGGGGGGGGGGCTGTGGCTCGATGGTAACAAAGGCACGGGGCGGGCCAAGTCCAGAGGGCTGGGCCCGGAGTTATGATGATGGTGGTTAGGCGGGGCGGGACAGCTGAGAGAACCCTGGTTAGGATAGTTCGGTAGAATGTGAGGCGTTTGTTGGAGGAAGGTTTTCAGTGTCATCTCAGGGGTAGTGCTCGTGAACTAGGAACCAGGGTCCCTGGAAGCCATTTTCGGGGTGGTCGGACCGGTTCAGGCGGCAGGCAGGTGCGAGGGCAGGTGTTTTTAGCCTTTGCTTCGCTGATTGCCCGTAGGCGCGTCCTGTTGGGTTGGAGGTTAGCTCCTCCATCCTGTGACACGGCTTGGCCGGGGGGTGGCGAGGGGACCTACTTGAATTTCTTTGACTCTCGGGAAGGTGAAGTCTCAGCTGAAGGGGATAAAGGGTTTCATAATTAATGGGGATTGTTTATTATGCACTTCCAAGAACTGGTTCCCATTGGACATGGGGTGGGCGGGGAGGTGGCTGTATTGTTGTCTTTGGTTATACTGCTTACAGATTAATTGCTAATTTGTGTTTTTTACCTGGAATGTACGGGTGGATGTTTTGGTCTGTATACTGAGCAGGGGGGTAGTGTGTGTGGGGGATTGTTATTGTATTTGTTTTTGTTTGTTTTTTCTTTGATTGTTTATTGATGAAAGGAGGAGAATGAAAAGGGTTTTTTTAAAAAAAAGAAGAATGAAAGTATTATATGAAGTTGCAGAACAAATCAGGACATCCTTGATCGCAGATAAATTATTGTTTCAAAATGTGAGCAGTTCCCGGATCGATGATGAGCAATCACTTTATTTTATCGCTTCCCAGCTGTCATGGGACCTATTGTAGACAGTGGCCGTGTGGACTAATGGAAATTATTGCATCAGGTTCCAAATTCTTTCCGCTAGTTGTACCCCTCTTTGGCCAAGCCCAAAACACGTTCCATATCATTCTGTTTCTAATCACAAATCGCAATTAAAAGCAAGAGTGGCATAAAGGGTGGGATGAATGCATCCCAGAGTGCTAAAAGAGATGGCTAGGGAAATTGCAAATGCACTAGTGATAATTTACCAAAATTCACTAGACTCCGGTCCCTGCGGATTGGAATTAGCAAACGTGACACCACTGTTTAAAAAAAGGAGGTAGGCAGAAATGAAGGTAATTATAGGCCAGTGAGCTTAACTTCGGTAGTAGGGAAGATGCTGGAATCTATCATCAAGGAGGAAATAGCGAGGCATCTGGATAGAAATTGTCTCATTGGGCAGACGCAGCATGGGTTCATAAAGGGCAGGTCGTGCCTAACTAATTTAGTGGAATTTTTTGGGGACATTACCAGTGCAGTAGATAACGGGGAGCCAATGGATGTGGTATATCTGGATTTCCAGAAAGCTTTTGACAAGGTGCCACACAAAAGGATGCTGCATAAGATAAAGATGCATGGCATTAAGGGTAAAGTAGTAGCATGGATAGAGGATTGGTTAATTAATAGAAAGCCAGGAGTGGGGATTAATGGGTGTTTCTCTGGTTGGCAATCAGTAGCTAGTGGTGTCCCTCAAGGTTCAGTGTTGGGCCCACAATTTACATAGATGATTTGGAGTTGGGGACCAAATGCAACGTGTCCAAGTTTGCAGACGACACTAAGGTGAGTGGTAAAGCAAAAAATGCAGAGGTTGACGGAAGTCTGCAGAGGGATTTGGATAGGTTAAGTGAATGGACTAGGGTCTGGCAGATGGAATACAATGTTGACAAATATGAGGTTATCAATTTTGGTAGGAATAACAAGAAAAGGGATTATTATTTAAATGATAAAATATTAAAACAAGCTGCTGTGCAGAGAGACCTGGGTGCACTGGTGCATGAGTTGCAAAAAGTTGGTTTACAGGTGCAACAGGTGGTTAAGGCGGCAAATGGAATTTTGTCCTTCATTGCTAGAGGGATGGAGTTTAAGACTAGGGAGGTTATGTTGCAATTGTATACGGTATTAGTGAGGCCACACCTGGAGTATTGTGTTCAGTTTTGGTCTCCTTACCTGCGAAAGGATGTACTGGCGCTGGAGGGTGTGCAGAGGAGATTCACTAGGTTAATCCCAGAGGTGAAGAGGTTGGATTACGAGGAGAGGTTGTGTAGACTGGGACTGTACTCGTTGGAATTTAGAAAGATACGGGTGGATCTTATAGAAACACATAAAATTATGAATGGAATAGATAGGATAGATGCGGGCAGGTTGTTTCCACTGGCGGGTGAAAGCAGAACCAGGGGGCATAGCCTCAAAATAAGGGGATGTTTATTTAGGACTGAGTTTAGGAAAAACTTCTTCACCCAAAGGGTTGTGAATCTATGGAATTCCTTGCCCAGTGAAGCAGTTGAGACTCCTTCATTAAATGTTTTTAAGATAAAGATAGATAGTTTTTTTGAAGAATAAAAGGGATTAAGGGTTTATAGTGTTCAGGCCGGAAAGTGGAGCTGAGTCCACAAAAGATCAGCCATGATCTCATTGAATGGCGGAGCAGGCTCGAGGGGTCAGGTGGCCTACTCCTGCTCCTAGTTCTTATGTTCTTAAAACAGGTCACGGTGAGTTGGCAGCAGCTGGGTCAATGGCAGCAATTGATACTGGAAGAGGTCGGTGGCAAGATATCAGAAATTCAGTGGAAGGTTGAGGGCAGGAAATGAAATGAAATAAAGCTGGATAGGCAGGCTACAAGACATGAAACCTGATTGGAGCGAGATCCTGAGGACCAAGCACCCTCACCTGCCATATTAAAGGTAAACAAAGGTCATCTGCCATGTGTCCCAAAGTTCAGCCAGTTGGGAAAAGTGGGTCTCGGGGGGGGAAAGAAAGTTTGAGAAACCTAGATCTTGCTGGTTTGATTCATTACTTGACCAAATGGCTAAAGTCGGGCGGCACGGTGGCACAGTGGTTTGCACTGCTGCCTCAACAGTGCCAGGGACTCGGGGGCTCAATTCCGACCTTGGGTGACCGTGTGGAGTTTACGCTTTCTCCCTTGTGCAGGTGTCCTCTGCGAGCTCCAGTTTCCCCTCAGTCGAAAGAAATGCAGATTACGTGGATTGGCCGTGCTAAATTGCCCCGTGTGTGTGTCTGGGGATGTGCAGGTTAGGTGGGACAAAGGAGTTATGGGGATAGGGTAGGGGAATGGGGCTATGGGGTTATGGGGATAGGGCAGGGGAGTGGGCCCTTTCAGGGGGTCGGTGCAGACTCGATGGGCCAAGTGGCCTCCTTCTGCAGTGTAGCAATTTTATTAAAATCAAGCAATTGCTGCCTGCAGTTTTTGAAATGTTAAACTGCGGCAGATTGACGACAAATGGATACTTATAACCTCTCAAAGGAAAGGGAGAAAGCAAGTAGTATTCAAGTGTTAACACCTCTTTTCTTGCAATCTGTTAAAATCTCATTGTTTACATGAAGGAGATGGTTGTAGGTCCTTAAGTTCCAGCTCTACTTGATCAGCTTCAGTTTCAGCAGGAATTCCATGAATAAAGTGTAATTCGCACAGTCGACATCTGGGAGGTCGGCAAAAAGGCTAATTTGACAAGTTCGCTGATCAAGTGCCGAATGACATGACTATTATGGACCAATTCCAGTTTAATGTGGTGATTCAGTATCTTGTTTTATTAGAGTGATGAAGCACAGAAGGCATTATTCAGCCCACTGTTTTGTGCCTACTATTTGGACAAAGCTATTATTTGGCACCATTACATCTGTACGGTGGTTTATAGAACACCTACAGTGCAGAAGGAGGCCATTTGGCCCATCGAGTCTGCAGCAACCCTCTGAAAGACCAAGGTCAGCTGCCCCACCCTATCCCCGTAACCCCACCAAACCACCACATCTCTGGATACGAAGGGGCAATTTAGCATGGCCAATCCACCTAGCCTGCAGAGCTTTGGACAGTGGGAGGAAGCTGGAGCACCCGGAGGAAACCCACACAGACAGAGAATGTGCAAACTCCCCAGTCACCCAAGGCCAGTATTGAAACCGGATCCCTGGTGTTGTGAGGCAGCAGTGGTAACCACTGTGCCTAGGTTGATCCAGGTTATGGGGGGATTTTAGAAAAATGAGAAGCGACTTTATTGAGACATAGAATTCTCAGAAGGTTTCACAGGGTAGATGCTGAGAAGTTGCTTCCCTTTGTGAGAGTCCAGGGCCAGGGGCACAATCTCAGAGTAAGGGGTCACCCATTTAAGATGGAGATGAGAAGGTGCTTTGTTTCATTACTTGACCAAATGGCTCAAGTCGGGCGGCACGGTGGCACAGTGGTTAGCAGTGGTAGCACTGCTGCCTCAACAGTGCTAGGTACTCGAGCTCAATTCCGGCCTCGAGGCAAGAGAATGTGCGGAATTATTTACCAAAGAGGGCTGGAGAGGCTGGGTCCTTAAGTAGGGTTCAAGGCAGATATAGACAGGGAATCAAGAGTTATGGGAATAAGGTGGGAAAGTGGAGTTGAGGATTATTAATTCAGATCCATCATGATCTCATTGAATGGTGGAGCAGACTAGATGGGCCGAATGGTCTATAATCTGCGTTTTGGCAAGTAAACCTGGCTTGCAGTTTTGGCTTGCAAGTACAGGTGCAACTACCCTCTGAAAGGGTCACAATTTCCAAGAAGCAATGTTGCACAACTGGAATCAATTGTTAATCCTGACATACCAGCCCATACATTGTACTAGCCTTGGCTCCAGTGGGAGCACACTTGCCTTGCCCAAGGCAGAATTCATGGGTTCAGGTCCCATTTCAAAGACTTGAGAATATAATCCAGACTGACACGCCAGCCAGCTCAACACTGAAGGACTGTTGCACTTTTGTTTCGAAGAGACATTAAACTAATTGAGTTGAAAGTAAAAGGATCCCATGGAATTAATAGAAGAGCAGTCGAGATCTGCCTGGCCAACATTCATTACTCAAGAAACACTTAAAAACGGTTGATCGAGTAATTTATCCTCTTGTTGTTTGTGGGAGCTGACAGTCTGCACATTGGTCGCCGTATTTCCTACATTACAACAATAGCTATTTTTTATTGCTGTGCATTGTGGACAGCATGATGGCACAGTGTGCAGCACTGCTGCCCCACAGCGCCAGGTACCTCCATGGATTACCAGCCTTGGATGACTGTCTGAGTAAAGTTTGCCTCGCTCGCAGTGTATGTGTGTCTTTCCTCCGGGTGCTCCGGTTTCCTCCCATAGTCCAAAGATGTGCAAGTTAGGTGGATTAGCCAATGTGTGGGGTTTCAGGTGGGTGGGTGGGTGGGGGTACTAGGTCGAGTGCCCTTTCGAAGAGGGTTGGTGCAGACCCGATGGGTCGAATGGCACTGTCGGGATTCTATAGATTAGCTGTTAAATGCTCTGGCATATTAGAGGCCATGAAAACACTATACAAGTGCAAGCCCTTTCCTGCTTGGGTTGGATAAGGATGCAGGTTTTGATTCATACAAATTGTGTCTCAAGACCTAGATGCTGGATGGGAACTGTGCAAATCGCTGCTTGGAGTTTAAAATGGGAAGGTGCCACATCAGATGTGAGAGAATACATGGCGTGGTGCTGCTTCACGGCATCGAGTGCCCGGGTTCGATCCCAGCCCGTGTGGAGCTTGCACGTTCTCCCCGTGTCTGCGTGGATCTCACCCCCACAACCCAAAGATGTGCTGGGTGAGTGCATTGGCCACACTAAATTGCCCCTTAATTGGGTACTCTAAAATTTACATTAAAAGAAGATGTGGGAGAATAGACTGAATGAGTACTTTAAGGAGTCAGTGCTCAGTTCCAAATCAAAATCACCTTTACAAGTGTGGATAACATCATGAGCACAGTAAAATAAGAAAGAGATGAGGCATATAGAATTCTATATTAATGTTAAAGATTTACAGAACAGCTTCAAATCCATTACGCAATTAGGCAGATGAATAGGGAATGAAGGTTAAATATAACATGTGTAAAGCGGTATTGTGATTAGCTTAATGTGGCTAATTTGGCTCTTTTTTTTAAAATTCACTGCCAGACACACCGGTGTTGATCATGTGACCTCACAAAGGGCTGAAGAGCCTGCTCCTAGTTTCTATGTTTCATTCTCAGTGTATACATGTGAATTTTAACCTGTGTGCATTTGCTGGTTAAAAAGCAGAGTGTGCAAATGTTTTTGGTGGTTGAGTTTCTCACTCCTTGATTCAGGAATGGTGGGCGATTCTTACTAAATATGCACACAAAATACACATACCCGAATTGAGAGAGTCTGTGAAAGATGTTTGACGAAAATTAGTGTCATTGTAACCTTTTCCTGTGGCTAGTCAACAATTGCTATCGCTCGCCAAAATATTGTGGAGTTGTAGTAAACAATGAGTGAAGTAGAATTAAAACGGAGACCTGCAGAAATAATAGATTGAACAGTGGAGAAAGTAAATAGAATACTGGGATGTATTCAAAGGAATGGTTCAATACAAATCTGCAATTAGGACCCCAGGATGTACCGAGTGTTTTAGAGTACAAATGCATTCAATTCTGGCTACCATAGCACAAAAAAGGACAGACATCCATTGAAGTAGGTAAGAAGCAGTCACAAGAACAATTCCAAATAAAAAAGGGACAAGTTGTGGAGAAAGATCAGGGAAGCTCAGCTACTATGGTCCAGAGGAAAGGGGAAAGAAAGCCAAACAGTTAGGATCAAAGTTCATAAATTGAAGCAACTGAAGAGTACATTTGGAACATAAACGTTACAGAGCTTTATTCAAAAGGGTACAAATTGTTTGGAATAACCAGCAGCTGGTAGAGTTAAGTCATTAGAGGCATTCAAGGTGCAGTTGAATGAGAGGCTGTCAGAGTTAGATGGCGATATGAGCTCCAGTCAAATAACCTCTTCCCATCCTCAGCTGGACATCAGCACCAGCGTTCAACCCAGAATTCAAAATCCATTGCATTTGAGGTACTTGATGAGGTAACAAGGTGCAATTGTCGCTGTGACCTTTTCAAACAGACCAAATTATCCTGCCAAGCCCACCTGACAACAAAATGATAGTGCCAGAGGAAAATCAAATAGCAAGAAATGTCAAGTTATGGAAAGAGAGTTAGCCACAGAATTTATGTTCTTGTTGTTTAAATTGTAATAGTGGTAGTCTCACAGAAGAGCACATCGGTAAATTGACTGAGAGCTCCTGCTCCAAGAACATCTCAGGAAATCTGACAGAATGGTGGGTACTGTGCAGTAAGTAAAGATAGACTGGAGGGAAAGGACAAGTTATTTTTTTTTAAATGGGAGGTACGGCAGTCGCTTTGGAGTAGAATAGCAGAGGACATGGAGGAGAAAGGCCCCCTCGATTAGGGAAGTCGAGGGACCATGCAGTAAGTCACCTAGAACTGAGTGTAGGTACAGAGGATTATCCAAATAGGCTTGGGTGAGATTGCAGGCCTATCGACATTCTGACTGCACGTCAGCATGCTCGGAGTGAATAGCGACTCTAGGGAAGTCAGAGATAATATTACTTACAAAATCACTAAATTATTCACTTTCAAAAATATAAACTTGTTTCTTGAGGTTTTTAAATTTGCCTTTTACAAAATCCAGACAATGCAGAAGGACATCACTTGGTCCATCCCAGAGGGCATTTAATAGGGAATTACTGTGAATTTGGAGTCGCATGTCGGCCACACCTGGTAAGGACAACAGATTTCCTCCCCTGAAAGGACATTAGTGAACCAGATGGATTTTTTAAACGACAAATGGTTTCATGGTCAACATTAGACTTGTAATTCCAGAATTTTACTGAATTCAAATTTCACCATCTGCCATGGTGGGATTTAAACCAGAGTCCCTAGAGAAATACCCTGGAATACAAGGCCGGCGGCAATACCACTACACCACTGCCTCCTATGCACATCTTTGGACTGTGGGAGGAAACCAGAGCACCTGGAGGAAACCCACACAGACATGGGGAGAATGTGCAAATTCCACACAGTCATCACCGATATTAGGCGCTGTGAGGCAGCAGGGCTAACCACTGTGCCACCCATGGGTTCCAGGAAAAAAATGGTCTCTTTTCTATCACACTGAACTATTGTGACATTCTTAATAACAAGCAACTCAAATTGGGGCATCAAATTTGAACTAAAGCAATCATGGTGTATCTTTTGAAAGACATTTTTGATCTCCTGTCTGATATTTTACTGTGGAAACTATAACAAAAACACTCACATTGTTTTGAGATTAACTTTAACCAGTTGCCATTTTGCCTAAATTTGATGTTTTGAAAAAGCAGCCTCCAGAACAAAACAACACCTCATTTTTGCAACAGGTTGGGCCCCTAAGTGAGATAGTGTTGCGGTTTGGGAACTTTTACGTGGAAAGGGAAGTTGATGATGGGAAGAAGAAAGGACAGGTCAGACAAAATTAGACGGGGTGAATAAGCCATTTTTCAGCCTGGGCACAATGGAGGCAAGAGTGGGGATTTTGACAAGGCTGGAGGGAATGAGGGGCTTGCTTGAGGAAAGGGCAAGACCAGACACAGCTGCAAATGCTGCACATACCTCCCTGGTTCTTTGAGCAGCCAATATGGTGAAATGTGTAGTTGGGGCAGAGTGGCCATCAGCAAGACGAGATAAAGTAACTAAACTAGTGAGCCACTCACAAATCTTTTCTATTTGATGAGGGATCTTTGAAATCAAGAACTGCCACCAGTGTCATGACACTTTAATCTGACAGCCATCCTCTAAATAACTAGATCAAGGAGCAGGGTGGCCCATGGGTTAGCACTGCTGCTTCACAACAGCACCAGGAACCCAGGTTCGATTCCAGCCTTGGTGTTAGAATTTGTACGTTCTCCCAGTGTTTGCGTAGGCTTCCTCCAGGTACTCTGGTTTCCTCCCACAGCTCAAAGATGTGCGGGTTAGGTTGCAGGTTAGGCCATGGTCAAAATGAATGGAATGGTGAATGGAGTTGCGATGGTGCAGCCATGATTTGATTGAATGGCGTAGCAGGCTGGAGGAGCTGAATGCCTTACCCCTGATCTGAATGCAGTAGTGTGAGCTTTTTTGACGGCACCAACATCAATTTTAGATGCACAGTTGACTGGTTTTGGTCACTTAAAAAAAATCTGAACAGCACTTTTTCTTTTGGTGTGATAGCCAATTGTGATGCGATATCAAGAGTCAACAGGCATCGTAGATTGACTTAAAATTTCAAGCGCTGGACAAGACTGAATGGACAGTTGGGATTCAAATGGGATTTTAAACAATTTGACTTTAACTGATTTGTTAGTCCTGCATGTACAAACATCCCAACCCTAAGCAGTCTTCCAGATTAATTACCAATCAGAAAAATGGTTAAATGAAAGTGTATGGCAGCACTTTATTGGTTGGGTCGTGTTATGGGTCTGTGGAGGAGTGAGCCTAGTGAGGGTGGTCTTTCAGAGCGTCGGTGCAGACACGATGGGCCAAATCGTCTCCCTGCACTGTAGGAATTCCATGATTCTATGATATTCACTGGTATAAAATCGGACTTGAAAGTCATGATGCATTTCAGTGTTAATCATATCCATTTTCTAAGTACTTTCCAAACGTAGGGCGGCATGTGGCGCAGGGGTTAGCACTGTGACTGCAGCGCTGATGACCCAGGTTCAAATCCTAGCCCTGGGTTACTGTCCGTGTGGAGTTTGCACATTCTCTCCATGTCTGCATGGGTTTCACCCCCATAACCCAAAGATGTGCAGGTTAGGTGGATGGGCCACGTTAAATTGCCCCTTCAGAGGAAAAAAAAAACAATTGGGTACTCTTAAAAAAAAAAAATTTTTTAAATTCCAACCCTGTATTTCCTGACAAATCTCCTTTGGTTCTTTAACAGGAGGTTTGTTTTGGACTGAAGATCCAAAATGAATCTCTTCTCCATGGCACTAGTTTTCAAATAGGTGAGAAAAAGTGACAGAGTATCAAATTTAAAAATGCCCAATATTAGCTCCACTGCTCATTTTTTTGGTTAATCAAATAGTCAGGGCCTCTGGGAAGTCCCAGACCTCTTGGCCAAAGCAGGAAGTATGGTGGGAGCAAGCAGAAATTGTGTAACATGGAAAAATAACACTGCATGGCTGAACCTGAATGATTGCCCAGGATAACAGATTGTGGTCAGCTTGATCGCACAAGTTGACTGTACCACATTCTCCAATTTTATTTGTACATTACTGAGTATGTGCAGTGGTTATGGCCACATGCAAGACTGGCGCATGAAGCATACCGATACAACTCTCCTTTCCAGGGATGAACAGAAGCCATAATAAGCAGGGAGGTCCTGGGTTCAATACCCACTACTGTGCAGACACAAATCCTTCCCAAAAATAAAAATAATAAATCGGCCTTGCTGTCCTTCTCAGAGGAAGAAACTAAAGAAAAACAAAAGCAAAATACTGCGGGTGCTGAAAATCAGAAATAAAAACAGAAAATGCTGCAAACACTCTGGCAGCATCTGAGGTGACAGAACCAGAATTAATAGGGCCTGTACATTGGGATAGATTGGATTGGAAGGAGGAGGGCAGCTGGAATAAGGCAGGCAAAGATGTGGGGAGGGATGCCATTTAATTGGGAGATGATGGCACAGTGATAATGTCACTGAGCTAGTGAACCAGAGTTCCACGCTAATGCTCTGGGTTCAAGCAGCTGCTAGAATTTAAATTTAACTAATAAATTATAATTATAAAGCTCGTCTCAGTGCAAAGAACAAAGAAAAGTACAGCACAGGAACAGGCCTTTCGGCCCTCCAAGCCTGCGCCGACCATGCTGCCCGTCTAAACTAAAATCTTCTACACTTCCGGGGTCCGTATCCCTCTATTCCCATCCTATTCATGTATTTCCCGTACCAGCCTCCCCGAACAGGCGCCGGAATGTGGCGACTAGGGGCTTTTCACAGTAACTTCATTGAAGCCTACTCGTGACAATAAGCGATTTTTAATTTTTTATTTTATTTGTCAAGATGCCTCTTAAATGTCACTATCGTCCCTGCTTCCACCACCTCCTCCGGCAGAGAGTTCCAGGCACCCACTACCCTTTGTGTAAAAACACTTGTCTCGTACCTCTCGTCTAAACCTTGCCCGCGCACCTTAAACTTATGCCCCCTTGTAATTGACCCCTCTACCCCGGGAAAAAGTCTCAGACTATCCACTCTGTCCTTGCCCCTCATAATTTTGTAGACCTCTATCAAGACGCCCCTCAACCTCCTTCGTTCCAGTGAGAACAAACCGAGTTTATTAACCTCTCCTCATAGCTAAAATCGCAACCATGAAACTTTCCATTGTCGCGGAAACCCTATCTGGTTCACTAATGTCCTTTAGGGAAGGAAACTGCCATCTATAGCTCACCTGGCCTACATGCGACTCCAGACACACAGCAAGATGGCTGTCACTTGATGGTTCACAGAAATGGCCAAGCAAACGCACTCCCCCCCCCCCCCCACTCCCCCTTTTTGGACGAGAAGATAACCTGAAGAGGACCTGCTCATTCACAAATGCTGCTACCCAAAGACACTTGTGTCCTATTACAGGTGTCCAACAACCTTCTTGTATCTCTCACCTGTGTGTAAATTCCTGACAAGGGACTTCCAGGTTCACAGCACTGGCAAATAAATGGGCCATGTGAAAGCCTGGGGACCTTGGGACAAACCTGGTCAGGTTGGTGGTCAGATTTCTGTGACATGTCAAAACTACAATGACCTAGGTCCTAGACCACCTTGCCACTGCAGCCATTTTCTGCCTTCACAGCCGGTGAGAGAGTCTTCCTTCACCCGTTCTGCCGTTGAGGGACTTTTGAACTGCACTTTTGTCTGGCCCTTCCTCCAACTTGCCACCATGGGTGTCCCGGCCAGGAGCAAGGGGCTCTCAAAGGCATCATTCAAGGGGCCAGAGCACACAAGCCTCTCATAGGAACTAGGAGCCAGAGGCGGAACTCGGCCCCGAGTGCCCGGTCCGCCATTCAAGAAAATCGTGGCTGATCTGATTATAACTTCAACCCCACATTCCTGCCTAACCCCACTTCCTTGCTCACCAAGAACCTCTACCTCTGAATATTTTCAAAGACTCTGCTTCCACAGCCTTTTGAGGAAGAACCTCACAAAGACTCAACCCTCAGGAAAAAATGTTTCAACTGTCTTAAATTGGCTACCCCTTCTTGTGGGCGGCAGTGTAGCACAATGGATGGCACTGTTACTTGACAGCACCAGGGACCCAGGTTCAATTCTCGGCTTGGGTCGACTATGCTGAGTCTACATGTTCTCCCTGTGTCTGCGTGGGTTTCCTCTGGGTGCTCCGGTTTCCTCCCACAGGTCCTGAAAGACGTGCATGTTGGGTGAATTGGACATTCTGAATTCTCCCTCACTGTATCAGAACAGGCGCCGGAGTGTGGAGTCATGGGGATTTTCACAGTAACTTCATTGCAGTGTTCATGTAAGCGTACTTGTGACACTAATAAAGATTATTATTTATATAAACAGGGCCCCCCCCCCTTAGTTTTAGATTCTCCCACAAGAGGGGACATCTTCTCACACCCACCCTGTCAATACCCCTCAGGATCTAATATTTCCAATCGAGTCACCTCTTACTCTAAACTCCGTCATGTCATGGTTGTGATCCTGGAGGCGAAGCAAAATGCTGCCTCTCACCGCAGTGGGGCAGATTCCTGCTTTCAGCGGCGACAGTAGGACTTCCAAGGCCACTGAAAAATTCAACCCAACGTTGCAGGTTTGAGTTTACTGTGCTCAAATTTATGGACTTACACCTATCCCACTTCCATAATATTCCAAGATTTTTAGGCACTTCCAAATTTCCCCTTTTGTGCATCTCCCCCATCACCTCATAATTATTTTCAATGCAAAACTAGCGGCCATGGATTCAGCCATCTAAAATTCCCCTTGCAAAACTGTGCACTCTCCTCCCTTCCTTTTTGACACTCCTTTAAACTTTCTTCTTCACCAGGGCATTTGGCCTCCACCACCACCACCAAAGCGAGACACAAGTACAGTCATCACCACCAGTAACTAAACGCGTCTGCTGCCCTCAGGCAAGGACATGATTTGACTGGATTATGACATCACCTCAACAGTTGAATAGCTGTCAACACCCAGCATCAGAACTGACAATAATCTCTGGCGGAGTACACCCAGCAAGAAGCTGACACTCTCAATCTTTTGGAACGATCACGATTTTCACCCAACCTCAGCAGTCCACTCATCTCTCCCCACACATCATTTCTGTACCTTTCTCTCAGCTGCACTTTTATCTTCCACCCGATTCCTGCCTCACTGCGTCTGCAAAGCAAACTATTTCAATATGGGGAAACAAGAGAGGTTACGATGTCACGTAGATACTAAAAAAAAAACAGGGGCAGCATGGTGGCGCAGTGGATAGAACTGCTGCCTCACGGCGCCGAGGTCCCAGGTTCGATCCCGGCTCTGGGTCACTGCCCATGTGGAGTTTGCGCATTCTCCCAGTGTTTGCATGGGTTTCGCCTTCATAGACCAAATATGTGCAGGATAGGTGGATTGGCCACGCTAAATTGCCCCTTAATTGGAAAAAATGAATTGGACACTACATTTTTTTTTAAAAACCAGGACGGAAGAAAACAAATAAAGTTGTAATGGCAGCGTACAAAAATAATCCAACATAAAGTCTACCAACAGTGAAGAAGAAATAAACAAGGCACTAGAAGCATAAAACCCAAGTCTGTAAATATTGCTTCGCCTGTTGCCCGGCTAAAATATTTATTCAGCATCGGAATCAAAATAAATTCTCGCTCCTGCCCCAAAGTGCTGCACAAGATGGATTAATAGTCGCACTGTGAGTACACGAACAAGACTGCAGCTTCGAAAGAAAGAACAACTTTCATGGCCTCAAAATGTCCCAAAGTGCTTTACAGTCCATGAAGTACTTTTGAGCCTATGAAGTACATAAAGTGTAGTTAGTCACTGTTGGCGTGTGGCAGCCAATTTTCACGTAGTCCGTACATCCTGTAAGAGGAATGTTCTTAAAAGATTTCTTTGTACCCAATCTGCTTTGCTGCTTCTACTTAGTCATAAATAAATCTAATAATTCTAACCTGAATGTATTATTTGATGCTGTATATTCGAGCTTTTTAAAAAAAGGATAACATGGTTGTTGGGTTACGGGTATAGGGCGGATACGTGGGTTTGAGTAGGGTGATCATGGCTCGGCACATCATTGAGGGCCGAAGGGCCTGTTCTGTGCTGTACTGTTCTATGTTCTATGGTGGGCATCCTGTGCGCATTCCAGCAGTTGATAAGGAAATTAACTTTACCCCTGTGCACAGCATTTCAGATAAGATTGTCCAAAGAGTGCTGGCAGACAGTTTGAACTCTAACACATATCTGGATGGTGCTAAATGTTGCACTTTCACAGCCCAGGAAGTGTTTTTTTTTGCTTACTCACCGGGAAGTCCCCTGCCCCAACAGCAGCTACCACTCCAATTCCTGTAAATATTACATGTCTCAATGTCAAAAGTGACAGATGTCCAATCGGTGTCCAAAGATGTCCAAAATGAGGCTGAAAGCCCATCTTGGGCAGGTGATTGGTGTACTTGCCCAATGTGATCAGAGACTAATCTGAGCCCATTTGACAGTTGTCCCTCATTTCACATTTAACTGGCAGCGTGTGGTACTTTGTAACCTGCGCTGTGTGCACACTGTCGTGTTAGGTACATTGGTATAACACTGGCTGCAACAGGATACAGCTTAGATCAAAAAGATACTCCAGACCTTGAAGTTAGTTCAATCAGGTTTATTGAACTAATTGCACAGTTATCACAGTTCTTTGTGAGTTCGACTCTCTGCTAACTGAAGTGTGGTTACTCTGTCTGACTGAACCAGACTAGCTCGTAGCCATGTGGTGGAGGCGTGATACTTGACTGACTCTCTCGATGTTCATCAGTGGAAAGAGGTGGAGTGCGAGTGCCTTGTGTCTTTTACAGTCAGATGCCACCTGAGTGTCCTGCCTGCTTATTGGTCATGTCCTGTTCTGTGTCCATTAGCTGCTTGTCTGTGTCTGCCTGTATATCATTGTGTGTGTGACTGCATATCATGACACACACGACCGCCATTGGAAACCTTGGCATCCTATTTAGCACCAAGATGAGCTGCCAGGCCTACTTCCTCGTGGTCAACAAGACCTCCAACTTCCAACTCTACTGTGGCCTGTGTGTGTGACTGCATATCATGACACACACGACCGCCATTGGAAACCTTGGCATCCTATTTAGCACCAAGATGAGCTGCCAGGCCTACTTCCTCGTGGTCAACAAGACCTCCAACTTCCAACTCTACTGTGGCCTATCTCCCCGCACTTTCTCAGCTCATCTGCTGCTGAAACTCGTCTATATCTTTGTTACCTCTAGACTTAATAATAATAATCATCATCTTTATTGTCACAAGTAGGCTTACATTAACACAGCAATGTGAAAAGCCCCTCGTCGCCACATTCCAGCCCCTTTGTGTACACAGAGGGAAAATTCAGAATGTCCAAATTACGTAACAGCACGTCTTTCGGGACTTGTGCGAGGAAACCGGAGCACCCGGAGGAAACCCATGCAGACACAGGGAGAATGCACAGACTCCGCAGAGACAGTGACCCAAGCCAGGAATCGAACCCGGGTCCCTGGCGCTGTGAAGCAACAGTGCTACCCACTTGCTACCATGCCACCTATAGACTTGACTATTCCAACAATCTCTTTGCCAGCCTCATATCTTTCTACCTTCCATAAACTTAAGCTTGTCCAAAACTCTGTAGTCTGTTACACAATTCTCAAATCACACAAAGTCCCATTCACCCATCTTAGTCCAACACCTCAATTTCAGAATTCTTCAGATCCAAACCCTCCACAGCCTTGCCTCCTTCCCGCAAGGTCTGCATTTCACAGGTTCTGGCCTCTTGTGTACACCTTTGATTTTCACTGCTTCAGCAGTGGCAGAATACCTCCAGACGCTGAGGCCCCAAGCTTGGAAAATTCCTCCCAAACCTCTCCCCTTCGCTCACTATCCTCGAGAAGGATCAAAGCCTACCTCTCCAGCCAAGCTTTTGTAACCTGTCCCAGCATCTCTCAGCTGAGGTGTCACATTTTAACAATCTTCTTGAAACACTCCTTGGGGCAATTTACTAGGTTTTCAGTTAGACAGTTTGCAGAAATGCAAGTGGTCATTGATATACAGTTCGTCACGTTTCTGGGATGCAGGGGTGGACAGGGGAAACATACATAGAAAATAGAAGCAGGAAGAGGCCATTGGGCCCTTTCAGCCTGCTCCACCATTCATTTTTTAAAATAAATTTAGAGCACCCAATTCATTTTTTCCAATTAAGGGGCAGTTTAGCGTGGCCAATCCACCTAACCTGCATGTCATTGGCATGTGGGGGCGAAACCCACACAACCACGGGGAGAATGTGCAAACTCGACACGGACAGTGACCCAGAATCGAACCTGCGACCTCGGCGCAGTAAGACAACAATGCTAACCACTGCACCACCGTGCTGCCCTCTCCACCAATCATTATGATAATGGTTGATCAAGTTCAATATCCTGATCCAGCCTCCCCCCCCCCCCACTTTCCCCATATCCCATTAGCACCCCAAGAGCCTTGTCTAATTCCTTCTTGAAATTACACGATGTTTTGGCCTCAACTACTTTCTGTGGTAGTAAAGTCCACAGGTTCACCACTCTCTGGGTGAAGAAATTTCTCCTCACTCCAGCCCTAAAAGGTTTACCTCCTTATCCTCAAACTATGACCCCTAGTTCTGGACTCCCCCACCATCGGGAACATTCCCTCTGAATCCAGAGAAACCATCGGCAGTACACAGGTCTAAAAGCGGAACGTGAATGGGGGCTGGTGGATTTGGCAGTTGTTGGTGGCATCGAATGCAGGGATGCTTATCCTTATGCCCAGGTTTTAAAAAGGGTCAAATTCTTAAAGTGTCAAATTCTTTATAATTTCTTATTAATTATCAACTTTATTGTTTGACCATTGACATCCTGGGGTAGACCTCTGGTGGCCGCATGTACAAGAAGGTCGCACACAAGGTAGCTCCCGCCAGGGTCCTTGTTTTGTTGGTCCTTTTTACCCATTCCAGGGAATTTTGGTGAACAAATGCATGCCATCTAATTGTATAAAGAATCTGTCGATGAAAATATGTATGCCAAACCCACGCCCACTACCATCTAGAGGGACAGAGCAGCAGATACCTGGGAACACCACCACTTGCAAGTTCCCCTCCAAACCACTCACCATCCCAATTTAGAAATATGTCACCATTCCTTCACTGTCGCGGGGTCAAAATCCTGGAACTCCCTCCCTAACAGCATTGTGGGTATTCCTACACCTCCAGGACAGCTAGGCAGCTCACCACCACCTTCTGAAGGGCAACTAGGGATGGGCAATAAATGCTGGCCTAACCAGTGACTCCAACATCCCGTAAATTAATTTTTTTTTAAGTTACAAAGGTTGGTGGCAAGGCGGCTACGGGTGGTAACCTTTCGATGGAGCCAGAGAGTTTGCATGGTCATTGGGACAGAAGATAGCGGTGGGTGTGGCCCCTCCTATAATGGTGGAAACGCTGTATGGGGTGCTGGCACAAAAAGCTGGGAAAGCAATTCGACAATCACTTTGATAACAAGGAAAGGTGATAATAGAGCTCCTCAAAGAGTCAATTGAGATGTGCAGCACGGTGGCGCAGTGAGTAGCACTGCTGCCTCAGGGCACCAAGGTCCCAGGCTCGATCCCGGCTCTGGGTCACTGTCCGTGTGGAGTTTGCACATTCTCCCCATGTTTACGTGGGTTTCACCCCCACAACCCAAAGATGTGCAGGTTAGGTGGATTGGCCACGTTAAATTGCCCCTTAATTGGAAAAAATGAATTGGGTATGCTAAATTTATTTTTGGAAAAAAAAAGAGTCAATTGAGGCATCAGTTGACCAAATTTGGGAGGAGCTGGGAAAATACATTTGGGAGGCTGTGAAGGAACTTGGAGAGGTGCTGATGGGTGTGTAGGCAGCCTTGTCATGGCATAACAATCAAATCGCCTCGGTGGAAACTGAGATACTGCTAGTGGAGGAGAGAAACAAGAACCCGAGGGGAAAAAGTGGATGATTCAAACAACAGGTTGAGGAGACAGAACCTCAGAATCGTGGGGTTGCCGAAGGAGGTAGAGGGCCCGAAGCTGACTGAGTATTTGCCTGAAGTGTTTGCCTAGCTTGAGGGGGAGGGGGTTTGGGCAGATGACCCCTCCAGAGTTGGATTGGGCCCACTGAACCCCCGACAGAAACCTTGGGCGAAAGAGCTACCACGGACGGTGGTTGTTAGATTTCACAACTTCCAGGAGAAGGTGAGAGTCCTGAAATGGGCCAAAGAGAATCGTGATTAGAGGTGTGAAGAAAGCACCATCCAGATATACCAGCACATTGGAGCGGAGTTGACAAAGAAGCAAGCAGCATTTTAGAAGGTGAAGTCAGTGCTGCACAAGAGCAGAGTGAGGCTTGGAATGGTGTACGAAGCGATGCTGAGAGTTACTTTTGGGTTTCTTCAATACGTCGGAGGAGGCTGAGGCTTTTGACAAGGAGCGTGGACTTGGGACGATTTAAAAAGTTTACTGGGGACTTTAATGGGGGTGGAAGAGAAGGGTTTGCTTGAGATGTTTTGTATCTGGTAAATGTTGCATGGTGGGGGATGAGGGGACCAATGTTGTTAGGGGGGAATGGTTAAGGCAACAGTAGGGAAATACATGGTCCTCAGGGGGAAGCATTGCAAGGGTGGCAGCTTTTGTTATCTATCTGCAGCGGAGGCGGGCAAGGGAGCTTTATTTTTCTTTGAATATATACCCTGGGTGGGGTTACCTCAAGCAGCAAGTTTGAGCAAGTGAACACAAGCGAGGTGTTGGGGGGGGGGGGTTCAATGAGCCCAGCTTGTTTGTTTGATGGGTGGCGGGGGAGGGGCGAGTGGAAAGAGGGTTGGTGAGGAGGGTGTATTGTTCTCTGGTAGTCATTTTGCAGACTTATGGGAAAAGGTGGGGGGGGGGGGGGGAAAGAGCGGTAGAAATATGATGGTGACCAGGGTTTTCCCCCTTTGTCTCGCCTAATTGGTGGGGTTGATGGGCATTTCAGGCGGGCCTTGGGTCTAGCTAGGTATTTGGCGCAAGGGGTGGATATTCCTTCTAGCTCGGGATTGGGCCTGGATTCTAAACTGAACTATATTAGTCTTGTGGGTAGGTTCAAGACTGACCGCCAAAGGTGGGTTAACCTTCGCCTGTCCTTGATGCGCAAAGTCCAGTCAATTAAGATGAACATTCTTCCACGGCTTTTGTTCCTTTTCTAGTATCTTCCCGTTTTCCTCTCCAAATCCTTCTTTGGAAAGGTTGATTAGGTATCATCCTTTAAGCATAGAGGTTGAGAACTGTTGTATGAAAAATCCTCAAAGAAAATCACATTTGCCCGATTTTGCCCAACAATGATAACCCTCACCTCAAAACAGAGAGAAATGAAGCAACCAAATTATGCGAACAAGATCCACAACTTGAAAGTGCGTAGATTGCAGTCTTGTTTGCTTTGAAAATATTCTCACTCGCAGAATCATTCATGACTTGAATGTCCCAAAGTACTTTAAGTGCAATGAGTTCTTTGGCTGTCGTAATGTAGTTTTATTTTATGAAATTCAAATTTGACCATTGACCGTAGTGGAAACCCAGAGCATTGTCCTAGGTTTGTGGATTATCAGTTCCACAACTAATGCCCCTAGACCAACACAGCAGCCGATTTGCACCCACAAACAGCAGTCACGATAATGACCTGATAGGTGATGCTTGATGAGTAATAAATATTGACCTGGCAACCAAGAAGGATCCCTTGGCACCTTTGAACAGAGCAATCAGATTTTGGGACGCCCACCTGAGCATGTAAACGAGTCTCGTTGAGTTTGTGCTATGTCTCTGCACTGGGACTCGGGTCCCCAACCATCTGACTCACTGGTGAGACTTGCCTGCTGAACTAAAGGAATGGCTAGTTAATCTCTTTAAAGGAGGTTTTAAATATGGTTCCAATATTTAAAATTTAACGGAACTGCCATGACATTCAGCCCCGGTTCTACGCAATGGGACCTTGTTGGCACAATTCAGTGAGCCGGGTTTTTTAAATCTTGGGCGGAATTCTCCGCTCCCCATGTGGCGTGGGAGAATCGTGGGAGGGCCTCCCGACATTTTTTATGCCCCCCTGATGCCCCCAGCGATTCTCCCCCCGCTCGGAAAAATCGCCGCTCGCCGTTTTTCACGGCGAACGCAGATTCTCCGAGCCCGATGGGCATCTAAGGGCCCGATTTGGACGGGAGCACCGCGACTGTGCTCGAGAGGGGACAGGCCCGCGATCGGTGCCCACCGATCGTCGGGCCAGCGTCCAAAACGGACGCACTCTTTCCCCTCCGCTGCCCGGCAAGATCAAGCCGCCACGTCTTGCTGGGCGGCGGTGGATAAAGACGGCACCGCGCATGCGCGGGTTGGAACCGGCAACCTGCGCATGCGCGGATAACATCAGAAAAGCGCGTTTCCGCGTCATTTCCGGCCACGACCGAACGACGGGGGCCCGCTCCTAGCCCCCCGGGTGGGAGTGAATTAGGTGCGGGGTGCGGGCCCCAAGGCCGTCGTGAAGCTCGGCCGATATCACGACAGCCATCCCGATTTTTAACGGGTGCGGAGAATACCGCCCCATATTTTTTTTATATAAATTTAGAGTACCCAATTCTATATTTCCAATTAAGGGGCAAGTTATCATGTTCAAGTCACCTACCCTGCACATCTTTGTGTTGTGGGGGTGAGACCCACGCGCACACGGGGAGAATGTGCAAACTCCCCACGGACAGTGACCCGGGGCCAGGATCGAACTCGGGCCCTCACTGCCGTGAGGCAGCAGTGCTAACCACTGCTCCACTGTGCCGCCCCTTTAAACTATATTTTTTTAATGGCAAATTAATGTAAGATTATCTTTCCACCCACATCGTAATTATTTAATTCAGGGAAAAAATGTAGCTCTAGAGTAATACCTCTAAATGTAGATTGTGAAAGAGGGAAAAAAAAGTTGTTTGACATTCACTGGGTCAAACACGGAACATCAATCAGGAAGAACGTAGCGAATAATTTAATCCATTAATCCGTTTATATTGGCTGCCCTTTTCAGTTTTCAACATTATGTGCATATCATTTACAAAACTAACATTTTCTGTTTGCTCATGATGAATAGCGAGCAGAGGGAGGGAGGGAAACCATTAATTTCTCCACGACCATCAGTGCTGTTCACAGCAAGATAGGCTCAACCCATCACATCATCACAGGTTCGGCTATCCTCCACATGGACATTAGATAACTCAATGAAATTCAGGCTGGCTGTTTGCCACAAACTCAAGAGTTTAGGACAGTGGGCTTCAACCAGTGTGCCTGCACTGGTGTGCTGTGAAATTTTGTACATAGGGAATGAAAATCAAACAAACATATTTCATCTTGCACAATATTTAAGCCAACCAAAATTATACTTCATAAAATTTGTAAAAATTAATCATCAAATACTTTAAACGTGAGATATTGGTCTTTCGTTTCCTAAAAAGAGAGGATTCTTACAGGTGAAATTGACATGAACTAGTCACCTTAGAATTCAAGTAACGGCGTCTGCGCACTTATTTATTGATGGTAAACACGACGAAACAAGCTAGCAGACACAGAAAAATTGACCGTATCCACATTTATTTTCTGGATCTATTTTATATCCCCTGATCCAAGAGGAGATGGCCAAGTTTGATTCCTTCGCTTAATCAACCGTTAATTCAACATCTGAACCCCAAGAAAAAGAAATGTTCAGAGACAGTTCAATGAGAGCTATCTGACCGTTGGATTTTCATGGACAGGAGATGTTACTGCCCCTTACCCGAATGTCCCATCTCCAGAGAGAAGTTGGCAAACAGATCCAGGGCTTGAATAGTTAGAAATACTTGAACTGAACAGGTTTTGAAAATGCGTCTGTGCTCGCTGAAAGACTGTGGGCGGGACTCTCGGGCCCCGTCCACCCAACAACCGGAGAATCATGCGCGAGGTCAATGGAGTTCTCAATTGTACGCAGCTCATCCGTGGCGTTCTCGCAGATGGCAGGGTGGGAGAATCCAGCCCTGTGTTTTCTGTGGTGACTTTGAAATATCAATGCATTTGATCCTGAATTAGTTTGTTGTATGCACTATGTTGCAAACCTCCCTAGTAAGACCATAACTATGGTAGACCATAAGACCGCAAGACATAGGAGCAGAATTAGGCTACTTGGCCCATCGAGTCTGCTCCGCCATTCAATCATGGCTGATTTTGTCTCCTCCCCATAACCCCTGATCCCCTTATTAATCAAGAACCTATCTATCTCGGTCTTAAAGACACTCAGTGAATTGGCCTCCACAGCCTTCTGCAGCAAAGAGTTCCACAGATTCACCACCCTGTGGCTGAAGAAATTCCTCCTCAGTTTTAAAGGATCGTCCCTTTAATCTGAGATGGTGTCCTCTGGTTCTAGTTTTTCCTACAAGTGGAAACATCCCCTCCACGTCCACTCTATCCAGACCTCGCAGTATCTTGCACATTTCAATAAGATCTCCTCTCATCCTTCCAAACTCCGAGTACAGACCGAGAGTCCTCAAACGTTCCTCAAATGACAAGTTCTTCATTCCAGGGATCATTCTGGTGAACCTCCTCTGCACCCTTTCCAAGGCCAGCATGGTAAATGCAAGTAAATGTGACGTTTAGGAGCAATCGATTCAGCTGAAAATGTGGTGGAATTGTTTGCCTCATTGAAATGTGCTGTGTTAGGCGGCACGGTGGTTAGCAATGCTGCCTCATGGTGCTGAGGACCTGGGTTCAATCCCGGTCCCGGGTCACTGTCCGTGTGGAGTTTACACATTCTCGGTGTCTGCATGGGCCTCACCCCCTACAGCTCAAAGGTGAGCAGGGTAGGTGGATTGGCCATGCTGAAATCGCCCCTTAATTGGGAAAAAAAATAATTGGGTGCTCTAAATTTATTTTTAAACGTGTGCCATGTTACTGAAAAGGTTGGGAACCACTTACTGGTTTAGGACTGTAAACGCAGTATGTATGTAAAGTCGTCCCAGTTCAAGCCATCACAAACAAACGCCTTTCACATTAATAAAACAGATAAAAATATACCCTACATGGCTCAGGCTCTTTATGAAGTGTCAGTGGTGGCTCGATGGGTAGCATCCCGCCTTGGAGTCAGAAGGTCGTGGACTTTGATGATGTGCCTACATACATTACATTGTGGGCAGTGCCACTCTCCAACGAAAGACCCCATTTAGGAGGGCAATGAACGACACCAAAAATGACAGGCAAATGATCAGCAAAAAAAATTAACGCTCTAGAGAAGACAGTAAAAGAACAAGATGAAATGGCTAATAGCAAACATAGGAGAAAAAAAGTTACAAAATTTACAGTGAAGGGGAAATCAATGGAGGCAATGGAAAATGAGCTGAACTATGAAAAAGCAACTAGAAAATAAAATAAAAGTGAAGAACTAAATCAAGAGAATAATAGCTTGAAGAAGAATGCAAGCATTGGGCTAAATCGCTGGCTTTGAAAGCAGACCAAGGTAGGCCAGCAGCACGGTTCAATTCCTGTACCAGCCTCCCCGAACAGGCGCCGGAATGTGGCGACTATGGGGCTTTTCACAGTAACTTCATTTGAAGCCTACTTGTGACAATAAGTGATTTTCATTTCAAGCAGTGCAATGCATAGAAAATGGAGATAGAACAACTCAATTTGGAAGTGTCAAGTCTCAACAGGCAATCTGAAGAAACTATTCAGAGCCTTTAAAAGGAAGTGGAATGAAGGAAGTTTGACAATGAAAAAAATAACCAAAGAGGTAAAAACATTGAAATTGACAGCAGAAACAGCTTTTCAGGCACAGAAGGAAACAGATTATGTGCCAGAACAAGATTGCTGAAATGGTCACACTAATGGAAAAGCACGAACATCAATATGATTAAAGTGGTCAATGAAAAAGAAAAAGATACGGAATTGAAATGATGGAAAGAAAAAGAATCAAATATCAACTTATCTAACTAATTTGGAAATTGAGCTATTGTCTGTCAAGAATAAGCTCTCAATGGTGAAACAAGAATTTAAGTAACTATGGGAAAAAATGAATGAGATAGCAAATTGTTTTTTTTTTAAATATAAATTTAGAGTAACCAATTATTTTTTTTCCCCCAATTAAGGGGCAGTTTAGCATGGCCAATTCACCTTCCCTGCACATCTTTTTGGGTTGTGGGGGTGAGACCCACGCAGACACGGGGAGAATGTGCAAACTCCACATGGACAGTGACCCGGGGCCAGGGTCAAACCCAGGTCCTCAGCGCTGTGATGTAGCAGTGCTACCCATTGCGCCAGCGTGCTGCCAAGATAGCAAATTGTTAAAGTGAAAACCCGTTTGCCTTTGTACTGGGTGCCTAGTACCTCTAATCTGATAACATTTGTATTCCTTATATCATTGCAAACTTGCCGGAATTAAAAATCTGTATTAACTAGAGAATTAATTTGTATTGTAAACAACTTGCACTCACCACATTGTTCTCTTGGTGCCACCCGAGAGTTCATTACTTGGTTGCTCATACTCTAGTGGGTTTAGATTCCATTTAGGAATTATACCATTGAATGATCTATTGGTGCCAACCCTATTCCCTTCTTTCCAAGATGCATTGACCAGAGGACACCATCTCAGACTGAAGGGACGGTCCTTTAAAACAGAGATGAGGAGGAATTTCTTCAGCCAGAGGGTGGTGAATCTGTGGAACTCTTTGCCGCAGAAGGCTGTGGAGGCCAATTCACTGAGTGTCATTAAGACAGAGATAGATTGGCTCTTGATTAAATCAGGGGATCAGGGGTTATGGGGAGAAGGCAGGAGAAAATATCAGCCATGATTGAATGGCGGAGCAGACTCGATGGGCCAAGAATCTATGGTCATTGCCATGACCTGTCACAGGTGCTGAAAAAGGTTTAGCATCTTGGACCTGGTGCCAGCCCGTATTCATGAGTGAGCCCCAAACAGCAACTGTGTTGAGGGTTAATCAATCTTCCACCTCAACTATTATGCACAACCAAACATACACTTGCCAATGATCACAGGACATGACCAAGAGCAGTTTTAACGTAATCTGGATCCATGGATGGTGAGGCTAATTGCATCACCCCTACTACCACTGCTAATGTCAGTTAACGCAACAGAAGATCAAATAACTTGTATCCACAGATGGCCTTTAAATATCATAACGCATTTCAACGAGCCTTACAGAATAAAGTTTGACCCTGAACCACGCAAAGAGATATTAAGACAGGTGACCAAAATTTTGGTCAAAGATGTTGGCTTTAAGGAAAAGGTATTTTATTATTCACTCATGGGACATGGGGTCACTTGCTCAGCCGGCATTTATTGACCATCGCCAATTATCCTTGAACTGAGGGCGAGATTCTCCCATATGGGGAGAAATCGTAAGGCTGGCGTCAAATCCGGGCGGGTTTGACGCCAGCCCCCCCCCTTCCCGACCGGGAACCGATTCTGGTCCCCGGTCGGGGCTAGCAGCCCGACGCCGTAAGCTCCGGCATCACGGGCTTAACGAATTTCGTTAAGCCCGCTTGCCCGAGTTAGCGCCGGCTGACGCGTCATATGACGTCAGCCGCGCATGCGCGGATTGGAAGACTCCAACCCACGCATGCGCGGATGACGTCATCGCGTATTTGCGCGAAACCCGCGCATGCGCGGGCCGGGTTGCCCCTCAGCCGCCCCGCGAATGGATACTGCGGGGCGGCGGAAGGAGAAATAGTGCGCGGGCATCGGGCCCGCTGCCCGCGATCGGTACCCACCGAACTTGCCTGCCTGCGTCTGCTGTACAAATGAGCGCCGCCCCCAGGCGGCCGGTCTATATACCGTCCGAGATGGGGGCAGAGCCGGAGGCAGAGCCCACCAGGTTCCAGTACAATACCTGTAAGGAGATCACATTACCATTGGGCCAGTATTCCACAGCTTATACTATGGTGAATACATTCACCACATTCACCCCCTGTTGAAAAAATGAAGTCCAGCAAGGGGGAAGTGGGCTCATCATATGTTCGGTCTGTCTGGAGGCCAGACTGTTCTTGTGGACCTCCTCAGCTCTGGCGGTGCGGTGGGTATGGGCGTTGCAATTGTTGACTCAAAGAGCGTGTTGTCTGGAGCTTTGGTCCGGTGTGTCGGCGACGGTTGACGGGTGGGGGCAGGCAGGGGGGTGGTGGATGGTGGCAGGGGGGTGGTGGATGGTGGCAAGGAGGTGGTGGATGGCGGCAGTGCAGGCTCGGGACAGTACAGGAACCCTGAGGGGGTGGCGTGAGGGATTCAGGGTGTGGCGATAGGTGATGGTGGTGTGGGGGCGTTGGCCTGGGAACCAGCGGGTGCCAGGTCCCGGAGGGAGATCATGTCTTGCTGTCCGTCTTGGTGTGCGACGTAGGCATATTGTGGGTTGGCGTGCAGCAGCTGGACACTCTCGACCAGGGGGTCGGTCTTATGGTCCTCATAAGCTTCCGGAGAAGGACAGGTCCCAGAGTCATCAGCCAGGATGGAAGCAAGACCCTGGAAATGGACTTCCTAGGGAAGACAAACAAACGGTCCTGAGGGGTCCCGTTCGAGGCTGTGCAGAGGAGCGATCTGATGGGAGTGGAGCGCGTCGGGGAGGACCTCCTACCAGCGGGGAATCTGGAGACTTCTTGACCGAAGGGCAAGAAGGACGGCCTTCCATACCGTTGCGTTCTCCCTCTCCACTTGCCCGTTTCCCTGCGGGTTGTAGCTCATAGTCCTGCTTGAGGCGATGCCCTTACTGAACAGGTACTGACGCAGCTCATCGCTCATGAAAGAGGAGCCCCGGTCACTGTGGACGTATGCAGGGAAACCGAACAGGGTGAAGATGCTGTGCGGTGCCTTTATAACGGTGGCCGAGGTCATGTCAGGACATGGGATAGCGAAGGGGAAGCGGGAGTACTCGTTAATGACGGGCAGGAAGTATACGTTATGGTTGGTGGAGGGGAGGGGCCCTTTGAAGTCGATACTGAGGCACTCAAAGGGCCGGGAGGCCTTTACCAGGTGGGCCTTGTCTGGTCGATAGAAGTGCGGTTTTGCATTCTGCGCAGACTTGACAGTCCCTGGTCATGGCCCTGACCTCCTCGGTGGAGTAGGGCAGGTTGTGGGCCTTAATAAAGTGGATGAGCCGGGTGACAGAGGTCATTGTGGATGGCCTGAGTCAGTCATCTTGCACACTGGCGCACGTGCCGTGGGACAGGGCATCGGAGGGCTCATTGATCTTCCCAGGACATAGAACATAGGACACTTTAGGAACTTTCAAGCAGTTATTGGATAGGCACATGGAGCACACCAGAATGACAGGGAGTAGGATAGCTTGATCTTGGTTTCGTACAATGCTCGGCACAACATCGAGGGCCGAATGGCCTGTTCTGTGCTGTACTGTTCTATGTTCTATGTTCTATGCATCGCAGCTTTGGCAATATCTGCATGATGCGGCTGAAGGCTGATCGGGCCTCAGCCGGCAGGGGGAATATCGTGGCTTTGATAAGTGGGCGGGCTTTGTCCGCATAGTTGGGGACCCACTGGGCGTACTAGGAGAAAAGCCCCAGGCAGCATTTGAGGGCCTTGGGGCTGTGGGGAAATGGAAGTTCGATGAGGGGGCGCATGCGGTCGGGGTCGGTCCCCAGGACCCCGTTTTCTATGACATAGCCGATGATGGCTAGCCGGGTAGTGCGGAAAATACACTTCTCTTTGTTATATGTGAGGTTGAGGGATTGGGCGGCCTGGAGGAACCTCTGAAGGTTAGCGTCGTGGTCCTGCTGATCATGGCCACAGATGGTAACATTTCCAAGTACGAGTATGTAGCCCACAACATGTACTGGTCTACCATTCGGTCCATCGTTCTCTGAAAAACCGAGACCCCGTCAGTGACGCCAAAAGGTACCCTGAGGAAGTGGAAGAGTCGGCCGGCTGCTTCAAAAGCAGTGTAGTGGCGCTCTTCCAGGCGGATCGGGAGCTGATGGTAGGCAGACTTCAGATCGACCGGGGAGAACACCCAGTACTGTGTGATCTGGTTGACCATCTCCGCTATGCGGGGAAGTGGGTATGCATCAAGTTTGCGACACAGTATCTGCACCGAATAGGATCCGGAGGCGATGCACATTGACTGGGATGCGGGGTAGATGCGGAGGGAGCAGTGCCTTACCGTGTCGGGGTGGACAAAGCTCTCTTGGGCTCCCGGAGTCGACAAAACAGGGGATCTTGTGCCCATTGACCAGGACGGCCATCAGAAATTCCTCAGATGCTTCGGCTGCCACTGGTTGAGGGTTACTGCGCCGAGTTGCGGGTAGTCTGCGTGGTCTGAGGTATTGAGGTCACAAGATGACGGCCCCCATGGGTCGCACATGTCGGACTGGGTCGAAGATGGCGACCAATATGGCCGCCCCCACCGGTCGCATGTGTCGGGCTGAGATAAAGATGGGGGGCCCCCACGAGCTGAACGAGGCTGATGACGCTTCTGAAGGGGGCGGTACTGGCTGGCACGGAGGCACATTGTGGGGTCTGCGGGCCTGTGAGTCCGTGGATCGGGCCTGGTGAGCTTTCAACTTCGTGGCTTTGGTTCGGGCCAGACCGACTCTGGCAAAATGTTCATTTTTGCCGCAGTCGCTGCATGTCGTGGTGCGGGAAGGGCAATGTTGCCGGGGGTGTTGGCCCTGCCCGCAGAAGTATCACGACGGTCCCCCGGGCTGCACAGGCAGCCGCGCGGCACAGGCCCGAGATGTAGTCGGGTCGGATGACGGCCGTGCCCACGAGAGGTTTGCTGGGTCTGCCGGGAACGCGCGGAGGCTCTGGTGGGCCACCCCCAACGAGATGGCAAGTTTTACCGTGTCCTGTAGGTCAGTGGCCCCGTTTTCCAGCAGTCGCTGCCGGATGTAGTTAGACCGGACCCCAGCCACGCAAGTGTCCCGGATCACCAGTTTCATGTGCTCATCGGCCGTCACAGCCTTGCAGTTGCAGGAGAGTAGCGTCAGGTTCCCTAGGTATTCGTCTAGCGATTTCCCAGCACGTTGACGGCGGGTAGTGAGGAGGTTCCACGCGAACACTTCGTCCACGGGCTTCACGAACTGTCTCTTTAGGATCGCAACCGCCACCTCGTACGTGACCACGTCCTGAATCATACCCGATATTCGGTGGCTCACCCGGCCGTGGAGGATGTGCAGCTTGAGGGCATCAGAGAGAGGTGCTGTGAAGGAGTCGAGGTAGCCAGTGGGAGAAGGTTTCCTTAGCTTCTGCTGTTCGTGCGTCGAGTTCCAGTTTATCAGGCTTTAGAGCAGCTTCCATAGTGATGTTTTTGGTTAATAAATTGATGTAGCATTAATACACTACAAGACGATGAGAGTGAGTGAACTTAGGCTTTATTAACCAAGAACTTGCCTGCCTGTGACTGCTGTACAAATGAGCACCGCCCCCAGGCGGCCAGTCTATATACCGTCCGAGGGGGGGGTGGAGCCAGAGGCGGAGCCCACCAGGTTCTAGTACAATATCTGCAAGGAGAACACATTGCTATTGGGCCACAGTGTTATGCAGACAGCTTATACTATGGTGAATACATTCACCACAACCACAACACCACTGCCTCCCCATTTTAGGGGCGCCTTACAGGAGGAAAGAAAGCACAGAGGCAGAGAGGTTTAATTCAGGAAGTCCAGAGCTTAGGGCCAAGACAACTGAAGGCACAGCAAACACAGAACAAAGAAAAGTACAGCACAGGAACAGGCCCTTCAGCCCTCCAAGCTTGCGTCGACCATGCTGCCAGTCTAAACTAAAATCTTCTACACTTCCGGGGTCCGTATCCCTATTCCCATCCTATTCATGTATTTGTCAAGATGCCACTTAAAATGTCATAATCGTCCCTGCTTCCACCACCTCCTCCGGCAGCCAGCTCCAGGCACCCACTACCCTCTGTGTACCCTTCAGCAAGCTGGAGGAATGCATATTTTGGAGAATTGTTGGGCTGCAAGAGGTTAGCGATATGGCGAGGCCATGCAGCGATTTGAAAACAAGGATGCAAAAAGAAAATAGTGTGGCTGCTGCACTGGGAGCGATTGCAGGTTTGCAAGAATGTAATTCCTCATAGAATCCCACAGAACATAGCAGCCAATAATGGAGGAATGCATTTCGTCACATTGGAAAAGCCAACACCACTTCTTTGAAGTGTCACAAGACTTTTACATTAACCTGCACAAGCATTTAGGACTCTAGGTCAAAAAAAGTGTAACACGCCCTCAATCAGCCTGGCTTAGTTGCTCAAGCCTCTGGAATGGGACCCAAACATATTGACCTTCATTGTCAGGTGGTGAGAGCCTGACTAAGGAGCAGTTTAAGAGCAGTGCAAACTATATTTTAAATACAGGGATATTGATAACCAATCCCTGGAGGAGTTAAATAATTCTATCTACCACACCTTTCCAGAGGCTTGATACAACGGTCATAAAAGCAAGTTAGCAATACGTGGTTTTAATTATTTAAAAGTTGCTGCATTTGTGCGAATACAAAACAGATGTGCAAGGGAGGTGCCATCAAGTATTTTAGAGGGTTATCCCCAAAATGGAGGGGGGAAAAAGATGGAAGGTTCTAAGGAGCAGATGGAAGCATAGTTCAATTTTGAGCAAAAGCATGAAGAGATCAGTCATGAACACATCAAAGAGAGCGAGAGAGAGAGCGAGAGAGCACGAGAAAGCGAGCGAGCAAGAGAGCGAGAACACAATTCAACAGACAGAACGCACAGGAAATGTGTTGACCTAGCAAGATCACTGAAGCATCTAACCTCAGTTCACTCCCTTATATTACTTGGCTCGGGAATGACCCAACCCTGATACCCAATGCAAAAATTTTGAAACAATGTGGTGAATAGAAAGTTATAGCTCCTTGTCATATGCAAGTTGGTACACGGTGGCATAGTGGTAATGTCACTAGGCTGGTAATCCAGAGGCTAGGGAGCCTTGTGGCACAGTTGTATCACCCCTACAGCTGGACCAAGAACTCCAGGTTAGGGATAAGCAATAAATGCTCATGTTGTCAGCAACACACACATATCCCAAGAAAGAATGGGTCCATAGCATAGTATTATTTGTAACACCCCTTTCACATTGGGATGCTAATGAATCCCGTATCTTTGTGAGGGAACCAGTTTAACCTTTGCCCAGGATACTGGAGGGTTCTCCCAAGTCATGAAAAGTGTCACTAAATGTACAGAGTGCATTGAGGACCTTCTGCTAACATCTGTCCCCCAACCTCAAAATGTACTTCAATCCCCACCTGTCATTATCGTCTCTGCATTGCTCTTTAAACTTATTCTTTTCTCTCTCCAACCAAGCCAACAATCCTGCAAACCTCGATTCCATCCATAGATCACAACAGATCATACCATGTACCAAAAATCCTATCCTGAAACACAGGAAAATAAAAGTCAAAAGCAGTTTTGCTTTAATTGTCCCAGTTGCCTCAGAGCCTCTACTTCCAAATCTCCTTTACCTTCTGAAATAAGTCCAGCCATATTCAAGTATGGTACATTTCAGTCCTGTACATGTGTTATAGTTCTGCTTCCTTTCCTAGCGCTTGCTCAATTCCAGCCCCACATACCCAGTGTACCAACACAAGTGAATACACACACACACAACACACACAGGATTAAAATGGAAGAGAGATGAATGTCCTTGTATCTGATATTGAAGTTGTTGTAGCCAGACACAGTTTTTGAGATCTCCCAATTGGATTGCCAACTAGGATTTTTTGGCAGCAGCATTCAGTCAGAACTCCCAGGCTGCAGGATCCACTCTGGGGAGTCAGTTCCACTTTTATTAACCAGAAAGAACAACCTCAGGCTTGTTTAATTCTTATTTGTTTCCAACTCCACCAGAATGACCAATAGCTTGTCTAAGATAAGCGCAGTTCCCCACGAGAGTTCAAAAGGATATTCAAACAACCGATTGCGCCTGCAGCTGGCGGCTGGACTGAAATTCCTGCAGTTTAATCTGGCTGAAAAGAGAGGTCTTTACTTTGAACCTTCAGACAGAGTCCATCAGGTACATCAGAGTCCCTTACAGAGAGAGAGAAACTCACAAGAACTGCCTTCAGCTCGTGAGTTCAAAACAAAACTAAAAACTCCAGATGAAGCCTTTCTGCCATTGGCAGAACATTCTGAAACCGTCAGCACCATGGATAATCAGCTGAGAATCGACAAGAACAGCTCATTGGCCAACAGCCAAGTTCATCAAGATTGGTCATTACTGATGTCAGACCATGCTGCTGTAGATTCCCTTTTTTAAAAATTAACGGTGAAGTCCATCTAAAGGCATATGTTATCCATGTACAAAAATTATAAAAGCCAAAACAAAATAATAGGAATGCATAGGAAAAATGGGGTTTAAATAGGAAGATCCTTCGACTTACCACAGCAAGTCCTCGAGCACCAAGGCCTGAGCTCATTCTCAGCAAGGCTGTGGATTTTGTTCTTAAAGGTTGACACACCAGATAAAAGATAAGGAACTTTAGTTATGTGGAACTAGGAGAGATTTCTCATTAGAGTGGAAAGGGAAATTTAAGAAAGGTAGTTAAAGTTAGGGGGGTATTGATAGAATAAATAAGGTGAATGTTTCCATGGGCAGGAGGGTCAGTAACCAGAGACAACAGATTTAAGATAGTGAGCAAAACAAATGGGGAAAAGAGATTTTTTTTTAAAAACTCAATTATGAATGTGTGGTATTCACTTCCTGAAAATGTGGAAGATTCAACAATAACTTTTTTTTTAAAAAAAGGAAATTGGGCATGCACTCAAAAAGGAAAAGTTTGCAGAGGTATTCAGATAGAATACAGGGGCAGGGACCAATTGGATAGATTGTACAAAGAGCCAACATGGCTATGCTGGGCCAAATGGCCTTGTCCTGCACTACAGTACCCCATGACATGATCAAAAGCATACATTTGCGAAGGGAAATAACTAACCAAAACTCAAAGGGCAGCACAATGGCCAGCACTGCTGCCTCACAGCGCCAGGAACCCAGGTTAAATTCTGACCTTGGGTGACTGTCTGTCTGTGTGGTGCTTGTACGTTCTCCCTGTGCAGAGATGGGTTTCCTCCGGGTGCTCCGGTTTCCTCCCACAGTCCAAAGATGTGCAGGTTAGGTGGATTGGCCATGCTAAATTGCTGCTTAATGTCCAGAGATGTGCATAGAACAGTACAGCACAGAACAGGCCCTTCGGCCCTCAATGTTGTGCCGAGCCATGATCACCCTACTCAACCCACGTATCCACCCTATACCCGTAACCCAACACTGCTTTCCTTTCACGGAGTAGCGTGAACCATAAGTAGAAGCAACAAAATATAAGATGGTCATGAATAAATCCAATAAAAGGCACGCAGGAAAAATTTGTACTGTCGCAACTCACTAAAGTTTCAACTGCACCTCCAGGGCCAACTATCCCTATTCCCTCCAGGCAGAGGGGCAGTAGGTGATTGGGAACACCACCATCAAGTTCCACGTGCAGTCTCACACCACCCTGACTTAGAACTATAATACCGTTCCTTCACTGTCACTGGGTCAGAATCCTGGATCCGCCTACGTAACAGAACTGTGGGTGTATTTTCACTATATGGATTGCAATGGTTCAAGGCAGCAGCTCACCACCATCTTCTGAAGGATCATAAATGCTGGCCTTGCCAGCAACACCCACAGCCCATGAATAAACAAAATAAACTTCTTTACCCAGAGAGTGGTTAGAATGTGGAACGCGCAACCACATGGCGCAGTGGAGGTGGCGAGCGTAAATACTGTTGAGAGGAAATCGAGGTAAACAAATGAGGGAAAAAGAGAAGGATATCCTTAGAAAGGCGTGGAGGAATGGTTGTGTGGAGTATAAATTCTGGCACAGATCTGTTGGGCCGAATGGACTGTGATGTAAATTCTATGTAAATCTGCATTTCAGTTGAGCTTGCCTTAGAGCTGAAACTATGTAGGGTAGTTGGCAACTTTCAGATCTAGCCAAAAGCACACACCACAGGGCAAGGGCTGCAGCAGTGAGAGTCTGTCAGGGTGCTGAGGGATTGAAAATAAAGGCTTTGGTATGAGGCTGAAGCACCTTCACCTATCCTCACTGTGCGCACTTGGCAACTCGAGCCTCGCACATGATGCTTGGAGCACCACCACCACTGTGTGTCACCCCCACCATTTCTGCTCCAGTCCCCAAATCAACATTTGCTACAGTTTAGGCTTCCTTTCTTACCCTTCCTTCACTCAAGAAGTTTAGTGATGTATGAATCCTGGATGATAGCAGTTGCATCAACACTAGAAACTCAACACCATCCAAGACAAAGCAGCCCACTTGATTGGCACCCCATTCACCACCTTCAACATTCACCCCCGGCATCATTGACGCACAGTAACAGCCGTGTGTACCATCTACAAGATGCACTGCAGGAAGTCACCAAGGCAGATGTTGACAACACCTTCCAAACCTGCGACCTCTACCACCTAGAAGGACAAGGGCAGCAGATGCATGGGAACCATGGGAACAGTGCCACTACATGTTCTTCTTCCAGGTCACTCACCACCCTAATTGGAATTATATCCAAGTCCTTCACCCATCGCTGGGTCAAAATCCTGGAACCTCCGCCACCAACCCCCCCCACCCCGAGCTGTGGGTGTATCTACATACGCCACATGGACTGCAGCAGTTCAAAGTGGCAGCTCACCACCTCCTTCTCAAGGATAAATAAAAGCCTAGCCAGCAACGCCCACATCCCATGAAATGATTTATAAAATGACAAAACTGGACTGCTTTCCCGAACCCCCTCCTCCCCACCCCCACAACCTTCTTTTTAATGAAAGACACTAATGCCCCAGAGCCAAAAGAGACACAGGACCTATTAATTCACTGAATCTCCTCAGGCATAATGAGAAAGCTGGACCACAGATGCTGTTATCCAGCAGAAAAATATAACCCACCGCGAACAAAATTAAGGGATTGCTTTTCAAAGGGCTCATTTAGCAGACCAACCATTTGAAGAGTTTTTTTTAATATTTGAAGCTGTGAATACAAATAAATCCCAAAAGCCCTGAAAGCCTGCAGGCCCTAGACTTCATCGTCTATTTCATACTGCTTTCTGGTCTTTTACCACAATGTGTTCCAGCCTCAGGATTACAGGACTCAATAGAAGCGTCAGTTCGTAGAATCCCTACAGTGCAGGAGGCCATTCGGCCCATCAAGTCTGCACCGACCCTCTGAAAGAGCACCCTACCTAGGCCCAATCACCCACCCCATTCCCATATCCCAGTAACCCCACCTAACGCGGGAGCAATTTAGCATGGTCAATCCACCTAACCTGCATATCTTTGGACCGGGGTGGAAACCGGAGCACACGGAGGAAACCCATACAGACACAGGGAGAACGTACAAACTCCACACAGACAGACATTCACCCAAGGCTGGAATTGAACCCGTGCCCCTGGCACTGTGAGGCAGCTATGCTAACCACTGTACAACTGTGCCATCCTTCTACAGGTCACTGCTGCATTGCAGAGTCCTTTCTTCCCTGCTGCTGTCACCACGATAGGATCTATTCACTGGATGACTAAATGATGTAGCTTGTGACAATGAGGGGAAAGTATAACCAGAAGCTGAAGGGCGACTTCCCAACTGGAAGAGGCGACAACAGGTGTTTGAGGGAGAGGAAGAATATTTTTTAAAAAGACGCATCTTGCAAACAATTTGATAGAAGCATCTAGAAGCAAGGGCGGGGGGGGAGAAGAGGGGAAAAGAGGGGACGAGTGATGTTGAATGATCATGGAGACTGCCCCAGAATCGGATTAGCATCCTCAGCTAAGTTTCTAGTAAAACTTCAAGGATATAATTGGAGAACTGGTCACTTTTCCCATCCTTCAGAATGAGAGCAGGACAACATAGGGCTCCTATTCTCGTCCATTCAGCCATCACCAGCGGTTATAAACCAAGATGGCGGCTGTGGCAGACACAGCAGACAGCTCACATTTTGCAGTACCTTGAGCACAGTAAAACAATTCCCCCTACCTCAAGATGATTCAGAAACATTATCAAAGGATCGCTTTTAAAAAAAAAGGAATTTTACAATAAATAAAAACAAATGGAGCAAAGGGGATTGAGGATAAACAGCAGTGTGCTTTATAAGAGCGACCAGACTGAAGAGGCGCAGAAAGGCACAGGAAGTGTATTGGTGCAAGAGCAAAGGGTGCATGTGAGAAAACGAGGCAGGATGGAATGAGAGTACCAAGTGATTCGAAAGCAAGGAGGACTGAGAAGTTAAATATAAAACATGAAAGGCAGTGAAACCTAAATTCAAGTCAAGCTGTGCGATTCATCGCTGAAAACTGTGGCTCAATCCCCATTCAAAACAAACCAGTCACAACTGCAACCCGAAGAACCTCATTCAAACTCCCGATATCCATCTATTAATGGCATGATGTGCCGACAATGGAGACCTGGTTCAACAAAAAAAGGGCAACACTGAATATCCCTTTGTACAAGAGAGCCAGTATTGTTTAAGGATAATATGACAGTGCTGGGGGAAGATGATGTCTGGGAGGAGTCAAGGACGCAATCAATTTGCTTCGAAGAAAGAAGGTCCTCAAAAGAACCCGAAATAATTTAGCTGCCGGGTTCTTTGGAGAAAACTGTGGTTGTTCTCCTTGGAGCAAAAGGAGGGGGAGATTTGATAAGAGGTGTACAAGATTTAGATAATATAAACAAAGAAAAGCTGTTCCCATTAGTAGATGGTACAAGGACTAGGTATCGTCTTGGGCAAGGGTACAGGGGCAAAGTGAGGAAGAACTTTTTTCCTTTAAAAACTGCAATGAGGGGTAATGAACAGGAACTCATTGCCCACGAGGATGCTGGAAGCAGAGACAATCAATTATTTCAGACGGAAACTGGATGGGCAATAGACTTGCAGAGGGTCAGAGTGGGGGAATGAGCTAACGGGAGTGTTCTGCAGAGCGCTGGCCTAGTCTCAAATGGGCTGAATTCCCTCTTTAAGACCATAACCCAAAGGAACAGAAGTAGGCCATCTGGCCCATTCAGCCTGCTCCCCCATCCATTTAGGTAATGATTGGTCTGATGTGATAATCCTCAACTCTACTTTCCCACCCTATCCCCATAAACCCTTGATTCCCTCACTGATTAAAAATGTCTATCCCAGCCTTGATCATACTTACCGACCCAGCCTCCACAGTAAATAATTCCAGAGATTCCCGAGAGAAGAAATTCCTCCTCATCTCGGTGTCAAATGGGCGACCACTTACACCGAGATAATACCCTCTGGTCCCAGACACTTCCACAAGGTGAAATAATCCCTCAGCGTCTACCCCGTCAAAGTCGTTCGCCCCCCCCCCCCCACAAAAGATTTCTATACGTCTCATTAAGGTCGCCTCTCATTCTTCTAAACTCTAAATGAATACAGACCCAACCTACTCAACCTCTCGTCATAAGAAAATCCCTCCATACCCAGGATCAACCTTGTTGAACCTTCTCTGGGCTGCCTCCAATGTCAGTACATCTTTCCTTAGAAATTCCTTCTGTGCAACAATGATTTTATTTTTTTTTTTAATTTAGAGTACCCAATTCATTTTTTCCAATTAAGAGGCAATTTAGCGTGGTCAATTCACCAACCTTGCACATCTTTGGGTTGTGGGAGCGAAACCCACGCAAACACGGGGAGAATGTGCAAACTCCACACAGACAGTGACCCAGAGCCGGGATCGAACCTGGGACCTCGGTGCCGTGAGGCAACGGGGCTAACCCACTGCGCCACCGTGCTGCCCCAACAATCATTTTATGACATCAAATAATTATGCATTTCACAAAATGCACAAAACCACAGGCTTGGAGTGAGAGATATAAATAAAATGGAATGTGGATAGGTTTAGTTGAAGTTGGGTGTTCTTGTCAAACATGTATAGGCCACGGGGATTAAATGGCCTGATATTGGTGGGTTTGCAATACTCTTATTGATCACAATATAACTCACGTTCCCCTGTCATTACTGCTTCAATTAACACACGGCTCTTGGTTATTCCCAGTTAGAAAGTGTGATGAAAGGCCTTTGATCGGGCAGAGTGGGGGTACTTGTGGGAGGTGCTGAAGAGGTTCGGGTTTGGGGAGGGGTTCATCAGGTGGGTCAGGTTGTTGTACGAGGCCCCGGTGGCGAGTGTGGCCACAAACAGAGGAGGTCTGAGTACTTTCGGCTGTATTGAGGGACGAGGCAAGGGTGTCCCCTGTCCCCCCTGCTCTTCGCATTGGCGATTGAGCCCCTGGCTATGACACTGAGGGAGTCGAGGAACTGGAGGGGGCTGGTGCGGGGCGGGGAGGAGCATAGGGTATCACTCTATGCGGACGACCTGCTACTTTATGTCGCGGACCCGGTTGGGGGGGGGGGAGATGCCCTAGGAAAGAGGATCCTCAGGGAGTTCGGGGAATTTTCAGGGTAGAAGCTCAACATGGGGAAGAGCGAGCTGTTCGTGGTTCACCCAGGAGAGGGGGATTGGTGAGCTCCCACTAAAAATGACGGAGAGGAGCTTTAGATATTTGGGGGTTGAGGTGAGGAGCTGGGGGGCCCTGCATAGACTTAATTACACGAGGCTGGTGGAGCAGGAGTTCAAGAGGTGGGATGCGCTATCAGTGAAGACGGTGCTCCCGAGGTTATTGTTTCTGTTCCAGTGCCTCCCCATTCTTATCCCGAAGGCCTTTTTTAGACGGGTCAATAAGAACATAAGAGCATAAGAACTAGGAGCAGGAGTAGGCCATCTGGCCCCTCGAGCCTGCTCCGCCATTCAATGAGATCAAGGCTGATCTTTTGTGGACTCAGCTCCACTTTCCGGCCCGAACACCATAACCCTTAATCCCTTTATTCTTCAAAAAACTATCCATCTTTACCTTAAAAACATGTAATGAAGGAGCTTCAACTGCTTCACTGGGCAAGGAATTCCATAGATTCACAACCCTTTGGGTGAAGAAGTTCCTCCTAAACTCAGTCCTAAATCTACTTCCCCTTATTTTGAGGCTATGTCCTATGTTCTGCTTTCACCCACCAGTGGAAACAACCTGCCCGCATCTATCCTATCTATTCCCTGCATAATTTTAAATGTTTCTATAAGATCCCCCCTCATCCTTCTAAATTCCAACGAGTACAGTCCCAGTCTACTCAACCTCTCCTCATAATCCAACCCCTTCAACTCTGGGATTAACCTAGTGAATCTCCTCTGCACACCCTCCAGTGCCAGTACGTCCTTTCTCAAGTAAGGAGACCAAAACTGAACACAATACTCCAGGTGTGGCCTCACTAACACCTTATACAATTGCAACATAACTTCCCTAGTCTTAAACTCCATCCCTCTAGCAATGAAGGACAAAATTCCATTTGCCTTCTTAATCACCTGTTGCACCTGTAAACCAACCTTCTGTGACTCATGCACTAGCACACCCAAGTCTCTCTGCACAGCGGCATGCTTTAATATTTTATCGTTTAAATAATAATCCCGTTTGCTGTTATTCCTACCAAAATGGATAACCTCACATTTGTCAACATTGTATTCCATCTGCCAGACCCTAGCCCATTCATGTAACCTGTCCAAATCCCTCTGCAGACTTCCGGTATCCTCTGCACTTTTCACTTTACCACTCATCTTAGTGTCATCTGCAAACAATAGGAGTATAACGGGGTTTGTATGGGCATGTGGGACTCCGAGGGTGAGAAGAGTATCCCTGGAGCAGAGCAGGGATTGGGGGGGGGGGGGGGGGGGGGGGGGGGGGGGGCTCTGGCGCTGCCCAATCTCTGTGGATACTACTGGGCCGCTAATGTGGTGATGGTGCGCAGGTGGGTGCTGGAGGGGGAGGGAGCGGCATGGAAGAGGCCGGAAACGACGTCTTGTGAGGGTACGAGTCTGGAGGCGCTGGCAACGGCGCCCCTGCCGCTCCCTGCAACGAGGTATACCACGAGCCCGGTGGTGGCGGCTACCCTCAAAATCTGGGGGCAGTGGAGGCGGCACAGGGGGGAGTTGGGGGCCTCGGTGTGGACCCCGATACGGGGAAACCATTGGTTTGTCCCGGGGAGGATAGATGGAGGGTTTGCGGGGTGGCACAGGGCAGGGATAAGGAGGTTGGTGGACCTATTCATGGATGGGAAGTTCACGAGCCTGGGCGAGCTGGAGGAGAGGTACGGGCTCCCCCTGGGAAACACCTTTAGGTACCTACAGGTAAGGGCGTTTGTTAGGCGGCAAGTGGTGGGATTTACGCTGCTGCCGCCATGCACGGTACAGGATAGGGTGCTCTCGGGGGTGTGGGTTGGAGAGGGGAAGATTTCGGCAATATACCAGGTGATGCAGGAGGAGGAGGAGGCCTCGGGGGAGGAGCTGAAAGGTAAGTGGGAGGAGGTGCTAGGGGAGATGATCGAGCAGGGGACTTGGGCAGATGCCCTAGGGAGAGTCAACTCTTCCTCTTCATGTGCGAGGCTTAGCCTCATACAGTTCAAGGTGTTGCATAGGGCACACATGACCGGGACCAAGATGAGCTGGTTTTTTGGGGGTGAGGACAGGTGTGTTAGGTGCTCAGGGAGCCTAGCAAACCACACCCATATGTTCTGGGCATGCCCAGCGCTGGAGGAATTTTGAAAGGGCGTAGCGAGGACGGTGTCGAGGGTGGTAGGGTCCAGGGTCAAACCGGGCTGAGGGTCCGCAATACTTGGGGTTGCAGAGGAGCCGGGAGTGCAGGAGGTGAAAGAGGCCGGTATTCTGTCCTTTGCGCCCCTGGTAGCCCGGCGGAGGATTCTTCTTCAGTGGAGGGATGCGAGGCCCCCAAACGTTGAGGCCTGGATCAATGACATGGCGGGGTTTATCAAATTGGAAAGGGTGAAATTTGCTTTGAGGGGGTCGTGCAGGGGTTTTTCCAAGCGGTGGCAACCGTTTCTAGACTTCCTGGCAGAACGGGTAGACAACGATCAGTGGCAGCAGCAACCCGGGGGGGGGGGGGGGGGGGGGGTTTATTTCAGTTTTGTTTCTATATATTGGAGGTTGTCTGGGTGTATATATTTGCTATGTGTTTGGCCGGGTGTTAATTTATTATTTTTGTTACTGAGTTTCCTTTACATTTGTTGCATTTTGTGCTTTATATTTTTGTTGTTGATATTTTGTGAAAACATTTTTTTTAAATGTAAGTGTGATGAATGTAAGAAATATTGGTATACATTATATTTATATCTGTTGCAGTAATATTAAAGAACCTAGGTTAACGTATCAGACTCTATCCGCTAAAGCTGCAATTAAGAGGTTGTAAAATATTGTTACTGTTGACCATTTACATGTTTACAAAGATATGCTCATGAAACTTGATGATTGTTGAAAATTCCCTGGAGTGTGTTTAGACTTGGGTAAGCTGGTCATGGGACACCCGAGTGGAATGAAGGTGATGTTAATAACGGGAGGAGCCAGGTCTATCTGTAGTTTTGTAATCTGCTAGCAGTTTTCAAGTTGAACAGCAGTTTTGCCAAATGCTGACATTGAGCAGGAGTTGGACAAAGAGTTGCAGGCTGTCCCTGAAAGAGTCTCTCTCTTCCTCCGAGCAGCCTTTCCTGGAAATCCTGAGCCATCTTAGATTAGGTGACAAAAAGCTTAGTTTTAAGGAGCATCTTAAAAGAGGAAAGTGAGGGAGATGCACAGAGAGGAGTTGGGAGGGAAATCCAGAGCTTGGGGCTGGATAACTGAAGGTACAGGCACCATTGATGGAGTTATTATTGCTGGGGATGCTCAAAAGTCCAGAATTAGATGCCTGCAGATATCCGAGGGCTGTGGGACTAGAGGAGATTACACAAATAGATAGAGAGGGGCTGAGGCAATGGAGGGATTTGAAAATAAAGATTTTAAAATCAAGACATTGCTTGACCAAGAGCCCGTGTAGCAGCAAGCACAGGAGTTAGGAAGACAGGGCCTAGTGCAAGTTTGGACATGAGCAGCAGCATTTTGGATGACCAGATAGATATCTGGTGAATTGGAATAGTCAAGCCCAAGGATAAAAAAAAGTATTAATGTCAACAGGTGAGTTGAGGCAGTGTCAATCTCAGGCGAATTTACACAGATGGCAATAGATGGTCTTTGCAATGGCATTGATAGGTGGTTTAAAGCTTGCCATAGGGTCGAATATGACTCAGGCTTGTCGTGTCCTCCACTGAGAGCAAACAGCTCAAGTCAAACAATGGGCCACACTATGGTAGCAAAATGCTAAATCTGGGAATTATTCCCTCAGCTATTTCCAAACCTTGTAGAATCTCCGCGACAGTAGCCAGATGATCATATAAACTCGTTTCACTCACACCAAGGAACATCCTCTATCTCAACAGAGTTAAAACCAAACTCAATCAAATTTGCTATCCCAATGCCGTGGCTGTTACATCAGATCAGAAGCTGGAAATTCTGCAGTAACATCTCACCTCCTGACTCCTTTCCATCACTTGCAAGGCACAAGTCTGGAGTGTGACAGAATACCGTCCATTTGTCTAGATGATCGCAGCCACAATACAAAGCTAGACACTATCGAGAAGCAAGCAGTGCCACCAGCTATGCATTTCATTTACTCGCCCAAACATCCATCCCCTCCACTGCCATGGCTGTAGCGTGGTCTATCTACTGGATTTTTGGGTGCCAGCGTCACTGAAAAACCCAGCAATTGTGAGCCGCTTTCTCAAACTGTTCTAGTCAATGTGGCGTAGGTGTATGCCAGTCTGAAGCCCTCACCCCAGCATGAGCATCTGAACTACTAAGAATTCAGGAAGGCTGCAATTGAATTTTTTGAAAAAGTTCTGATGAATATCCACTTAAGAAATAACAGTGCACACACTCGACATTGAATATCCAATAATTTCCACATGCAATTTTTAAAAACTATTGCGTCTTCCACAAAGACTACTTTTGAATAATTTAAATTCCTGCAATATGAACACAAGGGCACTTTATATCCCCAGTGGTATATCCTACCTCTCATTAGATGCATGACTCACAGATCACAATGGCATCCTTCAACGACAGCCCATAAACTGAAGATTGATTCTCTGAATCGCCACATTCCTAATAAAACTAAATAAAACTAATCCTCGATGAGGAAAAACAACATGTAATCTGGTCCCAGGCTCTCCATTTACAATTCTTGAACTACCCAATGACACTGCCCAGAAAACACAGTCACTCCCATCCTCAACAAGTATAGCACAGTCACTCAACTCTCCACACCCAAGTCCTGTAATCCAGCCCCTTTTTTGTTCTCAATTATCTTGTTGGCTTGCCCTGCTTCAAATGTGGTGGGTCTGAAGTTTTAGATTGGGATCTTAGATGCCTCCTGGTAAATCAAACCCACATTAGAATAATATTATGTTAGTACCAATGAACTTGCATTTATATAGCACCTTTTATGACCACAGGACATCAGAAGACCATAAGATGTAGGAGCAGAATTAGGACATTCACCTCATCGAGTCTGGTCCGCCAATCGATCATGGATCATATGTTTCTCATCCTCATTCTCCTGCCCTTCCCGCCATAACCCCTGATCCCCCTCATGAATCAAGAACCTACCTATCTCGGTCTTAAAGACATGCTGTGACTTTGCCTCCACAGCCTTCTGCGGCATTGAGTTCCAGATTCACCACTCTCTGGCTGAAGAAATTCCTCCTCATCTCAATTTTAAAGGATCATCTCTTCCTGACACACTTTGATCTAGAACTCTCCTGTGAAGCACCTCAAGATGTTCTATTACATTAAAGTTGCTATGTCAATTCAAGCTGTTGGCACTGACTGGCGGCTAAGCACGACTGCAGCGTAGTAATTGTCCCAGTTTAGGACACGTGGCAACAGGTTTGTGCACAGCAAGCTCCCACAAACAGCAGCGTGATAATAATCAGATCATCTGTTTTAACAACATTAGTTGAGGAATAAATATTGTCCAGGTCACAGAAAATAACTCCCCTGCTCCTCTTCCAAACGGCGTCACTGGATCTTTTACATCAACGTGATAGAGCAGCAAGGGCCTCACGGTCTTGTTTAAAAGGTGGAAACTCCGATAATGCAGTGCCACCTGAGTACTACATGTACTGTCGCTCTAGATTTTGTGATTAGGCTGCTGTCGTGGAAATTCTTAAAACACCAGGAATGAATCAAGTGATGCACGAAGATGACCCACAAGGACAAAAATCTGATCTTTCCCCCGCCCCCCCACCACTTTATTCTTTCATTGATGTGGGAATTACTGGAATGCCCCCCCCCCCCCCCAAGCCCACAAATGACCTTGAACTGAGTGGCTTGCCACACCATTTCAGTGGGGCAGCTATGGGTCGACCACATTACTGTGGGTCTGGAGTCACATGTAGGCCAGAACAGGGAAAACATGGCAGATTTCCTTTTCGAAAAAAAGGACATTAGTGAATCAGATGGGTTTTTATGACAATGGTTTTGTGGTCATCATTAGACTTTTCATCATGGTGGGATTTGAACCTTTGTTCCCAGAGCATTACTCTGGGCCCCTGGATTATTGGCCCAGTGACATTACCATTACATCACCATCTCCTGGCCAAGAGGTCCGTCACATGGCAATGACGGTTGATGGATTAGTTCACCAGTGTGTTGCAGCACAACACCACCCCATATTGGACAATTATCAAACTTAAAACTAATCTGAAGCAATAGTAATACTGCAGTAGACCACCTGGCATTTGTAAAAATTACCACAAAACTCAAAATTCTCAGAAAAATCCAGCTGGTTCAGAAATGTCTATAGAATCGGAAACCTGCCACTCTTACCTGCATTGACATATACACCAGCATGCTCGACGAGACTCTTAATTGCCTCAAGAGGCCCAGCAACCCACTCACGTCATGTCAAGACTGCTGACTGCAGCAATTCAAAAAGGCAACCCACTACCACTTAACGGCAACTAGGGATGGGTAATGAATGCCAACCATGCCAGCAGCAGCTACATCACAGGAGGGATCTGGTATTCCAAAAGCATTTGGCTAACAAACGCTTCTTCTCACTTCACATTGAAATCATTTGAAGTTCCTGGTACACCATGTACCAGCATAAAATACAGTGGAACAGTTAGCACCTGGCCCGAGTAGTTCATTAATTCATTAAGGCAACCATCACACTCGGACCTCCGCCTTGGCTTTAAATTAAATAAGCTAATTTTCAGTTCCAGTGGATGCTTGGAGTCAATGAACTATCCGATCCATCCACCATATATTTAACAGGGGCTTAGTGGTTTTGTTGAGTCCTGGGTTCAAATCCCACCAGGGGGAAAAATTAGAATTCTTTAAAAATCTGGAATTAAAAGCCTAATGATGACCATGAAACGATGAACCCATCTGGTTCACTAATATCCTTTAGGGAAGGAAATCAGACATCCTTACCTGTCTGGCCTACATGTGACTCCATATCCACAGCATGGAATTGAGAAAACAATGCTGGCCCAGCCAGCAACGCCCACATCCCATGGACAAATAAAAAATCTCACTGTGGAAGGCACAGAGTCACGAGTCATTTTTCAACAGCACAGAGGGAGACGATTCAACTCATTAAGTCCATGCTGGTTTGCCACTGAGCAATCCAGCTAGTCCCACTCCCCTGCATTAAAATCATGCCCCCACAAGTTTATTCCAAGTACCCATCCAATTTCCTAATGAAATAATCCATCATTTCTGCTTCCACCACCCAGTGTAAAAAAAGGTTTCTCCTCACATCCTTCCTCTATAGCTTTCCCAAAATCTTAAATCTGTGAATCCTTGTACCATCAGCTAATGAGTGTTTTTCCTGGTCTACCTTATCAATGCCAGCCATAGTCTTGTACACCTCAATCAAATATCCCCTCAACCAACTTTAATCCAAGGAGAGTCTCACCTTTTCCAATCTAACATTGCAATTAATCCCCCCACCCCTGCAATCCCTGGAACCATTCTTGTTAAATCTTTTCTGCACCCTGGCATCGTTCCAACTGTGGTGACCAGAGCTGGACATGATGCTCTAGTCAGGGTTTATCCAGAGCTTTCTAAAGATTCAGCATCACTTCGTTGTTTTTGTATTCAATTCCATCTATTTATGAAGACAGACCCCACTCTATGTCCTGCCACCTTCAAAGGTCAATGTACATTCACCCCAGGGCCCGCTGTTCCAGCTCACTGAGGAACCCAGCCATTAACTCGTCTCTGGTGTTAAAATCCGTCCATTCCACTAGCCTCCGTGTCCTGTTGCAAGCAATGAGCATCATCCTCACTGTTTGTCACTCATCCAAGTTTGAGATTGTCTGCATACTTTACAGTGTCCAACTGATATAAGCAATGGTCCTAGCATTGACCGTTGGGGAATACCACTGGTATTGACTGGTACCACAGCAATGGCTGGGTTCATCAGGTTGGAGAGGATGAAGTTTGCCCTGAGGGGGTCGGTACAGGGGTTCTTTTGGTGATGGCAGCTCTTTCTCGACTTCCTGGCGATGGGGTAGAGTGTGGTCGGTCTCAGCAGCAACCTGGGGGGGGGGGGGGGTGCTTGGGGATAGTTAGGGGGTTTGTTTTTGCGGCGGTGGGTTTGCTATGTTGTTATTTTCTTCTTTCTTGTATTGCTGTTGGTTTTTTGTTATTATTTATTTCGGGGGGCGAGTTCTTTTCTTGTGTTGGTGTGGAAACACGCCTCGTTTGTTTTAAATTGTGGGGAGAAAATTAGTTATTGAAAAGCTTGAATAAAAATTTTTTTTTTTTTTTAAAACCATCAGCACTAGATACTTCTGGCTGCAGAGGCACAAAGCTGGGATGCCCGCTGAGCCTGCTGCTGTTTGCTCTGGCAATCGAGCCACTGGTAATCGCCATCAGTTCAGCGAAGGGGTGGAGAGATGTACAAAGGAGAGACGGGTAGACAGAGAGCAGAGTCTCACTCTATGTGGATGACCTGCTCTTCTACACCTCGAACCCTTGGACCAGCATGGAAGGTATAACTCCTGAAGGAGTTTGGAGCCTTCTCGGGTTACAAGCTTAACCTGAGCAAGATCTTCCCTATGAACCCACAGTGGGGAAGGACAGAGCTAGGAGGACTGCAATCCAAACGGGCCCAGACAAAATCGGCTACCTGGGAATACAAATAGCCCACGACTGGACACGGATCCACAAGTGGACCTGACAATTCTGGTGGAGGAAGTCAAAAAGGACCTGCAGAGGTGGAGCTCACTCCCTCTCTCCCCGATAGGGAGAGTGCAGACAATCAAAATTAACGTGCTGCCCAGGGTCCTGTTCAGATTCCTCCCGATTGACATCCCCAAGGCCTTTTTCAACACAGTTGACAGATTAATCATGGCATTTGTGCGTGCGCATGTGCGAGGATTTGAGGGGGTGGGGGAGGAGGAGGAGAAAGAGCCCGAGGATCCAAGAGAGGGTCCTACAAAGGAGGAGAAATGAGGGAGGCCTGGCCCTCCCGAACCTACAGTTCTACCTTTAGGCAGCTAGAGCTGAAAAAGAGTACAGGGATGGGTCAAGTGTAGTAGATGAGGACGGAGGAGAGTTCCTGTGCAGGGACTTCCCTCAGAGCATTGGCCACAACCAGGTGGCCAGGTAGGTGCCTGAAACGCATTGCCGGTGGAGGTGGTAGAGGCGGGAACGACAGCGTCATTTAAAATGTATCTAGACAGATACATGAACGGGCAGGGAGCAGAGGGATACAGATCCTGAGAAAATAGGCGACAGTTTTAGATGGAGGATCTGGATCGGCGCAGGCTTGGAGGGCAGAAGGGCCTGCTCTTGTGCTGTAATTTTTCTTTCTTTGTTCTTTCAACTGTACTCCCATCCTCCGCTGGCCAAATATTCGAATAGCCAGGTGGTAGTAGCTACACTCCAAACATCCACATGTTCTGGTCTGTGCCCCAGACTTGTTGGGTCCAGGACATTCTTCTTTGAGGCCATGTCCAGGGTTGTGGGGGCGAGGGTGGAGCTGTATCCAAAAGTGGCAGATCAGCCAGAGCTCTTCATGGGAAGGGGAGGCGAATCCCTAGCCTTTGCCTCTCTGATCGCCCGCCAGAGAATCCTGTTTGGCTGGTGATCGGCAACACCACCCAAGGCTGCAGATTGGCTGTCCGACCTGGCGGAATTTCTCAGGCTGGAGAATTCGCCATCCGTGGTTTGGAATGGAGCTTCCACAGGATGTGGAAGGCGTTCACCAACTTGTTCCAAGACCTGTTGGTAGCCAGCAACCGATAAAGTAGCGGGGGGCTGACACACGGGGTTAGCCGCAAAACAAAGTTTTTCTTGGTCAGCCATACTGCAGAAGGCAACCGCCACAGGACCTCTTTTCCAAGCATAATCACATACCAATCCAATGGAAGTCCATGGTCACCAACACCCTCTTTGGCCTGGAGGAGGAGGAGATAATACCCCAAGTAGCACAATCTTACCTTTTCTTCTTTTAAATTGGAACTAAATGGACTCTGTCCTTGCCCCAAGGAAATTCTCTCTTTACAACACGACAATGTGTTCCCTAATCAGTAATTCTTTCATGGGATGTGGGCATTCTGGTAAGGCCAGCATTTGTTGACGATCACTAATTACCCTCAACCTAAGTGTGGTAAAGTAAACTGAACTAACTAGGCCATTTCAGAGTTAACCACATGGCTGTGGGTCTGGAGTCACATGTAAGCCAGACCGGGTTAGGACGGCACATTTCCTTCCCTAACTGATATTAATGAACCAGATGGCTTTTTATGACAATCAACGATAGTTTTATGGTTACCATTATTGAATCTAGCTTTTTATTGAATTTAACTTCCACTAGCCTCCATGGTGGTATTCAAACCCCCCCCCCCAAGAGCATTGTCCTAGGCCTCTGGATTACTAGTCCAGTGACACCCCATTTTTTTTTTCCATGAACGCTTTATGTCCTTGTATGTTAAGCATCAGCCATGTGAGCTCGGACTATTTTAGACTGAGCCGGGGGACGAGGCAGGGATGTCCACGCTCCCCACTATTATTTGCCTTGGGTGTGGAGCCATTGGCGATGGCACTGAGAGTGTCAAAGGGATGGGAGGGGCTAGTCCGGGGTGGGGGGTGTGTGTGTGTGGAGCACAGGATCTCGTTGCATGTGGACAACCTACTCCTGTATATTTCTGACCTGCTAATGGGGATGGGAGAGTTAATGCAGATCTTCGGGGAATTTGGCCAGTTCTCGGAGTATAAATAAATCTCTTATGTTCTTATGCCCAGTGAAGCAGTTGAGACTCCCTCATTAAATGTTTTTAATATAAAGATAGATAGTTTTTTGAAGAATAAAAGGGATTAAGGGTTATGGTTTTCGGGCCGGAAAGTGGAGCTGAGTCCACAAAAGATCAGCCATGATCTAATTGAATGGCGGAGCAGGCTCGAGGGGCCAGATGGCCTACTCCTGCTCCTAGTTCTTATGTTCTTATGTTCTTATTTAAATTTAATATGGGTAAAAGTGAGGTTTTTGTGATCCAGGCAAGGGGGCAGGAGAGGAGATTGGGGAGATGCCATTTGAAGTGGTGGGAGGAAGTTTTCGATAGTTGGGAATCCAGGTTGCACAGGAATGGGAGCAGTTACATTAATGAAATCTGACCCGGTTAGTTGAGCAAATGAAGGAGGACTTTGAGGTGGGACATGCTCCCGCTGTCACTGGAGGGGAGGGTACAGAACGTAAAGGTGACGGTTTTCCCGAGATTTTTGTTTGTTTTCCAGTATCTTCCTATTTTTATCCCAAAGGCCATTTTTAAGTGGGTTAATGCGGTGATCTGTGGGTTTGTGTGGGTGGGTAAAACCCCGCGAGGAAGGAAAGTGCTGTTGGGTAGTAGGGAAATGGTCGGTATGGGCGTGGGTGGAGGCAGCATCATGTAGGGGCACAGGTAACGGCACGTCTGCCACCCTCGTCGGCTCGGTACTCCACAAGCCCAGTGGTGGTGGCGCCTCAGAGTTTGGGAGCAATGACGGAAGCATATGGGAGTGGAGGGAGCATCGGTGTGGGCTCCAATTTGTGGCAATCACTGGTTTGTCCCAGGGATGGGGGTTTTGGAGGTGGAAGAGGGCAGGTATTGAGAGGCTGGGGGATCTGTTTATCGATGGGAGCTTTCCTTGTTATGAGGATTTGGAGGAGGAGTTTGATTTGCCGGGGTTTCGCTATCTGCAGGTGAGGGACAAAAGGCAGGTTTCAACCTTTCGCTTCTACATCCATAGGGGATACAGGATAAGGTAGTTTCAAAAACTGGGGTGGTGGAGGGGAAAGTCTTGAAAAATGATAAAGAGTTTATGGAGTGGGAGGGAATCCAGATAGGAGAGGTGAAGCGCAAATGGGAAGAGGAGCAAGAGGCGAGTCTATGGGAGGATGCTCTGAGTACAGTCATCATGTGCCTGGCTCAGCTTGATACAATTCAAGGTGGTTCATCGGGCACATATGATGATGACCCGGATGAGCGGTTTTTTTGGTGTAAAGGACCGGTGTGTGAGGTGTGCAGGAGGGCCAGTAAATCATATCCACGTGTTTTGGGCATGTCCAAAGCCAAAGGGATTCTGGCAGTGATTTGTCAATGTCATGTCCACGGTGCTAAAAACGAGGGTAGCGCCGAGTCCAGAGGTGACGATCTTTGGAGTGTTGGAAGACCCAGGGGTCCAGGGGGCGAGAGAGGCTGACGTTTGGCTTTTGCCTCCTTTGTAGCCCAGAGACGGATCTTATTGGTGTGGAGGGACTCTGAGCTCCCAAAATCAGGGGTTTGGGTTAGTGACATGGCCGGGTTTCTCAAACTTGAGAAAATTAAGTACGCCCTGAGGGGATCAATGTTAGGATTCGTCTGGAGGTGGCAGCCGTTTATCGACTTCTTCGGGAAAAGCTAAACTGTTAGCAGATACAATAAGGGGGGCGCGGTGGGTTAGGGAATGAGGGGCTAGTGGGGAGTTAGTTTAATTTAGGCGGGATCACTGAGAGGAGATGGAGGGGCTTGGGAATTGTGCGTATCAGCTATGTTGGCTGGGGGGTGTTACGTTACGCACTGAATTATGTTTACCGTTGTATCTTTTGTTGCGACAAAACCATAAATGCCTTAATAAAATGTTTGTTAAAAAAAGCACCCAGCCACAACATTATATTCTCACATTGCTGTGTAACTCACCAATATTATTCACCACTTAGTGCATTTATGTACACGCGTTGTAAACCTGTCCTTGCATTCCTTGTAGCCTGTCTCACTCTGTTCCTATCTAATATGGTACTACTTTCGACGGCACGGTGGCACAGTAGTTAGCACTGCGGCCTCTCAGCACCAGGGACCTAGGTTCAATTCCGACCTTGGGTGGTTGACTGTGGGGAGTTTGCACATTCTCCCCGTGTCTGCGTGCGTTTCCTCCCACAGTCCAAAGATGTGCATCAGCTGGATTGGCCATGCTAACTTGCCCAATAGTGTCCCGTGATACGTGCAAGTTAGGGGCAGCGGGCCTAGGTAGACTGCTCTTGTGGAAGGGGTCAGTGCAGATTCAATGGCCTCCTTCTACACTGGAGGGATTCCATTATTCTCTAGTCCTGTCCAACACTCACATTCTGCACCTTATTCCTCTGCTATAGCCTGATGTCCATCAACCCCGCCATCATGATTTTTGAAAGGCGATTTGGTTATGGAGATAACCGAATGAAATCAGAGCCTAATTTGAATACATTAGAGAAAGTTGTTACGTTCTATTATTCTGTTCCATTGCCGCTTTAAAAACAACCAAAATTCGGAATATCTCACGGTTATCAAAGCATGTTGGAAATCCCCACGCCTTTTAAAGGCTAGGGTCGATAGACTTTAAATGGAAAGTAAAAACAATCATAGCTACAATCATCAGCCTTTTCAGGGAGTGTAATGGGTTTCCGTGCGAGCCCTCCAAATCCAGTTCAACCCCGACCAGAGCAAGCGAGGAAATGGAACTGGAAAAGGTGGGGTCGAGGAAGATCTTGTCCCATTTCTGCCCTTCAGATGGCAGGCACTTCAACACCATGAGCAGTTTGGGGGGTTAATTAATTGCCTTCTTCCCCCGTATTTTTTTAAAAATGAAATGTGATCTATGGACACCCGAGCCGTTCATCAAGGCTGAAATTGTGAAATACAAGTTAAGATTGTGATATTTAAAACTTTGCGGGCTTTTACTAACGGGGTACTAACAAAATCCCCCGCCACCTCCCCACCCGTAGGACTATTCATGAGCACAATTGAACCACTGCTAAGTTTAGGTTTCATTTCCTTTTTAAGAGCTCGAGGTCTCTGGTGCAAAAAAAAGTGTTCCAAAGGTTCACTCCAGTTGATCTCCCGTGCTCGAACTCGCCGGAACTGTACACGACTGACCAGGAGGATTAACCGAAATGTCTTTTTAAAAACACACACGGGGCTTATTCCGACCAACAAAACTTAGGCTAATTCTCCACCGGCTTTCAACTTGCACAAGGAAACAGGAGTTGCCACTAACTCAGCCCACCCCCCAGATCGCAGTCAGCCACTCCTGCCTCTGCCTGTCTCTATCTGCATTGCAGGGCCCCGAGCAGCGATGGTGAATCCATGGGCGTTTTTTTTCCCTCCCTCTTTTAAAGTTCATGGCTTCCCCTCCTCCTCCTCGAATCTTACCTATTTCGCTGGGTGGAAGGGTGACTGGTCAAACCCGTCAGTAGGTCCGGACTCAAATGTCCCGGTTTCTAGGCGAACGCTTTGGCCATCGGTTACTCATTCGGGGCGGGGCTGTTATCCCCCACCCCGGCCGGCCTTGGGCCGGGTGAGAAGCAGACTCGAGACACGGGAGGTGTTCTCTCCCTCCCCCCCCCCCCCCCCCCGGGGGGGCCCCGGGATACACGGCGTTCGAATGGAACACACTGGATACACGGCGTTCCAATGGAACACAATGTATCGAAGCTGACAATGCCGCGTGTGAATTTCACATCCACAACTTCAACTCTCTGCTAAAAGCCCCTTCGCATCAACCAACCTTCCCCCTCCCAACGCACTTCTTACTGTTCACGGTTAAATCCTTTCCTAGATGAATCGAAAGCGCTCACCCGCAAAACTCTTCTCGCCCTGGTTTGGATTGGCCGGGTTCCTTAAAACGAAGGAAGAATTGCTCGGGAGTCCTCCTCGCCTGCAAAGCAACCTCGCTCTCTCGCCTTTCGCTGTTCTGTTGGGTCCGTCCCTCTTTGTCGCGGTCGGTTGTGGCAGATAAGCAAACATTTGAGTACGTGGGAAGGGAAGGGAGCCGGTGGGTGTCTGTTGGTTAGGGGGGTGGTGAGCAGTATTTTTTTTTAAATGTGGAAGGGCGGGTCAACGTGAAATGAATTCCCACTGGGCTGGGCCACGCAGTGAAACTGACCAGGGCGTTTTGTCAATTTCACACAGCCCGGTTCCTTTCTAACAGGACACAGTGCTCACAAAAATCACACCAGACTGCCGATTGCTGTGTGCAGTGTATCGCGGTGTGGTCTGGTCCCTTTAAAACTTTAAATTTTCCCCCAGCAATAAATCATATCATTTTTTAATTTAAAAAAACAAATTAAGTCCACATGACTGTTCTTCTGACGTCAGCAGGTAACTGGCGTTTCCTGGATGTTTTTTTTTAAAGATTGCGCTGAATGTTCAGGGAATTTACCATCTTCTTGTAACGTCACAGTCTGGGTTTAAAATGAGAGGTGAAGGCCGTGGGCTCCCGCTGTATCTGGCCGCCTCTCTCTTTCTGTCCGTGGGCAATTGGAAGTGGCGAGTGCCCCCAATGAGAATGTGACACAACTGCAACCGCCCAAATACACCCAGCTCAATAATTCACAGCATGGAGATGATTTTTTTTGGGGGGTGGCAAACGTTCTTCCTGAAATTTCGTTTACCACGTGTCGGTATCAATAAATAGCAGTTTCTGCGTGAACTGGCTTTAAAAAATAAAGTATGCAGTTATACAGATGAGGAATGTAAGAAATGCAGCCAGCTCCCGCTCTATCTGGTCGCCTTTCTCTGTCCGTGGGCAATTGGCAATCACGTGGGTTGGCTGAAATCGACATTTCTTCACTTGAAATACAATGTGGTTTAAACTGGCTGTATTTAAAATGAAACCAAACTACCCCGCCCCCACACACACACACAAACAATTCTTAGGTGGATGTACCTCAAGAATGCAGTGTCTCTTTTTTAAACTTTGGGAGGAGTGAAGCTTTTTTTTATCCATTCGAGGGGTGTGACTGGATACACCAGCATTTGTTGCCCATCGCTAATTGCCCTTCAGATGGTGGTGGTGAGCTGCTTTCTTTAACCGCTGCAGTCCATGTGCAAGTTTACTCTCATAATCTTTCTTACTCTTTATAGCTTTTTTAGTAGTTTTCTGTTGCCCCCTAAAGATTTCCCAGTCCTCCAGTCTCCCACTAATCTTTGCCACTTTGTATGCTTTTTCCTTCAATTTGATACTCTCCCTTATTTCCTTAGGTATCCACGGTCGATTTTCCCTCTTTCTACCGTCCTTCCTTTTTGTTGGAATAAACCTTTGCTGAGCACTGAAAAATTGCTTGGAAGTTTCTCCACTGTTCCTCAACTGTTCCACCATAAAGTCTTAGCTCCCAGTCTACCTTAGCTAGTTCTTTTCTCACCCCATTGTAAACTCCTTTCTTTAAGCGCAAAACACTAGTATTTTATTTTACCTTCTCACCCTCCATCTGTATTTTAAATTCCACCATATTGTGATCTCTCCTTCCGAGAGGACCCCCAACTATGAGATCATGAATCAATCCTGTCTTATTACACAGGACAAGATCTAGGACCGCTTGTTCCCTCGTAGGTTCCATTACATACTGTTCTAGGAAACTATCGCGGATACATTCTATAAACTCCTCCTCAAAGTTGCCTTGACCGACCTGGTTAAATCAATCGACATGTAGATTAAAATCCCCCATGATAACTGCTGTACCATTTCCAAATGCATCAGTTATTTCTTTGTTTATTGCCTTCCCCACCATAACGTTACTGTTTGGTGGCATATAGACTACTCCTATCAGTGACTTTTTCACCTTACTATTCCTGATTTCCACCCAAGTGGATTCAACCTTATCCTCCATAGCACCGATGTCATCCCTTACTATTGCCCGGATGTCATCCTTAAATAACAGAGCTACATCACCTCCCTTACCATCCACTCTGTCCTTCCGAATAGTTTTATACCGTCGGATATTTAACTCCCAGTCGTGACCATCCTTTAACCATGTTTCAGTAATGGCCACTAAATCATAGTCATTCACGATGATTTGCGCCATCAACTCATAAATCCATGCAGACTGTACCACTGTTTTCTAAGTACTCTACAATAAAATCTTTGATAATGGATTATAAAATTTCCCTCACTACCAGCATCAGGCTTACTGGTCTATAATTCCCTGTCTTCTCTCTTTCGAAATAGTGAATTTACATTAGCTACCCTCCAATCTGCAGGAACTGTTCCAGAGTCTATAGAATCCTGGAAGATGACCACCAATGCATCCACTATTTTTAGAGCTACTCCTTAAATACTGTAGGATGATGATCAGGCCCTGGGGATTCATCAACTTTCAATCCCATCAATTTCCCCAACACCTTTCCTCTACTAATATTGATCTCCTTTAGTTACTCCCTCTCACTAAACCCTGCGTTCCCCAACATTCCTCGTATCTGATTTGTGTCCTCATTTGTGAAGACAGAACTAAAGTATGTGTTTAGTTGGTCAGCCATTTCTTTGTCCCCATTATAAATTCCCCTGTTTATGACTGTAAGGGACCTACATTTGTCTTCACCAATCTTTTTCTCGTCATAATAATGGCTTATTGTCACAAGTAGGCTTCAATTAAGTTACTGTGAAAAGCCCCAAGTCGCCACATTCCGGCGCCTGTTCGGGGAGGCTAGTACGGGAATTGCACCCGTGCTACTGGCATTGTTCTGCATTACAAGCCAGCTGTTTAGCCCACTGTGCTAAACCAGCCCCTGTCACGTAGCTATAAAGAAGCTAAATGGTATGCTGCCTTCATTATGAGAAGATTCGCGTGCGGGAGCAGGGAAGTGTTGTTGCAATTATACAGGGCCTTGGTGAGGCTGCACCTGGACTATTGTGTGCAATTTTTGGTTTCCTTCTCTGAGGAAGGATGTTCTTGCTATCGAGGGAGTGCAGCAAAGGTTCACCTCACTGATTCCTGGGATGGCGGGACTGATGTATGAGGAGATATTGAATTAGTTAGGATTTTATTTGTTGGAGTTCAGAAGAATGAGGGGGAATCTCTGAGAAACCTATAAAATTCTAACAGGACTGGACAGGGTAGATGCAGGAAGGATGTTCCCAATGGTGGGTATGTCCAAAACCAGGGGTCACTGTCTGAAGATACAGGTTAGATAGACCATTTAGGACAGAGATAAGGAGAAATGTCTTCACCCAGAGAGTGGTGAACCTGTGGAATTTGTTACACAGGAAGTAGTTGAGGCCAACACATTGTATGTTTTTAAGGAGCAGTTCGATATAGCAAACGAGATCAAAGGATATCGGGGGGAAGGCAGGGTTTGGCTATTGAGTTGGATGATCAGCCATAATCGTAATGAATGGCAGAGCTGGCTCGAAGGGCCAAATGGCCTCTTTCTGCTCCTATTTTCTATGTTTCCCTTTGGTACCCGGGCACCTCGGCACTGCCAGACTTGGACCTTGGCACCCTGGAAGTGCCATGCTGGCATTGCTAAAGTGCCCAGTTACACTTCCTGGGACGCGCTACCGCTTTTGTTCGTTTGCATTGCCAACTGAGCCAGACTGTTTGAAGAGATGTGATATGGGGCGGTCCAATGTGTTCATTCATCTGCATGAACCCAAGAAATTCCTCACTAGTGAAGGGGCACCGTTATCAAAGACACGTACCTCCGGAATATCATGGATGCTGAATGAATGGCGTAGCTTCTCTGTGGTGGCTCGCAAAGTGGGGGAAGGCATCCGGTATACGTCCACCCACTTTGAATGGACATCAATTAGTAGCAGAAAGATCGACCCCAGGACGGGCCCGGCGAAGTCAGCATCTAATCACACCCAAGGTCACCCTGGCCACTTGCAGAGGTGGAGCGAGGCTGATAGTGGGAGTTTGTGATGCTCTTGGCACACCGCACACTGCTGCACCAACCGCTTAATATCCACCAACCACTTAATATCCACCGACCGCTTAATATCACCATCAATGAACAAAGACAAGTACAGCAGAGGATCAGGCCCTTCGGCCCTTCAAGTCTGTGCCGACCATGCTGACTGTCTAACCTAATAGCTTCTACACTTCCGGACTCCTATTCATGTATTTTTCAAGATTCTCCTTAAACGTCACTATCGTACCTGCTTCCACTACCACTTCCTCCGGCAGCGTGTTCCAGGCGTTCTGTATAAAAATCTTCCCTCGCACATCTCCTCGAAACTTTGCCCCTCACACCTTAAACCTATGTCCTCTAGTAATTGACTCTTCTACCCCGGGAAAAAGCTTCTGACTATCTACTCTGTCCACACTTCTCATAATTTTGTAAATTTCTATCAGGTCGCCCCTCAACCTCCGACGTTCCAGTGAGAGCAAACCGAGTTTATCCAACCTCTCCTCACAGCTAATGCCCTCCATGCCAAGCAATATCCTGGTAAACCAAGGTTTTTCAAAGTCAGGGTCGCGGGCAGGTGTCGGGAGGGTCATGGAGTGGTTGGCTGTGGCTGATCACGGGGAAAAGTGCCCAAAGGCCCTGACCCACTTTTAAGAATGCCGGCCACGGACAGTACCCGATTAGCTGCAGCGTTCGAGTGGGCGGGGAGGCACAAGGCTGGGCTGTGTGCTGGGGGGGTGGAGACAGGGGCTGATGGGCAGCCAGTTGGGTTGCGCGATGCTAATAGTGGTGGTCTCAGCTTAGAGCTCTGCTCTGCGGCTTTCCCTCTACTTGCTGTTCAGCTCGTCCCTCGCCACCAATCAGCAGTATGTGACCTGCGGCTCTATCACCAAGCTGCTCACCAGCCGGCACAACGTCCGCTTGCACTCCCACAACTTGAAGTACGGGTCGAGAAGTGGTCAGCAGTCTGTGACTGGGGTGGATGCAGCTACTGGATAGTGTGAGGGAAGCCAGGCCAGGTTTATCAGTGAGGAATACCGATCAAATGAGGCCCCTCAATACGGCTGACACATGTCAACGCTGGAAGAAACCTACATAATCATCACTTTGTGTCGCAACTCTCTAGAAACAAGGAAGTATGTGCTTTTCTTGTGAATGGCGAAGGAGATGACTTGAATGTTTGGATAGGTCAATGCAATGGAAACAGTAAGAAATATTATAACATTTTGTGTGTTTGACAAGTTACATCATCTCATCTAAAGTAATAGTTTGTAAAGTAAAAACAAGATTTAACTTTTTTCTATACTGGTTTAAATTTCTAAAGAAATCGGGAATACATTTGAAACAACGTTTGTGGGTAAATGTAAGGATGTGCATGTTCACCTGAAATTGCTTTACTTTTCAATTTTCGGTAGTAAAAAGTCATAAACTTGCAAAAATTAGGTATTGGAAATAAAGTTTCAAAGTAAAAAAGAAATGAATACCTGCTTTGGGTGCAAAATCACAGAGGAGAAATTATTCAATTTTGTATCTGCCAGCAAGCAAGCACACGTGAACAGGCATATGTGAAGAACTGAAGATGGGTTATTTTGTAATCAGGACGTGAGGGCCAGAGACACAACAAGCGAGTATCTCACAACTGAATCTGGAGAGAGCTGCACAGGAGAGTTCATGTCAAGACAAAGCAATACTAGTGTTATTACTAGTGTTAGCTCTGTGCAGAGCTCCAGAACCTCTGGTGAACAACCCATTAAGAAGAAACTGAAATCGGGGACAAAGCAGCATGAAGATGATTTCTTGTGGTATGGCTTTGTTAATTGTGCCAATGCAAATCAGGATGCAAAGCCCATGTGCGTTATATGCAGGGAAGTACTGGCAAATGAAAATTTAAAACCCTCAAAACTTTAAAGGCATTGAGAACAAACCTCTTGATTTTTTTCAAAAGATGCAGTGAGAACTTAAATCGCCAGTTGAAGTTATTAGCTGAAATGTAACAATGAATGACAAAGCAAGTGAGATTGTGATGACCAAGCAGGCTCACCTGTTGCATTAAAGGTAAGCAATAATGATGTGTTACGACGGTCAACCAGAGTGGGTCGCTAAGGTCGGCCCGCATGGGTCGCTAAGCTTGGCTGCCGTTCGTCGTGAAGGTCGGCCGCCTTGGGTCCCGAAGGTCGGGTTGTTGGTAAAAATGGGTCCCCAGAAAAAAATGTTTGAAAACACTGTTGTAAACCATCAAATCCTGGCCACCACACGTAGCTCCTGGAGAGTATCTTCATTTTGGACACCCCCGGATGTCCATTATGCAGATCCTGTAGAGTGGTTTTTCGGCCTTGCCTCAGGACTATCACACAAACTCCCCACAGGAGACTGAAGCCTTCAACACAAAGCTTCTGTTGCTTGGTTGTGAATGCTCGCTGTTCTTCAGGATGTTTGCAATGAAGTTCCCCACGTAGGACGACGTGGCATAATTTTGCCAACGTCATTTTAAGTCCACGCACAAATTTGTGAGTCCGTGATAGGCAACGTGTCCATAACACTGACTGCCAACACAACTTTGTCTGCTACTAGCAGGAATGTGAGGGCGTAAAGGCAATGGGAGGTGGCTAATGGCAACTGCAATCTGTGCACCCGGGTGATACTCGTAAGTATATTCAAACGCTGCCAACAACAATGCCATCGTCAGGTCCTGGCCGAGGCTGTCGATTGTATCATTTTGATTTCTTTGAAAAGCCAAAGTAAGGGCTTGTGGTCGCTGATAATTGCGAAATGATGTCCATAGACGGACTGATGAAACTTTTTTTTTTAATAAACAATTTTATTGAGGTAGTTTTTGGTTTTATAAACAGTTACAGACATCATCAGAAAGGAAGCAAAAAAGGCAAAAATGTGCAAACATCCACGTACTTTCAATACTTCCACCGTAACATATTGCACAAGCCCGCTCCCCTCCCACCGGTACTACCCGCCATATTTTCCCTCCTACTCTACTCTACCCCCCCCCCCTCCCCCCCCCCCCCTGCTGACGCTCACTCTCCCGCAAAGAAGTCAATAAATGGTTGCCACCTCCGGGTGAACCCCTGCACAGATCCCCTCAAGGCGAACTTAATTTTTTCCATCCCCAGGAAACTCAACATGTCCGCAAGCCACCACTCAGTCTTCGGGGGCTTTGAGTCCCTCCACGCCAATAATATTCGTCGCCGGGCTATCAGGGAAGCAAAGGCCAGCACATCGGCCTCTTTCTCCCCCTGGACGCCCGGGTCTTCCGAAACCCCAAAAATTGCCACCCCTGGACTCATCACCACCCTTGTTTTTAGCACCTGGGACATGACCCCCGCAAATCCCTCCCAGTACCCCCTCAGCTCAGGGCATGCCCAAAACATGTGAACATGGTTCGCTGGTCCTCCCGCGCACCTAGCGCATTTGTCCTCTATCCCGAAAAATTTGCTCATCCGAGCCACCGTCATATGGGCCCGGTGAACGACCTTAAATTGGATCAGCCCGAGCCTAGCACATGTCGCGGTCGAGTTTACCCTACTCAGGGCCTCTGCCCACAGCCCATCCTCCATTTCCCGGCCTATCTACTCCTCCCATTTAAGTTTCAGTTCCTCTGTCTGGGACCCTTCCTCCCTCATGAGCACCTTATATATACCCGAGACACTACCCTCCCCTTCTTCCCTCCTAGAGACTATTCTGTCGAGGATCTCCATTGGTGGGAGGCGCGGGAAAGATGAGACCTGTCTACGAACAAAGTCCCGCAACTGTAGGTATCTAAAATCATTTCCCCTTACCAACCAAATTTCTCCTCCAAGCTCCTCAAACTTGCGAAGCTCCCTTCCAGGAACATATCACCCACCCTTCCCGCCCCCGCCCGCCGCCATACTCGGAACCCCGCATCCATACTGCCGGGGGCAAACCGATGGTTGTCGCAGATTGGCGCCCAGACAGATGCCCCCATCTCCCCCACATGCCTCCTCCACTGGCCCCATATCCGCAGGGTCACCAACCACTACCGGGCTGGTGGTGTACTTGGCCGGCGGCAGTGGTAGAGGAGCCGTGACCAGGGCTTCCAAACTGGAGCCCCTGCACGAAGCCGCCTCCACCCACTCCCAAATAGACCCCGTACCCACCATCCACTTCCTTATCATAGCGATGTTGGCTGCCCAGTAATAATTGACCAGACTCGGCAAAGCCAGCCCTCCCTCGCTGCGGTTCCTCTCCAACATCGCCTTCTTCACCCGCGGAGACTTTCCCGCCCAGACAAAGCTCATGATCAGCCCGTTAACTCTTTTGAAGAAGGACTATGGGATAAAGATCGGGAGGCACTGAAAAATAAACAAAAATCGAGGGAGGATTGTCATCTTTACAGTCTGCACCCTCCCTGCCAGCGACAGCGGGAGTGCATCCCATCTCCGAAACTCTCCCTTCATTTGCTCCACCACCCTGGCCAAATTTAACTTATGCAGCCTGCCCCAGTCTCGTGCCACCTGGATTCCCAAATACCGGAAATTTTCCTCAACTAGCCTAAACGGTAGCCCTCTCAATCTGTTCTCCTGGCCCCTTGCCTGGACCACAAACATTTCACTCTTGACCGTATTTAATTTGTATCCTGAGAACTGGCCGAACTCCCTCAGCATTCCCAGTATAGTTCCCATCCCGGCACTGGGTCCGACACGTACAGGAGCAGGTCGTCTGCATAAAGCGAAACCCTGTGTTCAACCCCGCCCCTCACCATCCCCTTCCAACCCTCTGCGGCTCTCAGCGCAATCGCCAGCGGCTCTATGTCCAGCGCAAACAGCAGTGGGGAGAGCGGGCAGCCCTGCCTGGTCCCTCGGTACAACCTAAAGTACTCCGACACTTCTCTGTTGGTCCTGACGCTGGCCCTCGGGGCCTGATATAATAATTTGATCCAATCCACCAATCCCTCCCCAAACCCAAACCGTCCGAGCACCTCCCATAGATAATCCCACTCCACCCGGTCAAAGGCCTTCTCGGCGTCCATTGCCACCACTACCTCCACCTCTCTACCCGCCGGGGGCATCATTATCACATTGAGCAATCTCCTCAGATTGGCCGGCAGCTGCCTACCTTTCACGAACCCCGTTTGATCCTCCCCAATCACCTCCGGTACACAGTCCTCCATTCTACCCGCCAGTACCTTTGCCAGGAGCTTGGCGTCTACATTAATCAGGGAGATTGGCCTGTAGGACCCGCACACCTCCGGGTCTTTACCACGCTTCAATATCAGAGATATGGTGGCTTGTGACATTGTCGGCGGCAGGGTCCCTCTGTCCCTTGCCTCATTGAAAACCCTCCCCAAGACCGGGCCCACCAGCTCAGAGAACTTCCTATAAAACTCTACTGGGTATCCATCCGGCCCCGGGGACTTCCCCGACTGCATGGCCTTTAGACCCCCCAATACCTCCTCTACTCTAATCGGGGCCCCCAGCTCTTCCACTCGCCCCCCCCCCCCCCCCCCCCCCCCAAGTGTTGGGAATGTTAACCCGTCCAGAAACCTTTTCATCCCCTCCGGTTCTTCCGGCGGCTCTGAAGTATACAGCTTACGATAGAAGTCCCGGAATACCCTATTCAATTCTGCCGGGTCCTCCACTTTGCGCCCCCCCTCGTCCCTCACTCTACCTATTTCCCTGGCCGCCTCCCTCCTCCTGAGTTGCTGCGCTAACAGTCTGCTAGCCTTTTCCCCATACTCGTACACCACTCCCCTCGCCTTCCTAAGCTGTTCCACGGCCCTGCTCGTGGATAGTGCCCCCCAGTTCCGCCTGTAGCCTCTGCCTCTCCCTGAGTAAAACCTCCCCCGGGGACTCCGCGTGCTCTTCATCTATCCGACCCATTTCCCTGACCAATCTATCCATCTCTGCCCGGTCTGCCTTGGCTCTGTGGGCCCCAATTGAAATCAGCTCCCCCCCGCTCTACTGCCTTTAGCGCCTCCCACACGGTCGCCGCTGAGACCTCCCCAGTGTCATTCACCTGCAGGTAATTTTTTATACATTTCCGAAGCCTCTCGCAGATCCCCTCCTCCGACAGCAGTCCCACATCTAGCCTCCATTGCGGGCGTTGATAACTCGCTCCCCCGAACTGCAGGTCCACCCAATGCGGGGCATGGTCTGAAATGGTAATTGCTGAGTATTCCGTGTTCTTTACCTCCCCCATACAGTCCCTGCTTAGTACAAAGAAATCTATCCTAGAATATACTTTATGGACGTGCGAGTAAAACGAGTAGCCCCTTCCTGTAGGCTGTCCCTCTCTCCAGGGGTCCACTGCCCCCATTTGCTCCATAAACCCTTTCAGCTCCCTTGCCATTGTTGAGAGTCTACCCGTTCTGGGACACGACCGATCCAAAGTCGGGTCAAGGACCATGTTAAAGTCCCCTCCCATTATTAGTCTGCGAGAATCCAGTTCCGGGATCTTCCCCATCACTCTTTTAATGAAGTCCACGTCATCCCAGTTCGGGGCATATATATTCACCAGCACCACTCTTCTCCCCTCCAGTCTAACCCGTATACAGTAAACAAATGACTATGAGACTCAGTTTATAAAACAGAACAATATTTATTCACGCGCACACAATAGTTATGGTAATTCAATCACACACTCCCAATCATAGGTTACACTATACATCAATAGTTCCAAGATCTTAACTGAAGCTGGCAGCGACCGACAAGTGCTAGGCCTGTTATCTGTAGTTCTGGTCTTGTAGTCCTCTGTTAGTTTGATGCACTACCAATTACGCAAAGGCGAGAGTAGGGCGTAATCGAGGCTTTATTACACTGAGATATGTGGCCTCCTACAGCAGCTAACGAAGTGGCTACTGTGCGGGGAGCACACATATTTATACTCCGCCTACTGGGCGGAGCCAGCAGCAGGGATCTACCCCCGTACCTGTAGTACATGGGCCTTACCGTAAATCACCTATAACAACATCCTCTAGATGCAATATATACATCAGTGGTGACTACCACATTCACCCTCTGTTAAAAATGAGTCTGGCGGGGGTGGTGGAGAACTATTTACAGGAAATTGTGTTTTAAAAGTACAGTTAAAATTATAAATTCAGGCGGTCCGGTGCCTTAATCTGTTGTAAAGAGCGCCGTAGTGTTGGTGGTGACTCCTGTGTCGGTTTGGTCTTCGGTGACTCCGGGTGCGTGTTGAAATCCTCTTCATCCTCGGCTGTGGGCAAGGGGAGGGCGGAGTGTCCCGGAGCGGGGGCTGCGATGGGGTGCGCCGGGGGAAGGGTGCGCCTGGGGAAGGGAGGGTGGCGCCGGGTCGGAAGGGGTGTGTGCGGGGAACCAGCTGGTGCCAGGTCCCTGAGGGAGACTGTGTCTTGGCGGTTGTCGGGGTACGATACGTAAGCGTACCGCGGGTTGGCGTGAAGTAGCTGTACCCTTTCAACCAACGGGTCTGCCTTGTGGAGTCAAACGTGTCAACGGAGGAGAACGTGTCCTGGAGCTGCCAGCCATGTTGGGAGTGATACCCCAGAGGTGGACTTCCTGGGGAAGGCAAAGAGACGTTCATGGGGGGTTTCATTAGTCGCGGTGCACAGTAGCGACTGAATGGAGTGGAGTGCATCGAGGAGGACCTCCTGCCAGCGGGAGGCCGGGAGATTTCTGGACCTTAGGGCCAGTTGGACGGCCCTCCAGACCGTCCCGTTCTCCCTCTCTACCTGCCCGCATCCCCTGGGGTTGTAGCTGGTCGTCTTGCTCGAGGCGATGCCCCTGTTGAGCAGGTACTGACGCAGCTCATCGCTCATAAATGAGGATCCCCGGTCGCTGTGGAGGTAGGTGGGGAAACCGAACTGAGCGAAACTGGTGTTGAGGGCTTTGATGACAGTGGCAGATGTCATGTCGGGGCATGGGATGGCAAAGGGGACTCGGGAGTATTCATCAACCACACTGAGAAAGTACATATTGCGGTCGGTGGAGGGGAGGGGCCCTTTGAAGTCCACGCTGAGGTGTTCAAAGGGGCGGGACGCTTTCACCAGGTGCGCACGGTCTGGACGGTAGAAGTGCGGTTTACACTCTGCGCAGACCTGGCAGCTCTGGTGATCGCCTTGACTTCCTCGATGGAGTAGGGGAGATTACGGGCCTTGATGAAATGGTAAAAACGGGTGACTCCTGGGTGACAGATGTTGTCGTGCAGGGTGCGGAGTCGGTCCACTTGTGCGTTGGTACATGTACCTCTGGATAGGGCATCGGGGGGGCTCGTTGAGCTTACCGGGGCGATACAAAATCTCGTAGTTGTAGGTGGAGAGCTCGATCCTCCACCTCAAGATTTTATCATTCTTGATCTTGCCCCGCTGTGTGTTGTTGAACATGAAGGCAACCGACCATTGGTCAGTGAGGAGAGTGAATCTCCTGCCAGCCAGGTAATGTCTCCAATGCCGCACAGCTTCAATGATGGCCTGGGCCTCCTTTTCGACGGAGGAGTGCCGAATTTCGGAGGCATGGAGGGTGCGGGAAAAGAATGCCACGGGCCTGCCTGCCTGGTTGAGGGTGGCGGCCAGAGCAACGTCTGATGCATCGCTCTCCACTTGGAATGGTAACGTCTCGTCGACCGCGTGCATTGCGGCCTTGGCAATGTCGGCCTTGATACGGTTGAAGACCTGGTGAGCCTCGGCCGTTAGTGGGAAAACGGAGGATTGGATGAGTGGGCGGGCCTTGCCCGCATAGTTTGGGACCCACTGGGCATAATACGAAAAGAACCCCACGCATCGTTTGAAGGCCTTGAGGCAGTGGGGGAGGGGGAGTTCCATGAGGGGACGCATGCAATTGGGTCCACATAGCCGAGGATGGCTAAGCGGTTCGTGCTGAACAGGCACTTCTCCTTGTTATACGTGAGGTTGAGGAGAGTGGCGGTGGGGAGAAATTTGGCAAGGTTGGCGTCATGGTCCTGTTCATCGTGGCCGCAGATGGTGACATTGTCCAGGTACGGGAAAGTGGTCCGCAGTCCGTACCGGTCAACCATTCGGTCCATCTCCCGTTGGAAGACCGAGACCCCGTTGAAGCATTCGCGAGGTTGTGTGGTCGAGACTGGTCAATCGTGACCGAGGCGAGACGCGGCTGGTCGTCGGTGGTTGCAGGTGATGAGCAGCCTGATGATGTGCCCGACGGGCAGGGGTCCTGAGTCGGGCAAGATGGCGGCACCCACGAGCCGCATGTGTCGTGGGGGAGGCAAGATGGCGGCGCCCTGGGGTTGCATGCGGTTTTGGGAGGAACAAGGTGGTGGCGCCCACAGTCCACACGTGTTGCGAGTTGAGCAAGATGGTGGCGTCCACCGGCCGCACGTGGTCCGAGGAGGGGAAGATGGTGGCGTCCACCGGCCGCACGTGGTCCGAGGAGGGGAAGATGGCGGCGCCCACTGGTCGCACGTGGTGGGTGCCGGGACAATAGCGGCGATTGAGCGGGCCTGGCACACTGCAGCGAAATGTCCCTTCTTACCACAGGCCTTGCAGAGAGCGCTCCATGCCAGGCAGCGCTGTCGGGGGTGTTTTGACTGCCCACAGAAGTAGCATTTGGGCCCCCTGGGATTGGTCAGCTGCCGTGCGGCACCGGCGTAGGACTGGCTAAGGGTGGTCGCTGATGGGGTCCACGATGGGGCGGCCATCTGCGGAGTCCACGATGCACAGGAGGGGTGGGCCGCGTGGTCTGGTGCATAGGCCTGAATGTTGCGTGATGCGACCGTCAGGGAGAGCGCTAGCTTTTTGGTCATCGCGAGGTCGAGCGTGGCCCCTTCTAGGAGGCGCTGGCGGATGTAGTCAGACCCTATGCCCGTAACAAATGCGTCTCTCTCATCCGTGGCCGAAACGGCTCACAGTCACAGTCTCTCAGGGCGAGCAGGGCACGCCAGAAATCTTCCACTGACTCACCGGGAAGCTGGTGCCGCGGGGAGAGGAGGTGTCTGGCATAGATTCTGTTAGTCCGCTGAGCGTAGTTTTGCTTCAGTAGCGCCATGGCCTCTGCGAAGGTTGGCGCGTCCTGGACGAGTGGAAAGACGTTGGAGTTCAGCCGCATGTAAAGGATCTGGAGCTTCTGGAATAGCGTCTGGCGCAGACCCGACGTACGCTTCGAAACAGGCTAGCCAATGGTCAAAGTCCTTTTTGGCGTTGTCTGCTTGAGGATACAGCTGCAGGCGATCCGGCTTGATGCAGAGGCCGACCTCTGAAAACTCAGTGTAATAAATTGATGCACTATCAATTACGCAAAGACGAGAGTAGGATGTAATCGAGGCTTTATTGCACTGAGATGTGTGGCCTCCGATAGCAGCTGACAAAATGGCTGCTGTACGGATATATTTATACTCCGCCTATTGGGCGGAGCCAGCAGGCAGGGATCTACCCCCGTACCAGTAGTACAGGGGCCTTACCATAAAGCACCTATAACAACATCCTCTATATACAATATATACATCAGTGGTGACCACATAGTTGGTTATCAATCTGGTTCTCTTCTGGCCCTGGTCTTTCTTCTGTTGGTAGTGCGGATGATCTCCTTCGTCGGCCGGTGGGAATCACCGTTGTTAGTTACTGCTGCACCAGAGAAAGAATTAATCCGTGCAGTAACTTTTATGCTGTTTGAATTTTGTGACTCTTTTGGTGGGTTGTCTCTGGGTCATTTGTCAATCAATTGTTGAGGACTCGATCAACCTGATCGATAAAGTCCAATCAGGGGCTGCCACATCAATTTTAGGGTGGGCACTCAGTGGCTATACCTGAAGGTGTTGGAAACATGTAGGCCCTTTCAGATAAGGAAGTTAGGTGCCGCTGTGTCTGATAAACAATTGTGATTAACAGGACAGCTCTATTGATCCTGTTGGTGGCCTGGAGATAGCCCTTTACTTATGTTATTTGCATCAAGCTGTGAAATTGTTTGAAGTCTGCAAAGTCTTTTCCTGTAGCTTTACTTGATCTGCCTGCAGCCTGCTTGTCCATATCCTTGACCACTTTTCCCAGCAGCCCTTGCTGGACACAATTTTAGGTGGCCACAAAGTTATCTGCTTATTCCTTCTCGGAGGTTCCTGTAATCAGTACGTCATCCAGGTAGACTGCCACCCTGAGGAGCCCTTAAGAATGCTCTCCATAACCCACTGGAAAATCAGGCAGGCAGATGGTACTCCAAATGGGGGCCTGGTGCATTTATACAGTCCCCTGTGGGTATTGATGGTCACATGTTTCCTGGACCGCTTGTCCAACTCCAGCTGGAGGTATGCATGGCTCATGTCCAACTGGGAGAAAGAATGGCTCCCAGCTAACTTTACAGATAGGCCCTCCACACGTGACATTGGGTATCCATCCAAACAGGAGGCCCTGTTGACCATCATTTTATAGTCGCCACACAAGCGGACGGTCTTGTCTGGCTTGAGCACCGGGACTACGGATGCTGCTCATTCCGCGTACAGGATTGGGTGAATAATCCCCTGATTCTCATTAACTCCAGTTTTGCGAGTGTTCCTGATGCCACACTCAGTTAAATGTTGCCTTGATATCCAGGGCAGTCACTCTCACCTCCGCTCTTGAATTCAGCCATTTTGTTCATGTTTGGACCATGTAAAAAGATCAGGAACTGAGTGGGCCTGCTTCTAGAAGTATCTCCTGCACAATGATGTCACCTAGAAGTCAACTGCAGTGACCATGAAAGGGCCCGGGTGTTACATGCCCCTTGGGGAAAGGTCGGTAGGTGGGCAGGCTGGCAAAGGGCCAGGGGATAGGACTGGGTTACCTGCCTGTCATCTTCCCATCAGCACGCCGGCTTGTTAGCAGCAGCGAATGTGGCCATGGTCTTCCCACCCAGAAACCAATTGAGTCACTTAGATGGCCACATAAACATCTCCTCCCACCTCCATTGGCATTTTACCACCACTTGTAGGGCCCTTGGCCATGGAGCTGCACCGTCCTTGTTGGACATTCTATAATGAGAGGCCACAGTTTTAGGCTGAGGGGTGGCAGATTCAAAACAGAAATGTGGAGGAATCGCTCCGATCAAAGGGTTGTGAATCTGTGGAATTCTCGGCCCCAAAGTGCAATGGACGGCAGGATATTAAACAAATTGAAGGAGGAGATAGATAGGTTTTTAATTAGTACCAGGATAAAGACCGATGGAGGAGGGGCAGGAAGCTGGAGGTGAGACCGAGATGAGATCATCCATGATTGTATTGAATGGTGGAGCGGGCTCGAGGGGGCGAGTCCTGCACCTAGTTCTTATGTTCTTACGTAAATCTAACCCAAGCACACAGAAGCAGTAATTAATTTACCTGGATTCTCTAAATTGACCTTTACGAACCCCAATACTACCCTCAGGTTTCCCTGTAATCCTCACAATAACCCGGCCTGAATTCTTGAAATAATAGATTTTGCCACGGTTGTTTATTTGTATATTCAGTTGCATTAAACAGCAAGTACATAGACTGGTGAATCCTCTCTGCCACTACACACTGACAATCAACACTCCCAGTTATAATGCCGGTGGTGGAAGGGGAGGCGGAGATAGTGGTGGCGTTGGACGCGGAGAAGGCCTTCGATAGGGTGGAGTGGGAGTACTTGTGGGAGGTGTTGGAGAGGTTTGGGTTTGGGGAGGGGTTTATTCGGTGGGTGAGGCTGCTCTACGAGGCCCCGATGGCAAGTGTAGCCACGAATAGGAGGAGGTCGGAGTACTTTCGGCTGCATCGGGGGACGAGACAGGGGTGCCCCCTGTCCCCCTTGCTCTTCGCGTTGGCAATTGAGCCCCTGGCCATGGCATTGAGGGAGTCAGGGAACTGGAGGGGCATGGTGCGGGGTGGGGAGGAGCATCGAGTATCACTGTACGCGGACGACCTGCTGCTGTATGTGGCGGACCCGGTGTGGGGGATGCCGGAGGTGATGAGGATCCTTGGGGAATTCGGGGGTTTCTCGGGGTATAAGCTGAACCTGGGCAAGAGCGAGGTGTTTGTGGTGCATCCGGGGGATCAAGAGGAGGGGATTGGTAGGCTCCCACTGAAGCAGGCATAGAAGAGCTTCAGGTACCTAGGGGTCCAGGTGGCTGGGAGTTGGGGGGCCCTGCACAAGCTCAACCTCACAAGGTTGGTGGAGCAGATGGAGGAAGAGTTTAAGAGGTGGGATATGTTACCGCTGTCACTGGCGGGGAGGGTGCAGTCCGTTAAGATGATGGTGCTCCCGAGGTTTTTGTTCTTGTTCCAGTTCCTCCCCATCTTTATCCCAAAGGCCTTTTTCAGGAGGGTCAACAGCAGTATCACGGGCTTTGTGTGGGCGCATGGGACTCCAAGGGTTCGAAGAGTGTTCCTGGAACGAGGCAGGGATAGGGGGGGGCTGGCGTTGCCCAACCTCTGTGGGTACTACTGGGCGGCCAACGCAGCGATGGTGCGTAAGTGGGTAATGGACGAGGAGGGGGCGGCGTGGAAGAGGATGGAGGCGGCGTCTTGTGTGGGCACGAGCCTGGAAGCGCTAGTAACGGCGCCGTTGCCGCTCCCTCCAACGAGGTATACCACGAGCCTGGTGGTGGCGGCTACCCTCAAAATTTGGGGGCAATGGAGACGGCACAGGGGAGAAATGGGGGGCTCGATGGAGGCCCCGATACGGAGGAACCATCGGTTCACCCCAGGGAGCATTGATGGCGGATTTCTGGGCTGGCACAGGGCAGGGGTTAGGAGGTTGAGGGACCTGTTTGTGGAGGGGAGGTTCGCGAGCTTGGGGGAGTTAGAGGGAAAGTTTGGGCTCCCTCCGGGGAACATGTTTAGGTACATCCAGGTGAGGGCGTTTGCCAGGCAGCAGTTGGAGGGGTTCCCCTTGCTGCTCCCACGAGGGGTGCGGGATAGGGTGCTCTCGGGGGTGTGGGTCGGAGGAGGGAGGATCTCGGACATATACCGGGTAATGCAGGTAGACGAGGCCTCGGTGGAGGAACTGAAGGGGAAGTGGGAAGAGGAGCTGGGGGAGGAGATTGAGGAGGGGACGTGGGCGGATGCCCTGGAGAGAGTGAATTCCTCCTCTTCCTGTGCGAGGCTTAGCCTCATACAGTTCAAGGTGCTGCATAGGGCCCACATGACTGGGACAAGGATGAGTAGGTTTTTCGGGGGCGAGGACAGGTGTGCTAGGTGCTCGGGGAGCCCAGCGAACCACACCCATATGTTTTGGGCGTGCCCAGCGTTGGGGGAGTTTTGGAAGGGGGTAGCAAAGACGGTGTCGAGGGTGGTGGGATCCAGGGTCGAGCCAGGCTGGGGACTCGCAATTTTGGGGTTGCAGTGGAGCCGGGAGTGCAGGAGGCGATAGAGGCCGGGGTCCTGGCCTTTGCGTCCCTAGTAGCCCGGCGGAGGATCTTGCTCCAATGGAAGGATGCGCGGCTCCCAAGCGTGGAGGCCTGGATCTCGGATATGGCGGGGTTCATCAAATTGGAGAGGGTGAAATTTGCCCTGAGGGGATCAATACAAGGGTTTTTCAGGTGGTGGCAGCCCTTTCTGGACTTCCTGGCGGAACGGTAGGGAAATAGGCCGACAGCAGCAGCAACCCGGGGGGGGGGGGGGGGGGGGGGGTAGTGGGGGGGGGGGGGGGGGGGGTAGTGGGGGGGGGGGGGGTAACGATTGGGGGGAGGGAGAACTGTGCACAAGGGTTTGTGGAGGGTGCTATCTCTCACCTTTGTTTTTTTTTCTTTTCTCTTTTTCTTTGTTTTTGTTTCTTCCTTTTGTTTGAAGTTGCTCTTGAAGCTGGGGGGCATTGTTTATGGGGTGTTACCGCAGTTGTACGTTAATAGAGTTAAGATGTTTATATTTTGTATTTTGTAAAAATTTCAATAAAAATTATTTATAAAAAAAAAACACTCCCAGTTATAGTCTTCAGCTGAAGCACAGCTATATGCAGGAACTCATTGGACTGGGGTGTGTATACATGATACAATCCCCATTTTCAATTATACATTATGTTCTGAATTTATTTCCTACGTCCGCAATTACAATTGAAACTGTCTGTGGAAATGATCATGATGCAATTTCATCTTCTCACCAGTGGTGGCACTTCAGGCTGGTAGGTGTAATCACAGTGTGACATGTTAACATAGGCATTTTCCATTATAACTGAGGATACAGAACTGTGTAATGGAAATAAATTGATGGAAGTTGGGTGCAGACCCTTCTCGGGTATATGTAAAAGATCCCATGGCATTATTTCAAAGGAAAGCGGAAGTTCTCTCTCCCCAGGCAGACACAAGTAAGATTAAATTTAATGCAGAGAAGTGTGAAATTTTCCATTTTGGAAGAAATAATGAGGAGACTGGTGGTTCTGTACATAGAAATCCTTGCAGATGGCAACGATACTAAAATATCTAAAACAATCAATAGAGGAATAGCATGCAAAGTTAGTCATGGAAAGCCTTAGCTGAAGAATAGGAGATACAGGAGAGTTTGGGCCGATTCTATTGTAAGTAGTGACAGGGAAGGAAGAGCCCTTGTCCTTGAGCAGGTGAACCAGTAAGATTATCCTGTTTATTATTAGTAGCTGATAAATTGCCTGTCACTGAAGAACCATCCCATTTTTCGGCCCCCGCACCATGCCTGCCCCCCCCCACTCCCTCAGCCTCTGGGATTGTTGCATCTCACCAAGTTGTGTGCATTATTCCTCTTGAAGGATAGTAAGCTGAGAAGTGTGAGGATTCGTAACACTTTGCAGGGAGGGGAAGCAAAGACACTGGGCTGGATTCTCCGAACCCTTGCACCGAAATCACAGCTGGCGCGGGAGAATCGATGTTCCCGCAAGAAATCAGGACCGGCGCCGGTGATGTACCATCAATTGAACGCGAGCCGAGTTGCTGTACAAAAGTATGGCTTTAATCAGCTAGATGTTAGCCCTGCGGTCGATTACAGTAAATGGACGACCGCCGGGAGTACTGGGTATTTATACCCCGCCCTGGAGGCGGGGTTAACTCAGCCTCTCGACCAATCGGGGAGCCGTCACATGACTGGTCTCAACCAATCGGTCGAGAGGCACATGACCGACCAGGGCCAATGGTAAGCCGGTGTTCTGCACCAATGGCAGGCAGCTATGCTAATCACACCACCACAGCCGGTTCACCAATTCTGCAGGCCCCAAAAAGCAGGGTACTTGGGGAGTACGCTATGCCGCCTGGGGCCATTGGCAGAGGCCCGCTCCGACATCCTTCGCCCTGATCGGCCGAAGTCCCGACGGCATGGATCTAACCTGGTCCAACCGGTCGGGATACTTGCGTGGCGGCTGTGGACTCAGCCCGTGGCCGCCCTGGTCAGGGGCTTACGGATCAGAGGCAGGGGGGGGGGGGGGGGCTTATAGGCGGCCTAGGAGTGGTTGTGCGGGGGTTGAGGGTCAGGCGCGCGGCCAATCAGGGTTCTCTTTTTTGGGGCTGGCTCTGCGGTCCGAGTCTGCCCTGGAGCATGGCGAGGCCGCTGGAGGCCGCTGCCATGCGTATGCACAGCCTCCAACCCAGAAGTACAGCTGCTGGATCTACGCTGGATCCCTGCGAGCCCCCTGCAGAGCTGAGAATTAGTGGCCCTTTCACGCCAGTTTTTCTGCCGTGAAACTTCACCATTTTGATGCCGGCGTGGGGACATTGTCCCAATAACGGAGAATCCAGCCCACCATTTCTGGAGGGTGACTGTGAGGCATGAGACTGAGTGAGCATTCAGATGAGGGTGAACGAGCATTAAGATGAGGGAGTGCCGCGCTAGCACGCTTCACAACAGCTGTATAAAAATAAAAACCTCGCAACCTCACTTCCAAAGGGGATATCAAAAATGGGAGTTCAGGTCACCATTATCATCTAGGGTACCCTCGCAGAGGGGGCATCGGTGTGGACATGGGGACGCAGGTATGTGTATCTCGGGGCTGGGGGGGCAGGGAGGGGGAAGGGGGGGTTCAGCCTTGGCATCTTGGGGAATGGCAGTCCTTAGCAGCCCTTCATGGCTGTGAGCCTCTGGTCTGTAGGCAGCACTTCTCGGGTCCCCTTTGCTGGGCTTGTGGCAATATCACCGCTGAGGGATTGCCCTTCGAGAGTGACAGCTGGAAAATTGGTGGGAGCAGGTGAATAGACAGGGTCAGCACAGGGGGCGACTGTGAGGTCCCTGGTTGGGGTCCCGTGAGAAGCCAGGCCGAATGGGCAGAGTGGAGACTCTGACAAGGGGTGCTTTCTGGCCTCATGAGGGCTGAAGGCCGTCATACTGCGGCGAGGATGAGTGCAGTCAGAATGAACCCAAACACTGAGGCTGAACCTTTGAAGCCTGAGGGCATGAGCTGTCTGGTAGTTCAAGACAACTGGTTATGGAAACTTGGCTGTCAGGGATTAGTGTCTGGGTGGCTGGCTGTTCAAATTGAGACGCTCATTTAATCCACAGCCCATGAGAGCTGGGGGAGCGAGGGTGCCTCTAAGGATGAAACTGACTGGAAACCTCAGTCTTCACATGCATCAGGTGGATCTCACCTGCCACAAGGGGAAGCTAGTTGCCTATTTAGCTCCCTGCCCTGTCCTTGATGAGTCAATTGTGCCAATTTAGTCAGAATTGCAATGCATGAGTGTGCCACTAATTGGTGCCCAATCGTTAACCCTTGCATTGAAATCCAAAGCGAATACTCATGTCTCCATAACAGAGAGGGAACACAGATGTGTCCCCCAATGCAAGGCATTATGGTGAATTTATTCACCTGTCACCAGTTCAGGAGATGGGGGTGGCAGCATCATGTGCCTGTGAGGTCAGAATGCAGGTCCATTGAATGCTCTCAATTCCCCTCACCCCTCACACATGATTTGGGGGGGGGGGGGTGCGCACAAGGACTGTTGAAGCTCTCAAGGGTCTAAGCTATTGTGTGACAGGAGAGGGACTGAGGCTCATTGGAAAGGCATAGGAGGATGTGCATGGGTGGATGACCCAGATCCTGAGAGGGCTGAGGGTCAGGGTATTGTCAGGACTTCTCATCCCTCACTTTGATGTTCTCTTCCTTGTAGTTTTGGATTCAGGAGAATCACGGAGCCAGTCGAACTGGCAATTCTTTTGATTGTAATTGATCAGCAGCGACATTGACCTGAGGCTGCACGTGGCCAGGACCAGCCTCCTGCAGAGGAGGGGGAGGCAGGGTCCACTGATCATCCGGGAGTAGGATCATGGATGGTGGAGTCTTGGAGGAGGCAGTACTGCCATGGATACACTGCCATATAACTTCCTAACTCCAGATATCAGAGGTCCAGTGTCGGTGAACACTGCACCTGTCCCGGGGGATGGTGGACCACCTGTGCCAGATGATGCAGTTGGTACCAAATGGACTGGGAGATCATCCATCGCCTGTGACCCTGAAAGTTACTGATGCTCTGAACTCCTATACCAGTGGCTCATTTCAGGGCTGTGTGGGTGACCTGTGCAGCATTTCCCAGTCAGCTGCGTACGAGTGAAGAAGGGAAATCACAGATGCGCTATTTACAAGGGTCCACATGCGCATCAACTTGGACCATGAGCAGGTGAGCCAGGACGCCAGGACCATGTGCTTCGCCCACATAGTAGGCATGCCCCAGATGCAGGGTGTCATCAACAGCACTCATGTGACTCTGTGCAGAATGGGGTGTCATTTGTGAAGGGATTCCACTCTCTCAACGTCCTGATGGTCTGTGATCATGCAATGTGCATTGTTCAGTTGTGTGACCATTTCCCAGCGAACGTCCATGACCGTTACATCTTGGGACCCTCACAGATCCCAGGTGTTTTTGAGGGACAGTAGCAGCTGAAGGGATGGCTCCCCGGGACAAAGGATACCCACTTAGGAAGTGGCTGTTGACACCAGTATGGAGGCCACAAGCACTCACTGAGACTTGCTACAACTTATGCATCAACGCATGCGCTGGTGATTGGGCTGCTCAAGATGCGATCCTGGTGCCTGGACGTGTCGGGGGGCACGCCAATATGGCCCCCAGACGGTGTCCCGCTTTATGATGATATGCTACACTCTGCACAACCTCGAACTGCAGCGGGGAGAGCAGCTGGAGTATCATGAAATGGAGGAGCGCCACATCTCCTCGGATGAGGAGGAGGGTTGAGGAGGGCAGTCAGCGGGAACCTGCGGAGGGGGGAGGAGGAGGAATCTTGGGTGACGGCCAAATCCTACATGGGGTGAAGGGCTGGGGACACCCTCATAGCATCTCGGCTTGGGCAAGGTGGACTAGGTTGTGAAGACCTGCCCACTATGGGGTCTGACCCCTCTCACTACTGTGGTGCCTGCGGGAGGTCATCCTTGTTGCTCGTTGTGCTCTCTCTTTAATTCGCTCTGTTTATGGCGGTTAATATGGTCGCCTTCCTTAATTCTAATTACGTATCTTTCGATACCGCCACAAGGTTCAAAACCGAATACTGATCAAAGACTCGATACACCAGTTAGTAAGTTCGAAATCAATGCTCATTTATTTACACACACAGTCAAATATACTCTTGCACAAAACTCTACTAACTAAACTATCACTACTACTAAAGCCTATACTTAGCTTCGGGCACCCACTCAGTCAGAGGAACAATGGCCGTTGTCCGGTTCTGAGGCTGCTGGGGTCAAGCTGGTACGGAATAGTAGCTAGGAATGTCTGTCTCGTAGCGTGCGTTGACTTTGGACTTACTTGTTCTGGTGCAGCTGCTAGGCAGATCTCTCCTCGCTGAGAGCCAAGGCCAAGAGAGCGATTCTCTCTTTGGGGCTTTGCAGTATCAGTCTTGTCTGGGAGCTCCAGCTCCAATCAACAGACAAACCTTGCACCTGCTTGCTTTCTCAGCATTGTCCATTTTCCCTGCATTCTTTGCAAAGTGTCCATTTTGTAATCGGGATGTGGCCACCCCAGGTAGCTACACCCTGATGATCGGAACATTCACGAACAGGACGCTAAAGTGATTGGCTGGACTCTGCAGGAGAATAATGATGACTTGCAGTGAGGACAGAGCAATGCTCCTCTCATCCTCAGTAATATGTCTGACTCCTCCAACAAGGAGTTAAACACATCCTGCCAATGAACAGGGTGTCCTAGGGGACCAGAGAGGCTGAATGACAAATCTCAGCTACTACTTCCTCCACTGAGGTCAGAGGTCCCGGTGTGTTTCTCAACCCACTGAAGAGGTGGAGAGACCAGACTCTCGCACACTTTCAACCCTTGTCATCCTCATAACTAGACATGAGAGGCCTGAGCGCTGATGTTTGGGAGGGGTGGGGGGGAACCTTCTATGAACGGGGAGTTGGAGGTAGGGGGTGAGGTGGGGCTGCGGGCTACTGTGCCAGCAGTGGTACAGCTTTACTGCATTGTCAGTGTGGGAGGTGAGACAGACATTGCACTGCCATTCTCACACATCACACAATTGCATTATAGAAGTGGATTATCTCTACTAAGGCCTATGTGCACCCGTGCCCACTAGGTGCCTATCGTTTCTTACTCTTCCTCACCCTCCTGCTACATCGAGGTGTCTACCCAGGATCCACAGCTGAGGATGAGGTGACACGCTGCCTTCCACACCGTTGCCTGGGAGGTGTCCCCTGGGGGCCGGGACCTTGAGGGGTCCAGGCCTGCTTTGGGGTTGCATGCGTGTTTCAGTGCTGCCCACCTCGGTGTGTGGGGCTCACAGGGAGGGGTGTCAGATAGGCTGTACACCCCTCCAGGGCCTCCCCATCGGGTTCCAAGGGGCCCCTGGGCTCCTCCATGAGATGGATTGGGCAGTTGGAGTAAGATCCAGAGGCCCCGATGTTCTCTGGCACTGGAGCTGCTCGGGTCAGTGGTCACTAGAGGGTGCAAGGGTGGTCTGGGCTGGTTGACTGACTTGCAAGGGAAGCAAGATGGCATTAGTGCATCACAAACGAAGACTGATGGGAGAGAGTTAACTCATGGGAGGCTTCCACCATGGCTGGATGTGTTGAGGTTGAGGGTTCTCACTTGTGCCTCTTGCCCCCACCTCACTCTCTGCACAGCAATGGTACTGCTCCTCACCGGTAGCTCAAGGGCTCTTACCTCAAAGGGCGTTAGGGCTCTCAGCTCGTGCATGGCTTCGCCAGTTGTGCTGGGATTTGTCCTGCAATGAGACAGATTAGGAGAGTGGACTTGAAACAAATGCTGGAATGTGATGGGGAGGCGTTTAAAAGGAGCTGATTGCAGAGATTAAGTTTCACCGGGGTGAGTGAATCAGAGGTAAGCCGCCAGGAGCGTGGCGTGAAACACATGGGAACAAAAATTGTTAAAGATGTTGAATATACAACGACCTTTCCCGCCGATTGCGCCGGTGGGAGTCTCCCAGTTTTCGCGCTGGAATCAACACTTTGAAAAAAACATCGCAAAATTCCGCCTTTGTCTGTGCGATGATCTGAGGTGGTGAATGCGTTATAAAAAGGCAAATTCTTTCCGGGATCTCCATTCCCTCCAGGAAGAATGACTCCTGGCCGCAGTGCCTCCCAATCTTGTCCCGTAGCTTTCAGGAGGTCACCAGAAACTCCCAGGGTAATTCTATTGTGACGTGGTGCCTGAAATCCAGAAGCTGAGTTTGAAGGAAAACCATAGCTGTACACTGGAGGCAGGTGTGGTCCTATTCTTAGTTAGCACATAACTGGTCTCCAAGGATACAGAGAGTAAGTTGAGTCACATACCAACGCAAACATTTATTGTTGGTTTTAGACGGCTACAATTGAAAGAAAGACCTGTGATATATGTTAACACCTTTTCAACTATTAAAGACCTATTCACATTGTATAGTAACATAACATCAGAACGATTAAACAGTAAAGACGTTGTGATAAAGGAAATGCTGAGTGTACTATTCTATCCCTGCTACCCAGGGTACAGATCTGTACTTCTCTCAACTGCAGAATGAAAGCATTTCCCCTCCAGAATGTTTTTTCTCCATTGCATGTGCATTGTTCTTATCTTGACCACAAGGTGGAGACCATTCGCTACCTTCGGAGCATGACTATGTTGTCCCTTCGCCAAAACCTCAGGTGCACATTCAGTTTGTGGTGAAGGGTTTACAGTTTGCACCTTTGACCTAATTCCCAAAAAGCACGAGACAAAAGCAGGTGTGTGCGAGATTCAGCTGAGCCTTGCCTCAGCTGAGTGGGAGGGTTTTTGGATTGGGGCGGCAGGGTAGCACATTGGTTAGCACTGCTGTCTCACAGTGCCAGGGACCCGGGTTCAATTCCGACCTCGGGTGGCTGTCTGTGTGGAGGTTGCACTTTCTTCCCGTGTCTGCATAGGTTTCCTCCAGGTGCGCCGGTTTCCTCCCACAGCCCAAAGATGTGGAGGTTGGGTGTATTGACTATGCTAAATTGTTCCTGGGTGGGGATTGGGTGGGGATTGGGCCTTAATAGGGTACTCTTTGAAAGGGTCGGCGTAAACTCTGTGGTGATATGCCTGTGCACAGTTTTGTATATATTTGTCTATCAAATATAAAGTTAGTGATGCGATCTCCAACCAGTTGGTGGCGATAGAGATCTACCATGTGACTCGAGACGACAGCTAGTTGGTAGTAAGTTATACTGGAGGACAGTCACACTAGAAGTAGCTCCAGGTAAATTTACTGAATTCATTTATTAGTTACCGTCTGTACTTTAATTTGTTAGTTACCTTTTCACGTGTTCGCTAATAAGTCATCTTTACTAGATAAAGAACTTGATGTTCTGTGTACATCATTACTACGGCCATTACACAGAACACAATAGACTCGATGGGCTGAATGGCCTCCTTCTGCACTATAGGGATTCTATGATTACAGACCAGGAAAAAGTGTTTCTTTTAATGATAACCAGCAGAGGGCACTTTGGGACACAGCATTGGACGCATTGCCCATTTCAGTGGGAGCACTCTTACCTTAGAGTCAGAATGCACTGTGCTCATTGTCCCACTCCAGCAGCTCGAGTACAAGATCCAGACGCCACACAAGTGCCGTCACTCTGATGGAATGTCAAACAAAGGAAGCGTCATGTCCCTTCAGGATTTCATTGCACTGTTGGAAGACGGACAGACGAGCTCTCATAGCGACCTGACCAATATTTAGCCCTTGATATCAGTCGCACCAATTATTTTATTGTCTGCTGTGGGAGCTTTAGCATTGTAAATTGGCTACTCTGCTTCCCTACATTACAATTTCACAACTTTTCCTCAAATGGTACTAAATACTTTGGGTCTCTCAAGGTTTTGAATGTGAAAAGAAAGACCTCCATTTATATAGCAGCTGTCACAATGTCCAAAAACGCTTTCAGTGTTCCATAAATGAGAATACTTTGTTTCTATCCATTTATCCGTCTAATCATCAATATTTCTGCCTATTTTATTTTTCTGATTCCATGATCCAGATCTATCCTGCTCGATTCGTGGAGTGGGTCAGATCTGAATAAAAAAGACCACTAAAATTGTAATTTTTCTGTTGACAACGTCGTATCAGAGCTATAGAATCCCTGCATTACAGACGAAGGCCATTCAGCCCGTCGAGTCTGCACCAACCCTCTGGAAGAGCACCCCACCTAGTCCCACCTTATCCCCCCCCAATTTACACATCTTTGGAAACTAAGGGGCATTTGATCACGGCCAGTCCATCTAACCTGCACATCTTTGGACTAGATAGATTCTTGATTAATAAGGAGGTGAAAGATTATCAGGGGTAGGCAAGAGTGTGGGGTTGAGGTTACAATAGGGTCAGCTATTGAATGGTTGAGCAGATTCAAGGGCCTGAATGGCCTTCTCCTCCTCCTAATTAATCTATTCATGCTTTTAAAACATGGGGCGGGATTCTCTGATCCTGAGGCTAAGTGTTGACGCCGTCGGAAATGCCATAGCATTTCTCGACGGTGTCAACAGTCTCAGGATCAGCAATTTTGGCTCCTAAAGGAGGCTAGCATGGCACTGGAGCTGCCCACGCCGCTCAAGCTGCTGATCCCGGCGTCAACTGGGCGCCGCTGAGCGCAGTGGCACTGCTGCCAACACGCGCATACGCAGTGGCTCCCTTCTCCGCGCCGGCCCCGATGCAACATGGCGTCGGGCTAAAGGGGCTGGTGTGGAAGAAAGGAGGCCCTCAGCCTGAGAGGCCGGCTCGCCGATTGGTGGGCCTCGATCGCGGGCCAGGCCACAAGGGAGCCCCCCCCCCCCCCCCGAGGTCTATCCCTCCCTCCTTCCCCACAGGCCGCACCCGAGGTCCTGTCGGCTGAGAGCAGATTAGAACAGCACCGGCGGGATTCGGGTTTTTTGCTGCGGCCGCTCAGCCCATCCTTAGCCGAGAATCGGCGGGGGGGCGCGTAGAATGGCCCCCAACCGGCGCCATGCCGACCACGCCGGCGCCAATGGTGCCGGTTATCTGTGTGGTGATATGCATCACTGTAGATACACAAGGGGTTAATGTAAGTACACGTAGACTAGATAGACACTAGAGGGAGCACCAGAGACATGACACACAGACGCTCAACCAATAGGTCAGTAAGATAGGACACGACCAATGGGCATTCACGATACACACAGAGGTGACACTACCACAGTGGGACATTACACCAACCCATATATAAAGGACACAGCACACATGATCTTCCTCTTTCCAGTGGAGACACTCAGTGAGTACAGACACAGGTTGATTCAATATCACACCCACCACGTGGATTGTAGCAGACTGGTTCGTCAGTCTGAGTAGCTATAGAAGGATTAACAGTGGAGTCGAATCCGAGTAGAGAATTGTAAATACTTTAATAAACGTGTTGAAGTTATCTCCATGTCTGAACCTTCCTTTGTCAGAGTGAACATCAAGAAGGAGCTTATGCTACGCCAAGAGCATAACAAGACAATCTGCTCTGCAGAGAATCGTGTCCCGGCGTCGGGGCAGCGTGGCCCGATTCGCGCTGGTCGCGGGGATTCTCCGGCCCGGCCCCGGGCTGAGAGAATCCCGTCCATGTTTTTTCCCTTCCAGAGTCCTAATCTAATAATTTGTCAGACTACTTAACATTTTAAGGGGGGGGGGGGGTGGGGGGTGGGTGGAGGGGGTGGGGGTGGGGGGGGGGGTGGGGTGGGGGGGGTCACAGGGAATGGGGGTTGGGGGTTGGGGGGGTCAGCAGCAAGGGCAAAAGAGTGGATCACTGCATGATCGCCCTTCCCAATGCTGGGTCCTTCAACCAGGCACTGACCACCTTTGAAGAAGGGACCCCCTCAAGTTGACGACAGGTAGCCTGCACAGGCTGGTTCATCACGCTCCTGGCAGAGTGACAGGTCCATCCATTGCTGGGTTAATACTAGCAGGAAGAGGCCCTTAAGTGGTCATTAAATACCCACTTAAGAATCTCAAATAGCAGCAGGATATCTGACCACAGGCCTTTCTGCCCCAGAATAAATTTTGGCAGAGGTGGGAAATCAGTGCGGTGCTATCATGTCAGCCTCTTGCCTAATTAAATTGCCTCCCTGCCTTCAAATCCCCCTCCAGGGCTGTGATTTAAAACGTATACGCACACGATTTGTATTCACAGATTGATTTCCTTCTTATGTTTGCAAAATGGAAACCTCTCTCCAGAATTCACAAAACCTGGATGCCACTTTTCAATGCATTCCTGAGGGAGTGTTACTCTGTCAGAGGTGCCATCTTTTGGATAAGACATGAGATTGAGGTCCCATCTGCCGTATCAGGATGTCATGAAAGATCCCACAGCAATGACTTTAAGAGCAGGGTTCCCCCTGGGGTCGCGGTAGCATTGTGGGTAGCACAATTGCTTCACAGCTCCAGGGTCCCAGGTTCAATTCCGGCTTGGGTCACTGTCTGTGCAGAGTCTGCACATCCTCCCCGTGTGTGCGTGGGTTTCCTCCGGGTACTCCGGTTTCCTCCCACAGTCCAAAGATGTGCAGGTTAGGTGGATTGGCCATGATAAATTGCTCTTAGTGTTGGGTGGGTTTATTGGGTTATGGGGATAGGGTAGAGGTGCTGACCTTGGGTAGGGTGCTCTTTCCAGGAGCCGGTGCAGACTCGATGGGCCGAATGGCCTCCTTCTGCACTGTAAATCCTATGTAAATAATATCTATACTGAAACCAACATCATGAAAATGGATTATCTGGTTATTAACTCATTGCTGTTTGTGGCAGCTTGCTGTGTGGAAATTCTTACAACTTCAATTAGCTGTAGAACACGTCGAGATACCCTGAGGTTTTTGAAAGATGCGAGACTGCAGATTGTACTACCAATGTATCCCATTATTTGTGGAATCAGCGCATAGTGAGTTGAAACAGCTTTCAGTTCTACTGACCGGGATTGCTTTGTGAAGCAGACTAAGACAAAATTGGATGCTGAAGGAATCTGTGAAGGTCACTTGCCCAGGTCTTGAGGATATGGGACATGTTGTTTTGGGTACAGTTTATAGTAACAAAGCGATTGAAGAGCTTAAATGGACCATATATCCACCGTAACAGAATCACTGGAAGAGATTGAGGATAAGTATATTTTCTTGGATGCTCGTACACCTGCAATTTGTTAGTGTGTCTTTTGATGTATTGTGGTTTTGAATTACCCTGCATGGAATGTAGATATCAAAAATAGAAAGTGTTTTGAGTAAATTGTCAACATGTTGGAATTGTGAAATATGGAGCGAAGGCATGGTAGCTAAATTTGCATAAAGATATGTATGTTGTGAAGATGTATGGACTTTGCAGATGGAGATAGATAGGTTAAGTTAGTGGGCAAAAATTTGGCAGATGGGGTATAATATGGGAAAGTGTGAGGTTGTTCACTTTGGCAGGAAGAATAAAAAAGCAGAGTACTGCTTAGTTGGAGAATGATTGTACAATATTGAGGTGTAGAGGGGTTGAGGTGTCCTCCTGCATGAATCACGAAAAGTTAGTATGCAGGTATAGCATGTCATCAAGAAGGCAAATGGAATGTTATCCTTTATTCGGAGAGGAATTGAATATAAAAGTGAGGATGTTATGTTTCAGGGCATTGCTAAGACCACATCTCAAACTGTGTGCAGTTTTGGTCTCCTTTGAGGAAGGATCTAAATACATTGGAGGCGGGACAGATGAGGTTTACTAGATTGATACCTTGAATGAGTGGACTGGACTGTCTTATCAGGATAGTTTAGAAAGACTGGGCTTAATTTGACCGAGTATTCATTTGTTAAAAATGTTTTTATTGGATTTTCACATCTTATATTTATTTATTTATTTTTAAAAAAAATTTAGAGTACCCAATTAATTTTTTCCAATTAAGGGGCAATTTAGCGTGGCCAATCCACCTAACCTGCACATTTTTGGGTGGGGGGGGCGAATCCCACGCAGACACGGGGAGAATGTGCAAACTCCACACGGACAGTGACCCAGAGCCGGGATCGAACCTGGGACCTCGGCGCCGTGAGACCACAGTGCTAACCCACTGCGCCACCGTGCTGCCCCTTTCACATCTTATATTTAACAATTCGTTTTACATTACATATTTTTAGTTTGAACGTTAAATTGCAGGTGTCATACCCATAAGTGGTATTGTACAAAGGCAATCAGGGTACGGTTCTGGTTTATACAAGAGAAAAAAAGAAAAGTAAAAAAAGTCAAAAGGTTAACCAAAGTGCGAACAGACTAGGCTCGCTGTGCATATTTATAATTATCTGCTTTGTCTCCCTTCAGTGGCTGTGGGCCTTATTTGGCTGGTCTGCCTCTGCTTTTTTGCCTGTTGTTGGTCCTGTCTCCGCTTGTCCTTCCCTCTGGCCCTCTTTTTGCCCTTGGGTTTATCCCCATGCAGCTGTGCGCCTTGTGTCTCACAGTCTTCTTGTTGGTTTTTACCCCCCTCCCTCCCCGCCCCCCTCCTCTTCCTTTGCTGTCCATGACTCTTCCGTGTCCTCCCCCTCCTCACCCCGCTCTATTGGCTGTTGGCTACAAACAGGTCCTGGAACAAGTTGGTGCATGGCTTGCATGTCTTGTGGAATCCCTCTTCCATCCCCCGGATGGCAAATTTGATTTTCTCCAGTTGGAAAAATTCCAACAGGTCGGCCAGCCTGGGTGCTGCTGCTGATCGCCAGCCGAGCAGGATTCTCCAGCGGGCCATTAGGGAGGCAAAGGCATTGGCCCCCCCTTCCCATGAAGTGTTCTGGCTGGTCTGATACCCCAAAGACTGCCACTTATGACACAGCTCCACCCTCATCCCCACAACCTTGGACATTGCCTCAAAGAAGGCCGTCCAGAACCTGGCAAGTCTGCTGCAGGCCCAGGACATGTGGATGTGGTTGGCCTGACCTCCCTGGCACCGTTCACATTTGTCATCCACCTCCGAGAAGAATCACCTGTTCATCCTGGTTCTAGTCAGGTGCGCTCTGTGCCCCACTTTCAGCTGCATTTGGCTCAGCCTTGTGCATGTGGAAGTTGAGTTTGCCCTGTTTAGTGCTTTGCTCCAGAGTCCTCATGCAATTTCTATCCCTAGTTCTTCCTCCCATTTTTTTCTGTCTCATCCAACGGGAAACGTAACTCTTCCAACAGCCGCCCATATAGGTCCCCTCAATTCCCCCGTGTCCTACAGTTCCTCTATCATTGAGTGTCCTGGCGTCCGTGGTGTGGTGATATGCCTGTGAATAATATTGCATACACTCAGCAATGCGACCTCCCACCAGCAGTAGCATCAGACATCAGCCATGTGACATCCGGCTATCGTCAGAAGGCGTACACCAGGACAGTTGCACATGAGTCTATGTAACTCTATCAGTAACTTAGTTTGTACAGCATTCTGATTGTTACCTTACCCTTACCATGTGTTCACTAATAAATTATCATTTTAAATAAGCCTTCAACAATTCTGTAGAATCATCGCAAGGTCAAGACAGCTGAACACAACACGTGGGTATGTCGTCTCCTTGCGGAGGAAGTTTTTGATTTGTAAATGTCATAGGTCATTCCCTTTGACAGTTCCCACCTCTCTGTCAGCTCCTCTAACGTAACTAGTTGTCGTCCGTGTAGAAGTCCTAACCGACAGTGACCCCTCCGTCCCCCATCCTGTCTCCACCTCTTAAAGGTGGCATCCATTGTGGTTGGCACAAACCTGTGGTTGTTACAGATGGCCTTAGCTTGTTCCATGTCTGGAGCGTGGCTAAAACCACTTGGTTTGTAGAGTACTTGGCTGGCGAGAATGGGAGTGTTGCTGTGGTAAGGTCCCAGAGGGACGTCCCTATTCAGGAAGTCTCATCCAGCCTTACCCATTCTGTTTCCAGCTCCCTTACCAATCCTCTCACTCTTTCCATTGTGGTTGCCCAGTGGTAGTATTGTAGGTTTGGGAGGGCCAGGCCTCCCATGCTTCTCTTTCTCTGCAGGACCTTTTTGGGGATACTTTGGTTCTTCTCCCCCAGTCCCAATCCCCCCCCCCCCCCCCCCCCCCCCACACTCACACAAACCCCATGAACATTTCATCTATCATGTGAAAAAAGGACATGGGGGTGTAGATCAGTACGGATCTGAACAAGAAGTGGAACCTGGACACTATGTTCATCTTGATCGTCTGCACCCTCCCCCTCCCCAGGGAGAGTGGGAGTGTATCCCACTTCTGCAGGTCCTTCTTTCCTTCCTCCACCAGACTTATCAGGTTCCATTTGTGGATCCATGACCAGTCGTGGGCAATTTGGATCCCCAGGTAGCAGAATTTGGTTTGGGCTGGGTTAAATGTTAGCCCCTCCAGCTCTGTCCCTCTCCCTTGTGAGTTCACTGGGAAGATTTCACTTTTGCTCAGGTTGAGTTTGTAGCCTGAAAAGGTTCCAAACTCTTTCAGGAGCTTCATGATCCCCTCCATGCTGCTTTGGGTGTCCGAGACATAGAGGAGCAGGTCATCTGCATAGAGTGAGACTCTGTACTCTCTGTCTCCTCTCTGGATCGCCTTCCTTCCAATTTTCTGCTGTTCTGAGGGCGATTGCCAGTGGTTCAATCACTGGTGAATAGGAGCAGGGACAGCGGGCATCCCTGTCTTGTGCCCCTGTGCAGCTGGACGTATTTAGAGCTGGTGGTGTTAGTCCGCATGCTCGCCCTGCGGGCGCTGAACAGGAGTTTCACCCAAGCAGTGAACCCTGCACGAGCTCAAACCACTCCAGTACCTCTATGAGGTACTTCCACTCGGCTCTGTCTGCGTCCAGGGAGATGATCACCTCTGGTGTTCTCTCCCCTGGTGGGGTCATTATCTGACCGAGAATTCATGTTGGATTGTGTAACATGAGCTTGTTAAGATTAATTCGGCAGGTAGTCACAACTAATGTCTATGTACTCTGGTGTTTAAGATAACAAAACAATACAGAACAAGAACATAGTTGCCATCAAAAGACGCTATAGAAATGGAGGTTTTTTGTTCACCGGGTCCTCAGTGCCGTAGGCAGCAGTGCTAACCACTGTGCCACCGTGCTGCCCAATAGAATTGGAAGCTTGGCACTGAGTCTCATGGCGTCGAGGACCTGGGTTCGATCCCAGCCCCTGGTCACTCTCTGTGTGGCGTTTGCACATTCTCCCGTGTTTGCGTGAGTCTCAGCCTGCCCCTTAATTAGAAAAATTAAAAATGGAAGTTATATTTAATCACATGATAAAGAGGCCTTAAATGAAATATATGCAAACCCAACATCAGCACAGACTACAGTGTGACAATATGTAACTTGTAAGAACAATGAAGGGGTAACAATTTACTGTAACTGCATCCAACCACAAGATGGCGATCAAGTGTATGCAATTGGATCACATGATACTCTTGAGTCGGGGAGAAAGTTGTTAGGCGAGGTAGAGAATAGTCGTTGTGGTGAACCACGTTCCACTGTTACTCACTGCTGTTTATATATATATTCACTGTTATTATTTGTTCCATTGTTACTTACTGTTGTTGTTGCTTCAGTTGTCTCTGGCTGTGGCTCCACCCCTCGGGCTTTGTATATAGTTGGCTGATCTGGGGCCCTGCCCCCAGTAAGGGATCAGCAGCAGGCAGGCACACATCTCAGTGTATTAAAGCCACAATTTCGTTCTATAACTTGCTTCGTCTATTATTGATCGTCCATCAGTCGTGTTATCAGATGTTTTTAATTATAATCATAGTTTTAGTGAACCTGTAATCTTTTATATTGTAGCAAGCAAGTCAAATCTATTTAGTTGTAGTGTAAATAAATTAGCTTTGTTCAAAACTTAGCTTGATGTTCTTTGTGAGACACACTTCGAAGCCATTCTCATTTAGAAAGTAAAGAACATCACATATAGTACATACAGATAGCCTGTATCTTTATATTGACTCATCATAATCACACGAGCATTTATTAAGCTAATGAGAGACAGAGAATAAAGAATATGAAATCACAACACACATTTTTAAAAAGGATATTTTAATCTTTTACTTGGATCAAACGTAAAGCAAACATTTTCAGAAGTGATCAGCATTTGACAAAGAACATTGATGAATCTGAGGAAACGATTGATACTTTTTATCTCCACCGTCACATGTTTACCCAGATTGTCTCAATCCAATGACAAAGATGGTGTAGCAGAACTCTTGCCCTTCTCTGAAAACAGAGGCTATGCCTAAATAGACCATAAGACTATTAGACATAGGAGCAGAATTAGGCCACTGGGCCCATCAAGTCTGCTCTGCCATTCAATCATGGCTGATATTTTTCTCATCCCCATTCTCCTGCCTTCTCTCCATAACCCCTGATCCCCTTATTAATCAAGAAAGTATCTATCTCTGTCTTAAAAACACTCAGTGATTTGACCTCCGCAGCCTTCTGAGGCAAAGAGTTCCACAGATTCACCACCCTCTGGCTGAAGAAATTCCTGCTCATCTCTGTTGCAAGGGGTTCCAGAACTGGTGATATCTGTTCATGCAAGCTGAGGTGAGCTAATCTGCTGGAGACTGAATACCCTGAAGAAATTCAATTTCTAACCAGGGCTTGACGGCCTTCCAATTGGGGTCACTACATCAAATTTCTTAGCTTAAACCCATCTTTTTTTGGTGAAGCTATCTATTTCTGCTAACTGGGAAGAAAGCAAAAGAAGCGTAGTTTTAGAAGCGGTAAGGAGTACAGATGTGTCCATTTTTTAAAAAGTTCTTTGCCTTCCCTCAACTAAAGATTTCATGAGCAATTAAACATTAGAGTCTGTTTGTTGAAACGTTTGAATACAGTTCATCTAATCCTTGAAATAGTGATGGAGAATTGTTTTGTGACAATACCCGTTGACTGATAAAGCGGAATTCCAATCTATAGGCTGGAGAGCTTTTAAACCAAGTTGTGATTCCAACACAAATTGATCAACGTATAAAGGAAAAGGAGATGGGTCACACTATGGTTTGCAAATTCAGGTCCACTCAGCCACCAAAATGGAGGATAGCAAGCACACAGTCCACTATTTTCGATGAGGTAGATTTCTTTTATTAATTTGAGGCATGTGGGGGCCACTGGCTGGGCCAGCATTTATTGCCCTTGAACTGAGCAGCTTGCTCAGCCATTTCAGAGGGCAGTTAAGAGTCAACCACATTGCCGTGGGTCTGGAGTCACATGTAGGTCAGACCAGGTAAGGACGGCAGATTTCCTGCCCTAAAGGACGTTAGTGAACCAGATGTGTTTTTATGACAACCGTTTTATGGTCATCATTAGACTTTTAATTTCTGATTTCTTTTATTTTATTGAATTCAAATCTGCCCTGGTGGGATTTGAACCCTGGTACAGAGAGCATTAACCTGGGTCTCTGGATTACTAGTCCAGTGACAATACCACAACACAAGCGTTTCCCCAGGAACAAATGTTGGGAATGTTTAAAGGCCAGAGTAATTTATTGAAATTAGACCCTTGTGATTTATGTGGGACTCAGCATTTCAGTCGCAATGCGCTGATCCAGCACAATATAATTATGGCGCTAAGCAACAGGAAGGAAACCCCCCCTGGAACCCCCACCGCTGCTCATACTCACCTAAATATAGAACTAGGAGGAGCAAGTTCCTCTTGACCCACTTTAAAAATAAACCTAGTCCTTGTTTGCCCCTCACCTCCAACCAACCAAACGGTCCCACCAATGATTCCACAGCCCCACCATTGTGGGGGGGGGGGGGTGGCTGGCAATTCATTCCCAATGCCCCCCCCCCCCCCCCCCCACACACACAACATCTACTCCCACAGCCTACTATTTACTGCCACCCTGAGTTACTGATTCAATATCAGTCATTTTATATCACGGGCCAAGGTTAAAGCGATATTCCCTACTTGCCCAGCAAGGAGAACTCTCCTGAGCGTCTAAGCCATGAGCTGTGCCACCGTCGTGTGTGTACACCTCACTATTCGCAGAACTAACCGTGGTGGTAGTCAGGGTTTGGGTTCTTATTACGTCATCACAGAACCACCCCCCCCCTCCCCCACCCGTTGTTTGTCACATGTTAAAAACTAAATGGTCTCTATCAAGCCGAACACTTGGGTCATTTTCCATTTGAACACTGCGCATCACGGAATTGCAGCATGAGCTGCTAGATCCTATGTATAAACATTTCAAACATCATTTCATCGTATAAAAAATAAACGTTGCACTTCTCTGTCAGTTTCAAGGTATTCTTCAAGTTTTTCAACTGCACAGCTCACAGAAGGGTGGGAATTTCAAGAGAGCAATATTGCTGAGATTCAATTTAAAGATTAGAGAGGACTGGGGGACAGGATGAGGATGAGGCCTGATTGGGCATGTTGATAATGCGAGAAGCCTTCCCGTAAAACTGTTGTAGAGGTGAGGCAGACGGAGTGGGATTCACACACAGCTCCCCTCGATGGTGAGGCTGAAAAACAACGACAGACACAATTACATAGAATTTCCAGCACTGTAACAGTCCATACTGGTATTTATGCTCCGCACAAACCTATTCCACCCGACTTCATCTCATCAGCAGATTGTTTCCCTTCCTTCCTGCCTCTTGTACTTATCTAACTTCCATTTGAAAATAAGAACATAAGAAAATAACAATGAAATGAAAATCGCTTATTGTCACGAGTAGGCTTCAAATGAAGTTACTGTGAAAAGCCCCTAGTCGCCACATTCCGGCGCCTGTTCGGGGAGGCTGTTATGGGAATCAAACCGTGCTGCTGCTTGCCTTGGTCTGCTTTCAAAGCCAACGATTAGCCCTGTGAGCTAAACAGCCCCAAAGAGCAGGAGCAGAACATTTGGTCCTTCAAGCCTGCTCCACCATTCAATAGGATGACTCATCCGATTGTGGTCTCAATTCGCTTTCCTGCTGCGCCCTCCCCCCCCCCCCCCCACCCCCCCCCCCCCCCCCCCCAATAATCTTTTGTAGATCAGAAATCTGTCAAACCTGGCCTTGAATGTATCCAAAGCCCCAGCCCCCACTTCACTCTTGGGAAAAGAATTCCAAAGATTAACGACCCTCTGAGAGAAGGAATTCCTCCACATCTCCGTCTTAAATGGAAGACCCCTTTATTCTGAAACTGTGCCCCCTTGTTCCAGATTCCCCCATGGGGCAGAAACATAGAACATAGAATAATACAGCACAGAACAGGCCCTTCGGCCCACGATGTTGTGCCAAACTTTTGTCCTAGATTAAGAACAAATTAATCTACACCCCATCATTCTACCATAATCCATGTACCTATCCAATAGCCGCTTGAAGGTCCCTAATGTTTCCGACTCAACTACTTCCACAGGCAGTGCATTCCATGCCCCCACTACTCTCTGGGTAAAGAACCTACCTCTGACATCCCCCCTATATCTTCCACTATTCACCTTAAATTTATGTCCCCTTGTAATGGTTTCTTCCACCCGGGAAAAAAGTCTCTGACTGTCTACTCTACCTATTCCCCGGATCATCTTATAAACCTCTATCAAGTCGCCTCTCATCCTTCTGCGTTCTAATGAGAAAAGGCAGAGCACCTTCAACCTTTCCTCGAAAGACCTACTGTCCATTCCAGGCAACATCCTGGTAAATCTCCTTTGTACCTTTTCCAAAGCTTCCACATCCTTCCTAAAATGAGGCGACCAGAACTGCACACAGTACTCCAAATTTGGCCTTACCAAGGTTTTGTACAGCTGCATCATTACCTCATGGCTCTTAAATTCAATCCCTCTGCTAATGAACACTAGCACACCATAGGCCCTCTTCACAGCTCTATCCACTTGAGTGGCAATTTTCAAAGATCTATGAACATAGACCCCAAGATCTCTCTGTTCCTCCACATTGCCAAGAACCCTACCGTTAACCCTTATTCCACATTCATATTTGTCCTTCCAAAATGGACAATCTCACACTTTTTAGGGTTAAACTCCATCTGCCACTTCTCAGCCAAGCTCTGCATCCTAATGTATGTCTCTTTACATACGACAACAGCCCTCCTCACTATCCACAACTCCACCAATCTCCGTACCGTCTGCAAATTTACTGACCCACCCTTCAACTCCCTCATCTAAGTCATTAATGAAAATCACAAACAGCAGAGGACCCAGAACTGAACCCTGTGGTACGCCACTGGTAACTGGGCTCCAGGCTGAATATTTGCCATCCACCACCACTCTCTGACTTCTATCGGTTAGCCAGTTCGTTATCCAACTGGCCAAATTTCTCACTATCCCATGCCTCCTTACTTTCTGAATAAGCCTACCATGGGGAACCTTATCGAATGCCTTACTAAAATCCATGTACACTACATCCACTGCTTTACCTTCATCCACGTGCTTGATCACCTCCTCAAAGAATTCAATAAGAGTTGTGAGGCAAGACCTACCCCTCACAAATCCGTGCTGACTATCCCTAATCAAGCAGTGTATTTCCAGATGCTCAGAAATCCTATCCCTCAGTACCCTTTCCATTACTTTTCCTACCACCGAAGTAAGACTAACTGGCCTGTAATTCCCAGGGTTATCCCTATTCCCTTTTTTGAACAAGGGCACGACATTTGCCACTCTCCAATCCTCTGGTACCACCCCTGTTGACAGTGAGGACGAAAAGATCATTGCCAACGGCTCTGCAATTTCATCTCTTGCATCCCATACAATCCTTGAATATATCCTGTCAGGCCCGGGGGACTTCTCTATCCTCAAGTTTTTCAAAATGCCCAACATATCTTCCTTCCTAACAGTATCTCCTCGAGTTTACCAGTCTGTTTCACACTGTCCTCACCAACAATATGTCCCCTCTCATTCGTAAATACTGAAGAAAAGTACTCGTTCAAGACCTCTCCTATCTCTGCTGACTCAATACACAGTCTGCAGCTAGTGTCCTTGATCAGACCTACCCTCGCTCTTGTCATTTTCATATTTCTCACATATGTGTAAAAGGCCTTGGGGTTTTCCTTGATTCTACCCGCCAAAGATTTTTCATGCCCTCTCTTAGCTCTCCTAATCCCTTTCTTCAGTTCCCTCCTGGCTATCTTACATAGAACATAGAACAGTACAGCACAGAACAGGCCCTTCGGCCCTCGATGTTGCGCCGAGCAATGATCACCCTACTCAAACTCATGTATCCACCCTATACCCGTAACCCAACAACTCCCCCTTAACCTTACTTTTTAGGACACCACGGGCAATTTAGCATGGCCAATCCACCTAACCCGCACATCTTTGGACTGTGGGAGGAAATCGGAGCACCCGGAGGAAACCCACGCACACACGGGGAGGACGTGCAGACTCCGCACAGACAGTGACCCAGCCGGGAACCGAACCTGGGACCCTGGAGCTGTGAAGCATTTATGCTAACCACTATGCTACCGTGCTGCCCAAATGTATCCCTCAAGCGCCATGTATGAACCTTGTTTTATCAGTCTTACATAAGTATCCTTCTTCCTCTTAACAAGACATTCAACCTCTCTTGTCAACCATGTTCCCTCACTCGACCATCTCTTCCCTGCCTGACAGGGACATACATATCAAGGACACTTAGTATATGTTCCTTGAACAAGTTCCACATTTCAATTGTGTCCTTCCCTGACAGCCTATGTTCCCAACTTATGCACTTCAGTTCTTGTCTGACAGCATCGTATTTACCCTTCCCCCAATTGTAAACCTTGCCCTGTTGCATGCACCTATCCCTCTCCATTACTAAAGTGAAAGTCACAGAATTGTGGTCACTATCTCCAAAATGCTCCCCCACTAACAAATCTATCACTTGCCCTGGTTCATTACCAAGTACCAAATCCAATATGGCCTCTCCTCTGGTTGGACAATCTGCATACTGTGTTAGAAAAGCTTCCTGGACACACTGCACAAACACCACTCCATCCAAACTATTTGATCTAAAGAGTTTCCACTCAATATTTGGGATGTTGAAGTCACCCATGACTACTACTTCTGCACCTTTCCAAAATCTGTTTCCCAATCTATTCCTCCACATCTCTGCTGCTATTGGGGGGCCTATAAAAAACTCCCAACAAGGTGACTGCTCCTTTCCTATTTCTGACTTCAACCCATACTACCTCAGTAGGCAGATCCTCCTTGAACTGCCTTTCTGCAGCTGTTATACTATCTCTAATTAATAATGCAACCCCACCACCTCTTTTACCACCCTCCCTAATCTTATTGAAACATCTATAACCAGGAACCTCCAACAACCATTTCTACCCCTCTTCTATCCAAGTTTCCCTGATGGCCACCACATCGTAGTCCCACGTACCGATCCATGCCTTAAGTTCACCAACCTTATTCCTGATGCTTCTTGCGTTGAAGTATACACACTTCAACCCATCTCCGTGCCTGCAAGTACTTTGTCAGTGTTACCTTCCCCACTGCCTCACAGTGTTACCTTCCCCACCCCCTCTCAGAATCTAACCCTGTCAAACCCCATCAGAATTTTATAAGTTTCATTAAGGTTCACCCCCCACATCCCCAATCTTCTGAAGTCCAGAGGACAAACCCAACCTGCTCAACATTTTCTGATAAGATAACCCCACCTCATGCCAGTATTAGCCTGGTGACCCACCCTCTGAACTGCTTTCAAAACAAATATATCCCTCTTTAAATAGGGAGGGGGGGCAAAACCATACACAATACTCTAAGAATGGTCTCACCTACACCCTTCACAGTTGCGGCAAAACTTCTCTACTTTCATATTCCAGTCCTTTGGCAGTAAAGACCAACATTCAGTTTGCCTTCTGAATGACTCGCTGTACCTACATACTAACTTTCTGTGATTCCTGTACCAAGACACCCAGATCCCTCTGTACCACTGAATTCTGCAGTCTCTCTCCATTCAAATAATATTCTGTTTTTCTATTCTTCCCACAAAACTGGACAACTTCACGTTTTCCTCCCACATTATGGTCTATCTGCCAAATCTTTGCCCACTCACGTAACCTATATATACCTATAGAACATAGAACATACAGTGCAGAAGGAGGCTATTCAGCCCATCGAGTCTGCACCGACCCACTTAAGCCCTCGCTTCCACCCTATCCCCCAAACCCCAATAAACCCTCCTAACATTTTTTGGACACTAAGGACAATTTTTTGTAGCATAGCCAATCCACTTAACTCGCACATCTTTGGACTGCGGGAGGAAACCGGAGCACCCGGAGGAAACCCACACAGACACAGGGAGAACATGCAGACTCCGCACAGATAGTGACCCAGTAGGGAATCGAACCTGGGACTCTGGCGCTGTGAAGCCACACTGCTAACCACTATGCTACCGACATGCATTCCAATCTATTTTTGTATGCGCAGCAAATTTGACCACAATATCCACTCTCCCTTAATCATAGAGTAGAATACCTAAAGTGCAGAAAGAGGCCATTCAGCCTATCCAGTCCCATCACCCTGCCCCATCCCCGTAACCCCACCTAACCTTTGGACACTAAGGGGCAATTTAGCATGGCCAATTCACCTAACCTGCATATCTTTGGGCGTGGGAGGAAACTGGAGCACCTGCAGGAAACCCATGCAGACACGGGGAGAACGTACAAACCCACATTGACAGCCACCCAAGGTCAGAATTGAACTTGGGTCCCTGGAGCTGTGAGGCAGCAGTGCTAACCACTGTGCCAATGTGCTGACAAGTCATTAATATAGATTACATGTAGTTTTTACCCCAGTGCTGATCCCTGTAGCACCCCACTAATTATAATTTGCCAATCTAAAAATGACCCATCAGTTTCTGGTCAATAGTGATCCCTAGGATGTTGATTGTGGAGGATTCAGCGATGGTAATGCCATTGAATGTAAAGGCGTGATGATTAGATTCTCTTTTGCTGGAGATAGTCATTATCTGGCACTCGTGTGGCACAAATTTTACTTGCAACATGTCAGTCTGAGCCTGGATATTGTCTATGTCTTGCTGTATTTGGACATGGTCTTCTTCAGTATCTGAGGAGTCATGAATAGTCCTGAACTTTGTGCAATTATCAGCAAACATCCTTACTTCTGACCTTATGATGGAGAGAAGGTCATTGGTGAAGTAGTTGAAGATGATTGGGCCTAGGACACTACCCTGAAGAACACCTGCAGTGATGTCCTGGAACTGAGATGATTGACCTTCAGCAACCACAACCATCTTCCTTTGTGCTAGGTATGACTCCAATGAGAGGAGTTTCTCCCTGATTCCCATTGACTCCAGTTTTGCCGGGCTCCGAGATGCCAACTTGGTCAAATGCTGCCTTGATGTCAAGGGCAATCACTTTCACCTCGCAATACATTACATCTACTCATTGCCCTTTATCCACCCTGCTTGTAACATCCTCAAAGAACACTAATCAATGTCAAACACAATTTCTCTTTCATAAAATCATGTTGACACTACCTGATTACATTCCAATTTTCTAAATGTCACTGTTTCCTGTTAGTTAGCCAATCCCCTATCCATGATAGTATATTACCCCCAACACCATATATTCTTGCCCCGCAATAACCTTTTATGTGGCACTTTATTGAATGCCTTGTAGAAATCCAAATTTTATTTTATTCACTCATGGGGTGTGGTATTGATGGCAAGTCCAGCATTTATTGTCCATCCCTAATTGCCCTTGAAAAGGTGCTGGTGACCTGACTTGTTAATCCGCTGCAGTCCATGTGGTTTAGGTACACCCACTGTGCTGTCCGGGAGGGAGTACCATACTTTTGACCCAACGACAATGAACGAATGGCGATATATTTCCAAGTCAGGATGGCATGTGGCTTCGAGGGAAACCTCCAGATGGTGGTGTTCCCATTCATCTCCTGTCTTTGTCCTTCTAGATGGTAGTGACGTGGGTTTGGAAGGTCTAAAGAGCCTTGGTGAGTTACTGCAGCAGTGCACCTTGCACGTGGTTCACACTGCTGCTACAGTGTGTAAGTGATAGAGGGCGGGATTCTCCCCTACCCGGTGGGGCGGGGGGTCCCAGCAGGATGGAGTGGCGTGAACCACTCCGGCGTCGGGCCGCCCCATAGGTGTGGACGTCTCCGCACCTTTAGGGGCCAAGCCCTAACCTTGAGGGGCTAGGCCCGGAGCCCGCCCGCCCGCGCCACCTGGTCCCGCCGATAAGGTAGGTGGTTTGATTCACGCCGACGGGACCGGCAGACTTTGGCCCATTGTGGGCTGGAGAATCGCCGGGGGTCGGGGGGGGGGGGGGGGGGGGGGGGGGGGGGGCGACAGGCGCGGCGCGATTCCCGCCCCCTCCGAATCTCAGGTGCCAGAGACTTCGGGAGACGGCGGAGATTGACGCCGGCCCCCGACGATTCTCCGACCTGGCGGGGGGGTCGGAGAATCCCGCCCAGAATGAGTGAAAGTTTAATGGGTGGGGTGCCAATCAAGTGGACTGCTTTGTCTCAATTGCTGTCGAGCCTCATGAGTGTTGTAGCCTCAGGATTCTGACCTGCTCTTGTAGCTGCAGTATTTCTAAGGCTTATCCAGTTCAGTTCCTGGTCAATAATGATCTCCAGGATGTTGATTGTGGAGGATTCAGCAATGGTAATGCCATTGAATGTCAAGGAGTGATGGTTAGATTCTCTTTTGCTGGAGATAGTTATTGCCTGGCACTTGTGTGGCACTAATTTTACTTGCCACATGTCAGACTGAGCCTAGATATTGACCATGTCTTACTGCTTCAGTATCTGAGGAGTCGTGAATGGTGCTTAAATTTGCGCCTTATCAGCGAACATCCTTACTTCTGACCTTGTGGTGGAGACAAGGTCATTGGTGAAGTAGTTGAAGATGAATGGACCTAGGACACTATTCTGCGGAACTCCTGCAGTGATGTCCTGGAGCTGAGATGATTAGGACCTGCAGCAACCACAACCTTTGTGATAGGCATGACTCCAATGAGCGGAGAGTTTCTCCCTGATTGCCATTGACTCCAGTTTAGCGAGGGCCCCTTGATACCATACTTGGTCAAAGGCTGCCTTGATGTCAAGGGCAGTCACTTTCACCTCACAATACATTACATCGACTAGTTGCCCTTTATCCACCCTGCTTGTAACATCCTCCAAGAACACTAATCAACTTGTCAAACACAATTTATCTTTCAGAAAACCATGTTGACACTGCCTGGTTGTATTCTGACTTTCTAAATGTCCTCTACTGCGCTTTAATAATGGATTGTAGCCTTTTCCCAATGGTAGGTGTTAGGTGAACTGGCCTATATGTTCCTGCTTTCATTATCCTTATTTTCTTCAATATCAACACTATTAACCTCAACCACACTCCGTGATAATAACTTCCACATTCCCACAACACTTTGGGTAAATACATTTGTACTTAATTCCTTATTGGATTAATCAGCGACTATATTATATTCATGTCCCATTGTTTTAGACCCCCTGTAAGTCAAAACATCTTCTCTATGTCTACCACATCAAATCCTTTCAGAATTTTAAAGATTTCCATCAAGTTCACCCTGAGCCCTCTCTTGTCTAAAGAACACCAGACTGTTTAACCTCTGGTGGTAATTTTTGCTTCACATTTTTAATGTCATCCTTGCTGGCATTTTCTTTTTATTTAATAAATTTAGAGTGCCCAATTGATTTTTTCCAATAAGGGTCAATTTAGCGCGGCCAATCCACCTACCTTGCACATCTTTTGGGTTATGTGGGCAAAACCCACACAAACACGGGGAGAATGTGCAAACTCCACACGTACAGTGACCCAGAGCCGGGATCGAACCTGGGACCTCAGCGCCATGAGGCACCTGGGACTCATTGAGCAACAGTTACATAAATACTGTGGCTACAAGGGAAGGCCAGTGGCTGGGAATTCTCAGTGAGTAACTCACCGTCTGACTCCCCAAAGTCTTTCACAAGGCAAAAGTCAGGCATGTGCTGGAATTCTCCCCATGTGTCTTATTGTGTGTGGTTCCAATAACACCCAAAAAGTTCAAATCCATCCGGGATAAAATGGCCCCTTTGATTGGCACCTCATTCACCACTTTAAACACTCACTCCTTCCACCACCGACGCCCAGTGGCAGCAGTGTGTACCATATAACTAGATGTACGGCAGCAATTCATCAAGATCCTGAAACAGCACTATCAAACCCATGAACAGCCGAAACATGGAAATAATACCACATTCACTGTCCCCTCTAAGTCAAACTCCCCCGACTTAGAAACATATAATCGCTGTTCCTTCACTGTCGCTGGGTCAAAATCCTGGAACTCTCTCCCTAACAGCACTGTGGGTGTACATACACCACATGGACTGCAGAGGTTCAAGAAGGCAGCTCAGCACCACCTCCTCAAGGGCAATTAGGGAAGGGCATTAATTGCTGGCCTAGCCAGCGGGAACCACATCCTGTGAATTAATTAATGTGTTTTGAGACATGCTGAGGTCATATGAAAGATGAGACAGAAATGCGAGTTCTTTATCTTTCAAATAATAGAGGATTCCTGTTAATTGAATAAGGTGTTTTGCACAACAGGATATTTTCTTGCTTTTAAAATCCCCAAGCTAATATATTCACATGAGATATTACAATGACACTCCCTGAACATTGTCCAGTAGATGTTAAAAAGGAAAATATCACCTTCCAGTGTGATAAACTAAATATCACCAATTGGGATAACCAGAACACAGGAACATCGGAATTAAGAGCAGAAGTAGGTAATTCAGCACTTCGAGCCTGCTTTACCATTCATTCAGATCATGGCTGATCTCTTCCTGGTCTCAAATCCAACTATCTGCCTGTTCCCCATATGCCTTTAACCCATTTTCTAATTCACAAATGTATGTATCTCCCTCTTGAAACCAATTAATAATTTAGACTCCACTGTACTATGGGGCAGCGAGTTCACAAATTCATCATTCTCTGTGAGGAGTAGTTTCGCCTCATCTCAGTTCTAAATCTACCGCCTCTCAACCTATATCTATATCACATCACCAGGGTCCCGGGTTTGATTCTGGCCTTGGGTGACTGTGTGGAGTTTGTACGTCCTCCCTGTGTCTGCGTGGGTTTCCACTGGCTGCTCCCCCCACGGTCCAAAGATGTGCAGGTTAGGTGGAATGGTCATGATCAATGTGCCTGGTCACGGGGATATGTTGGGGAGTTGGGCCTAGGTAGAGTGCTCTTTCTGAGGGTCATACATAGAAAATAGGAGCAGGAAGAGGCCATTCACCCTTTGAACCTGCTCCGCTATGGATTATGATCATGGCTAATCATCAATTTCAACGCTCTGATCCCACCTTCCCCCCATATCCCTTGATCCCTTGGCCTCAATTAATTCCTGTAATTCCAAAGATTCAGCACTCTCCAGGTGAGAAATTTCTCCTCACCTCAGTCCAAAAAGGTTGATCCTTATCCTCAAACATTGAACCCTAGTTATCAGTGGCACGGTAGCACAGTGGTTAGCACCATTGCTTCACAACGTCAGGGTCTCAGGTTTGATTACCACTTGGGTCATTGTCTGTGCAGAGTCTGCATGTTCTCCATGTGTCTGCGTGGGTTTCCTCCGGGTGCTCGGGTTTCCTTCAAAAAAAGTCCCGAAAGACGTGCTGTTGGAGGAATTGAATATTCTGAATTCTCCCTCTGTGTACCCGAACAGGCCCCTGAGTGTGGCGGCTGGGGTCTTTTCACAGTAACTTCATTGCAGTGTTAATGTAAGCCTACTTGTGACACTAATAATGATTATTATTATTAGTTCTGGACTCCCCACCATTGGGAACATTCTTTCTGAATCTACTCTTTCTAATCCTGTTAAAATTTAAAAAGTTTCTATGGGATCCCCTCACTCTTCTAAACTCCAATGAATATAATCCTCGATTTAGTCTCTCCTCATATGACACTGCAGACTTGATGGGCTGAATGGCCTCCTTCTGCACATAGGGATTCTATGGATCTACTCTCTAAAACTGATGTGCAATTGTGAGGCTAAGAGGCTCAAGCTGACTCTGTGGCTCACTCACAAATCAGGGCCAAACATCCCTGGCACATTTAACGCCTAATTCTTGCTGGGCTGCTTCCAAGATGGTGGTGCATGAAAAAGAGCAAAAGGGAACTGCTGTGACCAAAGTGCCCTATTTGTTTATCATGATCTCCAACAAAAACAAAAAACATAAACAAACATATAAAGTTTGCAAAGACTATAGGAAAGGCTATAACTTGCTTTGTAACTGTAGTTCACAATTTGCAAAGCCCTTTACGTTCACAGGATTGACTCGTTGCTATTTTTGTACCTTCACCCTCTGCAAATATTTCTATTTATTGACAACTCAAGAATACAAAAGCATCAGTAACATGCCAAAAGCAACCATGAAAATCACTAATATGCTCAAAGCATTTGCAAGGCACCATAAAAAAAGCCCCACCAGCTCTCCCCAGCCCAACGGTAGCCCCACATTGGCAGAAAGGCACCAAATGAGCAGACCACTGTAAAAACTCTACCTGCAAATACTCGCATTCTAAGCATTGTCTGGCATCTTTGAATTTGTCTATATATATATGTTTCTGGAACAAACCTCTTCATTCACCTGAGGAAGGAGCAGTGCTCCGAAAGCTAGTGTTTGAAACAAACATGTTGACTTTAACCTGGTGTTGGATGACGTCTTACTGGAAAAGGACACATGGGTGCAGGGCACAGTGTAAGAGAGAGAGAGAGAGAGAGAGAGAGAAAACACGCCCGCCCCCTCACAAAAGGGGGATTTACCCTTGGAGAACAGTGTGAAGTGTTAATGTCTTGTCAATTACATTGCTACGGTTTGTTAATGTCAGTTACATCGTTACGGTGAAGAGAAACAGGTGATGATTTAATTGGCACTCTTTAATTGACTTTGAGCACATATATATCGGGGATATTTCGGCTACTGTGTGCGGGGCAGGGGCACATCATTGACCTCAGAATATTTTGGTTTAGTTAATTAGGCTTTCTTTGTTGTTTTGTTTTAGTTGCAGTTGCCCCAGCAGGGGCAGTCATCCTGTCATTTCTGTTGAATTTATTGATTAGTGGTTTTATTAACAGAGTATAAATAGGGGATACTTGGGACACTCGATTGAATGAGAGGAGAGCTGTGAGACTGAACAAGTCAATAAACTCTCTTGATAAAGAAAAGCAGAGGGCAACACTGTGGCGCAGTGGTAGCACTGCAGTCTCACGTCGCCGAGGTCCCAGGTTTGGTCCTGGCTCTGGGTCACTGTCCATGTGGAGTTTGCACGTTCTCCCTGTGTTTGCGTGGGTTTCACCCACAACCCAAAGATGTGCAGGGTAGGTGGATTGAACACACTAAATTGCCCCTTAATTGGAAAAAATGAATTGAGTGCTCTAAATTTATTTTTAAAAATAAAGAAAAGCTGTGTGTCACGGTTTTGGCTCCACCAATTGGCTTCCATTCTATTAACATGAAGTAGCGGCAGAAGGTGCAGGCTGATTGACAGTCTAGATGGGCTGCAACATCCTTGGTCGCAGCCATCTGTATACCAACAGAATAAATTGCTAATTACACCATTTCCTCGTGCATCTTCTCCTCCTAATCATACTTCACTTGATAGAAAAAGAAAATACAGTGTTCAAGGAAGACTGAGGAAAACAACAAATGCAGAGGAAAATCGTGAACAACAGGGCCAAAGTAATGCAATCTTAGTATCGCACATTATCAAAGTGCAAATAGGGCAATGATTTCAGCAAATGGATTGAAGCATCATGGATTGTGAATTTCTGGAATTTGACGGCCAATTTCATAGAATCTGGGCAGAATTCTCCGACCCCCCCCCCGTCCCCCGCCGGGTCGGAGAATCGGCGCGACGCAGCGTGAATCGCACCACGCTGCCCCGACGCTGCAACGTAATTCTCTATAGTGCGGAGAATCGGCGCCATTGGCGCTGGCGTGATCGGTGCCAGTCGGTGTAGCGCCGACTCTCCGGCCTGGACCAGCACAGGCCTGCGCACTGATTCTCCGCTCGTTTGGGCCGGGCGGCCGTCATCAAATAGCCGAGACCCACCGGCGCCGTTTTAACATCCTCTGAGCCGGCAGGACCTCGCCGTTGAAGGGTCTGGGGGCGGCCTGTGTGTGTGGTGGGGGGGGGGGGGGGTCCGACCCCGGGGGGGGCCTCCATAGTGGCCTGGCCCACGGTCAGGGCCCACCAATCGGCGGGCCAGCCTCTCTGCGCCCCCCCCCCCCCACCCGGCCACCTTTCCTCCGCACCGGCTCATGTGGCCCTGCGCCATTTGGCGTCAAGGCCGGTGGGGGGGAAAAAGGCCAGTGCGCATGTGCTAGTTGGCGCTGGCCCAACTGTGCATGCGCAGACCCCATGGCACCGGGTTCACGCCGGGATTGGCAGCTGGAGCGTTTTTACTCCAGTGCCGGCACGTAACTGTCGATGGGAGAATCCCGCTCATTGAATCTCTGCAATGCAGAAGGAGCACCATACCTAGGTCCACGCCCCGATCCTATCTCCGTAATCCCACCTAAACGCCACCTAACCTTTTGGAAACTAAGGGGCAATTTAGCATGGCCAATCCACCTAACCTGTGCATCTTTGGACTGTGGGAGGAAACTGGGGCACCCGGAGGAAACACACACAGAAACGGGATAAAGTGCAAACTCCACAAAGGTAGTCATCCGAGGCCAGAATTGAACCAGGGTCCCTGATGCTATGAGGCAGCAGTGCTAACCATTGTGCCACCCCCTTTGCCGTTCCATTACTTGCTTTGTTCAGCAGCATCTCTCACTCAGCCTCCCTGTTATTTTAAAGACATTTCTAGGTTTGTGCATTAATTGTCCATTAAGAATCTGAGTACCCAATCAACTTACTGGTCCAGGAAGGGAACAATTTGAACTGTAGACTCTCGTTCATGCACATCACAAATCCTTCCTAAAGATTTCTTTTAAATTACTTTTTTGTTACTTTTCCCCTCTGTCTCTTTTTTTCCTATCTCTTACTCCGGCTCCTTCCTCTCTCTTTATTTTTCTTTCTTATTTGTCTCGAATTCACTTTCATTTTCCATTTTCCCATTTCTCTCTCAATCCCTTATCCTCATTGATTAAAAGGGGGTCATGTGATGTGAACACGGGAGCGGCTGTGTTTTTGCGTGTTGTGTTTACTATATCCCTGGATGATCCTGATTGGAGTTTTGCGATGAGGAGCCGAGTTAAGTTGTAGAAAATCGTTTGACCGTGGCGTTCGGAGTTGACTGGGCCCAGCTCCCAGTGGCATTGTTGATGATGAGCAAGCCTGTGCCTTGGTCAAGCTGTGTGCATGGGAATGATGGCCGCTATTCAGAATGGTGTTCTGGATGAGGATCCCGGCACTGTGGTGACAGATTTTGGAGCCCACTTTGAGGAACTGTGTGCTATCCTTGGGAGAATGGTGGAGGCTCAAAAAGGAATCCTTGTATTCAATAGAGCACTTTCCCTGTAAGGGTCCACCTTCGATTCGTTGAGATGCTGCTGCATGTTGTCTATTCTGGCTGGTTCAGGAGGTCAGAGCCATGCAAGGTGTGTCCCTGGCAAGAAGTGGGAGGCCAGTTCCCAATTGAGTTTAGTAATCTTGACCTGGAGGCTAGCCATATCAGATTTGATGGGGGACACTATATCCTGTCTTTGAGGCCTGGGGTTGGTCGGACCCCCTGGCCACTTGCCTGATATTGTCCTATCCTCGATACTCATCGAGAGGTGTTGGAAGTAGCTGTGCGAGACCCGTCATCCCACCGGCAGGGCCCTAGGCAGTGGATCACTTAGGCGTCGGGGCGGTGGCATGGGGAAAGTGGAGGTGCTTCATTCGTTAGAATCCTCGAGAGATCCTGAGGACTGTTCACTGATGCTGTCTTGGCTTTTGCCTTTCAGCAACATAGATGGTGTTATTATTCTGCAATTCTTCAATACTCCTGGATGTTACTCACTTGTGATTACGTTGTCGATTATTTATTGTTGGCTTTTCTCCTAGTGTGAGAGATGATGTAAGCACAAGTATTGTCTGTTATCCCGTTCTAGCAAGTCGATGTGATCTGTGCACAGTTTTGCTCTTTTCTTTTATTATGTATTATAATCCTTACGGTTATGGGAAGGGAATGTATTGTGGACACCCTTTATCTCGTTGATAATGAAAATGAGTGGAGCCAAGGTGGGTGATGGGTGGTTGGTTGGTATAGAGTTGCGTGATGGATTAATTAAGTCCTCATTGAGATTGATGATAGCTCTCCAGTTAGAAAGAACCGTATCAGATTTTTAATTTGCATTTGAGTTTAAGAATCTGTGCCAGTCTCCTCTGATGGCCTGGGCAGGTTATGTATCTTGGCGAGGACTGTTTTTTTTTCTGACTTTTCCTTGAGGTTGGAGTTTGGAGTGTTTTTTTGGGGGGAGTCTTTTTTCTTTAGAACTATTAGAATAAGAGGGATTGAGTGGCAGTGTACACGGAGGTGGGTTTGGTTAATCCTTCACTGATTTGCTGGAGAGGCTATTTGCCACGGCTCGGCATTTTTGAAGCCCAGCCCCTTGTGGGGGTAGGTTTGATGGGAGAGCTAGACGCCTTCCTCCAAGTGGTCTTATCTGGTGGTTTCCTGAGTGTTTTCCTCGTTGTGGTTAGGTTTTCCATATGGAGACAGTGTTTGTGACTCTGTTGAGGCAGCACTGTTGATTCCCTTAATATCCTTCCTGTGATGGCGTACAGGGCGGGACGGTCGCTAATATTCCTATATCAGGTCACGCCTTCTTCCCTTAGGGGTTTTTTTCCTCTTCTCTTCACCTTGATGAGCAGGCTACTGTTATATATTCTTGTCCAGTGGTCTATGGGAGGTTCCCCTTATTATACCAGGAGGAGGGATTTAGCCCCTCCTCCCAGTGCACCCAATTGTTGGGGGTCTTCATAGATCATAGAATTTAAAATGCAGACGGAGGCCATTCATCCCATCGAGTCTGTCTGGCCCTTGGAAAGAGCACCCTACCTAAGCCCATACCTTATCCCATAACCCAGTATCCCCACCTAATATATTTGGACACTAAGGGGCAATTTATCATGGCCAATCCACCTAACCTGCACATCTTTGGACTGTGGGAGGAAACCGGAACATCCGGAGGAAACCCACGCAGACAGGGGAGAAAGTGCAAACTCCACACAGACAGTGACCCAAGCCGAGAATCAAACCTGGGGCCCTGGAGCTGTGAAGCACCTGTGCTAACCACTGTGCTAACATGACCCCCCCATGCATCTTGATGATCTCCTTCTCTTTGGTGTTGGCATGTCCCTGGCTGGGGCTGGCATAATTTTTTTTAGTGTAAATGGGGTGGTGCACTGCCCTGGATATGGTTGGTGAGGTGCAGGCCCCGCTGAGGTGTGGGAGTTGGGGTGTGTTGGAGGTCCTGGGGCTATGATTCCTGTGTGTTGGCTGGTGCTAGGCTAGGACAGATCCGGTGCTGTGGCTGGTATCCTGCTGCCCCAGAGCTTGGGATGTCCCTTCCCGAAGGCACTTATTAGGGACCTCCTGAGAGGCTGGGTGTTGCTTCTTCTGTGCATGGGGGCCTGGGGCTGAGCCATGTCCTGGACATTGGTTGATACCCTGTTGTCCCTCTAATGGTCTTGACGCTTTCCTGTTTGAATGAGCAGCTTGTTCTCTTCTTCATTAAAGGGCATGAGTGTGTGCTGGGGGAATATGGACCCATGGTGGTGACCTGAACCTTTGTTATCCTGTGATCCACTCCTGGTAGTTCCAGTTCTTCTTCCTTTTTGTTTTTCATAATCCCAACATGTTGTTGCTGGTGCTCTCTGTATAAATGTGTGGAATAATGTTGGTTCTGTACTGGGCCTGAAACTGGGACTATGTGGTATTGTGTGATATATGTGTAACACCCTTTTAGAACTTGGGTTCTCACATATTTTCATTGCATGTTTCCTTTTCTTTTACGGGTGAATGTAAAGAATCCTTGATTGGATCCGGCAGGGGCACAGACAGGTACAGATGGTATCTGAGGAGAGGAGGCTGTGGTGTGTCATTGGTGCCTCTGGTGATTTTGGGGTTGAGGGAGATGTTATTGGTGCATGCCCAAACATGGCAGGAAAATGTTCTCCTGAACTCTTGTGGTAACTGTGAATAATCGCGGTGTGGGAGGGTGTGCACCATTTTACCATGTTTTTGTGTCTTCCTCCTGTTTCTCCTTTGGTCTCTGGTGGGCATTTTAGAGGCATTGATCTATGTTGAATGTTTATATTGAGCCAGTGAGAATGGTGTTCTCCTGTGCCCCCCTATGTATTCATGTATGCTGAGCCGTTTTTTTGCTTGATGTGGTTTCATTCCTGCTGCGGGATTCTCCGTTGGCGGGCTCCTCCGCTTCGCCGGCAGCACACCCAGGGGTTTCCCGACGGTGTGGGATGGTCACAATAGAAAACCCCATTGGCTGCTGGAAGGACGATCCTGCTGCCTGTGGTGGCGCACCCCGCTAGAAAACTAGGGCAGGCAGGACATAGAACATACAGTGCCGAAGGAGGCCATTCGGCCCATCGAGTCTGCACCGACCTAATTAAGCCCTCACTTCCACCCTATCCCCGTAACCCAATAACCCCTCCTAACGTTTTTGGACATTAAGGGCAATTTAGCATGGCCAATCCACCTAACCTGCACATCTTTGGACTGTGGGAGGAAACCGGAGCACCCGGAGGAAACCCACACAGACGGGGAGAACGTGCAGACTCCGCACAGACAGTGACCCAGCGGGGAATCGAACCTGGGACCTTGGCGCTGTGAAGCCACAGTGCTATCCACTTGTGCTACCGTGCTGCCCGAAGACAATGCTGCCCCTGTAAGTTTTCTTCTATTGTTTGTCAGAATGTAAAACCTTAATAAATATACTTTAAAACAAAAAAAGCAAATGCTGCAACAAAAATCTAAGGTACCAGATGCCTCAAAGCTCTTGCCTATTAACAGCTCACACTTCAAGCGAGTTATGACTTAAGCTATATTTGAGCTGAGGAAAGTCCAATTTATTGGCATGATTGTGTCATGCCCCATTCCAACAAGACTTGGCCCATTCTCTGAGAGCACTGTTACACTAGGGTAATGCTGATCAACCAGTGCTAGCTTCGACCAGCCAAGGACTGAATGTCGTAACTGGGGTTGAGGATTTTCCTCCACCACTTCACTTCCCAATTAAATCCAGAAGTGGGGGTCAGTTGTAAGTTACTGCACATTTAGATAAGAGTCAGAGCAGAACAAACATAAGAACATAAGAACTAGGAGCAGGAGTAGGCCATCTGGCCCCTCGGGCCTTCTCCGCCATTCAATGAGATCATGGCTGATCTTTTGTGGACTCAGCTCCACTTTCCGGCCCGAACACCATAACCCTTTATTCCTCAAAAAACTATCTACCTATATCTTAAAAACATTTAATGAAGGAGCCTCAACTGCTTCACTGGGCAAGGAATTCCATAGATTCACAACCCTTTGGGTGAAGAAGTTCCTCCTAAACTCAGTCCTAAATCTACTTCCCCTTATTTTGAGGCTATGCCCCTAGTTCTGCTTTCACCCACCAGTGGAAACAACCTGCCTGCATCTATCCTATCTGTTCCCTTCATAATTTTATATGTTTCTATAAGATCCCCCTTCATCCTTCTAAATTCTAACGAGTACAGTCCCAGTCTACTCAACCCTCCTCGTAATCCAACCCCTTCAGCTCTGGGATTAACCGAGTGAATCTCTTCTGCACACCCTCCAGCGCCAGTACGTCCTTTCTCAGGTAAGGAGACCAAAACTGAACACAATACTCCAGGTGTGACCTCAATAACACCTTATACAATTGCAGCATAACCTCCCTAGTCTCAAATTCCACCCCTCTAGCAATGAAGGACAAAATTCCATTTGCCTTCTTAATCACCTGTTGCACCTGTAAACCAACTTTTTGCGACACATGCACGAGTACACACAGGTCTCTCTGCACAGCGGCATGTTTTAATATTTTATCATTTAAATAATCCCTTTTGCTGTTACTCCTACCAAAATGGATAACCTCACATTTGTCAACATTGTATTCCATCTGCCAGACCCTAGCCCATTCACGTAACCTGTCCAAATCCCTCTGCAGACTTCCGGTATCCTCTGCAATTTTTGCTTTACCACTCATCTTAGTGTCGTCTGCAAACTTGGACACATTGCACTTGGTCCCCAACTCCAAATCATCTATGTAAATTGTGAACAATTATGGGCCCAACACTGATCCCTGAGGGTCACCACTAGCTACTGATTGCCAACCAGAGAAACACCCATTAATCCCCACTCTGCTTTCTATTAATTAACCAATCCTCTATCCATGCTACTACTTTACCCTAAATGCCATGCATCTTTATCTGATGCAGCAACCTTTTGTGTTGCACCTTGTCAAAGGCTTTCTGGAAATCCAGATATACCACATCCATTGGCCCCCCATTATCTACCGTACTGGTAATGTCCTCAAAAAATTCCACTAAATTAGTTAGGCACTGTCATAATATACATCTATGTATATAATGGAGTGCAGACAGGAAGTAATTGACACACAGGGTGACCAGTAAGCACACAGAACAGAGCAGCCAATCACCAGACAGAACACGGCCATTATAAAGCCAGAGGGCACCAGTTTTCCCGCTCTCTCGGGACCCAGCCTCTGAGACAGTCAGAGCTTGTGAGCATAGCCAGTGCAAACACCATGTGGTAGCTAGTAAGTCTGGTTCGGCTAGTATCAGGTTTCCAGTCAAGTCAGCATACTGTCAATCCACAGTTGAACATGTACAATAGTTTAGACATTAAATAAAATCGTGTTGCATCTTATCAAGTGTTGGAGGTCTGTCTCTCGCTACACAGCATCAAGTGCAGTCCACATCGATCCAGCCTACCCAACTGATCAGGCACAACCTGCCCTTTATGAACCCATGCTGCGTCTGCCCAATGGAACAATTTCCATCCAGATGCCTCGCTATTTCTTCCTTGATGATAGATTCCAGCATCTTCCCTACTACCATAGTTAAGCTCACTAGCCTATAATTACCCGCTTTCTGCCTACCTCCTTTTTTAAAACAGTGGTGTCCCGTTTGCCAATTTCCAATCTGCCGGGACCACCCCAGAGCCTAGTGAATATTGGTAAATTATCACTAGTGCATTTGCAATTTCCCGAGCCATCTCTTTTAGCACTCTGGGATGCATTCCATCAGGGCCAGGAGACTTGTCTACCTTTAGCCCCATTAGCTTACCCATCACTACCTCCTTAGTGATAGCAATCATCTCAAGGTCATCACCTGTCATAGCCTCATTTCTACTAGTCACTGGCATGTTATTTGTCTTCCACTATGAAGACCGACCCAAAAAACCTGTTCAGTTCCTCAGCCATTTCCTCATCTCCCATTATTAAATCTCCCTTCTCATCCTCTAAAGGACCAATATTTACCTTAGCCACTCTTTTTGTTTTATGTATTTGTAGAAACTTTTACTATCTGTTTTTATCTGTTTTTATACTCTGAGCAAGTTTACTCTCATAATCTATCTTACTCTTCTTTATAGCTTTTTTAGTAGCTTTCTGTTGCCCCCTAAACTTTTCCCAGTCCTCTAGTCTCCCACTAATCTTTGCCCCATGAACGTGCGTAAAATAGTTATCTCTCTCCCATATAATGTACACAAACATTAAATATGCTAAAGCCTGACCTGGGTTAATGATCAAAGTTCACCAGGATGCAACTGGGGGAGGACGAGGCATCGGGGGCTGGAATGACAAGTTCTGCATGGATTGTAAATGCTGTAATGCTGTGGGCATTTGCTGAATTGGGGGCGGCAAAGTCACCTGGCCAGAGCATTTCTGTTGCCCTGAGCTACTCTGTAAATAACAAGAAAACACTCATAAAACTCTCTGGCATAAACTCAAAAATGGTGTTTGTTCTAGTTGCTGCTCACGAGCTCTGACGGTCTCAGAGGCTGGATCCCGAGAGAGCGGGAAAACTGGTGCCCTCTGGCTTTATAGTGGTCGTGTACTGTCTGGTGATTGGCTGCTGTGTTCTGTGTGCTCACTGGTCATCCTGTGTGTCAATCACTGCCTGTCTGCACACCTTCATATACATGGATGTATATTATGACATCTCCCCCCCTTTTTAAAAATAAATGTGTTCAGGTCAATAAATAGTGAATATGTGTACAGGAACCTGACTATATACAGAATATGCTAACTTATATACATGGGAAGGTGTCTAGTGCAGATAGAGGGCAGATAACACATGAGAAAAAAACGATATGTACAGACGTGTAAACGGATCACAAGGTAATGCAACATTAAGTCTATAAATTCAGTCTCTGTGGCAGGCGACGAATTCTGGTTGACCGCCTCAAGGGTGGGTCAGGGGCCGCCTGCACTTGAATGGGCGGAACTGCCTCCAATGCGGTGGTCGTAGAGGTCGGTAGAATAACTGACAGATCAGTGGCCTCGTGGAAGGGCGCGTCCTGAGGAAACTGTGTGCGAGGCGGGACATCACGGTCGGGTGGCGAGTGTGGAAGTCTTCGCAGTACCCGCCTGTTACGCCGGAGAAAGGAGCCATCAGGCATGTGAACGAAGAACGATTTCGGGGCCACTTGCTTGACCACCACAGCTGTGGCGGACCAGCCACTGTCAGGCAGCTGAACACAAACTCGGTCAGCAGGGACCAGGTCGGGGAGATCTGTGCATGGGCGTCATACGCCAACTTGCATTAGGCCTGAGACTGCTGCATCCTCTGTATGACCGGGAAGTTGACAAGGTCCGGAATGTGGATAGCCGGCACCGTCGTTCGCAGTATGCAATTCATGAGGAGCTGCGCTGGGGACAGCCCAGTGGACAGAGGAGTCACCCTGTAGGCTAACAGCGCCAGGTTGAAATCAGAACCCGAGTCAGCAACTTTGCACAATAGTCTTTTAACGACGTGCACTCCTTTTTCGGCCTTCCCATTCGACTGGGGGTAGTGGGGGCTGGATGTGACGTGCTGAAAGTTGTACAGGCGGGCAAAATCTGTCCACTCCTGGCTGAAGAAGCAGGGGCCGTTGTCACTCATCACTGTGAGTGCGATCCCATGCCTTGATTACCGTTGCTGAAGTGCGGTCAGACAGTTTGACCACCTCGGGGTAGTTGGAAAAGTAGTCCACTAGGAGTACATAGTCTCGGCCCTTGGCATGGAACAGGCCAAAACCAACTTTGGACCATGGGGAGGTCACCATTTCATGCGGCTGTTGAGTCTCTTTAGACTGAGCTGGTTAGAACCTTTGACACGTCGGGCAATTGAGGACCATGTTGGCGATATCTTGGCTGATGCCTGGCCAGTATACTGCCTCTCGGGCTCGACGGTGATACTTTTCGACCCCCAGGTGACCCTCGTGGATTTGGCCAAGGACCAAATCTCGCTTGCTCTGTGGGATCACAATTCTGTCAAGCTTCATAAGGATGCCGTCTACCACCGTTAGATCGTCCTTGACATTATAAAACTGGGGGCACTGCCCCTTTTGCCAACCTTCCATGAGGTGTCGCATGGCCCGCTGGAGCAGAGGATCCCTGGCCGTCTCCTGACGAATTTGCACGACCCTCTCATCAGTCGCCGGAAAGTTGGAGGCACAGAATTACACCTACGCGTCTATTTGACAGATAAAGTCAGTCTGCTCACACGGTGTGGTGATAGATCTGGAGAGTGCATCGGCCACAATGAGCTCTTTGCCCGGGGTGTACACCAGGTCAAAATTGTAGCAGCGGAGTTTGAGGAGGATGTGTTGTAGCCGTGGCATCATGTCATTGAGGTCTTTTTGGATGATGTGAACCAATGGCCTGTGGTCCGTCTCAACCGTGAAATTGGGGAGGCCATACACATAATCATGGAACTTGTCGATCCCTGTGATGAGGCCCAGGCATTCTTTTTCAATCTGAGCGTATCGTTGCTCAGTGGGCGTCATGGCTCTAGAGGCATATGCAACTGGGGCCCAGGAGGAGGAGTCATCCCGTTGGAGGGGCATTGCCCCAATGCCAGCCTGGTTCGCATCGGTGGATATTTCTGTTTCCTTGGCGAGGTCGAAAAACGCCAGCACCGGGGCCATGGTGAGTTTCGCCTTGAGCTCACGCCACTCTTGCTCATGAACGGGTAGCCACTGGAAGTCCGTAGTTTGTTTAACGAGATGGCGGAGGGCTGTGGTGTGTGACGCCAGGTTGGGGATAAACTTCCCAAGGAAGTTGACCATCCCTAGAAAGTGGAGGACCGCCTTCTTGTCCTTCAGGGTCTTCATGGCGTTGATCACCGAAACCTTGTCCGCATCTGGCTGCACGCCATGCTGCGAAATGTGGTCGCCGAGGAATTTGATTTCTAATTGACCGAAGGAGCATTTGGCTCTGTTGAGTCGGAGGCCATGACCGTAGATCCTGTGGAACACCCACTTGAGGGGATCGATGTGTCCTTGAGGAGTTGTGGACCAGATAATGACATCGTTGACGTACACTCGCACCCCCTCGATGCCCTCCATCATTTGTTCCATTGTGCGGTGGAACACCTCCTAGGCAGAGATGATGCCAAAGGGCATTCGTTTGTAATAGTAGCGACCAAACGGGGTATTTAATGTGCACAGCTTGCGACTGGATGCGTCCAGCTGTATTTGCCAAAACCCCTTGGAGGCGTCCAGCTTCGTGAAGAATTTGGCATGAGCCATCTCGCTGGTTAGCTCTTCTCGTTTAGGTATTGGGTAGTGTTCCCTCATGATGTTACGGTTCAAATCTTTTGGGTCGATACAGATTCGAAGCTCCCCTGATGGCTTCTTGACGCAAACCATGAAGCTAACCCAGTCCGTGGGTTCCGCGACCTTTGAAATGACGCCCTGGTCCTGGAGGTCTTGCAGCTGCTGCTTCAGGCAGTCCTTGAGGGGTGCCGGCACCCAACGCGGTGCGTGAACCACTGGGGTGGCATTTGGCTTCAATAGGATTTTGTATCGGTAAGGGAGTGTGCCCATACCTTCGAACACGCTATGGTATTGCGCTATGATGTCATCGAGTTGAGCCTGGAAGTTATCATCTGGCGAGGCTGTTGCCTGTGCGGACAACATGGTGTGAACCCGCTGCAATAGGTTCAGGAGTTTGCAGGCCCGAGCACCGAGCAGGGAAGCTCTGTTGGTTCCTACTGCCATTGCAGTCGAGGAGATAGCAGGCCGGTGGAAGAATGCTTGGTTTGATAGATGGTGTCAAGGTCAGACTTTGAAATGAGGTTTGCTGAAGGGCCGGTGTCCAGCTTGAAACGTATGCAAGCCTTGTTTTTTTTTAAATATAATTTTTATTGGAATTTTTTACAGAAAATATAAAACATAACGACAAACAATGAAATGTAACAAAATAACCCATAATAACTGTAACGCCCCCAGACCGTATCGACGCATGTATCACATCCCCCACCCCACCAACCCCAATGAACAACAAAAGAACTTAAAAATAAATTTAAATTAAATAAACAAACATAGTCATCGTCCGTCCCCCCCCACCTTCCCTCCCCACCTTTTCCCTCCCCCACCTTTTCCCTCCCCACCTTTTCCCTCCCCCACCTTTTCCCTCCCCACCTTTCCCTCCCCCTTCCCCCCCCGGGTTGCTGCTGCTACTGTCCCCGTACCCTATCGTTGAGCCAGAAAGTCGAGAAAAGGTTGCCATCGCCTAAAGAACCCTTGTACCGACCCTCTCAGGGCGAATTTGACCTTCTCTAGCTTAATGAAACCCGCCATGTCATTGATCCAGGTCTCCACGCTTGGGGGCCTCGCATCCTTCCATTGTAGCAAGATCCTTCGACGGGCTACTAGGGACGATAAGGCCAGCACACCGGCCTCTTTCGCCTCCTGCACTCCCGGCTCCACCCCAACCCGAAAAATCGCGAGTCCCCATCCTGGCTTGACCCTGGATCCCACCACCCTCGACACCGTCCTCGCCACCCCCTTCCAGAACTCCTCCAGTGCCGGGCATGCCCAGAACATATGGGCATGGTTCGCTGGACTCCCCGAGCACCTGACACACCTGTCTTCACCCCCAAAGAACCTACTCATCCTCGTCCCAGTCATGTGGGCCCGGTGCAGCACCTTGAATTGGATGAGGCTAAGCTGCGCACACGAGGAGGAAGAATTAATCCTCTCCAGGGCATCAGCCCATGTCCCATCTTCGATCTGTTCCCCCAGTTCCCCCTCCCACTTAGCTTTCAGCTCCTCTACTGACGCCTCCTCCGCCTCCTGCATAACCTTGTAGATATCAGATATCTTCCCCTCTCCGACCCAGACCCCCGAAAGCACCCTGTCGCTCACCCCCCTCGCGGGAAGCGAAGGGAATCCCTCCACCTGCCGCCTAGCAAATGCCTTTACCTGCAGATACCTGAACATGTTCCCCGGGGGGAGCCCAAATTTCTCCTCCAACTCCCCCAGGCTCGCAAACCTCCCATCGATAAACAGGTCCCTCAGCTGTCTGATACCCACTCTGTGCCAACCCTGAAATCCCCCATCAATGTTCCCCGGGACGAACCTATGGTTCCCCCTTAACGGAGCCTCCATCGAGCCCCCCACTTCTCCCCTATGTCGCCTCCACTGCCCCCAAATCTTGAGGGTAGCCGCCACCACCGGACTCGTGGTATACCTCGTAGGAGGGAGCGGCCACGGCGCCGTTACCAGGGCCCCCAGGCTTGTATCTCCACAGGACGCCCTCTCCATCCGTTTCCATGCTGCCCCCTCCCCCTCCATTACCCACTTGCGCACCATCGACACATTGGCCGCCCAATAATACCCCGAGAGATTGGGTAACGCCAGTCCCCCCCATCTCTACCCCGCTCCAAGAAGACCCTCTTCACCCTCGGGGTCCCATACGCCCAAACAAAGCTCATGATGCTGCTAGTCACCCTTCTAAAAAAGGCCCTAGGGATAAAGATGGGCAAACACTGAAAAGGAACAAGAACCTCGGGAGAACTGTCATTTTGACGGACTGCACTCTACCCGCCAACGATAGCGGCACCATGTTCCACCTTTTAAATTCCTCCTCCATCTGCTCCACCAGCCTGGTAAAATTAAGCTTATGGAGAGTCCCCTAACTCCTGGCCACCTGCACCCCCAGGTATCTGAAACTCTTCACTGCCCTCTTAAATGGGAGTCTCCCAATTCCCTCCTCCTGATCACCCGGGTGTACTACAAATACCTCACTCTTGCCTAAATTTAACTTATAGCCCGAGAAGCCCCCAAATTCCGCTAACAGCTCCATCACCCCCGGCATTCCCCCTTCTGGGTCCGCCACATACAACAGCAGGTCGTCCGCATACAGCGATACACGATGTTCCTCCCCACCCCGCACCAGACCCCTCCATCTCCCTGACTCCCTCAACGCCATAGCCAAAGGTTCAATCGCCAGTGCAAAGAGCAAGGGGGACAGGGGGCACCCCTGCCTGGTCCTACGGTAGAGCCTAAAGTACTCCGATCTCCTTCCATTTGTAACTACACTTGCCATCGCAGCCGCGTAGAGCAGCCTCACCCATTTGATGAATCCCTCCCCGAATCCGAACCACTCCAGCATATCCCACAGGTACCCCCACTCAACTCTATCAAACGCTTTCTCCGCATCCAGCGCCACCACTATCTCCGCCTCCCCCTCCACTGCCAGCATCATAATAACATTTAGCAGTCTCCGCACATTCGTGTTGAGCTGCCGTCCCTTGACAAATCCTGTCTGATCCTCGTGTATCACCCCTGGCACACAGTCCTCTATCCTGGTGGCCAGGATCTTCGCCAGCAACTTAGCGTCAACATTGAGGAGCGAGATAGGCCTGTATGATCCACACTGCAAGGGGTCCTTATCCCGCTTCAGGATCAGAGAGATCAGTGCCCGCGACATCGTCGGGGGCAAAGCCCCTCCCCCCATGCCTCATTGAAGGCTCGCACCAACAGGGGGCCCACCAGATCCGCATACTTTTTATAAAATTCCACCGGGAACCCGTCCGGCCCTGGCGCCTTACCTGACTGCATTTGTCCAATTCCCCTGACTAGCTCCTCCAACTCCATCGGCGCCCCCAGCCCCTCTACCAGCTCCTCTTGAACCCTTGGGAACCATAGCCTGTTCATGAAGCTCTCCATCCCCCCTCTCCCCATCGGAGGTTCTGACCGGTACAGTTCCTCGTAGAAGTCCCTAAATACCCCATTTACTTCTGACCCCTTCTGCACTACATTCCCACCCCTATCCGTCACTCCACCAATTTCCCTAGCCGCATCTCGCCTGCTGAGCTGATGCGCCAACATCCTGCTCGCCTTCTCCCCATACTCATATACCGCGCCCTGCGACCTCCTCCACTGTGTCTCCGCCTTTCTGGTGGTCAACAAGTCAAATTTGGCCTGCAAACTACGCCGTTCCCCCAGCAACCCCTCCTCCGGTGCCTCCGCGTATCTCCTGTCCACATCCAGGAGCTCCCCCACCAGTCTCTCCCTCTCCTTCCTCTCCCTCCTTGCCCTATGGGCCCGGATGGAGATCAGCTCCCCCCGGATCACTGCTTTCAGAGCCTCCCAGACCATCCCCACCCGGACCTCCCCCGTGTCGTTGGTATCAAGATACCCCTCAATACTTCCCCGGACCCTCCTACACACCTCCTCATCAGCCAGCATCCCCACATCCAGGCGCCAGAGCGGGCGCTGGTCCCGCGCCTCCCCCATCTCCAGATCAACCCAGTGCGGAGCATGGTCTGAAATCGCTAGCGAGCCTTGTTAACTGTCAGGGTGGCACACCACTCATTGTCCGGATCAATGCTTAGAATTGGGAGTTGTTTCACCATCGTTGAGAAAGGCAGCGTATGCTTGGTGATGATGCCCACCCGGAATGGGGATTTGAGGCCCTCAGCATTGGGATCTGGTAGACTGTCGGGGTCGCAGTCTGTAACGGGTTGCTGTACTGACTGGACACTCCTACGCTGTGGCTGGGATCGCTGTGTGCTGGGCAGTGGAGCAGATCTGCAAAGGGCTGCGTAGTGGCCAAGCTTGCCACACTGGAGACAGTGTCGAGATTTTGCCAGACATTGCCGCTTTAAATGGGCGGAGCCACAATTGGAACACGTCATGGTGCCAATGTCAGGATGTTCCGTGCGCCACCACGCATGCGCAATGCGGTCGAATGACGTGCGCACTTGCGCGGGCTGGTCGTCGGTCTCGCCGTCCCCTCGGTCGTGGCGCGCATGCGCTGGAGCCCGGGGAAAGCGCGCGAAATGGCCACTCTCATCCAGACTCAGGCCGTGCATTTGTTTGATGGCCTGCACCCGTTCTGCCTCACGGGGGTTTTGCCTTGCCGTTTCTGCCGCCCTGTTAGCAGTTGTTAGCATGCTTGTGGAGGACGCAGGTTTCGATAGTGATGGTAAGGGTGCGCTGCTTAACTTTTAGAAGCTGCTGGCGAAGAGAATCAGAATGGACCCCGAAAACGATCTGATCCCGGATCATGGAATCAGTTGTCGAGTCAGAGTTGCATGACTGCGCAAGGATGCGGAGATGGGTTAAAAAAGACTGAAAAGGTTCATCCTTAGCCTGAAGCATCTGCTGGAAAACGTACCGTTCAAAGCTCTCATTGACCTCGATGTCGCAGTGGCTTTTGAACTTCAGTAGGACTGTTTTAAACTTCGTCTTGTTTTCGCCTTCAGCAAATGTGAGGGAGTTGTAGATGTGGATAGCGTGGTCCCTGGCTGTAGAAAGGAAGAGTGCGATCTTCCTGGTATCCGATGCGGCCTCGAGGTCGGTGGCTTCAAGTATAGCTGGACCTTCTGCTTAAAAATCTTCCAGTTTGCACCGAGGTTGCCGGCGATGCGGAGCGGCGGGGGAGGGCGGACGCTGTCCATGTTACCAGATGGTTGATCGCTGGTCAGAGGCAGATTATCTCAAGGTAGGTCCATCAAACTTCAGCATTACTCACTGGTACCATGATGTGTTGGGTAAGTTGGGTCTACGTGGACTGCGTTTGATGCAGTAGAGAGAGAGACAGGCTTCCAACACTTGAAGAAATGCAACTCTATTTTATTGAACAACTATCTATAATACATGCTTAACTGTGGGTTGACACTATGCTGACTTGACTGGAGACCTGAGGCTAACCTGACCAGACTAACTGACTACCACATGGTGTTTGTTCCAGTTGCTGCTCACGAGCTCTGACTGTCTCAGAGGCTGGATCCCGAGAGAGTGGGAAAACTAGAGCCCTCTGGCTTTATAGTGGTTGTGTCCTGTCTGGTGATTGGCTGCTATGTTCTGTGTGCTCACTGGTCATCCTGTGTGTCAATCACTGCCTGCCTGCACTCCATCATATACCTGGATGTATATTATGACACCCTCATCCAACAAAATCGATAAATCGCAGGGTTTACATTTTTATTGATCTCAGCCTCGACAGTTTTTTGAGGGTAGAGTTCCATATTTCCAGTTCCTTTTGCGAGAACAAGTGCTTCCTGACATCAACCCTAAATGGCCTGCCTCTGATTTTAAAGTTGTGGCCCTTTGATCTGGATTCCCCCATCAGAGGGCTGGCGATGGGCACTGCTGGAGTTACATCTGCAGGATTAGGGTGCTCTCGAAGAGCGAAATGGTGTTTGCTCCATCCAGGCAACCATCTGCTGCCTTTTCCTCTCCTGGCAAAAAAGGCATGATGGCAGGAAGGTGTTGGCATGCCCCTGTGGCCTTCCGGTGCCATTTTGCCAGCTGCCTGCCTCGATGGTAAAAATCTGGCCAGTTTCCCTCTATCCACCCCATCAAATTCTTTAATCATCTTAAAATCTTGATCTGTGTACTCATGAAAATATAAGCCTAATCTACGCAACGTGTCCTCATAACTTAACCTTTTTAGCTGCTGTGTCAGCCTGGTAAATCTGCATTGCACCAACTCCAAGGTCAACATATTCTTCCTGAGGTGCGATGCCCCAGAACTGAACGTACTTAGTCCAGATGCTTCTGAACACTCTTATTACAAAGACTTAGCGATGCTTTGATTTGAGCGAGAAAAATGGTTTCCTTCAGTGCATACTTTGCAGTGTGCAGAACAAAAGGTCCCTGGTTTGATTTCTGGCCTCTGTAAAATGAGGAGTGAATCCAGGAGTTTAGCAATTTTGGTCAGATCCAGAGTCTCTGGGATACTATCAGCTAGGGGTCTTTCACTGACTGGCATTCCCAAAAAGAGCCAATACATTGGGGCAGAAAAGGAAGCAAAGTAATGATAGTGGGTTGGGAGTAATAGTTCCATTTCACAAAGTGCTTTTCAGAACAAAAGGAGGATCAGAAACAGTATTAATCTTGAGAACGACCCTTTCCGGGTTAGTCTGATGTAATAGTCCCACTCGTGTGATGGATGTGGGTTTGGGCCACCACGTGTTGAAGCTTGGTGTTAAGAGTTAAACTGACCTTTTACCCTATTCTATGGGGAAGATAATTGTTTTTGGCAGTGCCAGGGTGCCAGATTGGGTACTTTCTAGTTCCTAACCTGGACGTTTTGGTCACTTGGCTGGAGCTAAAGTTGCCCGAGACCAGGTCAGACATTGAACACAAAGGTTATCCCAAAGTGAGGGCAATGTTGGGGGAGGAAACAAAAGACCTTTGAATGCTCAATGCCATCTCCTTATCGATGTCAGCCAACCCTGAGCATGCTTTGGCATCTTTGAGCGTGAGGCCTTTTTGAAAGCTACCTGCCAATGCTTAATTCTTGGTTCAGGGAGGAAGAAGGTGCTTCAGGACCTGAAGCCTTCTCTTTTGGAAAGAAGGGTCAACAACCTTTCAGTCGCTTCTCTGTCCAACAAACAAACTGGTGGCTTTGGCCTCTGAACTGAAGCTGTAGCAAGCATCAGATTGGAATGAAGGCAATCCGCCATGAATTTAAAAGCAGAAGGCTCTTTTTCTATCACTCCATTGGCCTAAAGGGAAGGTTTTCTGGCTAATTTTCTAACAGGCAGTGGCAAAGGAAAGTTTGTTCAAATATTTCTTCCCCGTATTTGGTTGCCTTCTCCTGTAGTTTGGGAGATCACCTCAACAACCAGGAGGCGGATTTCTTAAACAATAGAGTCCTTGACGATTATCTCTGAGTGGGAGCAGGTTCCATGAGTATATGTGGAGCTGGTAAATGAGAAAGAATATAACTTTTGGTAAGGTGATGACCAAATAGTTTAATGTTGAACTCTCTTGTGGCTTCATGTCAAAAACACCCTCCCCTTTGACAAGAGTTAGGAATTTGGATTGCTTACGGCTGTAGAGCTTGATGATTTTTTGTCATTTTTGGCGGAAGAGTGTTTCATGCACTGGTTTGAAGCATTCAATCCCGATTTTAGGTTGCCTGTAAGAATTGATATGAAAGATTTTAATAAAATATTGCTGCAGCATTTAGAAGCAGAAAGGAACTTAGAAACCAGAGGAGACCATTCAGCCCCTCGATTGTGTTCCACCACTCAGTGAGATTATGACTGACCCATAGAATCCCTACAGCCATTTGGCCCATTGAGTTTCCACCAACCCTTCGAAAAAGCACCTTACCGAGGCCCACTCCCCGCCCTATATCCCCATAATCCCATGCATTGATCATGGCCAATCCACCTAACCTGCACATTGTTGGACTCTACCTTAAATCTATTTACCCACCATAGTTCCACATCTGTGTGGAGTTTGCACACTCTCCCAGTGTCGGGGTGGGGTTCCTCCGCTTTCCTCCCACAGTCCAAAGTTATGCAGGTTAGGTGGGTTGGCCATGCTAAATTAACCCTTGGTGTCCAAAGATGCGGTGGTTAGATGGGGTTATGAGAATACAGGGATGGGGGGGGGGGGGGGGGGGGGGGGGGGGGTCAAGGTAGGGCGCTCTTTTGAAGAGTCAGTGCAGAATGGCCTCCTTCTGCACTATCAGGATTCTGTGGATTCTATGGATTCCTTGACATTTTTGCCTAAAAACAACAAATCAAACAATCTCACTTTTGAAATTTTCAATTGATCCCAAGCCCACAGTGGCACAATGGCTAGCACTGCTGCCTCACAGCTCCAGGGTCCCAGGTTCAATTCTGGCCTTGGGTGACTGTCTGTGTGGAGTTTGCACTTTGTCCCCATGTCTGCGTGGGTTTCCTCCCACAAGTCCCAAAAGACAGGTTTAGATGGATTGGCCATGCTAAATTGCCCCTTAGTGTCCAAAATGTTAGGTGGTGTTCCTGGGTTGCAGGAATAGGGAGAAGGCATGGGCTTAAGTAGGGTGCTCTTTCCAAGGGCTGGTGCAGACTCAATGGGCCGAATGGCCTCCTTCTGCACTGTAAATCTATGATTGAGGAGTTTAAACAGAGAGAGTTCCAACTGTTTTCTGACTGAAGAGAAACCTCCTGAGATTATTTCTCATTTTAAGTTTTTTCACCTTTGATCTGGACACCCCCCACCAGAAGAAATAGTTTATTTTTATCAATTCTCTTAAACCTTTTAATTATCTTTGGCATCTCGAACAGAACGCCTTATAATCTTCAAGCCTGGTTTATAATTTAGTCACTTTAACTTACTGAATCTGTGCTGCTCCCTCTCCCATGCCAATATCTTCTTCCTCAGCTACAGAGCCCAGATGTGAATGGAGTAAAGTCTATTAGATTGGAATGGGGCCTGGGCACATAGACTCCAACAAGCTGTACCATCAAGGGGTAGGGTGCAAGTTGACGCTAACCTCACACGCCATGTTCCTGATCTTAGCAAAGATATGAAAATCTGTGGAGCAACCGTAATCATCCTGAGCACCTTCCCACTCCCAATGGCAGAGTGAGTCAGTGACCCAAGTAGTCCTATCTCTTCCCCCTTTTAAAGAGGGGTGGATGATGTGTGGCAGGCAGGGCGGTTGGGGGAAGGGGGGAAATGTTAGCTTAAAAGAGGCAAAGAAATATAATCCTTGCAATTTAACATGAAATTAATTTAGCATCGATTCAGTGGATGATTATCATGCAAAAGATGGAATGATTACAAAAACTAATGGTGAGGTTAAAAAAATAAGACATTTGAAGCTTATTTTCAAATGCAGAGAAAACATAGGAAGTGCTTGATGACTAATTCCTAGACCAATGCTGGCAGAGCAAACCCAATGACCCCCCCCCCCCCCCCCCCCCCCACTACAACCTTGCCATTGTAGATGGACATCACCATCTCGGTACAGGCTTCAGAGCCAGAAGCTGTGTGCCCCAATGATGAGATCATGGGCATGAAAGGTGGCACCCAGTTTCTCCGGAGGATTTTCTCCTCCGTTCCGAGGGTCCTTACCAGCTTCAATCCCCCTCAAGTGTTTTACTTCATGATGGCATCCATTGATGGTACCTCCACATTGAGCTCCACATTGAGATGCCCGCGTGGTCCCAGACCGGCCTCAGCCGCAACCATCTCCCAACTCCTCTGATTGGTCCTGGAGCATTGAGAGCCCCACCCATTGGCCATCATAGGGTGGCGATCAAGGGGGAGGTCAATTAAGCTACCTCCAGGAAGATTGCACCGGCGGAACACGCTTCTGGCAAATTCCACTGTGGGATATCCAGTTGACCCTGACGTCAAAGTCCCAAAGCCTGTGGTAAAATTCATTCTCCAATCTTCTTTATAACAGGGACCTATCCAGCTCAGAGGGGGGGGAGGGGGTGGGCATCAGTTCCATTAGTGTGTACTTTAATGCAGATAGCTTGCACTGGGAGGGCAGTGTGTTGAACACAGTGTGACAATTTTTCAAAATCTTTTGCTGGTGTCAGAATACCACTTTGGGGTAAGAAAGAAGTTGGAAGAGGAGGGATGTGTAGGAATGGGAATATTCACTGCATTCTAGCCAATGCCAATGTCTAGCAAACATCATAGCCCAGTATATGCATTGGCGTTCTTTATGTAGAAGCATTGGATTTTTTGGTCTCACCTGGGATAGGGTCAGGCCGAGCAGACTGTGAACGGCTGTCTCTGCACTGGCTGCCACCACCGTTACCGATGGAGAGAGTCCGGGGCAAGCTGAAATCCGGGTGGGTAGGAGAAGCCGTACTCTGACCCCAAGGGCATCGGGTAGGGAGAGTGAAGGAGGGAGGCTTCGATCTGCAAAAGCAAAAATGTTTGAGGAACAGTACAGTCTAAAACAAGACAGGGCAAGCTGAGTCATTAACACTCTAAATGTGTAGGTTATTCCACCGACACGAGATATGTGCTTATTTTTCAGGCCACTTTTTGTTTCTCCCCTCTGTTCCTATTCCATTTGATGGGAACTCCATCAATGTTTCAATGCAATCTGATGGTAGGAAATAAACGAAGGCACGTCAGCCATGCCTCAGTGCTAACGCTCTTTCCTTGAGTCAGGACGTCGTGGGTTCAAACCTCACTCCTGCCACTTGAGCACATAATCTAGGCTGACACTCCAGTGCAGAACTAAGAGAGTGTTGCACTGCCGGACGTGCCATTAAACTGAGGCTTCATCTGCCCTCCTGGGTGGATGAAAAAATTCCTTTGCATTGTTTTGAAGAGGAGTGGGGGGTTGGGGGTGGGGGGTTTTTCATTCCCAATATCCTGGACGACATGTGTCCCTCAACCAACATCACCAAAGCGGATTCTAGGGAGATTCTGGCAGAAGTGGGGTGGGGGTGGGGGGGGGGGGGGGCACAATGCTAGATGGAGGGAAGATTGGGGGGGGGGGCAGAGAGGGGAAGCCCACAGGGGCATGGGGGATAGAGAAGGGGGCTGGAGTAGAACGCTGGTTACAAGGAGTTGTACATGGCGACAGCAGGAATAAAGGAACCAACAGTGGCCATCTTGGATGGCCCCCAAACAAAGTGACGGACCCAAGGGGACGATATGTCATGGTAAGCGGTCTCCTGGAAGGGTTGCCAGTGGTACTTGCAAATTGTGTATGCCCCCAACTGGGACGCCACAGACTTCATAAAAAGGGCCACGCCAGAAATACATGATATAGACTCCCACTGGGGGTGGGGGAACTACAACGGTGTACAGGACCCACAGATGGACAGAGCCAACCCCAAATCAGGGAAACAATCTGCAATGGTGAGAGAGAGCAGAGTGCCTTTAAGAGCAGATGGGGGCGGTGGATCCATGGAGGTTCATACACCTGTTGGAACCAACAATTCTACGGACACGTGCTTGTAGGATTAGAATAGCGGTTTAAATATACTCACAACAGAGCCAGCCTATTAGCCATTGAACTTTCGGTGAACTGGCCGGCTGACCATGTGGCACTGATCTTTTATACAGCAGCTTCCGGGGGAGGAGTCCCAGGCAGAGCCAAGGGAGAAGCTCCATACAACTCGAGCATTCCCAGAGCTACTCTCCCTGGAGGACAGGTAGTGCAACTGCACTTACAATACAGACACATGTATATACAGATTATAATCCGGTGTGAATCACATTCACCACAACACCCGAGGGAGAAGGAGTTCTCCTTCTTCTCCCAGGTCCATAGTGTCTACTCTAGAATAGACTTCTTTGCAGTGGGGAAGTTGGTGTTTCCAGGGTTGGTCAGGACAGAATACTCCACACTATGTGGATGTGAGATTGGCGATGGGCAGGAAAGACAGAGCTGTTAGGCAGCAACTGGTTGTCTCTATATTGGAGGTCGACTGGTGGTACTCAACGGCCCCAACCATGGAATTACTCGCAGAGAGGGAAAAATCTACAAATGGGATTTCACCTGCTCACCACTGGGAAAGCAATGAACTAACTCCGCCAGACACGGGGGACCTTTTATGAACATAAGAACTAGGAGCAGGAGTAGGCCATCTGGCCCCTCGAGCCTGCTCCGCCATTCAATGAGATAATGGTTGATCTTTTGTGGGCTCCACGTTCCAGCCTGAACACCATAACCCTTAATCCCTTTATTCTTTAAAAAAAACTATCTATCTCAATCTTAAAAACATTTAATGAAGGAGCCTCAACTGCTTCACTGGGCAAGGAATTCCATAGATTCACAACCCTTTGGGTGAAGAAGTTCCTCCTAAACTCAGTCCTAAATCTACTTCCCCTTATTTTGAGGTTATGCCCCCCTCGTTCTGCTGTCACCCGCCAGTGGAAACAACCTATTCGCATCTATCCTATCTATTCCCTTCATAATTTTATATGTTTCTATAAGATCCCCCTTCATCCTTCTAAATTCCAACGAGTACAGTCCCAGTCTACTCAACCTCTCCTCATAATCCAACCCCTTCAGCTCTGGGATTAACCTAGTGAATCTCCTCTGCACACCCTCCAGCGCCAGTACGTCCTTTCTCAGGTAAGGAGACCAAAACTGAACACAATACTCCAGGTGTGGCCTCAATAACACCTTATACAATTGCAGCATAACCTCCATTCAGGTAAAGTACACTTATGTTGGCTTTTATACCTCTGTTTTGAATCTTAACACCTCGATCAGTAACCTCTCCTAAGTTATATTTCCTCTTAACTTTTCTCCTAATTTTCCTTGTCGTTGAACCCATATCTTCATGTAACAACCTGCCGCATCGCTTACCATTTACGTTTTTATTTCCTGTTTTATTCCTTTTAGTATTACTGGGCCTATTCACTGTGCTCCCCTCAGTCACTGTACCTAGCACTGTCGCCCTTTTTGATTTTTGACTATGGCTTCTCTGCCTTACACTTTTCCCCTTACTGCCTTTTGTTCCTGTCCCTGTTTTACTACCTTCTGACTTCCTGCATTGGTTCCCGTCCCCCTGCCACATTAGTTTAAACCCTCCCCAACAGCTCTAGCAAACATCCCCCTAGGACATCAGTTCCAGTCCTGCCCAGGTGCAGACCATCCGGTTTGTACTGGTCCCACCTCCCCCAGAACCGGTCCCAATGCCCCAGGAATTTGAATCCCTCCCTCTTGAACCATCATTCGAGCCACGCTATCATCCTATCTATCCTGACATTCCTACTCTGACTAGCCCGTGGCACAGGTAGCAATCCTGAGATTACTACCTTTGAGGTCCTACTTTTTAGATTAACTCCTAACTCCCTGAATTCAGCTTGTAGGACCTCGTCCCGTTTTTTACCTATATCGTTGGTGCCTATGTGCACCACGACAGCTGGCTGTTCACCCTCCCCCTCCCCAGAATGTCCTGCAGCTGCTCCGAGACATCCTTGACCCTTGCACCAGGGAGGCAACATACCATCCTGGAGTCTCGATTGCGTCCGCAGAACCGCCTGTCTATTCCCCTATCACTATAGCCCTGCCATTTATCTTCCTGCCCTGCTGTGCAGCAGAGCCAGCCAAGGTGCCATGAACCTGGCTGCTGCTGGGTTCCCTTGGTGAGCCATCTCCCTCAACAGTATCCAAAGCGGTATATCTGTTTTGCAGGGAGATGGCCGCAGGGGACACCTGCACTGCCTTCCTACTCTTGCTCTGTCTTTTGGTCACCCATTTTCTATCTCCCTCAGTAACTTTCACCTGCGGTGTGACCAACTCGCTAAACGTGCTATCCACGACGACCTCAGCATCGCGGATGCTCCAAAGTGAGTCCATCCGCAGCTCCAGAGCCGTCAAGCGGTCTAACAGGAGCTGCAACTGGACACACTTCTTGCACGTGAATAAGCCAGGGACAGTAGACGTGCCCTTGAGCTCCCACATCGCACATGAGGAGCATGACACGGGTCTGGGTTCTCCTGCCATGTCTTAAACCTTAGGTTAACTTACACAACTACAATTCCAAAAAGAAAAACGGAGAAAAAAATAAATAAATATACCAATGAAAATAAAAAGAAAAAAGAAAAACTACTTACCAGGGATAAGGAGCGCCTCCTCCCCCCCAAGCTTCGAATTCCCACCTAGCTTCAAATTCCCAAACTCACTCTTAGCTGTGTCTCACTCTTAGCTGTGTCTTACTCTTAGCTGTGTCTTCTCTGGCTCACTCGGAGAACTCACTGGGAGTGAGTTACAAGTTGCTCTTTTTAAATTGGCCTGAGTTGACTCCCCCTCCCCCACCTGTTTTTAGATCAAAGTAGATTAAGGTGACTGACACTTAACTGCCAACCAGTTATGTGAGTGGGTGGGGCAGCCCTTGCACAATTCTAGATTAATTTAAATTCCTGAAATTTAAAAGGAACACAGAGACAAGGCCAGCCGCCTGCTGGCTCACCAGCTGAAAAAGCAGGCAGACACGAGGGCGATAGAACAGATTAGAGACAAGAACGGCAAACTAGTAACAGCGATAAAATCAATGGGGCCTTCGCGACTTTCTAACCGTAGCTGTATACGTCCTAGCCCTTGGAGGGGTCTCGAAGATGAATCAGTTCCTCGACGGGCTGGACATACCAGCTGAGGGAGAGGAAAAGAGGCAGGGACTGGAAGCACCACTAGAACGGGGGGGGGGGGGGGGGGGGGGGGGGGAAGCCATGGAGAATATCAACTCCATGCAGGCGGGGAAAGCACCAGGTCCAGACTGATTCCCGGTAGACATCTATAAAAGGTTTGTGGCAGCACTGGCCCCGCACCTGTGGGAGATGCTCAATGATTTGGTGTTGAGCGCCACCCTGCCGCCTATACTGGCACAGGCCTCGATATCTCTGATCCCAAAAAAGGACATGGACCTGACGGAGTGCAACTCATACAGACCCATCTCACTCCTGAACACGGACGCCACAATTCTGGCAATGGCCCTGGCGAGGCAATAGGAGAATTTGAATTGAACCTGCTTGGTGGGGGGGGGGGGGGGGGGGGGGGGGTATGGGGGGTCACACAAACCAGGGCTGCGGTAGTTGCCGTTTAAGCTGGCTCAGCACACTGGGCTAAATCGCTAGCTTTGAAAGCAGACCAAGACAGGCCAGCAGCACGGTTCAATTCCCGTACCAGCCTTCCCGAACAGGCGCCGGAATGTGGCGACTAGAGGCTTTTCACAGTAACTTCATTTGAAGCCTACTTGTGGCAATAAGCGATTAGGGCTGGTTTAGCACAGGGCTAAAGATCTGGCTTTTAAAGCAGTCCGAGGCAGGCCAACAGCACGGTTCAATTCCCATACCAGCCTCCCCGAACAGGCGCAGGAATGTGGCGACTAGGGGCTTTTCACAGTAACTTCATTTGAAGCCTACTTGTGACAATAAGCGATTTTCACTTTTTTTTCACAGAGGTAGGGCTCGCTCCACTCTCCCTGGCAGGGGAGTACAGATGATCAAAACGAACGTGCTGCCCACGTTCCTCTTACTGTTCAGATCCCTCCCAATCTTCATTCCCACAGACTTCTTCATCAAAATCGATCAACTAATCATGCCATTTGTGTGGTGGTGGGGAACCTGATGATCAGGAAAATAGTACTACAAAGAAGGAAAAACATGGGAGGCCTGGCCCTCCTGAACCTCCAATTCTACCACTGGACTGCCAGCGCAGAAAGGGTACAGGAATGGTCAACGAGTCGGAGATGGAATGGGTCAAGATGGAGGAGGGTTCCTGTACAGGGACATTCCTCAGAGGGCTGGCCATGGCTGCACTCCCATCCTCCCCAGCCATATACTCAAAAAGCCCAGTGGTAGTGGCCACGCTAAGGACGTGAAACCAACTATGACAACACTTTGGTCTGATCACAATGTCCAACATGGTCCTCATCTACAAAAATCACAGAGTCATCCCGCGGCAATGGCCGCCTCCTTCAAAGGGTGGGGACAGGACGAAGGGACACTGACGCAAGGGGACCTATACGCAGATGGTAGAATCGGTTCCCTGGGGGCACTCACGGAAACGTTCCAACTCCTGAAAGGGCATAAGCTAAGGTACGGACAAATCAGAAACTTCCTTTGAAAATGGACGATGACGTTCCCCCGGAAACCGGGCACTCACGGCTGAACACACTTCTGACCGCGGGCGAACTAGGTAACTGTGCTGACGTGTACAAATGGATACTTGAAGAGGTACGCACCTTGACGAGATACGGGAGAAATGGGAGTAGGGGGAATATAGACTAGGTTTATACAATCTGTCCGCATGATTTGAGCCGCGATAACATTCTGGTGAATCCCCATTGCAATCCCTCCAAGGTCTGAGGTGCAGTGTCTAAACTGTCGAGATATGTTGTGCCAGGGACCCGGGTTCAATTCCGACGTTGGGTGACTGTCTGTGTGGTGTTTGCACATACTCCCAGTACCTGCGTGGATTTTCTCCGGATGCTCCGGTTTCCTCCACACTCCAAAGATATGCAGGTTAGGTGGGGTTATAGGGATGGGGCAGAGGAGTGGGACTAGTTACAGTGCTCTTTCAGAGGATTGGTGCAGACTCAATGAGCTGAATGGCCTCCTGCACTGTACAGATTCTGTGGGGGTCAGACCTAGGCTAACTACCTCTGTATGCATTCTTGATTGCTTTGTGCGCCTGCCCTCTGAGTGAAATTAAAGTTGCCATTGTCCCTGAGGACCAAAGGGAGAGAGAGAGTTGGCTGGTGGTGATTTAACCTGAGGGTCACCATACCTAAGACGAAGGACAAGGTAAAGAAGGCCTTGACCTTTGAAAAGGGACGATGATGTTCCCCCAGAAACCGGGCACTCACAGCTGAACACATTTCTAACCTCAGCATGTGGAGGAATTGAACCCGCTCTGTTGGTGTCGCTCCGGATCACAAATCAGCCGTCCAGCCAACTGAGCTAACTGACCGCCTCTGAGTAACTGTCCAGAAAATGCAGTAATGTGACCTTTAGCTTCTAATCTCAGAGACAGCTCTCTAAGCAGTATTGGTGCTGCTGCAGGTAAATAAGACACTATGTTCATTACTCAATTTACCTACTTCATAGGTAACGCTTCTGGCAAAAACTGGCACGTGTTTGCAGCAATCTCTCCGTTCCCCTTGTCTGGTTGAAAGTTAAGTTGAGAATCATGGGCTGCTGAAAACGGATGTTCATAGTCTGTGAACTTTCCTCCATCTTTGCATGGATCGTTTAACTTTGAGCTCCTGGGAGCAGGAGTGAACCAGGCAACAGCCTATTAGAAGACCACAAGCAAGTTAAAAAGAGATTGGCATGTGTTCGATTAGAAAGCTTTCAACATATAATCCAATATAGCCTAACTTGGCAAGGAGTCCATTTCAGTGGGTTGCCGGGCGCTGAGGACCAGTGACACTTTCCATTATAACTTATCAATCCAACATTAATAGGATTCACTGCTGTCAAAGCACTCCAGAGTAAGCTCAGCACTCGTTTTTTTCCACTGGAAGAATTTATGGGATAAATAGTCTTTTTTTACAATTCTCTACCCTGTCCAAATCTCGGGCTATCACTCCATGGCCCACAATGTGGCACACGGGTTTTTCTGACACAAGTTATTCTTTTTGTTAATCAGTCTGGACAGAGGTGCTTGGCAAACTATTTGGTTCTCAGGGCCAATCATTGGCAGGGGTTGGTGGTGAGGGGGGTTGGTGGTGAGGGGGGTCGGAGGGGGGGGGGGGGGGGCAGTACTTGTCTCTTGCTGCAGGTTGCAGTAACAGTGCAAAGGAATGTGAGAGGATTTCCTCTGACTAGTATTTCCGGTAAAATCACACTCCAGATCTTTGAAAATACAACTACAATTTCACTGGAATCATCCAGAGGAAGCTCTTCCTGCTGTTGGTGAGTATGTTGCTATGGGAGCCATAGGAAAACATTCCTACTTTCCTGAAATGCACCAACTGCAGTTCCACCACCAGTCACTAGATGGCAATGCAGAGCACTGTAAATGACAAAAATGTAGATGTCGCCACAGTCCCAGATGACCATAGGCTGCTTTCCCCTTTGAGAGAGAACTGACTGGTGGCGATTAACCCGAGGGTCACCACACCTCAGGCAAAGGGCAAGTGTTGAGAAGGCGTGGGGCCTTCATGGTAGCCTTAGCTGGGACAGGAATTGAACCCGCGCTCACCAACCAACTGCCCAGCCAACTGCGTTAATACATAATGTCTATGTCTAGATAATGTATATATTATATTCAAGTTAGCTAAAAGGGTCAGAAGGGCCAGTGGGCAGCTGATATTGTTCTTAAATACAAAAAGAGAGAACAAAATCTGGGCTTAACTCGAGTGATTGGAAGGCGACTGGAACCGAAGCAAAATGAAGTGGTAGAAGAGTGTCAAAACACAGAAAATAAAAATGAAAATAGCAGGGTCATATCTGAAAAAAGCACATCATGTCTAATTGATGTGATAGAATTTTTCAAAATGGTAACAGAATGAGTAGGAAAGGGTGATGTAGTAGATACCATATGCTGGGATTTTTAAAAAAAAGCCTTTGATAAGTTAGCATAGGGTTAGGGTTAGGGTTAGAGTAGAGTCATGCCAAAGGTTACAGCAGGAGGACTCAGGGAACCAAGAGCTGAATGGGCAGCAACTTGGCTGAAAAAGAAAGTACAATGTGGAGAGTCGGGCTAAAGGATAGTTAAAAAAAATAATTTAGGGAACCCAATTCTTCTTTGTTCCAAGTAAAGGGAAATTTAGCGTGGCCAATCCACCTACCTTGCTCATCTTTTTTGGGTTGTGAGGGTGAGACCCACGCAGACACAGGGAGAATGTGCAAACTCCACACGGACAGTGACCCGGGGCTGGGATCGAACCCAGGTCCTTGGCGCCATGTGCTAGCAATGCTGACCTCTGTGCCACCGTGCTGCCCCAGGACAGTTGCTCAGATTTGAGGTGGAAAAAGATGTGGTTCCACAATGGCCAGCACTGTGATCACTATTCTTCATAATTTACATCAATGGTTTGGCTCTAGGAACAAGTACTCTTTACAAATTTTGCAGATGATATTAACTAGGGGTTGAGGCGGGAAGGGGGGTACAGTGCAACAAATGAGAGGTGATCTCATTGAAGTTTACAATATTCTTACAGGGTGGGTGTAGATAGGATGTCTCCCCTGGCTGGTGAGTCTAGAACCTGGGGACACAGTCTCAGAATAAGGGGTATTTAGACTGAGATGATGAGGAATTTCTTCACTGGGCTTCATAGGGGCTGGTTTAGCACACTGGGCTAAATCGCAGGCTTTTAAAGCAGACCAAGGCAGGCCAGCAGCACCGTTCAATTCCTGTACCAGCCCCCCCGAACAGGCGCCGGAATGTGGCGACTAGGGGCTTTTCACAGTAACTTCATTGAAGCCTACTCGTGACAATAGCGATTTTCATTTTCATTTTCACTCAAAGAACCTTTGGAATTCTCCAGAGGACTGTGGAAACTCAACCATTCAGCATGTTCAAGTCACAAATCGATAGATTTCTGGATACTAATGGCACCCAGGGGATAATGGAGAAAAAGTGGCACATAGGTAAATGATCAGCCACGGTCTGTTTGAATGGAGGGTGGCACGGTGGCACAGTGGTTAGCACTGCTGCCTCTAGGGCAGCACGGTGGTGCAGTGGTTAGCAACCTCTCAATGCCAGGATCCCAGTTTCAATTGTCTGTGTGGAGTTTGCACATTCTCCACGTGGCTGCGTGGGTTTCCTCTGGATGCTCCAGCTTCCACAGTTCAAAGATGTGCAGGTTAGGTGGGTTGGCCATGCTAAAACTGCCGCTTAGTGTCCAAGATGTATAGATTAGGTGGGGTTACAGGGATAGGGCGGGGTGAATGGGCCTGGTAGGGTGTTCTTTCAGAGGGTTGGTGCAGACTCAATAGGTTAAATGGTCTTTTGCACTGCAGGGAATCTGTGGCAGCGCAGACTCGATGGGCTGAATAACCTACCCCTACTCTTATGTTTAACACAAGGAAGATTGCTACATAATACAAGACGGTGGGCGCAATCTACCGGCCACGTTACACCGGAAAGCAGCGTGGCGCTCTTCCGGGATCTACTTGGCTCACCACCCGTGGTGGAGGGAGGCCCAGGTGGGCTAGTGATGTCCGGGTGGGGTAGACCTCCTTTGTGGGTCCCCTTGTGGTACCAGAGGCACCCCTATCCCAGGTCTTTCCTTCCTTAAAACACCTGACCTCTTGAACCTGATACCCTACAACCCCCACCCCCTTGCTGAGACCCTGAACCTGTGCTTAGCTGGGTTTCTCGGCGTGGCCCTATAGTTCCAGCACTGGCCACAGCTCCCGTCTAGCGTTACAGGGACTGCCGAGCTGTCGGTCTCGGTCACTCTGATTGGCCTCAGCTCGCTAAGGCGAGGCTTCCTCCTGAGAAAGAAGCGGACATCTAGTCTTGAAGGAATTAACACTGTTCCCAATGTTAATTCCTGCGGGGCAGTTGGCGGTATCGTGGATGGGCTCCCGGTGGGCTCCCACCCTCTGTATTTTTAGCCAGAAAGTTTTGGGAGAGGGCGTTGGTGGTGGCTTCTACGTTGTGTAAAATTCAGCACAAGGTAATGGATGAAATAACCATAGGCAAAACAGAACCATAGAAAAGTTACAAAATAGAATGGGGAGACGGTGGTGTCATGATAATGTCATTGGACGAGTAATTCAGAAGCCCAGGGCTAGTGATCTGGGGACATGGATACAAATCCCATCACGGCAGCTGGTGGAGGTTAAATTAATCTCAGTAATGATGACCCTTTAGGGAAGGAAATTTGCTGTCCTCACCCAGCCTGGTGTACATGTGACTCCAGACCTACAGCAACGTGGTTTACCCTTAAATGGCCTGGTGAGCTATTCAGTTCAAGGGCATTTAGGGGTGGACAATAAATGCTCGCCCAGCCAGCAATGCTGACATCCCAATTCAGGCAGTCCAATCCCAGATGCCCACCATCCTCTGGGTAAAAAGTTTGTTCTTCATTTCCTCCCAAATCCTTCTATCACCTCTCACCTTGGGCTGGATTCTTCACTGTTGCGCCGGCAGCGCACCCACACCCGGGGATTTCCCGACGGGGGTGGGGCTGCCCACAATGGGAAACCCAGTTGGCCGGCTGGCGGGACGGAGAATCTCTCCGCCGGCGGGGGCGCACCGCACCGGACAGAGAATCCCGCCCCTGAAATCTATGCCGCCTGGTAACTGACCCCTTACCTCGGGGAAACAAGTCTTTCTGGTCTAGGATCCTCATAATTTTACCCACCTCAATTAGGTCACCCCTTAGTCTTGTCTGCTCGAAGGAAAATAGCCCTAGCCTCTCCAATCTCTGATAATGGCTGAAATTTTCAAACCCTGGCAGAATTTTTGTCAATCTCCTCTGCACTCCCTCCTGAGCAATTATATCCTTCCTGTGATGTGGTGACCAGAACTGTACACAAAATTCCAGCTGTGGACTAACTAGCATTTTATATGGTTCCATCATTACATCAAAGATAAAAGCAAATTACTGCGGATGCTGGAATCTGAAATAAAAATAGAAAATACTGGACAAGCTTTGGACAAAGAGTCATCCAGACTCAAAACGTTTGCTCCCTTCTCTGTCCGCAGATGCTGTCGGACCTGCTGAGATTGTCCAGTATTTTCTGTTTTTGTTCCATCATTGCATCCCTGCTTTTGTATTCAATACTTCATCCAATAAAGGATAGCATTCCATACTCTTTCTTTACCACCTTATCCACCTGTCTTACCGCCTGCAGTGATCTGTGGACATGGACTTCAAGGTTCCTCACTTCCTCTACCCTTCTCAATATCTTCCCATTTATGGAGTATTCACTTGCTTGGTTTGACTTCCTCAAATGCATTACCTCACACTTTTCCAGAATGAATTCCATTTGCCACTTCTCTGCCCACTCAACCAAACCATTGATATCGTTCTGGAATTGACATCTATCCTCTTTACTATCAACTACACGGCCAGATTTTGTGTCATCTGCAAATTTCCCACTCATGCATCCCAAATGCAAGTCCAAATCATTCATATATATGACAAACTGCCCCAAACACTGAGCCCTGTGGAACACCACTAGAAACTGTTTTCCATTCGCAAAAACATCTATCAAACATTACCCTGTTTCTTCACTGAACCAATTTTGGATCCAACCCAGCGCCTTCCTCGATATCCAATGAGATCTCACTATTCTGACTAAACTGCCAAGTGGAACCTTGCCAAATGCCTTACTGAAATCCATGTAGATGACATCCACTTCACTACCCTCATCGATCCTCCTTGAAAAATGAAAATTAATGAAAACGTCCATTAATTTAGTAAAACCCGATCTTGGTGATGAGGAAAATATTTTTTTGAGTTCTTGTTATACACTGGAATGCACTGCTTCAAGGCTCAGTGGAACCAGCTTCACCAGAAACCTTCCAAAAGGCTGGGCAAACATTTGAAGTGAAAGGATTTTCAGGACTTTGTGGAAAGGATAGGGGAGTAGGATTAATTGGATAGCTTTCTCAAAGACCTGGCACAGGCAGAGGCATGATGGGCTGAAGGGTCTCTGCTGTGTCATCCGATGAAGACAGACAGCCATGTTAAAAGCCAAGTCATAAGCAAAGTAGCCAGATTTAGCAGAAGGTTTCAAAGGAAGTTGAGAAGAAACATTTTCGCCCATGGAACTCATGAGCCGAAATTATGGCGGAAGCGAAAACCCAGAGCCATTTAAAAAATACTTGGGGTGGTATTTCCAGAACCACCTCCCCACTGCCCCACACAGTGGAAACCACTTGCCATTGGCCACTTCAGGATCTTCTGGCCTATGGCATTTTGCATGGCTTGCCCATCTTGCCACCGGGGAGCCCACTGTGGGGGAGGGGGAGTCGCCTTGGCCCCCTTTGGTGGGAAGGGCCAGAAAACCCTCCCTTGGAGATGCCTTGAGGTGCCATAACCCTGCAGCGCTACAAACCCTGACAAGCTGGATAGCTTTTGATTGACTGATGCAGACTTGATGGGCTGAATGGCCTCCTTCAGTGCCGTCAACTTTCTATATTTCTATGAAATGCCATCGACACTTGAATTATTGAATATAAAGTAAAAAGTTCTTACCTGTCCATTGGGCTTACACAAGATAGTTGTACATTCAGGACCGGTTCCAAATTTATTACTTTCCTTCAGTAAGAAGTCTTTTGGCGGATTGTGAGGGACCTTTGATGCAGCTGCCCAAACCTAAAATGTAATGGTTTAAGCTGTGTTAACCTCTGCATTGCGGAGACTTAGAAATACATATTCTCGGGGTGTGGGCATCGCCAGCAATGCTGGCACTGTTTTGCCCACCTCTGGTTCTAGGGTGCTCAGGCTGGGGCCTTGTCCTTGAACCACTGCCACTCCTGTGCATGAGGGTGTTCTCACAGCCCTTTAGGTCAAGGAGTTCCATGGCTTCTTTGCCCCATTTGCGCCCAGGAAGGATTGGGTCCATTGGTAAAGACTCAACAGTAATCCTGGCAAACAGCATTAATTTAAAACCGATCGAGTGAAAGGGTTGGGGGCGAAAGTGAGTAAGGTGCTGCAAGAATAGCAATATATGTGCATGTAAGGATGGCATGAAATGTGGGAGTGGAATTTAGTGCATGGGGGGGGAGTAAACATTATGAACGCACACTGTCATGCGTCTTTTCTTACCGTTACACCAGATCCTGCATTCACCCGCGTTCTGGGTGGGAAGCGGTACACTGTTACAGGGTGGCCATCAATATTCTGTTGCAGGGCATAGCTTCCAATGTCCTCTTCCGTATCAAGTGAAATATTTAAGAGTCGGACAAAGTGGCCGTTTGTGGCAACTTCGATTATTTTCATGTTCCCCATGGTGCTGCAATATAGAAAGAGGTTTGGGTTCTCATTTTTCCACTAAATTGAAAACTGCGGGTTTCACACGCCGTTGTCAGGTTGAAATGGTTGCCCGGGGTGGTTGTCAGGAGCCTGCACCAACATGGGGAAATCGTCACTCATTGGGTGGGATTTTCTGGTCTTGTCCATGGTTACGAGCGAGAATGGGAAATTTGACGTTCCAGCCCAAACTCCGTTCACTCTCGGTGGCCCCGAATAATCTCAGCAGCGAGCGAGGGCCGAAGATTTAGGCCATTGTGATTTCCCCCAGAGAAACCAATTAATGGCCCAGTGGGCAGGCTCGCCCAGTGAAGGACAGTGGGGCAGGCTCTTGAATCTGGAAGCCCAATCAGAGGCCTTTACAGCCTGAAAGGCACAGCAGGAATCAATTACCATCTGACATCTGTAGTGGTTTGGTGCAGCAATGCTCATAACGAATGGCGGAGCAGGCTCGAAGGGCCAAAGGGCCGAATGGCCTCCTCCTGCTTCTATTTTCTATGTTTCAAATCGAGTTAGGCCATTTCAGAAGAAGAGTTAAGAATCAACCACATTGCTGTGGGACTGGAGGTAAGCGGGAGAGAATGTGATTCAAAATGGAGGTAATTTGTTTTTAAAGTTCAAATTAAAAATGGCTTTTGCATTCAGGCCATCACTGTTGGTGGGGGAGCTCTACGAGGGTGACCTGCAGCTGCTGCTGCACCCAGACAGGGAGGGAGGACCTCCATGCCTGCCCGAAGTACTAGACCGCCACCGTCAATTTTGCCACTGGGAGAGTGCCTCCAGGCCGCTAAACCGGTCTCATGCTGGACCGTTTGTTGGCCTTAATAGGCCATTAACACCTTTAATCACCTACCTCACTCCCAGCCACCCAATCCGCCTTCTGTGAAAATGATCCTGGCAGTGGGGGGGAAGGGGCCTGGAAACCGGCACACCATGACACCGGCAGCAGGGTAGCATGGTGGTTAGCATAAATGCTTCACAGCTCCAGGGTCCCAGGTTCGATTCCCGGCTGGGTCACTGTCTGTGTGGAGTCTGCACGTCCTCCCACTGTGTGTGTGGGTTTCCTCCGGGTGCTCCGGTTTCCTCCCACAGTCCAAAGATGTGCGGGTTAGGTGGATTGGCCATGCTAAATTGCCCGTAGTGTCCTAATAAAAGTAAGATTAAGGGCGGGGTTGTTGGGTTACGGGTATAGGGTGGATACGTGGGTTTGAGTAGGGTGATCATGGCTCGGCACAACATTGAGGGCCGAAGGGCCTGTTCTGTTCTATTTACTGTTCTATGTTCTATATGACCCCAGCAGCAGCCAAATATCAAGCCCACTGATGGTGGCGTGTGGTAATGTCACTGGACTACTAATCCAGAGGTCTGGGCTAATGCTTCGGCCACAGGGATTCAAATCACGCCATGGCAGCTGGTGGAATTTAAATTCAATTATCAGTAGAAATCTTTAGTAATGGTGCCATGAATTACTTTTTGCAGTAATGATCCAGCTGGTTCACGAATGTCCTTTCGGGAAGGAAATCTGGCCTCTTTACCTGGTCTGGCCTGCTCCAGTCCCACAGCAATGTGGTTGACTCTTAACTGTTCTTCTGAAATGGCCTAACTCGATTTGAAACATAGAAAATAGCAGCAGGAGGAGGCCATTCGGCCCTTTGGCCCTTCGAGCCTGCTCCGCCATTTGTTATGAGCATTGCTGCACCAAACCACTACAGATGTCAGATGGATTTCGGCGGTACAAGAAGGCAACTCCTTACCCCTTTAGAACATAGAAATCCTACAGTGCAGAAGGAGGCTCTTCGGCCCATCGAGTCTACACCGAGCCTCTGAAAGAGAACAATTAGGGATGGGCAGTAAAGGCTGGCCTTGCCTACGACGCCCACAACCATAGGCCGGATTCTCTGGCTGCGCCCACCTAATGACCAGAAATTCCAGCCCGAGGTCAATGGACCTTTACATGAGTGGGCCCGCCGAAGAATCCAGCCGCATAAAGAATAAAAAACTTCTTAGACCTTTGGTGAGGAAGTGACCCTGACTGTTATCACAAGTGCTACTGGGATTGGTAAATTTTGGAACATACTGGTATTAAACACAGGAAGGAGTCTTACAACACCAGGTTAAAGTCCAACAGGTTTAGAGTCACGAGCTTTCGGAGCGCAGCTCCTTCATCTGATCTCCAGTTTACCAGTGTAATGGGCTTAGGTGCTCACACTAGCCGTGTACAGATGGATCATGACAAACCTTCAGATTTTGTCAAGTGTCACATTTCCTTTTACAGTGCAAGTTCTGACCAATCAGCAGTATCCGCCCACGAGGCTTGCCAACTCTGTTTGGACTTATTCCTTGAGGTTTTCTCACACCCAACTCCTCCACCCAGTTAAACAAACATTTTTTAAATCCTTCTCCAACTCATAAAATGTAGATGTTTTAAAAAATCACAGCCGATTACTTTAATACCCCCCTTGTTTTTTCCCCCCTCAGGTTGCAGTGACCTGGAAATTAATCTTTAACTGCTCAAAGCGCCAGTTCAAACCAGGGGCGGGGGTTGGCAACCGTCTCACTAATGGCAGAAACTCCAGTCACCATGGTGATCAGGGGGGGCGGGAAAGAGCGAAGACAGGTTGCATAGAAAAAACATACACATCCCTCAGACAACACATAATATCAACCTATACGGGGGCGGCATGTGGCACAGTGGTTAGCACTGGGACTGTGGCATTGAGGACCCGGGTTCGAATCCCGTCCCTGGGTCACAGTCCGTGTGCAGTTTGCACATTCTCCCCATGTCTGCGTGGGTTTCAACCCCACAACCCAAAAATGTGCAGGTTGGGTGGATTGGTCACGCTAAATTGCCTCTTAATTGGAGAAAAAATAATTGGGTACTCTAAATTTATAAAACAAATATCAGCCAAATATCAAAAACATTTTTTAAAACATTTGCATTTTATGAGTTGGAGAAGGATAAAAAAAATGTTTGTTTAACTGGGTGGAGGAGTTGGGTGTGAGAAAACCTCAAGAACTAAGTCCAAACAGAGTTGGCAAGCCTAGTGAGCGGATACTGCTGATTGGTCAGAACTTGCACTGTAAAAGGAAATGTGACACTTGACAAAATCTGAAGGTTTGTCATGATCCATCTGTACACGGCTAGTGTGAGCACCTAAGTCCATTACATCATTATTAAATCCACCTTACCCCTAGGAGAATGAACCCCGATTCCCTAGTCTCTCCAGCCAGCCAGTAACTAGTGAGGGTCTAATCGTGTAGCGGTTATGTTACTCGACTAGTAATCCAGAGAGGAAGAGTTCATAATCCCACCATTGGCCGCTATGAGAATCAACATACAACATTTTGAAAAATAAAATTCAAAATCCGGTCTGAGTAAAAGTGACCATGAAGCTTTCGATTGTCATAAACCCTGCCGCCCTTTCTCACAGTCTGGCTTCCATGTTCCCGCAGTCCTACAGTAATATGATGACCCCTAGCTGCCCACTGAAGTAGTGCAGCTCTGTTAAACCACACCATCGCTCAAGGACATAGGGAAATGGGTAATACAAGGCCCGCATGTCCAGAATTAATACTTAAATGATAAATAGCTCTGCAAATCCATTCCACAGGATAACACAACTCACATTTTCCTACCTTCCTCATCAAAGTGCAATGTTAAAAGAAAAGGTCAATATAAAGCAATGAGCCACTTCGAAAAGAGCATATCTTGGTTACCTGGCAACAGGTGTGTTGTTGTTGCACTCATTTATGAGTGGCTTGCAAACGGGCAGCGTATTGGCTTTGCTGTCCTTGTTCAGGTCCTGAATCAGGAGGTTGAAATAGTCTCTGCCTTGGCCAGATTTGCAGTTGGTTGAAGAATGAGCTGGAGGCATTGGGAAGAACCTCGTTGGCTCATCATTGAGGCTTTCCGTCGCTGTAGAAGAAGAGATGTCATTGTAGGTGCTCCCAACAGCCCCATGTCCTATACAGCCTGTGCTTTTCTTTTGTACACGGCTGTGGTCACAGGTGAACATCAGATTATAAGCAAAAGACCCTTTTAGAAGAATTGCAGCAGCCTTATAAAGAGGGGTTCAGTCGACAGATGAAGGCGGGGGACAGGGTGAAGTGGGAGCAAGGTGTGGGGCTTCAAACGATCTCCATACACATCAGAAACTCTCCTACAATTTAGGCAGGTGCGATGGAGACAGAGCAGTAAGTATAGACAGAGAGGTGAGTGGTGCGATGCAGATCTGCAGCCACCACTCCCCGATTGCTCTCCTGACCCTGGAGGTATGTGGGAGGCCTGTGCAAATCTGCAGGGCAGAGGTCAGCTGCGTTCCTGTAGAAAAGGATTGTCAAAAAGGAACACCCGCCCCCAACCCTACCCTCTGCGGCCTGTTCTCACATCCCGCCTTGGTATGGGGGCAACACCAGTGAGACATGTTTGTTTGGATCGGGAAGGTGCAGCAGAGGGAGTATGAGAAAGGGGGAAGACACAATACAGGAAATAACATTAAAAATAAAAGAATCTACTCTGTTATGTCCCAATAAACACTCAAGCTGATGTGGCAGTACAACAGCTGCATTTTTATTATTGACCCAGAAACATATAACATTTGATAGCAAGCGATGACATTTGCAGTATAATTGCTGCAATGTCTTTACTCCCACCAAGGCCTGCCCTCTAGTGTTCAATCAACAATACGCAGGTAACATATATTCAACACTATATTCAAAAATAAAAAGTATTTCTATTTTCGTTGAACAGAAGCCCTTGTTTTAACTTAAAGCGCTTCCATATGGGAATAAATGTTTCAGTTGTGTCATTGGAGCAGGAGCAGGCCACTCGGCCCCTCGAGCCCTCTCCATCATTCAATAAGATCAATGCTGACCCGAATGTGGCCTTGACTCCCCTTTCCTGCCTGTCCCCGTGCAGATCAAAGATTCGTATAACATAACCTTGAATATATCCAATGCCCTAGCCTCCATTGCTCGCTGGGGGAGAGAATTCCAAAGATTAACGACCCTCTGAGAGAAGAAATTCCTCCACAACTCTGCCTTAAATGGGAAACGCCCTTGTTCTAGATTCTCCACGAGGAGGAAACCCCCTCTTAGCAGTTGCAATGTCAAGCCCACTCTGAACCGTAGGTGTCCCAATAAGATCACCTCTCATCAGTTCACAGACTTCAATTAATTTGAAGCTAGGTTGAATCTGGTCACCAATTATTATTATGTAGAATGAAGTTGCCAAACCCCCCCCCCCCCCCCCCCCCGGCAGGGTTGTCTGGGACCCTCCATAACCTTCGATAACTTCATACACATTTTGTTTTGGTCTGTCCGGATTTGGTTTTGATTGGTCAGTTTTAAGAGGCGCGTCTGTTGGTGGGTTTACTTGGTTGCCAATGTTCGGGCACAATCCGTACCGGAACGTTTGAACAAAGGTTTAAAAATATCTCATTAATCAAACGTTATTCATCGGAAACTTGAAGGAACAACCTCACCAAACACAAAAAGCAATGTGAAAGAGGGAAAGGGGAGAGAAATGGTATGGGTGGAAGGAGGAGGGGGAGGGGCAGTGCATGGGATGGGGTACGGGGGGGGGGGGGGTGGATTTGGATGCATGGGCAGGAGGGGCAGAGCATGGAATGGGAGAAAAATGAAAGGAGATAAGGTACAGGGAGTGGGATGGTATGGGAAGAAAAGGTAGGATAGTGGTTGGGGGCTGGGATGCAGTGCTTGGGATGGGGAGGAATGAATAGGAGATAAGGAAGGGAGTGGGAAGCCATGGGAAGAAAAGGTAGGATGGTGGTTGGGGGATAGGATGCAGTGCTTGGGATGGGGAGGAATGAATAGGAGATAAGGAAGGGAGTGGGAAGGCATGGGAAGAAAAAGTAGGATGGGATGGGATGGGGATAATACTAGAGGGATGAGTGTGGCATGAGAGGGGTGGCATGGGAAGGTTAGAATGGCATGGAATTTAAAAGAAGTTCTATTATATAAAGATACTAGTTCCGCCGCAAACGTTTAACCCCGTGTATGCTGCTGTGAGTAACACCTGGAAGAATAACCATATAGGGATTAAAAACCACGTTTTCTTCAGTTTCTTTGAACAGCACTGGTTTTAGACCTAAAAGTGTTGGAAATATGGGAAAACTGCTATTTGGCAAGAAGGGCTGGTTAGGGGTAAGTGGTGAGGGGGAAACCTCCAGCAATACACCCAATCGCAGACATCAAGCCGAATGTAGAATTGGGAAAACAAAATTCCCACTCTGTGAGACTGTTTCTTGTGTCTCTCCAATTGTGTGCAGAACATTCTTTTATTAGTTCAAGACTTAGCTTAGACATGACTCCTGTCCGTAACCTATTCCTGTGACACACCCGGGTAAGATGCAACACAGGCGCACGTTTGTTTACCTTTAACTATAGATGGGGTGCGGGAAGGGGTAGTATTTGAGCAAATTGCTGAATTTAACTTTTTCCTCTCTTCAGAACATCTATTTACTTTACCCATTTCTCTGCTTTTTGAAACCCATCACTTTCTTAATCCTTTTAAAACAGAGGTCTCAGGAGGATTGTGTTCACCCAGTCCAGTTCTGTACCCTTTGCTTCATTATTCAACAGGGGAAACACAGGGACAGGAGGCAGGACAGGGACGAGATGCATGGGGCTGGTTTAGCACAGGGCTAAATAGCTGGCTTTTAAAGCACACCATGGCAGGCCAGCAGCGCGGGTTCAATTCTTGTACCAGCCTCCCCGAACAGGCGCCGGAATGTGGCGACTAGGGGCTTTTCACAGTAACTTCATTTGAAGCCTACTTGTGACAATAAGCGATTTTCATTCATTTTCATTTCACAGAAGGAGGTCATTCAGCCGTTCAAGCCTGCTCTGTAATCCAGTTACATCTGGGCCGGTTTGTATCTTAATGTCATTTACTTGGTCCTGTATCCGTTCCCTTGACCAACAAAATAACTGGAAATGACTTCCACATCCAGGGCACTGGGTGAATGCAGGAGAACTGGTAGGCCTTGCTCCTACAATATTTGAATGTTGAAATGATGGAGCATAATAACTGCCAGGAATAAGACCAATAACTCTGCCGTACTGCAAATGGTAATGAGGCAAGGGTAAGTCGCCATAGTCCCAGTGACCACAGGCTGATTTCCCCTTTGAAGGGGAGGGTTGACTGGTGGTGATTTCACCTGAGGGTCACCACACCTCAGGCAAGAGGAAAGGTTGAGAGGGTGGGGCCTTCATGAATAACCTCAGCTGGTACGGGAATTGAACCCACGCTGCTGTCCTTGCTCTGCATCATGAACCAGCTGTCTAGCCCACTGAGGTAAATTGGCCCCCAATGTAAATGGTGCATTGTCGCAAAACAGCTGGGACTTCCTACAGCATTGTGCAGCTGTGTGTGTAACATGGAGTGTAACTGCTGCTGTCAGCTTCCATTGAATGTGCAAGTCCCCCCCCCTCCCACTGGGAAAGCCCATTTTTCTCAGCACAATTGGTGTCGCAGCCATGTATCATGTTTGACCTCACTGCCCATATTGAATTGATGGCAGAGTCGCCTGTGACAGACTGAGATGCTGCAATTCATTCCTTGTGCCAGTTCTTTCTCAACATTGGAAATTTCACTACTGATCAAATGCAAAGTGGGCAAACCTGACACTGCCCACTTGCGAGGCAGCCAAATTGGTGTTGGCACCAAATGAGTGCATTGTGCCCCTGTTACTGAAATGAGTCATGTAAGTCACCGAGGACCAGTTACAGGTCAAGTGAGTGCTAGAACAACAAAGTGAGGAGAACAGACAGTTCAAGAAAAAAAACTTTGACTTCTTATTTGTCAAATATTAGTCTATTCCACAATCATAATAGTAATGGAAAACTAAGTCCTCATCGTCTTACCCATACATGATTCATTTCTAAACCTCGGCGCCTCAGGTGGGTTACAAGGTTTTGGATATGTTACTGGAACCGCAGTGCGTGGCCGATTTGATGCAGGTCTGCAATTTGTTGATGGGTTTGCAGGAGGGCATGGGCTGAGAGGAAGAGATGAAGGACACCGCGGCCGGCTCATCGAGGCGCACAAGGCCAGAGCAGAAGGTGGCGGGCAGGTCAGCCGACTCACCGGGAGGCAGGGGGGGTTAAGGGGAGATGGTAAACAGTTGGGCCGAATGGCAGAGAGGCATGCAGCCAGGGAGGAAGGTGGGCAGGGCGGCTGATATACAGGGAGGCGTGTGGTCAGGGCAGAAGATGGTGGACAACACAGCGGGGCACCAGTTGCCAGGGAGGATTGCGGGGCAGGAGATGATGATCCACAACTTTGGTACAGAGACTTGTTGGGATTTGAAACTGGAGGTGGCGGGCAAGATCGCAGGTTCACAGGAGGGCACGAGGGTGCAGCAGGTACCCGTGGACAGGAAGACTGGTTCGCAGGAGAACATGATGTCCGAGGAGATGCAAAGGATTTGCATGGAGAGCACTTCTTCTGGCACTGCGATTGGTTGCTGTCGCTTAACCTTGACAAAACAAAGAAGACATTTTAAGATCGCCTATAGTTATGTGGATTTACTCAATGATTGCGCAACATTCACTACATTAAGTAATACTCTTTTGTCTTAATCTTTACATTGCCCCTCACTGAAGAACTTGGAGATTTAAGGAGCATACTCCATGGCTCAAACAGATCGTGTTTCCCTATCAAATGCATTTCTCACTTTTCTGTCAACCTCATCTTTTCCGTTTCTTGATTATTTCCCATGCAACCCCTTCTCCCTCCACGAATTGAGACTTGCGATCATTCTCCAATTCACTCCTGTCGCTAATGTAATAGCACAATATGTCGCTGAGGAAGCTTCATATACAACAAACAGGATTATTGGAAACAACTTAGAACACACAGTGCAGAAGGAGGCCATTCGGCCCATCGAGTCTGCACCGTACCCACTTACGCCCTCACTTCCATCCTATCCCCGTAACCCAATAACCCCTCCTAACCTTTTCTTTTGGACACTAAGGGCAATTTAGCATGGCCAATCCACCTAACCTGCACATCTTTGGACTGTGAGGAAACCGGAGCACCCGGAGGAAACCCACGCACACACGGGGAGAACATGCAGACTCCGCACAGACAGTGACCCAGCGGGGAATCAAACCTGGGACCTTGGCGCTGTGAAGCCACAGTGCTACCCACTTGTGCTACCGTGCTGCCACAACAATGACGTTTAGCTATACACGGGCACAGAAGTATTTAATACAGGTCTTTACTCCTTGACTCCCAGGTGCCCATGCTCCAAGGTCCTACACATTTGTACCCCAATGGTCAGTGTTTGCGCATTCCCGGGCGATAGGCTCTGAGTAGGTCACGTGACCCACAAAAGATTGCGCCTTAAAGGGGCCATGCTACCACAGTGTCTGCAAGAACACAAAGTGAGCGCACAAGTGACACACTCTGTCACTTCACATTTGTCCTATTGTTTTCTTCCTCTTTTTCTATCTATATTTGTTGTTATAGTTCCTCCCTCTTTCATTGCCCTAGTTTGCTATTCTTTGCTCCATCTCTTCCTATTTCTGCTGCTCCTTCTGCCTATCACAGACTGGTGGTGATTGTTATATTACATGATTGTAATATGTCGTTACTCTTTTGCTTACTTACCGAATGGTCTGATAGTCGTAGTTCAATGAAACTCTTCAGTTTAAGCAAATAACATTTGATAAATAACAAATAGAAATAATAATGAGTTTGTTCACTCTTCTACAACTATAACTGATGATAAAATAAATCAGAAGAAGTATTAATAATGTTTAACTGCACATGCCAACTAAGCTATCTCTCTAACACTGCTATCTGGTCACTCCTGATACGAAGAGCGGGAAGAACCTCTGAGTTCAGTTTATATACATGGATCTGGTGCTGCCATCCAGTGGTTGTCTAGCACTATGAAACCCTTTACATACCAGCAGATATACAGATCACTACAGCGGTGCCAAACTGTCCGCCAAGAAAACTTATGACAGTTAGTCGATCAGCTAAAAATGTTTAGGTGCTGCGTTGCGAAGTAACTGGCACAGTGGAGTTAATCCATCTGTATTTGACAAAGGCCAGCAGTCCCATGTTTTTATCTATCCCACAGTGGGTAAAGTATCTGAGGTCGGCTGGAAGCTGGTGAAAAACTCGCATTCCTTTGTTGCACAGCCTCAGTTCATTCCAGCATGAAAATTATTCATGAAGCAGTATTTGTTCATGTACAAAAGCGACCTGCATTTCTAGGTCATCTTTAACATGGAAAAACATCCCATGGAGCTTTCCAGAAACAAGAGAAAGGAGGTGACGGGTGGTCAGTTGACCACATACCCCGCCTTTTCCGATGCTGGCCTTTGTGCATTCCCGGTTTCCTTCATCCCACCATTAGCAGCTGTTCCTTCACCTGCCGAAACGCAAAGTTCTAGAATGCCCGTCCTAAACCCCCCTCGCTCCTTCCGTCTTTGATCCTTAAAATCTACCCTCTTTTTTAAGATTTTGAACACCCCTCCCCCCACCCCTACTGCCTCAGTAAACCTATTTATGTGACTTGGTGTCAAACCTTATTTGCTGACACTCTTGTGAGGTGCCATTGGCCATTTTCATAGAATCATATAATTTATAGTGCAGAAGGAACTACAGGGGCAGCAGGGTAGCATGGTGGTTAGCATCAATGCTTCACAGCTCCAGGGTCCCAGGTTCGATTCCCGGCTGGGTCACTGTCTGTGTGGAGTCTGCACGTCCTCCCCCTGTGTGCGTGGGTTTTCTCCGGGTGCTCCGGTTTCCTCCCACAGTCCAAAGATGTGCGGGTTAGGTGGATTGGCCATGCTAAATTGCCCATAGTGTCCTAGAAAAAGTAAGGTTAAGGGGGGAGGTTAAGGTTAGGGTGGATACGTGGGTTTGAGTAGGGTGATCATGGCTCGGCGCAACATTGAGGGCCGAAGGGCCTGTTCTGTGCTGTACTGTTCTATGTTCTATGTTCTAAGGAGGGCATTCAGCCCATTGAGTCTGCACTGGCCCTTGGAAAGCCCATATCTCCACCCTCTTCCCGTAACCCAGTAACCCACCGAACCTTTTTTGGACACAAAGGGCAATTTAGCATGGGCAATCCACCCTGCACATCTTTGGACTGTGGGAGGAAACCGGAACACCCGGAGGAAACGCACGCAGACACGGGGAGAATGTGCAGACTCCACACAGGCAGTGACCCAAGCCGGGAATCGAACCTGGGACTCTGGAGCTGTGAAGCAAATGTGGTAATCACTGTGCTACCATGGGCCTGAGGCCTACAACATCATTAGGAAGTTAACATCCCTGGAGGCCTTAGACGCAAAGTTGTTTGAGCAGCTGGGGTCACTTGTGAAAGAGCACTTCACCCCAACCCACCATTAAACCAGGGGCTGGTTTAGCACAGTGGGCTAAACAACTGCCTTGTAATGCAGAACAAGGCCAGCAGCGCAGGTTCAATTCCCGTATCGGCCTCCCCTAACAGATGCCGGAATGTGGCAACTATGGGATTTTCATAGTAACTTCATTGAAGCCTACTTGTGACAATAAGCGATTATTAGAATTGTTTTAAAAAAAAATGCATTTTATTCCAAACGTATACGAAAAGTTACAACACAAACAATTCGGGGAACAAACGTCTCAACACACAACTATATAGTTTGTAAATTTGCCCTCCCCCCCTCACCCCTCTGCAATGAATAACTCCTCAAAAACGATCACGAACATCCCCCACCTTGCCTCGAAACCTTCCGCTGAACCACTTAACTCGAATTTGGACCGGGATTCCCCAAAATCCAGCAAACCCTCATAAAACCTACATCATCCGAATTCAGTGCTTACACATTCACCAACACCACTGGCGTCCCTTCTAATACCCGCTCACGATCACATATCTCCCACCCTGGTCCCTCACTTCCTTCGCGCTCACAAACACCATTTTCTTACTCATCAAAATTGTCACTCCCCGCGACTTTGAATCAAACCCTGAGTGGAAAACCTGACCCACCCACCCCTTCCTTAGCCTAACCTGGCCCTTCATGTGTAGGTGCATCTCCTGCAGAAAGACCACCTCCGCTTTCAAGCTCCTAGGCTGTGCAAAGACCTTTAACTGGTCCATTGAACCCTCGCCAGAAGGGAAGGGTAGTGGACGGTTCCACGTTATCAGCCTTAGCGGGAGCTTATGCCTCTATTCCCCTCTACCCTCCACCATCCTCCCCTTTTGGCTCTCACCCCGTTAATTTCACCCTATACCTGGCCCATTCAAGATGGCCCTTTTCTCCACCTCTGACCATGTTTCCTCTCTAACCTTGCTGATGGAACCATCAATTCACTAGACACGTGCTTTAAGATATGAACAGTGGTTTTAATCTACTTACTACAGAGCCAGCCTGTTACCCGTTGAACTCTCAATGAACTGCAGGCTGGCTCTGGACAAGGGTATTTATACAGTAGTCCAGGGGGAGGAGTCATGGGCGGAGCCAAGGGTGGAGCCCTGTACAAACTCCTGAGCATTCCCAGAGCTATTCCCCCTAGTGGTCGGATAACGCTACAGCGCTTACAATGGTATTGGTAAATACAGTGTGAATTACTAAGTTACATTCACCACATTTGTGTCATCGCGTCACCCTCCCTTCCCCTCCCCACCTTCCCCCTTCCCCTGTCCCCCTACGGCCACCTCTCTCGGCCTTCTCCACCACCTCACCTCTGTTCAACATTACCTGCCAGCGTGGCAACTTCTACCCAAAGGGTTCTCCCACTGAACCCCCACCCCTCCCTTGCCTTCACCTCTCTGCTCTGTGAAGATGGCTCTCTGCTGACCTCTCCCTCCTCCACCCAAACAAAACCACAAGCCACTTTCCCCAAGAACAAACAAACATAAGAAAACATACACAGCCCCAGACAGCAGGAGGGGGGCTGGGGACAGCTGCCCCCTTACAAATTTTTCTCCCCTGCTTCCCTTTGTCAATCCAACAGTTAGAAAAAAGAAAAAAAACCTCCACATCGGAGGAAAAGAAACCCCCCCACCCCCTCCAGTCCCCACTCCACCAGTATTGCCAACTACTTCAAAGTGCCAGCACCACAGTCTTCCAGATTTGTTCAGTTCAGTTCTCCCCCAGTTTATGTTCCTTGATAAAGTCATTGGCCGCTTCTGTGGTCCCAAAATAGTATCCCGGACTTGAGATGTCACCCAAAGCTTCGCCGGGTAGAGCACCCCAAACCTGATCTGCCTTCAATATAGCACCGTCTTGGCTTTGTTGAACCACGCAGGTTTGCCAGCTCAGCTTCAATGTCCTGGTACATTCAGACACCCTGTTCCCCTCCACAGTTCCCCATTCACAGTTGCGCTTCTCCCTAGCCCACTGCAGAATCTTCTCTTTCCCCACAAACTTATGGAACCTCCCGATCACCGCCCACGGCGGCTCCTCTGCTCTAGGCTTCGGCCTCATAGACCTGTGCGCTCTGTCCACCTTCTGGACTCTATCCAGCACCCCCTCCACCACCAGCATCCTTGAAACATACCTCGTGGCACTCACAACTTCCACTCCTTCAGGCAGGCCCACTATCTGCAGATTCTGCCTCCTCGATCTATTTTCTTGCTCCTCCACCTTTGCTCTCAATGTCTTACAAAGATCTCCTAAGAGCTCCACCTCCACCTCCAATGCCAGTATGCTGTGGTCCGCCATCACCCTCTCAAACTATTGCACGTTGTTGGAACCAACAATTCTACGGACACGTGCTTGTAGGATTAGAGTAGCGGTTTTAATATACTTACAACAGAGCCAGTCTGTTAGCCGTTGAACTTTCGGTGAACTGGCTGGCTGACCCTGTGGCACGGATCTTTATACAGCAGCTCCAGGGGGAGGAGTCCTGCGCGGAGCCAAGGGAGGAGCCCAGTACAAACTCTCGAGTACTCCCACAGCTACTCCCCCTGGTGGTCAGGTAGTGCAACTGCACTTACAATATTGATACATATATACAGATTATAATACCGTGTGAATCTCATTCACCACATTCACCCCCTGTGAAAAAAATCGAGTCCGGCGGGGGTGGTGGCTCACAGAGTTAATCTGTCCAGTGGACGAATTGTTCGTTTCGATCTGCGGAGCACCGGGGTTGCAGCCTCTTGCGGTGGCTGGGTGGGTGTTGAGAGCTGGGGTACGATGGCAGACCCCGGGGCGGGTCTCGTCCAAACTTCATACACCTCTGGCTCGACCGGAGACTGGGGGCGGGCTGGTGCTGGCGCGTGGAACTGGTGGGGCGAGCTTGCGGAATCGGGGGCGCGAGGGGGAGGCAGCATAGGGAACGGGGTAAGGGGTTCCTCAGTGGGGGTGGGGGGGGGGCTGGATCCAGCGGGTGCCAGGTCCGAAGGGATACTGTGTCTTGGCGACCGTCCGGGAACTCCACGAATGCGTACTGGGGGTAGGAATGGAGGAGGCACACCTTTTCAACAAGGGGGTCAGTTTTGTGCCCCCTGACGTGCTTCCTCAGGAGAACCGGGCCTGGTGTCCTCAGCCACGCCAGAAGTAAGGTCCCCGTGGTAGTGCCCCTAGAAAAAATGAAGAGCCGCTCGTGAGGGGTTTGATTTGTAGCTGTACAGAGGAGGGATCTGATTTCGTGGAGCGCATCTGGGAGGACTTCTTGCCATTGGGAGACTTGGAGTTTTCAAGACCGGAGGGTCAGTAGGACGGTCTTCCAGACCGTCGCGTTCTCCCTCTCCACCTGCCCGTTCCCCCTGGGGTTGTAGCTGGTAGTCCTGCTCGAGGCAATGCCCTTGTCGAGCAGGTACTGACGCAGTTCGTCGCTCATAAAGGACGAACCCCGGTCGCTGTGCACGTAGCTGGGGAAACCAAACAGGGTGAAGACACTATGCAGGGCCCTAATGACTGTGTGGGAGGTCATATCGGGGCATGGAATGGCAAAAGGGAATCGGGAGAACTCATCGATGTTGAGGAAATAAATGTTTTTGTTAGTGGAGGGGAGTGGTCCTTTGAAATCGATCGCAAGGCCTTCAAAGGGCCTAGAAGCCTTAACCAGGTGGGCCCTGTCTGGTCTATAGAAGTGCGGTTTGCACTCTGCACAGATCGGGCAGTCCCTGGTGACCGCTTTTACCTCCTCGTTGGAGAAAGGCAGGTTTCGGGCTCTGATGTAGTGGGCGAGCCGGGTGACCCCTGGATGGCAGAGGTCCACGTGGATGGCTATCAGACGGCTGATCTGCACGCTGGCGCATGTCCCGCAGGATAGGGCATCCGAGGGCTCGTTGAGCTTCCCCGGTCGATATTTAATATCATAACTATAGGTGGAGAGTTCGATCCTCCACCAAAGGATTTTATCATTTTTTATTTTGCCCCTTTGCGAGTTGTCAAACATAAAGGCAACCGATCGTTGGTCGGTGATGAGGGTGAACCTCCTACCTGCGAGGTAGTGCCTCCAGTGACGAACAGCCTCCACGATGGCTTGCGCTTCCTTCTCGACAGAGGAGTGTCGGAGTTCTGAAGCAGATAGGGTACGGGAGAAAAATGCAACGGGCCTCCCTGCCTGATTTAAAGTGGCTGCTAGAGCTACCTCTGAGGCGTCGCTCTCAACCTGAAAGGGAGTGGATTCATCCACTGCCCGCATGGCTGCTTTGGCGATGTCCTCCTTGATGCAGCTGAAGGTCTGGCGCGCCTCAGCAGACAGGGGAAATTGTGTGGCCTTAAAGAGTGGGCGGGCTTTGTCCGCATATTGGGGAACCCACTGGGCGTAGTATGAAAAGAACCCCAAGCACCGTTTGAGGGCCTTGGGGCAATGAGGGAGGGGGAGTCCGGGTCTGGGCCCAGGACTCCGTTCTCCACGACGTAGCCGAGGATGGCCAGTCTGTTTGTGCGGAAAACGCGTTTCTCCTTGATATAAGTGAGGTTTAATTTCTGTGCCGTCTGGCGAAAACGGTGGAGGTTGACGTCGTGGTCCTGCTGGTCATAGCCGCAGATGGTAACATTGTCCAGATACGGAAACGTGGCCCGCAGCCCGTACTGGTCTACCATTCGGTCCATTGCTCGTTGTAACACCGAAACCCCGTTAGTGACGCCGAAGGGAACCCGGAGGAAATGGAAGAGGCGGCCATCGGCCTCGAACGCCGTGTAGTGGCGGTCCTCCGGGCGGATTAGGAGCTGGTGGTATGCAGACTTCAGATCCACCGTGGAAAATAGCCGATATTGGGCGATCTGATTAACCATGTCTGCAATTCTGGGGAGGGGATACGCGTCTAGGAGCGTAAAGCGATTTATGGTCTGGCTATAGTCGACGACCATGCGAACTTTTTCCCCGGTCTTGACGACCACCACCTGAGCTCTCCAGGGACTATTTCTGGCCTCTATGATCCCCTCATTGAGCAGCCGTCGGACCTCCGATCGGATAAAGACCCTATCCTGTAGGCTGTATCGCCTGCTGCGAGTAGCTACTGGTTTGCAATCTGGAGTGAGATTGGCGAAGAGTGGGGGGGGGGGGGGGGGGGGGGGGGGGGGATGCGCAGCGTGGCTAGGCTGCAGATAGTGAGTGGGGGCAGGGGCCCGCCGAAGCTGAGGGTGAGGCTCTTGAGATTGCACTGGACATCCAGGCCTAATAAGAGTGGCGCGCAGAGGTCAGGCAGGATATAAAGTTTAAATTTTGAATAACTAGCGCCTCGAATTGTGAGCGTAGCGACGGTGCGTCCTTGGATTTGGACTGAGTGGGAGCCCGAAGCGAGGGCGATAATTTGGCTCACAGGAAAAATAGGAAGCGAACAGCATCTTACCAGCTCTGGGTGTATAAAGCTCTCGGTGCTCCCGAGGTGCTTGGGGAGGGATTGATCTAGGGTGACCGCATTGAGTTGCGGGCCGCGTGATGAGTGCCCGGGAAGGTCGTAGTCTTCCGAGTGGGCGTCCGGTCGAGTAGATGCCGGTACGTTCTGGTGAGCTTGATGCAGGATCGCTGCGCTGAGTTGCGGGCCGCGTGATGAGTGCCCGGGGAAGTCGTAGTCTTCAGATGAGCTTTCTGAGCATGCCGATGCAGATGGGGCCCGTGGATCGCACGTGGTGAGCGGCGAGGAAGATGGCGGCCCCCATGAGTCGCATGTGGCCGGCCGCATGGTGGGGGTTTGCCAAGATGGCTGCCCCCATGGATCGCACGTGGTGGGAGGGGGCGGAGTCGGGGCGTAGGCCGCAGCGTTTCGGGCCCCGCGGGCCCGCTGGTGTTGGGAGCAATTTGTTCTCTCTACTGGGGAGTTAAAAAAACTGGGACCCTTTTCGCGAGGCACACTCTGGCATAGTGGCCTTTCTTCCCGCAGCTGCTGCAGGTCGCGGATCAGGCTGGGCAGTGCTGCCGCGGGTGCTGGCTTTGGCCACAGAAATGGCAGGCTGGGGCAGCTGAGTAGCTGGCTGGGGCAGCAGAGCAACTGGCTTTGGCAGCGCGGTAGCTGGGGGGGGCCGTGCGGCACAGGCCTGGGGGGATTGTTGGTCGGGGGTCCACGATGAGGTCGCGGGGTCCGCGGGAAACGACGTGAGGCTGCGGAAGGAGACTTCCAGAGTGGTAGCAGCCTCCACAGTAGTATCTAAGTCCTGGGCCCCCTTTTCTAGCAGTCTTTGGCGCACATAGTTAGATCTAAGGCCCGCCACGAAAACGTCCCGCACAGCAAGCTCCCTATGTTCAGCCGCGGTAACGGCCTGATAATTACAGTCATTGGAAAGATTGTTCAATTCCCTTACAAACTCGGCTAGCATTTCTGTAGGCCGCTGACGGCGAGTCGTAAACACGTGGCGTGCATAAACCTCGTTAATGGGCCTAACATACATTTAGTCCAATATCGCCAGTGGTGTAAGAACCGGCCTGATTTAGCTGTGTGGAGATTCTGTGGCTTACCCTCGCGTGCAGTAGGCTGAGTTTTTGTTCCTCCGTTGTTCCGGCGGTGCTGGCTTCTGCCAGGTAGGCCTTAAAACATCTCAGCCAATGGGAAAAAATTTCCTTAGCCTCTGCATCCTGCGGATCGAGTTCTAGGCGTCCGGGCTTGAGGGCTGCTTCCATAATTTACTTCGACTGTTTCGTAAGTATATTAAATTGTTGGAACCAACAATTCTACGGACACATGCTTGAAGGATTAGAATAGCGGTTTTAATATACTTACAACAGAGCCAGCCTGTTAGCCGTTGAACTTTCGGTGAACTGGCTGGCTGACCCTGTGGCACAGATCTTTATACAGCAGCTCCAGGGGGAGGAGTCCTGGGCGGAGCCAAGGGAGGAGCCCAGTACAAACTCTCGAGTACACCCACAGCTACTCCCCTGGTAGTCAGGTAGTGCAACTGCACTTACAATACTGATACATATATACAGATTATAATACCATGTGAATCTCATTCACCACACACGTGCAACCCCTGCACCTCCAAACATTTTGGGTAAAAAGAGCTCTTTTCTATGCCTTCAAGCCAGAGCTGCGACCACTCACAGCATGGCCGCCACCGGAAGCCCCGACCCTCCAGTATACTACAGTGTTATAAATTTAACTTGGCAATCACAGACCCAGGGGAGACAATTTTGGCTTTCTTTGCTAGACTTTGTCAAATGGCTGAACACTCGGAATTTGGCTCGGCACTAAGCACATGCTGCACTGCTGTCTGCTATGTGGCATCAACAATGTCAATGTACAAAGAAAAATGAAAGCCATAACAAAAATTATCCTGGATAAAACAATAGAAATAGCTCAAATCACCAAATGCACCAAGAAAGGCATTTCTGAGCTACAGTGCGTCCAGGAAGGTGAGGTTCGTCAACTTTGGAGTGGAACAGGAGAGCGTCCCAAAGAAAAGGCACAGAGGAGGCTGAACAGAGACCCCAGGAGCAGGATCATGGTCAGAGGCAAGGAGGAAAAGTGGGCCGTCAGCCCGGAAATTTGGATGAGTGTTCCAGAGCAGTAGGGTAGACTGTGGTAAGTGGTTTGGAGGAATCATTTACAGCAGACCCTCCCTACAACACAAAACGCCAGGAAAGATGTTCACCAACATCTCTTATTCTTATTAAATAGAAAGATTAGAGAGGCACTGGAGAAGGTGCAGAGGATTCACAAGGATGGTCGCTGAAATGTGTGGATATACAAATTTGGAAATGATTGACAGGGTGTCACTTTTGTCTTGAAGAAAGAAGGGTGACTGTTATAACCCGCCTGCTTGCCACTGGCTGGGGACTAATGAAAATCCACAATCCTTAGGGAGTATGGGCTTCCCCAATGAGGGGGCGGAGAAATCATTAGCAGATTCTCTGCATAGAGCTGGCCAGTTTGGAACCAGCTAGAGAGAGTGAGCAGCAATGGAGTTACTGCTGCTGCTGTTGTGTGTGTATATATATATAATATATATATATATATATATGTTATTGTAAATAAATGTTCTTTCTTCCTATTCTACAACTCGTGCTGGATTCTTTGTGGCCCTCACAAAAGTGACCTCATGGAGATCTTTAAAATGGTGAAAGATTTTGATAGCATGGATACAGAGAGAATGGCTGGGATTTTCTGACCATTCACGTTGCAGGATCTTACGCCACCACTGATTGTTCACTCCGCCATGAGATTCGCGGCAGCGAGGGGTACGTTCAACAGAAAATCCCATTGACGATGCCGGCCACCTGCTGAATATGCCATGGACGGAGAGGAAAATCACGCCCACTGTTTCCTCTTGTGGGCAAGAATATAACCAGGGACCATCAATATAAGATAGTCACTGAAGAATTCAACAGGGATACCTAGAGAGTGGGGAGCATGTGAAACTCACGACAGTGAATGGTTGGAGTGAACAGTTATAGATGCCATTAAGGGGAACGCTAGCTAAGCGTAGGAGGAAGATGGAATTACAGAATTCCGATGATAGGTGTAGATGAGAAACGTTGGGAGGTGACTCAGCTGAAGCATAATCCCCAGCGTGGACTGGTTGTGCAGAATGACCTGTTTCTGTCCTATAAATCCTACATAGTCAACAGACTGTGTTGATATTGGGTACATAAAATATGTTTGGGACATTCATGAAAGTTGTCTATTGTAACTTGTGTTTATTTTTAATTTGCAGAATGAGTCGCTCTTAAGAAAGAGACAAGGAAACGCCTTCTTGAACTGCTGCAGTCCAGGTGTAGATACTCCCTGGTTTTGTACAGGATTTTGGCCCAACGACCATGACAGAACAGTGAGATATTCCCAAGTCACAATGTGATATGACTTGGAGGGAAACTTGCAAATCATAGATCATAGAATTTACAGTGCAGAAGGAGGCCATTCGGCCCATCGAGTCTGCACCGGCTCTTGGAAAGAGCACCCTACCCAAGGTCAACACCTCCACCCTATCCCCACAACCCAGTAACCCCACCCAACACTAAGGGCAATTTTGGACACTAAGGGCAATTTATCATGGCCAATCCACCTGACCTGCACATCTTTGGACTGTGGGAGGAAACCGGAGAACCCGGAGTAAACCCATGCACACACGGGGAGGATGTGCAGACTCCACACAGACAGTGACACAAGCCGGATTCGAACCTGGGACCCTGGCGCTATGAAGCCATTGTGCTATCCACAATGCTACCGTGCTGCCCCAATGGTGGTGTTCTCATATGTGTTTACCTCTTCCCATTAGGTGGTAGAGGTCACAGGTTTGGGAGGTTCTGTCAAAGGAACCTTGCTGAGTTGCTGCAGTGCATCTTGTGTTTAGTACACACTGTGTCCAAGCAGGTGGAAAAGACAGAAACAAACTAAAACGAGACTACATTTATGCATTATTAGTGTATATTCACCTCCTTTCCTCCGACTCAAGCATGCATTTAAATGCCGAAATGTCCCCTTGTAAGGAAATGTCTTTTCTAGAACTAAGTTCCTTCATCTTGGCCAAGAGAAGATCCTCCATTTCCTGACCAACAAAGAAAAAGAAGCAGAAATGCACAACAACAAAAGACAACAGGCATTAATTTTATATAATGAACCAATAGCAGCACATTTCAGACCCACTGTGATGTTAGCGATAGTAATGGGAGGCGGTTTAACGCAGTTGGCTGGACAGCTGGTTTGTGATGCAGAGGGAGGCCAACAGCGTGGGTTCAATCCCCATACCGGCTGAGGTTATTCATGAAGGCCTCACCTTCTCAACCTGGCCCCTCGCCTGAGGTGTGGTGATCCTCAGGTTAAATATTGTTTTAAAATTCTTTCCACTGGGGAGGAGGTGGTGTATTGATATTGTCACTGGACTAGTAATCCAGACACCCGGGTACTGCTCTGGGGACCCAGGTTCAAATCCCACCATGGCAGATGTTGAAATTTGAATTCAATAAAAAACCTGGAATTAAAAATCTTATGATGACAGCGAAACCATGGTCGATTGTCGTAAAAACCCATCTGGTTCACTAATGTGAAGGAAATCTGCCATCCTTACCTGGTCTGACCTACATGTGACTCCAGATCCACAGCGGTTGATTCTTAAAAATGCCACCCAGTTCAAGGGCAATTAGGGATGGGTAACAAATGCTGGCCTTGCCTGCGATGCTCACATCTCATGAAAGAATAAAGGAAAAAAGTAAATAGCCACCAGTCAGCTCTCCCCCTCAAAGGGGAAAACAATCATTGTCCCAGATGACTATGGCGATTTTACCTTACCATTAGTAAGACGCTTGCTGGGTTAGGACATGTGAACTGCAGCAGGACAAACTATATCGAAAAAAAATAGGATTGTGTCGAATTGAAGTATGTGGTTCGAGCGCAATGCAGTGATAGGCAGGAAGATTGGTCAACATCCTGTCTGTGCATTGGACAGACAATTGCAGATTATCAGTCGCTATAGAATAAAAAAAACAAAAGAGAAAATACAAATATAAAACACCCAGTATAGAAATTAGTTATGGAAATTACCCGGATATTGAAAATACCGGATACAGAAAACACTCGGGTGTCAAACAAACTAAAAATGGGTAATTCTGTAGTTTTTAAACAGGCAGTTTATGCTCATCATCTGTTTTACATCTGACAGTAAGATAAACATCTACTTAATGCCTTTTATAAGTTGTGAATTAAAAGGAAAACTGCAATAATTTTCATGGCGAAAGATGGTTACCATTTTTAATTAACATTGTTGATGCTTGTGCGGCATAATTACAGAAAAAACTCTACTAGCACCCAGGGGCTGATTTTAACTTTGGATGGGAAGTGGAAGGCCTCCTTGTCCAACACAGGTTCAGGAGCAGGATGTTGTAGCCCAGTGTCATGATTAAATCTTGCGGTGAAAATAACTCTACTGTTCTGATGTCAATAAGGTTATAGTATCTCTAGAATTACATGGAATACACAACAGAGAAACAGTCCATTGGGCCCAATAGTCTGTGCTAGTGTTTATACTCCACTCGCTTACCCTTTCACCATATCTTTCTATTCTCTTTTCCCTCATGCACTTGTTTAATTTCCTTTTGAAAGTATCTAAACTATTTGCCTCAGTGAATTCCTGTCAAAGTGATTTCTACTTTCTCCATTTTCACCACACTAAAAACACTGAACATTAGGCCATTGAACTAAGACTGTAGAGGTGGTGGCGTAGTGATATTGGCACTGGACTAGTACACCAGAGACCCAGAGTAATGCTCTGGGGACCCAGGTTCAAATCCCGCCATCTCAGGTGGTGAAATCTGAATTGAATAAAAACCTGGAATTAAAAGTTGAATGATGACTATGAAACCATTGTTTATTGTTGTAAAAACCCATCTGGTTTACGAATTTTCTTTTACGGAAGGAAATCTGCTGTCCTTATCTCGTGTGGAGTCACTTTCTGTTGGGACAACACTCCCTTTGTTAATGCTTTCCTTTTTAAAATACCTACGAAACTCTTACTATCTATATTTATATTTCTAGCTTGTCCTCTTTTGTGCTCTATATTTTCCCTCCTTTTTATTCATTTTTTGCTGTTTTTTATATTCTGTCACATCTGTCACCCATCTTTATGCAATTATATGATTTTTCTTTAACTTTGATCGTGCGCTGAATTCAGCGACATTGTTGCGGCCGCCACGGATCTGGGCACAACGGGTGAATCGTGCACGAGCCCCAAATCATGTTTCACGCCCATGTGGGAATCACATGACTACTTCCACCTGGCGCGATCTGGATCTTGCTCATATCTGAATATTTAAATGAGCCTTGGACCCTGGATTCACACAGTACTCACCGGCTGCGCCTGGGAGACCTGGCTGCCGTTTAGTATTGATTTGCATTGGATCAGGCATAACAGCACTTTGGTGGGGGAGGGGGGAACTCCCAGGCCATTGAATATCCCTGGTTGTCAGGGACAGAGGCAAGGGGGGACCCTGTTACACCCCTGGCATCTGGGCACCACCAGCCTGATACCCTGGCAGTGCCAACCAGGCAGCTTGGAAGTGTCACCTTGCCACTACCAGGGAGCCTTAGTGGCACTGCCACCGTGCCAGGTTGGTAGTGCTAGGGGTCAGACCTGTGGGGGGTGCATTGAAACTTGGGCGGGTGCCTGAAGATATCGGGGTTGCTGACCAAGTGATGCCTAACTTGCCAGCAGGAAATCCCTTTAAGTGTGGCCTTGGATGAGATAATCTCACCAAGGCCAGAATAAAACAGTAGGAAGTCTTACAACACCAGGTTAAACTCCAGCAGGTTTGTTTTGAATCACTAGCACTTCGGGCGTAGCTCCTTCCTCAGGTGAATGAAGAGGTGGGTTCCACAAACACATATATAGACAAAGTCAATGATGCAAGATGAAAATGAAAATGAAAATCACTTATTGTCACAAGTAGGCTTCAAATGAAGTTACTGTGAAAAGCCCCTAGTCGCCACATTCCGGCACCTGTTCGGGGAGGCTGGTACGGGAAATGAACTGTGCTGCTGGCTTGCCTTGGTCTGCTTTCAAAGCCAGCGATTTAGCCCAGTGCTAAACCAGCCCCCTATGATACTTTGAATGCGAGTCTTTGCAGGTAATTAAGTCTTTACAGGTCCAGACAGAGCAACTGGAGAGAGGTATAATCACAGGTTAAAGAGGTGTGAATTGTCTCAAGCCAGGACAGTTGGTAGGATTTCGCAAGCCCAGGCCAGATGGTGGGGGGGGGGGGAATGTAATGAGACATGAATCCAAGATCCCGGTTGAGGCCGTACTCATGTGTGCGGAACTTGGCTATCAGTTTCTGCTCGGCGATTCTGTGTTGTCGTGCGTCCAGAAGGTAGAACGCTTAACCGAAGATCAGAAGCTGAATGCCCTTGACTGCTGAAGTGTTCCCCGACTGGAAGGGAACATTCCTGCCTGGTGATTGTCGCACGATGTCCGTTCGTCCGTTGTTGCAGACACTGAAGCTCCCTCTCCTATTCACCTCCCCCACTGGTCCATCTGTCACTTATTCTTTAATTTTGCTTTCACCGAGCACTGTTACGATCCCTGAAGAGAACCCCAACTATTTGCAATTTGCTAAACTGTGAGGAACGGTGACTGCACCATAGGTTTGCTAACACTGACCAATAGGTATCTCTTATGTTTGAACACAGAAATAAAAAGGACATTCTTTAACTTTCTCCCTACACCAGCCACTGTGTATTCCAATTCAGAAAACCTACAGGATACTGCGATGCCTAGATAGAGTGGACGTGGAGAGGATGTTTCCACTTGTAGGAAAAACTAGAAACAGAGGACACAATCTCAGACTAAAGGTAAAACAGAGATGAGGAGGAATTTCTTCAGCCAGATGGTGGTGAATCTGTGGAACTCTTTGCTGCAGAATACTGTGGAGGCCAGATCACTGGCTGTCTTTAATCAGAGATAGATAGGTTCTTGATTAATAAGGCGATCGGGGTTATGGGCAGAAGGCACGAGAATGGGGGATGAAAAAAATATCAGCCATGATTGAATGGCAGAGCAGACTCGATGGGCTGAGTGGCCTAATTCTGCTATGTCTTATGGTCTTATAATATAGTTCAATACCACTTATAAATAAAGTTAACAATCAGGCTTACTTGCTTTTCTCTGTGAAAAGACTTTAGAGTGGACTTGTTGGAGAAAACTGAAAGACACTACTTGGCAGAATAAAATCCTATTGCAAGTGAAACTACAGACAGACCTGGCTCCTCCCCTTAATTTCATCATCTGTACCCAAAGCATAAGGCATTCTTCTCCCACAAGGTGTCCCATGACGTGGATAACCAGGACCAAATATGTCTCATAAACTACCTACACCATAGGGACCACCAAATCAAAACAATATTCTATTAGCCACCTATCTGTCAAGAAATAAATGTTTCTCAAATCTATCAGCAGAACACTCTCCCTGCAAAATCAAGAATGACTTCACTTTTACGACCCCTTAAGCACAGCTTTAGCAGATGTACTGGCTGTATGCATCTTAAACCCGTTTTCTCACAACATTACTGCAACAAATATAAAGTATGGCAATTTCTTACATTCATCAGAGCACTGACCTTTGTTCTCCCGTTAACACATTCTGCTATCTCACCGTTATGCCACTATCAGCACCCTCTATATCTCTTCATGCTGCCATTAATGCTTCCTCTCTGGTATCCTACATATCTTTGTTGCAATCTCTTTGAGCCCGCACAAATCATTAACCATCTATTCTGTTCCAGCTGCTCCACTCCACTTATACAGTATATAATCCATCACCATTTCTATCTCTTTAGCTCTGAAGAAGAGTCACACGGACTTGAAACATTGACTCTGTTTCTCTCTCCACAGATGCTTCCAGACCTGCAGAGCTTTTTCAGCATTTCTGTTTTTATTTGATCCCTTGCCCCACTATTTAGTTTAAAACCGTCTCTATCTCCCTACTTATGCAGTTTGCAAGGACATGGGTCCCAGTACAGTTCAGGAGTGGGTCGCCCTAACAAAACAGCTCCCATAAACCAGAACTTATTCTTCCCACACCTGTCCTTGAGCCACGTAGTCATCTCTCTAATTTTATGTACCCTATGCCAATTTGCACGTGGTTAAATTAATAAACTGGAGATTATACCTTTGAGATGTCGTTGTTTAATTTAGTGCCTCGCTCCTCAAAGTATCTATATAAAACCTTTTTCTTCATTCTATCTACGTGGTTGGTACCCACATGGACCACGACAATTGGATCTTGCCCCTGCCACTAAAGGTTCCTCTCCAGCCCGGAACAGATGTCCCAAACCTTGGATCTGGGTAGCCAACGGTCATCTTGCCGTTTGCTCTTTGCTGCAGAGAACAGTGTCAATCTCATTCATTATACTGTCCCCTACTACCACTACATTCCTATTTGCTCCCCCCACTTGAACGGCTTCCTGTACCACGGTGCCATGGTCAGTTTGTTCATTCACTCTGCAACCTCTCATGCAAACAAGCTGAGAGAACCTCAAACCCGTTGGACAATAACAGGTTTAGCTCACTGGGCTAAATCGCTGGCTTTTAAAGCAGACCAAGCAGGCCAGCAGCACGGTTCGATTCCCGTACCAGCCTCCCCGGACAGGCGCCGGAATGTGGCGACTAGGGGCTTTTCACAGTAACTTCATTGAAGCCTACTCGTGACAATAAGCGATTTTCATTATCATTTCATTTCATGTGAGTGTCCCTTTAAGAAGGGCTTCAGTGATGTCATTGTGTGGGTGGAGCTGGGCTGTGGCTGTGAGCTGTTTTTACTTTCGCTTTCAGTTTTGACTGCTATGGACTACAGACAGAGAAAATCAGTGTTTTGGCCTATCTTTCTCTATTTTCATTTTAAATATCTGTTTCAGAAGTAAACAGGTTGTGACTACTTGCTTTGGTAACTTAAAAGATGCATTCAGGGAAAGCCAGTCTCATTTAAGTGAGATGGCAGAGTCCTGGGCCACACCCTTGAAAAAGGGTTTTTGGTTTAGTGGATTTTGTTTTTGAATTGGAACAGTTAAGGGGGAATTCATTAAGTGTTATACATAGATTACTGTAGCTGGGTGGTGTCTTTATGTTTGTAATTGATAAACAATTTAGCTGTTTGTGTTTATATATATGTTAACTACGTTCTTAGAATTAAGCTTATTTTGATTAAAGTGTCTAGGAAGACTGCTGAATCACACCTGAAGGGAAGGCTCTTGTGCTCATCCTAGCCAAGTTCAACATAAAGGTTGTAGGTCAAGTGGACTTCATAACATAATTTGGAGTTTCTGAGCCCTGGCCCATAACAAAATGACATCACTGAAGCCACGTGAAAAGATAAAAACCTTTCTTAAAGGAACACTCACATGACACAGGGGCTGACACCCCCACACTCTGGCCTCCTTAGCTGCCTCACTTAGTCACAGCACCCAGTCCCTGACTGGCTCCAGGTACAAAGAGGTAATTTTCTCTCCCCCACCCCCCCCCCTGATGTGTTGCAGTGTCCGCAGCTCAGCCTCCAGCTCAATGACTCTGAGCTGAAGCTCCTCGAGCCACTGACAATTACTGCAGGTGTCTTGGCCCTGGATCACACTGGCATCAAGGAGTAGCCGCACGCTGCAGCCTTGACATATCACCTGTCCTGCCATCTCACCAAACTATCAGGTTTGCACTCAGTTCCTCAGCTGCACAAAAGGACCCTGTATGTAAAGTAAATTGAACTAGAGTGTGTATACCCTGCTTACGGCTGGAAGAAAGAAACTTTGTCTTCTTACACAGTACGTTCTAGTTACTGCTAATTACAGACTCGACTAAATTTCACAAGAACAAGATTAACACTATAAACTCTGCCACTCACCAGGTGCACAGTCAGTTTCTCTGCTGCACTTTTGTTTGTCTGTCTGTCCATGACAGATGGTAGGAATGACTACCGCACAGTCCTTGTGGAGACAAACTCCCCCCTTCACATTTGATGATACCCTCCATCGTGTTGTGTGGCACTACCACCGTGCTTAATGGGATGTGTTTTGAACTGATCTAACAACTCAAAACCAAGCATCCATGAGGCAATGTGGGCCATCAGCAGAATTGAATTCAACCACACTCTGCAAAATCATTGCCCAGTATATCCCCCACTCTACCATTGCCACCAACCCAAGGGAATCAATGCCGGTTGAATGAAGAGCGCAGCAGCACATGCCAGGAGCAGCACCAGACATATCTACGGGTGAGGTGTCAACCGAATGAACCTACAACACAGAACCACTTACATGTCAAACAGCAGAAGCAGCATGAGACAGACAGTGCTAAGCATTCCCCCAAACAATAGATAAGATCTAAATTCTGCAGTCTTGCTATATCCAGTTGTAAATGGTGGTGGACAATTAAACAACTCACTGGAAGAGGATGCTCCACAAATATCCCCAGCCTCAATGAAAATCGCTTATTGTCACGAGTAGGCTTCAATGAAGTTACTGTGAAAAGCCCCTAGTCGCCACATTCCAGCGCCTGTTTGGGGAGGCAGGTACGGGAATTGAACCGTGCTGCTGGCCTGCTTGGTCTGCTTTCGAAGCCAGCGATTTAGCCCAGTGTGTTAAACCAGCCCCTTAAATGAAAATCGCTTATTGCCACAAGTAGGCTTCAAATGAAGTGACTGTGAAAAGCCCCTAGTCGCCACATTCCGGCGCCTGTTCGGGGAGGCTGGTACGGGAATTGAACCGTGCTGCTGGCCTGCCTTGGTCTGCCTTCAAAGCCAGCGATTAAGCCCTGTGCTAAACCAGCCCAGCACATTAATGCAAAAAGCAAGGCTGAAGCTATAGCAATAATCGTCAGCCATAAGTGCTGAGTGGTTGGGCCATCTTGGCCTCCTCCTGAGTTTCCCAGCATTTTGGCTGCCGGTCTTCATCTAATTCGATTCACTCAAGGTGATATTAAAAATGGCTCAAGGCACTGGATACTGAAAAGGCTACGGACCCTGACAACATTCTGGTAATATTGAAGACTTGTGCTCCAGAACTTGCCACGTTCCCAGCCAAGCTGTTCCAGTACAGCTACAACACTGGCATATCCCGGAAACATGGAAAATTGCCCAGGTATGTCACAGCAGCAGTCATCACCTCCATGGTAACACTGCTCAGCAAAACAGCTACTGGCTTCTGATTGGCCGGTAGGACTTCCGGCCCTTGGTGTCTTGTCTCTGTGACCTTTCAACGACCTGATTGGCTTGTGACTTGACAGGGCCTTCCTTGAAGAAAACAATGTGGGTCTCTCGCTGGGTCTCCAGCCAGCAGGTGAGAGCCTGTCACTTCCACAATATTTTGCCCAATGTGTCATTCGTGATACAGATTCAGAATGTCCTGTGTATTAGTCTCACTCCAGAAACATGAGTGCATCATCTAGGCCAGTTATTTTCAAACACAGGGTCGCGGCGTTCCCGATCATGTGATGAAGTGCCCAACGGCCGCGACCGGCTTTTGAAAATGCCCGCCCCGACCGGCTTTCAGAATGGCAGCTGTCCCACGCCTACATACCCCCTCAACAGTGCACAGGCCCAGAATCCAATGAGGCAGACCGCCTCCTCCTGATGTCAGCCTGCTGACCCAGGAGCAGATTCCTTTTGAAATTCAATGGTGTCTTCTCTCCAGAAGCGGCACAGGGAGTAGGTCACGCGCCTCGTACACTGATGTCAAGTGCTCTGGGTGTGCAAGAGATTCCTCTATTTTGTAGCTGCCAGCAGTGTTGGTGGGAGCTCTGGGGACTCTGGTAAACCACCCACTAAGAGAAGCTGAAAGCAAGATAAAGATGGTTTCTTGAGGTATGGGTTTATTAATTGTGCCAATGCAAATCAGGATCCAAAGTTCATGTGTGTTATATGCAGAAAAGTGCTGTCAAATGAAAGATTAAAACCCTCAAAGACATTTGAGGCGACACATGGCGAATGTGGGGACAAACCTTTTGATTTTTTTTCAAAGAGTGCAACGAGAACTTAAATCATCAGGTGAAGTCCTGAGCAGAAATGTAACATTGAATGACAAAGCAAATGAGATCACGAGGACCAAGCAGGCTCACCTGTCACATTAAAGATAAGTGAAAATGGTGGGTCGCGAAGGTGAACCGGCTGGTAAAAATTGGTTCTGGACAAAAAAGTTTGAAAAACACTGATCTAGGTTGACACTCCTGCGCAGTACTGAGGGAGTGCCGCATTGTGGGCGATACCATTGCTTTGGATGAGACATTAAACTGAATGCCTATCTTTCCATTCAGGTAGGTCAGAGTGACCACATGGTAGTAATGAAAGAAGAGCAGGGGAGTTATCCTTGGTGTCCTGGGTCAATACTTACACAAGTCTTTCTTTCCTTGAATAAATATTGAAGTAAACAACAAAGGGGCAGTCTGAAGAGTTCAGAATTTGGACGTTTATTCAACATACCAGCAGTATTTACACAGGACCCGGTTATACATCTCAGGGTCCTCACTCCTTCCTGTCAGCTGCTACAGAAGCTGACCTGTTATACTAATGCTGGGTAACTCACAATGCAATCAGCATGAGGTAACAATCATCCCCAACTGGATAATCTTGTGCAGGGTTATAACATTTATGCTAATAGTTCAGTATCACATTGGCCTTGACAAACCAGAGCACTCAAATACAATCTGCATTTCTGCAATGCTCCACTGGCTCCTCCAGTCGATGTTTAGTTCATGTGTTTGGAACACATCCCGAGGGAATGGATATCATTGTGTCTTTACATTGCTGGTGCCAGCAGTTGAAGTAATGGAACATGTTTAAGTTTTCAACACACCAGATACCAGAGCTTGACTCAGACTGAGAGGAACCGTTAGATTAAAGGCAAGGGATAAGGGAGAGTTTAAAAAAAATTCCTTGCCAACATATTTTTATTTTATTTTCTGTATAACCAGCATTTCAAATCAGCAAAAGCTAACTGTATAAATTTACATTCAAACTTAGCTTCAGACTAATTAACATTAAATCTGAAATGGGGGAAGTAGCAATCTGTGCCAATCAACTTAAAGGTAATGTACTATTGAACATGTATTTAGATGGAATCACAGAATCCCTACAATACAGGCGGAGGCCATTCGGCCCATCAAGTCTGCACCAACCCTCCAAAAGAGCACCCTACTTAGTCCCCAATTCACTGCCCTATCCCTGTAACCCCACCAACATTTGGATATTGAGGCAATTTCGACTTCATAGACTCTTTACAGTGCAGCAGGAGATCATTCAGCCCATCAAATTTGCACCGACCCTCCGAAAGAGCCCCACTCTATCTCCGTAACCCCACCTAACCTTTTGGATACTAAGGGCAATTTAGGATGGCCATTCCAACTAACCTGCACATCTTTGGACTGTGGGAGGAAACTGGAGCACCCGGAGGAAACCCACGCAGACACGGGGAGAAAGTACAAACTTCTCGCAGTCACCCAAAGCTGGAATTGAACCCAGGTCCCTGGCGCTGTGAGGCAGCAGTTCTAACCACTGTACCACCCCAAAAATAAAGTCACCATAGTCTGTTTTCCCCTATTGAGGGGTAGAGCTGTTTCGTGAGGGCCACGAAGAATATCAGCATGAGTTGAAGGATAGAAAGAAATAACATTTATTTACAATAACGTATATATACACAACAGCAGCAGCAACTCCCTTGCTGCTCACGCTCCTCTACCCGGTTCCAAACTGGCCAGCTATATTTATGCAGGGAGCTGCTAATGATTTCTCCGCCCCTCTCATTCGGGATGCTCATACTCCCAAAGGATTGTGGGATTGTCATTAGTCCCCAGCCAATGGTAAGCAGGCAGGATATAACATCCCCCCCCCCCCCCCCCCCCCCAAGTCCAAGGAATCCACCGAAGACCCTGGCGAAGGAGGGCGTCGGACTTGTTTTGCCGCAGGCCGGACACCATTTGCATGAGGCGCTGGAACGGGCGGCGTGTGACGAGATGGAGAACGACGTAACGGTTGTACATCCACGGCCCGTGGGCCCGAGGATTCCCCCTCTGAGGCATCCTGTGTCTCCATCTCGGAGTCGGAGTCTGCTGCCTCCGTCATCTCGGCGTCTCTATCTCCATGCGGTTCTGCAACAACCTCTCAGGCTTTGGGTGTAGCACCAGAGGAAGATTGTGAGGAATATTTCCACTGTCTGGTCTCTGTGGCTGTAGAAATGAGCTCCGGGGGCAGGGAATCTTTGGAAGGGATGGTCTTCTGGACCGAACGTGGTCTACATGTTTGCGCTGGAGATGACCCTGGGCTTGCACCTGGTAAGAGATAGGCCCCGTTGGGCGAAAGATTACGCCAGGGACCCACTGGGCACCACCAGCAAAATTCCGAACCAGCACTGGGTCACCGGGTGCAAACTGCCGAATCGGCTGATGCCAAGAAAAAACATGTCCCTGCCATTCTTGTGTGCAGCGTACTTTTGCGCCAATGTCCGAGAAAACCATGCTCAGGCAGGTGCGAAGTCTCTGGCCCATTAGGAGTTCTGCAGGAGCTACCCCAGTCACCGCATGTGGGGTGGTCCAATATGAAAACAAAAAACGAGCCAGTCTCGTGTCCATCGACCCGGAAGACTGCTTCTTTAGGCCTCGTTTGAATGTCTGCACTGCGCGCTCCGCCAACCCATTTGAAGCCGGGTGGTATGGGGTGGTGCGGATATGGTGTATGCCGTTCATCTTCATGAACTTCGCAAACTCCTCACTTGTGAACGGAGTGTCATAGTCTGTGACCAGCACCTCGGGGAGGCCATGCGTACTGAAAGACAAACGCATCTTCTTAATTGTTGTGCAGGACTTTGTGCCTGCCATCTCATGCACCTCTAACCATTTAGACTAGGCATTGATTAATAGAAGAAACATGGATCCTTGAAAAGAGCTGGCGAAATCCACATGCAAACGTGCCCAAAGCCGCCCTGGCCATTCCCAATTATGTAGGGGCGCGGCCGGCGGAAGCTTCTGATGCTCCTGGCAAATGGAGCAGTTTTGGGCCACCTTCTCAATGTCAGTGTCAAGGCCTGGCCACCAGACATAACTCCGGGCCAACATTTTCATTTTGGTCACACCCGGATGCCCATTGTGCAAGTCTCTTAGTATCAGCTCCTGTCCTTTTTCCGGGACAATCACATGCGTCCCCCACAAGAGGATACCGTCTTCCACACTAAATTCTGACAGCTTGGAGGAAAATGCCCGCAACTCGACTGGGAGCTGTCTATGCTGCCCACCATACAGGACTATGTGCCGAACCTTTGACAGGACTGGCTCCGTCTGGGTCCACTCACGGATCTGTGATGCCTTGACAGGCAAGGCGCCCATAAAATTTAGGGTTGCAACCACCTCACCGGTCGTGGGGGTCGACATGGGGCCGGTCGATAAAGGCAATCGGCTCAATGCGCCGGCATTCGCTATCTGGATGTGGCGCTAACAATTGCACTCAAAGACGAGAGACATGTACAATCGAGGCTTTATTGCTGTGTGATGCTATTCCTCCGGCTGCAACTGTAGACTAGGGTCTGAGTGACTCACATGCATATTTATACACAAGCTCCCTGTGGGCGGAGCTAGCGGCAGGGGCTTACCGGAGGAACCTGTATTACAGGTACAGCCATATATCCCCCTACTGCAAGTATGCATATCTACAGTGGTTATCACCACATTCACCCCCTGTAAAAAATGAGTCCGGCGGGGGTGACGTGTAACTATAATACAAAGGATGATATATTAACAAAAGGGTTCAAACAAAGAAAACCAAGAGTCTAACCGGTTAGCAGATTACAGGTTGAGCTGAATCGGCGGTCGAACGTTCCGCTGTGATCGGCGTAGCTGTGGTGGCGACGTTGGCCCAGGCGGTGATGGCAACGATGGTGCAGGTGCTGGCAGTGTTGGTGCTGGCTGCTGGCGGAATGACTCCGAGAGCGAGCCGTAATCTTCCGCATATGGACAATAAGGGAATAGTGTAGAGGGACTTTAGAAGGGTATCACAGGACGGTGCAACATCGTGGGCCGAAAGGCCTGTACTGCGCTGTAATGTTCTATGTTCTATGTGTCCTCCAGTGTGGGCAGGGTGACGAGGGATGGACCTGGTGGGGACGAATACGGGGGTGCCGGGGAAAAGGAGGGTGGCGCGGGGGGGGAAAAGGGGCGTGGGCATGGGATCAGTACCTGAGGGAGCCAGGTCCCGGAGCGAGACTGTGTCCTGGCGGCCGTCGGGGAACTCCACGTAGGCATACTGAGGGTTGGCGTGGAGAAGGCGTACTTTATCCACCGGGGGTTCCGCCTTGTGGTGCCGGACATGCCTACGGAGAAGGACTGGGCCCGGTGTCGTGAGTGACACCCCGGATGTAGACTTCCTAGGGAAGGCAAAAACATGGGGTGTACTGTTAGTTGCGGTGCACAGTAGTGACCGAATGGAATGGAGCACGTCAGGGAGGACCTGCTGCCAGCGAGCGGCTGGGAGGTTCCTGGACCGTAGGGCCAGCTGGACGGCCCTCCCATACCGTCCCATTCTCCCTCTCTACCTGCCCGTTTCCCCGGGGGTTGTAGTTGGTCGTCCTGCTGGAGGCGATACCCCTGCTGAGCAGGAAATGACGCAGCTCATCACTCATGAACGAAGATCCCCTGTCACTGTGGATGTAGTCGGAGAAACCGAACAGAGCGAAAATGGAATCCAGGGCCTTGATGACGGTGGCAGACGTCATATCCGGGCATGGGTTGGCGAAGGGGAACCTAGAAAATTAATCGACCACACTAAGGATGTAGGTGTTGCGATCGGTGGAGGGGAGGGGCCCTTTGAAGTCCACGCTGAGGCGTTCAAAGGGGAGGGACGCTTTCACCAGGCGCGCGCGATCTGGCCGGTAGAACTGCGGCTTGCACTTGGCACAGACCTGGCAGTCTCTGGTGACGGTCCGTACTTCCTCGATGGAGTAGGGCAGATTGCGGGCTTTGATTAGATGGTACAAGCAAGTGACCCCCGGATGGCAAAGGCTCTCGTGCAAGGCACGGAGCTGGTTCACTTGTGCGCTGGCGCATGTACCTCGGGAGAGGGCGTCTGGGGGCTCGTTGAGCTTGCCGGGGCGATACAAGATCTCGTAGTTAAAGGTGGAGAGCTTGATTCTCCACCGCAAGATTTTGTCATTCTTGATCTTGCCCTGCTGTGTGTTGTTGAACATGAAGGCTACCGACCATTGGTCAGTGAGGAGAGTGAATCTCCTGCCGGCCAGGTAATGCCTCCAGTGCCGCACCGCTTCAACGATTCCTTTTCAACAGAGGGATGTCGAATTACGGAGGCGTGGAGGGTGTGTGAAAAGAATGCCACGGGTCTGCCTGCCTGATTCAGCGTGGCGGCAAGGGCGACATCTGAAGCGTCGCTTTCTACTTGAAAAGGCAGTGTCTCATCTACTGCGTGCATCCCGGCCTTGGCTATGTCAGATCAAATGCGGCCTCGGCCGTGAGGGGAAATGTGTGGACTGGATAAGTGGGCGGGCCTTGTCCGCATATTGTGGGACCCACTAGGCATAATAAGAAAAGAACCCCAGGCAGCGTTTGAGGGCCTTGGGGGAGTGGAAGCTCCATGAGGGGGCACATGCGGTCGGCGTCGGGCCCCAGTAGTCCGTTTGGACTACGTAGCCGAGGATGGCTAAGCGGTCTGTGCGGAACACGCACTTCTCCTTGTTGTACGTGAGATTAAGGAGAGATGTGGTGTGGAGGAATTTAGAAAGGTTGGCGTCATGGTCCTGCTGGTCATGGCCGCAGATGGTGACATTGTCGAGGTACGGGAAGGTGGCCTGCAATCCGTACCGGTCAACCATTCGGTCCATTTACCGTTGAAATACCGAGACTCTATTCGTGACGCCGAAGGGAACCCTAAGAAATTGGTACAGACGACCGTCTGCCTCGAAGGCAGTGTAGGGACGGTCCGATTTACGGATGGGGAGCTGGTGGTAGGCGGATTTCAGGTCAATAGTAGAGAAGACCCGGTACTGTGCAATCTGATTAACCATATCAGAAATGCGGAAGAGGGGGTACGCGTCGCGCTGCGTGTACCGGTTGATAGTCTGGCTGTAGTCCACGACCATCTTGTGCTTCTCCCCGGTCTTAACCACTACCACCTGGGCTCTCCAAGGACTGTTGCTGGCCTCGATGATACCCTCCCGAAGCAGCCGCTGGACTTCAGACCTGATGAAGGCCTTGTCCTGGATGCTGTACCGTCTGCTCCTGGTGGCGACGGGCATGCAATCTGCGGTCAGATTGGCAAAGAGTGAGGGAGGCTCGACCTTGAGGGTCGCGAGGCCGCAAACGGTGAGGGGAGGTAGGGGTCCGCCGAATTTGAGGGTGAGGCTCTGGAGATTGCACTGGAAATCCATGCCTAGTAAGAGTGACGCGCAGAGGTTGGGGAGAATGTACAGACGGAAACGGTCGAATTCCATGCCCTATACAGTACGTTTAACCAGGCAGAAACCCCGGATCGGGACAGAGTGGGAACCGGAGGCGAGAGAGATCTGCCGGTTGGCGGGATGGACCGCAAGGGAATAGCGACTTACCGTGTCCGGGTGGACGAAGCTCTCGGTGCTCCCGGAGTTGATGAGGCAGGAGGTCACGTGGCCGTTGACCAGCACCGTTGTGGAAGAGGGTGCCAGGTTGCGAGGACGCGACTGGTCGAGCGTAACGGAGGCGAGTAGCCGGCGATCGGCGGTCGAGTCAGATGAGTCCGACGAGGAGTGGTAGCGACCCGTGTTCCGTGGCCCTGTACCGGGTGGAGGACAAAATGGCGGCATCTAGAGTACCTGTGTGGGAGAAGATGGCGGCGGACAAAATAGCGGCGCCCATGGAGCGCACGTTGTGGGGTCGGGACAAGATGGCGGTGCCCATGGAACGCACATGGCGGTGGGGATGAAGATGGCGACGCCCATGGAGCGCACGTGGCGGGGCGGCGAAAGATGGCGGCGCCCACTGATCGCACGTGGGGTCGGGGGAAGCGGACGGCAGGGCCCATTGTGCGATCGGCTGAGGTGAGGGGGGGAACGGGGGCGCGATATCGGCAACCATCCATGACTGACACACCGCTGCAAAGTGGCCTTTCTTGCCACAAGCTTTGCAGGTCGCTGTGCGGGCCGGGCAGCTTTGACGAGGGTGCTTCTACTGACCGCAGAAGTAACAGCGGGGACCGCCAGGGAGCACGGTGCGGCGAGCAGCGCAGGCGTAGTGTGTGGGGGCGGCTGCTGGGAGGGGGGCGGTTGCGGGGTCCACGAGGGGTAGGACGGGTGGGCCGAGTGGCTAGCGGAGTAAGATCGCGCACTACGGGAGGCGGTCATGGAAAGCGCCAGAGTCTTTGTGGCCGTGAGGTCGAGGGCGGCCCCTTCCAGCAGTCGTTGCCGGATGGGGTCCGATGCAATGCCTGTAACAAAGGCATCGCGCATGAGTAAGTCAGAGTGTTCCGTGGCTGTGAGGGCCCGGCAGTTGCAGTCTCGTACCAGGGGTATAAGGGCCCTCCAGAAGTCCTCAATCGACTCACCCGGCTGCTGGACGCGAGTAGAGAGTAGATGTCTCGCAAATAGGGTGTTCGTCGACTGTGCATAGTTCTCCTTGAGCAGTTCCATAGCTCTGGTGTAGTCAGTCGCATCTTGAATTAGCGGAAAGACACTGGAGCTAAGTCTTGAGTACAGGAGTTGTTTTTTGAGCCTCCGTCGGGGGAGGGTCCGCTGAAGAGATGTAGGCCTCGAAGACTGCAAGCCAGTGCACAAAGTCTTTCCTGGCGTGAGGCGACTGCGGATCCAGCTGCAGACGGTCAGGCTTGACCCTGATGTCCATGGTGTACGGAAAATCGCACAGCAATAAATTGTGGCGCTAACAATTGCACTCAAAGACGAGAGACATGTACAATCGAGGCTTTATTGCTGTGTGATGCTATTCCTCCGGCTGCAACTGTAGACTAGGGTCTGAGTGACTCACACGTATATTTATACACAAGCTCCCTGTGGGCGGAGCTAGCCGGCAGGGGCTTACCGGAGGAACCTGTATTACAAGTACAGCCATACATCCCCCTACTGCAAGTATGCATATCTACAGTGATTATTACCGAACTCAGTTCCTGGTTTGTGCTCCAGAGAATACTCGTATGCAGCGACCACAAAGCCCAGCGCTGGATCCGTGCGGAAGCAATGGGCAGTATTGGCTTATCCTCTCGGAAAAGTCCCAGCAGAGGCTTATGATCAGTCACGATAGTGAAGTGGCAGCCCTACAAGTACTGGTGGAAGCGTTTCACCGCAAAGACCACCGCCAGGCCCTCCTTCTCGATCTGTGCGTACTTCTTTTCCGCTGCAGTAAATGTGCGGGAGGCGAAAGCTATCAGCCGCCCGGCCCCGTTCTCCATCTTGTGGGACAGGACGGCCCCAATACCATACGGGGATGCATCATATATGATGAGCAAAGGCTTTCCAGGATCATAGTGGGTTAGTAACCCAGACGACGACAATTGTTGTTTTGCCCGCCGGAAAGCAGTTTCTTGCGGCTGACCCCAAACCCAGGTGTGATTCTCCTTTAGCAGAAGGTGCAACGGGGCCAGCGTAGTTGCCAGATTGGGGAGGAACTTCCCGTAATAGTTTACGAGGCTGAGAAAAGAACGAAGATGCGAAGTGTCAGTCGGGGCGGGGGTCTGTTGAATTGCGCGCACCTTCTCTGCGACGGGGTGCAAACCTTCGCGGTCCACCCGATAACCCAGGTAGACTACTTCCTTCACCTGAAAGACGCACTTTGTGCAACGTAAACGGACTCCAGCCTCCAAAAAGCGTCTAAGGACAGTCTCCAAATTTTCCAAATGTTCCTGCTCCGATGTCCCTGTAATCGAAACGTCATCTAAGCAGACAGCGACACGCGGTAAACCTCTCAAAATGCTCTCCATGACGCGTTGAAAAATAGCACAGGCAGAGGATACTCCAAAGGGCAACCGTGTATATTCATACTGGACCCGGTGTGTATTAATCGTTACATATGGCCGGGAGGCAGGGTCCAGCTCCAACTGTAGGTAGGCGTGACTCATATCTAATTTTGTGAACGAGAATCCGCCTGCAAGCTTCACGTCGAGATCCTCTATACGAGGCATTGGGTATCGGTCGAGTCGGGAAGCCGTATTCACTGTAAGTTTATAGTCGTCGCACAAACGAACTGTGGCATCTGGCTTCATTACAGGTACAATTGGTGCCGCCCAGTCGGCGAAACGGACGAGCCTGATAATACCCAAAGTCTGCAAATGAGTGTGCTCCCCTTTTACCTTCTCGAGCCCGGAAATAGCACGGCGTGGCTCCTGGTTCGACTTGGATACGGGCTACAGCCCCTTTTATTTTCCCCAAACCGGGCTGGAATACATCTGGGTACCATCCTAGCACCTCAGTCAACCCTCCAGAAACTGTTTGGAGGATGTGCTGCCACTGCAGCCGCAAATGGCGCAACCAGTCCTGACCCAACAGGCTGGGTTCGTGGCCGCGCACCACGATAAGTGGGAAACGCCCATCCTGGCATCCATGAACAACAGGGGTCATCGTAGTTCCTGCAATGTCCAATGGCTTCCCCGTGTAGGTGGCCAACCTGGCCTGTGTGTCAATTAATGTAAGGGTCTGTATACCCTGCTTGATGCGGTCGAATGTCCTCTGGGTGATCACGGAGACCGCTGCGCCAGTGTCCAACTCCATCTCAAGCGGGTGACCATTGACCCATACTGTCACTTTAATGGGGGCCACACGGGGAGCTGCCACACTATGCAGCTGCTGGCAGTCATCCTCTGTCTACACGTCCTCGGGAGTAGTCGCCACACGTTCATTCAAATGGAAGGTATGGCCCCTGGGCTGGCCCCAATTTCTGTCGGAACGACGCGCCTCTGGCACCCCCAGGACCGGCGTCCACGACGGGGTCGGCGCCCACAATTCTGACTCGGACATGGCTTCTCATCCATTGGTTCTGGAGAAGCGTCCCTTCGGGGAGAAATGCCCAACGGCTACTGGCATCGATCAGGACATCACCTCGCCCAAGGTACCACAGGGGTGTGGAGGCATGTTTTCGGACAGAAGGGGTTACACCCCAAGGCGTGCACCTCCATTCCCTGTAGCTTCAGCACTCCCTGTTCTGTGCTCTCTCAAGACAATACTATTTGAATGACCTGCTGAAAAGTCAATGTTGGCTCAGCGAACAACTTTCTCTGGGTGGCCGCATTGTTAATACCGCAAACCAAACGGTCGCGTAACATTTCTGACAAGGCCTCACCATAGTCACAGTACTCCGCAATCCTGCGTAGTCTGGATAAAATGTCGGCAAGGGATTCTCCTGGGTCCTCTCAGTGGTATTAAACCGGTAACGCTGGACTATCCTGGATAGGGTTGGGTTAAAATGTTGCCCCACTAAGTTCACAAGTTCATCAAACCTTTTGGTGTCTGGCGCAGCTGGGGTACGTAAGGCTCCTAATCACCCCAAACGTATGCGGGCCGCAGGCGGTGAGCAATATGACCACCTGGCGCTCGTTTTCGGTGATGTTGTTTGCCCGGAAATAGTAACGCATCTATGCGTACTGGTCCCAGCTTTCCAGCACAGCACCAAAAACATCCAAACATCCATACAGAGGCATGGTGTAATAGAAAATAACTTCCAACCCATATCCAAAAAAAAATCCAGGGAGGCAGCTTCAGCAGTGTAGACAGCTATTCACTTTAACCCTCGTCGCCAGTTTTGTGAGGGCCACGAAGAATCCAGCACGAGTTGAAGGATAGAAAGAAATAACATTTATTTACAATAACATATATATACAGCAGCAGCAGCAACTCCTTTGCTGCTCACTCTCCTCCAGCCGGTTCCAAACTGGCAAGCTTTATTTATGCAGGGAGTCTGGTAATGATTTCTCCACCCCCCCCCCCCCCCCCCCCCCCCCACCCTCATTGGGGAAGCTCATACTCCCAAAGCATTGTGGGATTGCCATTAGTCCCCAGCCAGTGGTAAGTAGGCAGGTTGTAACAAGCTGACTGGTGGTGATTTAACCTGAGGATCAGGCGAGGAGCAAGGATGAGAAGGCAGGGCCTCAGCCGGTACAGGAATTGAACCCACGCTGTCAGCCTTGCTTTGCATCTCAAACCAGCTGTCTAGCCCACTGAGCTAAACTGGCTACAAAGTAGATGAATCCTATGTAGGCTTTTTATTTCAAAGTGTTTTAAACTTGGATAGTTAAATTATTGTTTATCGATTATTACTTGCGGGAGATAGTGGCAGAGAATCGGAGAAAGATTACGGCACAGAAGGAAGCCACTTAGTCCACCATGTCTGTGTTGCCTGACAAACCAGCCCCCCCCCCCCCCCCCCACCCGTCCAGCCTAGTCCCCCTTTCCAGCGTTCGGTCTGTAGCCTTGAGGTGAATATCCAGACAATCTTTCAATAACATGAGAACTTCTGCCTCCACCACCCTTTCAGACAATGAGTTCCAGATCCTTCCACCCTCCGAGTGAGAACATTTTTCTTCATCTTCCCTTTAATCTTCTATCAATCACTTTAACTCCATGTCTCTCAGTCACTGACCTCTCTGCTGAGGTAAATAGGGCCTTCCCATCCACTCTATGGAAACAACATTGTGATGAATTATCTGCTTTATTATCTGCTCTCTCCTCCTATCTTGCCACCTTCAATGACTTATGCAGATATACACCCAGATCCCTCTGCTCCTGCACCCCTTATGAATTTTACCCCTTACTTTATATTGTGTCTCCATGTTCTTCCTACCAAAATGCATCACCTCATTCTTCTCCGCATTTAACTTCATCTTTTACCTGTCTACCCACTGTCCTCTTCACAGTTTACAATGCTTCCAAGTGGTGTGTCATTCGCAAACTTTGAAATTGTCTCCTGCACACCAAGATCCAGATCATCAATATATATCAGGAACAAGGAACCCGACATTGACTCCTGGGAACTCCACTACAATCCTTCCTCCAGCCTAAAAACTATCCATTAACCACTACTCTCAGCGTAACATTGTGAGGGTGATCTAACCAAATTTGTTCTAAGTGTGGTAGCGAGCAGGATTTGCCGGGTGTTTTCCGACGGTCGACTCGGTGAGGCCATCACAAGTATCTAAGTTTAATTATGACACTTAATGATGCCCCTCGGACTTCACACCGCAAATGACTGTCCCACTGGCTGATTCGCCGGCACCACGCCCCCTGGCAGCTCCCCGCTAACGAGGACCATTAAACACTTAAACCGATCCTGCAGATAAACCCCAGACAGCATGCAGACATGCTACCGTGCAGACCAGCTCCATGAGTCGGTGTGCCGGCTTGGCCAGACTGGGATGCAGACAGGATACCTTATTCCCCCGAGGGTGTCGGAGGGTCAGCCACAGATCAGCCAGTGCCACCTGGGGGGTAGTGGCAGCAGCCACCAGCTTGGGGAGCCGCCTGGCAGACCGCCACCCAGTGCCACAAACACTCAATGACCTTCCCTGGGCCGAATGGGTAAGATGACATTGGTCATCTGGCAGCGGTCCCGCCTGCTACCCCCACTGACCCTGCACCTGGCACACCTGCGCCCTCCCCCACTCCCCCCCAGCAGGAGACTGCGATGTGCCCCAACACACCCTGGCATACACCAGCATATACCCCACCACTGCTCAGCAGTGGTCCACCTGCCTGTCCCCCACCATGTTCCCCCCACCCCCATGCCCCCTGTGATGCATGAAGCGTGCGGCTCCCAATTCCCCCTCTGTGTCATCGCAGGAGAAGTTGCCGCACAACATTCAAGAAAGGGCCCAGACGGGAGCAGGGTGCCAGACCTCACGGTAGATGAGGACAGATGGATCACTGATGTCGAGATCGGCCTGTGTTACAGAAGTGAGAATCTATTGGCCCCCACCCGGATGATCTGTCACATGTGAGTCGTTCATGCCAGCATGGTGATCTTTCCCCCCCCCCCCCCCCCCCCCCCCCCGAACTGGCCACATCACATGTCTTTTCTCCTGCAGGATCTCCATCTGATGTCACTGGCCCATCCAGGATGCCCCCTCCCCCTCCCCGCCCTGCAGTCCAAAACACCTTGGAGGAACGCTCCAAGGATGCCAACATTGATGCATCATGAATGTTATCTCCACCGTTCACCAGCGCAGAAACACATACCTTAATGGGCGAAAGTAATGGACAGGCTTCTCAGGCACGATCTGGTGAGCATCACACAATTGCAAATGCACATCAGATGGAGGCAGGAACGTCCAGGGGAGACTGCAGCCGAAGGTCTGCTAGATCCCAGGACTCAGCTGAGTCCCAGTCAGATGCTGAGCCTCTGTACCAGCATATCTAAGACCTGATGCAATCGATAGAGTGCAGCGCAGCAGTGAGATTCAGAGAGGGATGTCAGCGACACTCCAGTGGGTCCATAGATGATTAGCGGAGTCCCAGAGGCTAAGGGTGGAGGAGATTGTACCGGCAATGCGTGGCACCAAGGCCAACACTGTGAGGGTGGCAACCTCAGTGGAGAGCCTGGTGCATAATGTCAGCACCATGAGTGGTGGTATCCAAAGCGTAGCTCACTCTGTGACAGCCATGGCTGAACACCTCGACAGCATGTCCGAAGCGCCGGGAATCTTTTCAGGAAGAGAGTTTCAAAGACCTATGGTCGTCTGGGAAAAACATTTAGCCTCATCACCATAAATGGGCGACCTCTTATTTTTAAACAGTGACTCCTAATTCTAGATGCTCTCACAAGAGGAAACATCCTCTCCACATCTACCCTGTCAATACCCCTCAGGATCTTATAAGTTTCAATCAAGTCGTCTTTTACTCTTGTAAACTCTGGTGAATACAAACCTCGCATATCCATTCCTTTCTCATAAGGTAACCCCCACCCATTCTTGGTGTTAGTCTTCGAACACATTTACATCCTCTCTTAAATAAGGTGACCAATACTGTACACAGTACTCAAAGTATGGTCTCACTAGTGCTCTGTATAACGTCAGCAATACTGAAGAAGTAAATCGAATAGCCACGTGAGGTAACTTAAAAGGACCGCGTGAGCTCGGCTCACGTGAGAACCTCTGGGATGTTTTGCGGCTGTGCAGCTCAGAGCAGACATTGGTCACGATCCTGGAGAGAGTGCAAAAGAGCTTACTAGACTGGGTATCAGCCCAAAGATGTACGGGTTAAGTTGATTGGCCATGATCAATGTGCAGGGTTACGAGCGGGGGAGTGGGCCTGGGCAGAGTGCTCTTTTGGAGGGTCGGTGCAGACCCGATGGGCCAAATGGCCTCCTTCTGCATTGTGGGGATTGTGTGGGATTCTATGGATCAGGGACACAGAAGTTTAGTTATCCGGAGAGAATGGGGAAGTTGGGATTGATCTCCTTGGACCATAGAAGATTACGTGGAAATTGAACAGAGGTGTTATGAGGGGTTTTGAGTTATTGGGAGAAACTGTTTCCACTGGGAGAAGGGCCACTAAATTGGCAATATGGATTTAAGATGATTGGAAAGAACAAGAGGGGGATGAGGTGAAATTTCTTTAAGCAATCAGTTGTCACAATCTGGAATGTACTGGCAGAAGAGATAGAGGAAACCGATTCAGTGATAACTTTCAAAAGGGAGCTGGAAAGGGATAATTTGCAAGGCCAATGGGAAAAGGGACTATGGGACTATTTCTTATTCTTTGTTGGGATGTGGGCACCGGTGGCAAGGCTAGCATTTGTTGCCAGAGTAAGGATGGCAGATTTCCTTCCCTAATGGACATTAGTGAACCAGATGGGTATTTTTACAACAATCGAAAATGGTTTCATGGTCATCATTCGACTTTTAATTCCAAATTTCTTTTAAATTCAAATTTCACCACCCGGGATTCGAGCCCGGGTCCCCAAAGCATTACCCTGGGTCACTGGATTGCCAGTTGGGTGACAATATCATTATGCCACTGCCTTCCCAATTAATAATTAATTAACCCTTTTAAGGAGCTGTCACAGACGAATGGCCTCTTTCTATACAGTAGATTTCATAGAAATTACAGAGCAGAAGGAGGCCATTCAGCCCATCGAGCCTACACTGTCCCCATAAAGCATACCCTACCTAAGCCCACACCTCCACCCTATCCTTATAAACCAACCCCACCTAACTTTTTGGACACTACTGAGCAATTTAGCGTGACCAATCCACCTAACCCTCATCCCTCACCTATAATCAAGTGAGACGGGAACAATAATCTGTCTCCCTCGACGACATATTTTTCATGTTTACTAACCGCCTTCTCAAAGGAGAAGTTTTCATCCACTTGGACCTCCTTGCTGCCCGTCTGAGTATAATAATCGCCTCAAGGGTTATGTTCAACAGAACTGGAAAGAATGACTCGCCCTCAGAGAAATGAGCAATATTTGTACTGTGGATGATTTTGGAATAAACATACATTTGAAAAAATGTGGGGGAAAAAAAACTGCTGGCGATGCCAAAGGACCACAACATATTATTCAGCTCAAGTACAGCAGTGCAAAGTGGGTCATGGGTTTGAGTTTATCTCAATTTTGCACATCGATATTAGCATGGATTAATTAATGTTTACATTATTGTGTTGAAAATAAATGCTGCTATATCTGATTAATCTAATTGGCACAAAGAGGCTATTTAATTCTCGCTGTACCTGCTGCTTCTTCAGGTGGCGATGTGATGGCTACTTGCAAGGTTCTCTTGCATTCGGTACCAAAATTGGATTGGTAACCAACATTGTAAGGGCGGCACGGTGGCACAGTGGTTAGCACTGCTGCCTCACAGCGCCAGGAACCCGATTCCGACGTTGGGTGACTATCTGTGTTGAGATTGCATGTTCTCCCCATATATGTGTGGGTTTCCTCCAGGTGCTCTGGTTTCCTCCCACAGTCCAAAGATATGCAGATTAGGTGGCTTGGCCACGCTAAATTGTCAAATTGTCCCTTAATGTCCAAAAGGTTAGGTGGGGTTACTGGGTTTCGGGATTCAGGTGGGGGTGTGGATTTAGATAGGGCGCATTTTCAGGGGGTCGGTGCAGACTTGATGGGCTGAATGGTCTCCTTCTGCACTGTAGGGATTCTATGATTGTTCAGGCTCAAAGTACGGGTGCCATTTGGAGCTGGAAGTGTCATATACAGTATCATATTGGTGAGGGCGCAGTAAACAGTCCTCAAAATATAGAGTCAGCAAGTAATGATATCAATCAGCGTGAAATGCCAATTTAACAGCAGCTTTGCTATTTTTGAACGAACGCTGTAGCTAATGCCTTAATCTCTCACAATGCAACAAGAAACACCCCCCCCCCCATACCCCTCCCAATCCCTGTCCAACAGCATTGTTCGAAGTGATTATCAACTACTTACAAGTTAATGTCTGGTTGATTTCTTCTGGCTGTTTCTTGAACTGCTAAAAGTGTTTGGTGCTTTCCATAGTTGCTAAAGCAATTTCTGCTGAGTTCAAGGGTTCTGTGCACAACAATTGCTCCCAGACATGGGCGCACTGGTAGCCATTCCCTTTGGTGTACAGAATGACTGGGAAAATGAACAAAGGTCACACAGAGGACAAGCTGTTGGAAGAGGGAGGAGGAGGAAGGGGAGAAAGGGTCTCGGAGACCAGATCTGCCCCGAGAACAATTCTCACAGCAAAACCGCAGCGAGAAAGTGTGAGATGTCTGTTTCGATGAAAGTGTCCTCACTGGAACCTGCCACCTGCTGCAGCCACATCTGCAGCCTCACAGCAGGGTCAGGACGTGTTTTTGGAGAGGCTCTTCAGGCCATCTCTCTCACTTCCTTTACAAAGGCCTCCTGTCCAGCATCTGAACACCTGGGAGCCACTCTCCAGGGCCACCGCAACCATTAAGCAAACTAGACAGGGCACCCTGGACACCCTGCACTATTCCATCTACCTTTACCCCGCCACTGCTCCACCCCTCGTCACTAGACCTTCCTCCTTTTCTTGGTCACCCTCCATGCAGCTTGTTATGGGCCAGGGTTTAAAGAACCCCAAAGTGTGTCACGGAGTTCACCTGACCCACAACTTTTAATAGATTGTGGTATGGGGAGCACACGGCCCACTCTACAGGTGTGGTACAGCGGAAATGGAAAAGTATTTTTTAAAGCAAAACAATGTTTATTCTGTGAACTCAAGTTAACCTTTTTAAAACATACAGTGAACATCTTGGCAACCATCAATTCAAATCCAACCCCCAAAGAATACAACACTAAGTAATCCTTAATAACCTCCCAAACAACATCCAGAAGACCCAAGAAACACCTTTTAAAAGAAGCACATTAAGTTTACATTCACTACTGAGAACATTTATAATTCTGAATTCACCAGATGATCAAGAGATAGTCTTTTCATGGCAGAGAGAACAGCAGTACACCTGCTTTGTCTGGCTTCAGCTCCAAAACTGAAAACAAAACTAAAACACAGACACACCCAAGCTTTTCTCAAAGTGAAACTAAAAAGCTGACAGACAGCCCAGCTCCACCCACTCTCTGACATCACGACAGTAAAAAACACCCATTTATAAACACCCATTTCTTAAAGGTACTCTCACATGACAAGCTTCACCACCTCCACCCAGTCTCAAACATAGACTGACATCTCCAGATGATCCCAAAGAGGACAATGCAGCAGCAACTCGCTGTTAATCATGGAAAAAATCTCCCTCTCCAAGTACACGGCACGTATGCGCAATTGCAAAAGTGCACGTTCTAATTCAATGAGATCATGACAGATCTGATGCGATAATCCTCAACTCCATTTTCCCACTTTATTCCCGTGACCCTTGAGTCCCTCACTGATTAAAAATCTGTTATCTTAGCCTTGAACATACTTAACAACCCAGCCTCTACAGTTCTCAGTGGTAAAAAATTCCAGAGATTCACTACCCTCTGATGGAAGAAATTATTCCTCACCTCTGTCTTAAATGGGCCACCCCTTACTCTGAGATTCTGCCCTCTGGTCCTAGACTCTCCCACAAGGGGAAACACCCTCTCTGCATCTACTCTGCCAAACCCCCGAAGAATCCTCTATATGTCTCAATAAGGTCGCTTCTCATTCTTCTGAACTCCACTGAGTACAGGCCGAACTTACTCAACCTCTCCTCATACGAAAATCCTCTACACCTGGGATAAACCTGACGAACCTTCTCTGGACTGCCTCCAATGCCAGTATATCTTTCCTTAGATAAGGGGACCCCATAACTGTTCATAGCATGTATGACATGTTAATGAATGCTAAAGGGCTTCCCGACATTGCCCACCGAGAAGCTCGATCCACCGCCAAAACCCGAACAACATAATTGCTGAAGTATATGCCACGTTGGATAACTGATTTCTGGCTTCATGCCACATTAACCTCCCCCACCTGCCACGTCTCCTTCTGCTGGCAAGCCCGGAAGATTCCATCCATTGTATCTATTTCTTTAATGTTCCTGATTTTGCAGGTGGAGTCAAAAGCGGGAATGCTAGTCTTGGAGGCATGTCAAATATATGAGCATTAGAAAAATAAATCCGTTTCTGGTTGCTTACTCTGCGTGGTGGAAACCTCACTACACGTATGCAAACTCTGCTTGATACCGCTGCCACCCCCACCATTTTTAACATCTGACAGCTGTGATGCTCCACAAGATCCCGACTTTCTCCAAACTGCCTCCTGACAGTCAGCTGAACAATAGGTGTCAGCTGCTGGGCTCCACGGAATGTAACCAGACACGTAGCAAACCCAACTTCATCTCAAATGCACCTGCATAATCTCACTCCGATTTCAAAATGAGTTTTCTGTTTCCATACATGTTCTCGGTGCGAGTGATTCCCCAAATGCACACTGTACATTTAACTCTTCAAATATAGCTGCTTTAAAAAAACCTCACTGAGGTCGAAGGTTAAAGGTTAACCAGCTGATGCTCCATCTGGTTGGCTGCAGTGCATGAACCAAAATGCATTCATCATCTCTGCAACTATAAAGGTGCCAGGTGGAATTTTCCACCCCGGAGACGAATTGCAGTGGTGGGTTGGAATGGAGCATGGAGGAGTCCGTCCATGTTCTGTCTGCTGATGTGGCACCGATATGCAAGCGCATTGAGGGCACCATTAAAGGGTGGCAGTGGTGGGTGGGAAGGTCGGTGCGCGTCCCGCTGGATGGCGGGCTGGGTTGCCGCTCCAGGTCGTCTGGTCTCCACCTCATTATGCCTGCATAAACGAGCAGCTCAGCGTTACTCATGGGGGGCGCGCTCAGATTCTTCCATCCCGCCGTCACCTCATCAGATCGAAGTTTAAATGGCACCTGGACACACATTCACCCTGTGCAGCCCTGGACCCATTGTGGCAAACGCCAGATTGACCCTGTGAAGAAGCAATAGGTACCTTGAGAGACTCCAACAGGCAGTTGCAGACCAGAGGATAATGATTACTCCTGTAATGGGAGCCATAAATCTACTAACCTCACCATGCAAGAGGTCACCAGAGAGGTCAGTGCTGGCCCTCCTCTCCAGCGCAGGAAGAGGATGATTAATCTTATCCTCTCCACCAGGGCAGGTCAACCTTCTCCCCAACTCACACTCACACAAAGCTATCAGAAGCTTACAGTCCACAGGAATCTCACACACCACCAGCACAAAGGACATCTTCACTGAATCTCTCACGTCAATACTGCAATGAGGTTACTGTGAAATGCCCCTATTCACCACATTCCGGTGCCTGTTTGGGTACATAGAGGGAGAATTCAGAATGTCCAAATTACCTAACAGCACATCTTTCGGGACTTGTGGGAGGAAACCAGAGCACCCGGAGGAAACCCATGCAGACACAGGGAGAACGTGCAGACTCCACACAGACAGTGACCCAAGCTGGATACTGAACCTGGGACCCTGGAGCTGTGAAGCAACAGTGCTAATCACTGTGCCCCCACAACGCAAGGAGCAACTTACAACAACTTCTGAAGAAGTACAGGAAGGTGTTCGAAGAATCGCTGGGCTCTAAGACTGGAGTTGAAGTACACCTAAAAATCAAGCCAGACAGCACACCCAAATGTCTCAAAGCTAGAATGGTACCATATACCATCAGACCTAAATTTGAAGAACTATAAAGATTTGAATGGACAGGGCAACACCAATCGTTCCTGTTTTGAAACGTGATGGCTCAGTGAGAATTTGTGGAGATTTTAAAACTATTATTAACCCAGTTTTGTGTATAGATCGTGATCCATTATCCGCTGCTGTTGATTGCTGGACGTTCTGGAGGACAGTAATTCAGTAAAATTGATCTTTCACAGGCATATCTGCAAATGAATGTGGCTACCGATTCACAAGAGGTTCTACCTTCAGAAGATCGGGAGAGCTACTTTGAAACAATGATGAGACACAGTGACAAGTTCTGATTCTGTTTCAATGCCTAGAGTGACAGATACTAAAATAACTCATGAAGTGCCATTTACGGAAAGGAATTAAGTTACTTCCGAGGTCACAAATAGCCAAGTTCAAGAATGCCGATTTATACCAAAAATTAATAAACGTCCACCACAGAGTCTGCCTTATTGAATTGTAGAACATGTCAGGGAATCTGTTGTATAAATGTTAATTGTTGTTGCACTAATGAAATAAAGAGAGTGAGGTGTTATGTGTTTGGCTATACATTCTTGCTGATTATGCGTCACATAATGTGTAGTGATGTTAGCAAAGAGTTGCGCAGGCTTTGAGCAGATCACTATATTGATTGTACGAGTGACACCTTTAATAAGCCTCTCATTGTGTTTTACAAGAATCCAGAGTGTGGGAACCTCCAAAACTTTTCTCTTTGCAGCAACAAAGAAATATAACAACTGGCAGCTGAGTTTCTATTCCTTCCCACCCTCTCCATCCTCCGAGGCCACAGGAATGACAGTGCACTCACAAGGAGGGTTGGATCTAAGGGAGTACAGCCAGGCACTATCAGCCTCAGTCAGGGTACTGTCAGACTGCCTCCTTTGGAGTAGATTAGAGCTCAGCCTTGCACTAATGTAATAACTAAACATCTCAGCTGCAATGTGTAGGGTTCTTTGAAACATATTGCATATGTACTGTAGCCGTGGTCTTGTTGGATTCTTGTGAGCTTTTCATGTTCCAATGAGAGGGACAATTTGTCAGTCATCTACATTTCGCGCCAAGCCCGAATAGATTCTCAAAGCCAATGCGCACCATGAGCTAACTCTGTCTTAAATATGCAGCCCCTTACTTTGAGATTATGCTCTCTGGTTCTAGACTATCCTACAAGTTATGTGCTGCCTATGTACACCACACCATCCTCGCCACAAGTTATCTATCCTATAGAATCGCTGCAGTGTAGAAGGAGACCATTCGGCCCAGCAACTCTGCACCGACCCTGTGAAAATACACTGTACCTAGGCCCACACCCCCGCCCTATCCTCTGTAACCCTGCACATTAATCATGACACTTAGGGCCAATTTAGTATAGTCAATCCATCTAACCTGCACCCTCAGGTTATCAGTGTCAGAGCCCATCTCTTCATTGTTTCATCCTGAAAGAGTGAAATAATCAGCACTGAAATGCTGGACTACTGACCTCTAACCTCATCTTCAAGTCGTTTATATGTTGCTGATTTTTCTGCTGCTCACAATTCAGCTTGTCAATCAGAGCAATCTTGCTTTCTTCCTCGGCTATCAGCTGTAAGAGATGAAAAATAAGAAAACGTTCTTACAAAACCAGAACAAGTTGTTAAATCCTGAGTTAAATAAGAGACAATAAAAATCTGCCTGGTCCAAGTTTAGCAGGAATTCGACTTCATCGTGTTCCTATATAGGTGCTGTTGTCTGCCATGTTTTAACGTGGCCGTGAAGTTACCTCACCACATCTCTTGCTGAAACATAGGAGATCCTGAGGGGGTTTGATAGGGTGGACATCAGGGATTTTCCAGCCCCGCCATGGTGTGTTTTCCACCAGTGGCTGTGGCTTGCCATTGGCCACCAGAGGAATCTTCCATTCCTGCCAATGTCTGTGTTGTTTTGTGCATCTCGCCCGCCCTGCCGCTGGGGAACCCGCCATGGGTTCATGGCGAGGGGGGGGGGGGGGGGGGGGGGGGGGGGGGGGGTCACCTTTGGCGGGACCGGAAGGAAAGGGCCACAAAAAGCCTGGATGAAGAACACGAAGTCTACCATTTGGAGACAGAGATGAGGGGAATATTTGTCCCTTAAATGGTTGCTAGTCTGTGGTATTCTTTTCCCAAGAGAGAGAGGTAGAGGCTGTGTTGCTGAATTTACTCAAGGCAGAGTTAAACAGATTTTTGATGGGCAAGGGAGTCAAGGGCTATGGGGGCCTGCAGGTGGGAAAATGGTATTGAGACCACAACCAGATCAAGTGTGATGGTATTGAACAGAGGAACAGGCTGAGAGGGTGGAACCGCCTACTCCTGCTCCGAAGTCCAATGCTCCTTTGCCGCTTTTGGAAAATGGTGCAAGGTGAGACTGGCCGCATTTACCATCATCACAACTGTGAGACTGGCAGATTTGAGGTCAGCGTATGTGCCGTGAAACACGGAAACTGGTGTTAGCGATTCTGTTTTTCCACATGGTATCCTGAAGTCCCAGTAGATGGAAATCAATTAGAAATCACTGAACTGATAAGAACATCCCCTTTGTTGTTGTAATACATGGAACAAAGTACATACAGTGCAGAAGGAGGCCATTCGGCCCATCGAGTCTGTACCGACCCATTTCCAACCTATCACCATAACCCACTAACCCCTCCTAACATTTTTTAGACATTAAGGGCAATTTAGCATGGCCAATCCACCAAACCTTGCACATCTTTGGACTGTGGGAGGAAACCGGAGCACCCAGAGGAAACCCATGCACACACGGGGAGAATGTGCAGACTCTGCACAGACAGTGACCCAGCGGGGAATTGAACCTGGGAGCTTGGCGCTGGGAAGCCACAGCGCTATCCACTTGTGCTACCGTGCTGGTCTGTGACAAAACGTCAAAAGAATTACACCTTGTTAATGAGATACAACCATTTTCTTTTAACAGTTTACGAAGCCAGAACAACTTCTAACACACCTTCAGCCCTAGAAAACAAATTTAATACTTGTGCAAGTCAAATATCTTCTCAGATTTTACTATAATTAAAATTATTTTTCATTGGGCGCGATCCAATGGCCACACTGCGCCTAAAAAGCAGCTGGCCGTGGCACAGCGTGATCGATTAAAAGCCGGGAGACTTCAATCCTGGAATATACCCGGCTCGCAACGCCTCGCGAGATCCAACACAATCTTGCGGGATGTTATGATGTAAATCCAGCCCGCAATGGATGGGATCATTTTTGGCAAATCTGCATATTAGAGCAAGACAGTTAGTCTCACTGTAATGTGCAGACTCCTGAGTACCTGAGGCTTTGGGATTCATCCCCTTTGCCTTGGAGACATCGGGCGAGCGCCATTCAGCATGTGTCCCTACAAATGGGGACCAGACGCAACAGCACTTGTGGAGGTCTCCCAGGGGATTGAAGGATCCCAGCTGCAAGCCCTTTGGGCAGGTGATGCCCTGGAACTGCTGGTACCACCTGGGCACCAGCCTGGCACTGCCAAGGTGCCCATGTGGCACTGCCAGCTGGAAGAGCACGCCACGCTGCAAAGTTGGCACTGGCAAGATGCCAGGCTGATGAAATTTGTGCATTTATGTGATCCGGCCAGGGTTGCCCACCATGGGTGCTGGGGGGGTGGGCATATATCCTCCCATGGTGCGTTTGGGATGGGGAGTCGGGGTCGCTTCGAAGGTCTTGGAGATTGGGGCACCATTTTTAAATGGTGCCCCGTTCTCTCACTATGGGCAATCGTGTACCCCCAGTGTACAAAACATGTGCGGCCTCAGCAACTTATTTCCCGCTGAGGCATCTTATACAATGTGAGCAAAGGAAAACACGCAGCTAAATGCGCTTGGCTATGGGACTTGGTTCCCAATTGGTTGAATGGAGGTTGTTTAAGTTATTTCAGCTTTTAATGTGTAAGGCCCAATCTTTATTCCGCTCTCTGTAAAATTGTGAAGGATGTATGAGTGTGTTTTACTCCCTGATTTGCTGCCTGTGAGAATACTCGAACGTGATTGGCAGTTTACCCTGCTTGAGAGTATCATTTTTGCTGGCGTGCACTCAACTTGATGCCGGATTCAAATTAACGATGGGGAAAAGGGAAGTCCACACCACAAAGAGTGCTAGGTCTTTGTGGACAGCTTTCTTCAAACACAAGGGCAAGTAATTCAGTCGACGTTGCATAATCAGGGCCGGTGCCTTTGATCTTTTCTTTTAGCGTTTTAAATTGCAATCTATTTTGGCATGCTTCATACTGGGCTCTCCGATAAAATCAGCACTGTCATAACACACTGTGCAAACCACACCACCAGCTCTTTGAAGGTATAACCCTGATTCATTCACCAAACAGGATTTCAAAGGTACAGCAATAATTATTCTTTTGATCACACCTTAATCCTGCATTCTCTGCTTTCCGATCCTGTTGCAATATTTATTCTCGTACAGGTTTTCATTTTAACTTTTTGATGTACGGAGAAAACCTGATTGCTCCAATCAAAATAATTCTGTCCTCAATAGCTTTGCCAACTCAAACTGTCCTTCTGCTGACATGCCTTACTAAAGGCGAAACAAATCGCTCGTGGAGCGACTGATCTCTGCACTGTTGTGATCAGTTTATCATCGTTCATGTAGAAGGACACAAGATTGAGATATTCGCTTTCTAGATTGCTATCTGGGTGTGAACTGAATGGACAACATCCCAACATGCTTTAAAAGGTACTTGTGTATTTCTGCATGAGTGGTGATCCAATTAGTTAGATTCTTTCAATTGAATACATGTTCCTGTTCGTTTTAGAAAATGGGTAAATCTCATCAGCAAACACATTTTGATTTACCAGAGTCACAAAACAAGATTTAATTTTTGTGGGTTGTTTTAACCTTCCCACCTCGTATTGACATAGAAATTCCTCAGTAACCCAGGACAGGACCAAACAGCAAGCTGTCACTCACACCAAACACCCACACCCACCCTGAAGGTGACAGCCCCCCAAGTAATAATCACACCCCCTTATTGCAACAATGAGCACTCCCGCAGGCAGGGACCCCCAACATCCCCTGCCCCCCACACCCCTCAAGCTCTGACCACACCCCCCCCACCCCTGGGCACCACCCCAGACACTGACATTCCCCGCCACACCCCCCCTCCCCCAGACACTAGAATCCCTCAAGAGACTGACACCCACTCCTCCAGATACTGACACCTCCCTGGACCATTAACACCCCCGGCCAGACCATTAACACACCCCGGCCAGACCATTAACGTAACCTGGCCAGACCATTAACACCCCCGGCCAGACCATTAACACACCCCCTGGCCAGACCATTAACGTAACCTGGCCAGACCATTAACACCCCCCAGCCAGACCATTAACATCCCCAGCCGGACCATTAACACCCCCCGGCCAGACCATTAACGTAACCTGGCCAGACCATTAACACCCCCGGCCAGACCATTAACACCCCCGGCCAGACCATTAACGTAACCTGGCCAGACCATTAACACCCCCCAGCCAGACCATTAACATCCCCAGCCGGACCATTAACACCCCCCGGCCAGACCATTAACGTAACCTGGCCAGACCATTAACACCCCCGGCCAGACCATTAACACACCCCCTGGCCAGACCATTAACGTAACCTGGCCAGACCATTAACACCCCCCAGCCAGACCATTAACATCCCCAGCCGGACCATTAACACCCCCCCAGCCAGACCATTAACACCCCCCAGCCAGACCATTAACACCCCCCAGCCAGACCATTAACACCCCCTAGTCTGACCATTAACGTAACCTGGCCAGACCATTAACACCCCCGGCCAGACCATTAACACCCCCGGCCAGACCATTAACACACCCCGGCCAGACCATTAACGTAACCTGGCCAGACCATTAACGTAACCTGGCCAGACCATTAACACCGCCCGGCCAGACCATTAACACCCCCCGGCCAGACCATTAACACACCCCGGCCAGGCCATTAACGTAACCTGGCCAGACCATTAACACCCCCCGGCCAGACCATTAACACACCCCGGCCAGACCATTAACGTAACCTGGCCAGACCATTAACACCCCCCGGCCAGACCATTAACGTAACCTGGCCAGACCATTAACGTAACCTGGCCAGACCATTAACACCCCCGGCCAGACCATTAACACCCCCCGGCCAGACCATTAACACACCCCGGCCAGACCATTAACGTAACCTGGCCAGACCATTAACACCCCCCGGCCAGACCATTAACACCCCCCGGCCAGACCATTAACACCCCCCGGCCAGACCATTAACACCCCCGGCCAGACCATTAACACCCCCCGGCCAGACCATTAACACACCCGGCCAGACCATTAACGTGACCTGGCCAGACCATTAACGTAATCTGGCCAGACCATTAACACCCCCCCGGCCAGACCATTAACACACCCGGCCAGACCATTAACGTAACCTGGCCAGACCATTAACGTAATCTGGCCAGACCATTAACACCCCCCCGGCCAGACCATTAACACCCCCCGGCCAGACCATTAACACCCCCCGGCCAGGCCATTAACGTAACCTGGCCAGACCATTAACACCCCCCCCCCCCCCCCCCCCCAGACCATTAACACACCCTGGAGAGACCATTAACACACCCTAGTCATACCATTAACACCACCCCCTGTCCATAATAATAATTGCTTATTCTCACAAGTAGGCTTCAATGAAGTTACTGTGAAAAGCCCCTAGTCGCCACTTTCCGGCGCCTGTTTGGGGAGGCCAGTACGGGAATTGAATCCGTGCTGCTGGCCTTGTTCTGCAATACAAGCCAGCTGTTTAGCCCACTATGTAAACCAGACCATTAACACACCCTGGTCAGATCATTAACACACCCTGGCCAGTCGAATAACACACCCCAGCCAGATCGTTAATGCCCTTGCATGAATCTCCCTGGAGACAGCAGTAGACAGTTTTCAAAATGGCCTGAATTGGTTTATGTCTCTGCTGGTAATGAGTTTAGAATGGCAGTTTAGATAATAATTCACACGTGAATAGTTTATGGAGGAGAAACAGATTCCAGACGTTTGGGATTTTTTTTTTTAATAATCAATTTTATTGAGTTATTTTTGGCATATAAAACAATGACATTGTATAGTACTGTACAGAAAGAAAAGCAAATAACGCATAGTGCAAACCACGACTCCATTCTCGCAAGGACCTGCCTAAACCCCCCCCCCCCCCCGATGATTAATTCTCCTTGAAGAAGTCAATGAATGGCTGCCACCTCCGGGTGAACCCTGATAGTGAATCTCTCAAGGCGAACGTAACCTTTCTAGGCTGAGAAAGCTCGCCATGTCCGATAGCCACGCTTTAGTCTTCGGGGGCTTCGAGTCCCTCCATTCATCGGGGTATTCATCGGCGGGCTACCAGGGAAGCAAAGGCCAAGACGTCGGCCTCCTTCTCCTCCTGGATGTCCGGGTCCTCCGACACCCCAAAGATTGCCACCTCAGGACTCATTACCACCCCCGTTTTCAAAACCCGGGACATGATGTCCGCGAATCCCTGCCAGTCCCCCGAGTTTAGGGTACGACCAGAACATGTGCACGTGATTAGCCGGCCCACCGGCTCATCTGGCACACTTGTCCTCCAGCCTGAAGAATTTACTCATCCGGGCCCCTGTCATGTGGGCCCAGTGCACGACCTTAAACTGGATCAGACTGAGCCTAGCGCATGTTGCCGTCATGTTTACTCTGCCCAGATACCGTCCTCCATCACCCCCCCCCCCCCCCCCCCCCCCCCCCCCCCCCCCACGCTCCTCTTCCCACTTAAGCTTCAGGTCCTCAGTCTGTGTATCCTCTGCTCCCATTAGTTCTTTGTAAATATCTGAGACTCTACCCTCACCTACCTCTCCCCTAGAAACTACCCTGTCCTGCCTCCCCTTTGGCGGGAGGCATGGGAAGGACGGAACCAGTCTGCGCACAAAATCCCGCACCTGTAAGTATCTAAAGTCATTCCCTCCCGCCAGCCCAAACGTCTCCTCCAACGCCCTCATGCTCGGGAAGCTCCCTTCCAACAACAGATCACCCATCCTCGCAATCCCCGCCCTCCGCCACAGTCGATACCCACTGTCCATGTTTCCCGGGGCAAATCGGTGATTGCCGCAGATTGGGGTCCACGCCGATGTTCTCACTTCCCCTACATGCCTCCTCCACTGGCCCCAGATCCGAAGAGCTGCCACCACTATCGGGCTGGTGGAGTACCGCGCCAGCAGGAGCGGCAGAGGCGCCGTAACCAGGGCTGCTAAGCTGGTGCCCCTGCACGAAGCAGCCTCCATCCGCTCCCAAACCGACCCCGTACCCACCATCCATTTCCTTATCATCGCTATGTTGGCCGTCCAGTAATAGTTGCTAAAGTTCGGCAACGCCAGCCCCACTTCCCCTCTGTTCCTTTCGAGCATCACCTTCCATTATTAATATAAAATATCATGGGGAGCGGGTCAGAGGGGGAGGGCTGACTCGGGGCGAGCAGGGAACGGGACATGGCTAATTGGCAGGGGAAGGGGGCGGGTCGTTCCGCGACCCGGCTGATCACTTGGAACGTGAGGGGGCTGAATGGGCCGGTCAAGAGATCAAGGGTATTTTCGCACCTGAAGGGACTGAAGGCTGATGTAGCAATGTTACAGGAGACCCATTTGAAGGTAGTGGACCAGGTTCGCCTGAGAAGGGGGTGGGTGGGACAGGTGTTCCACTCTGGATTGGACGCAAAGAACCGGGGGGTGGCGATTCTGGTGGGAAAGAGGGTGTCGTTCGTGGCGGAGGAGGTGGTGGCGGATAAGGAGGGTAGGTATGTGATGGTGAAGGGTAAGCTGCAGGGGGAGAAAGTGGTGATGGTCAACGTATATGCCCCGAACTGGGATGACGCGGGTTTTATGAGGCGCCTATTGGGCCTCATTCCGGGACTGGAGGCAGGGGGCTTGATCATGGGGGGGGACTTCAACACAGTGCTGGACCCCGGGCTAGACAGATCGAGCTCAAGGACCAATAGGAGGCCGGCAGCGGCAGAAGTGCTGAGGGGGTACATGGAGCAGATGGGAGGAGTGGACCCATGGAGGTTTGGTAGGCCGAGGGCGAGGGAGTATTCCTTTTTCTCCCACGTCCATAGAGTGTACTCCAGAATCGATTTCTTCGTGTTGAGCAGGGGGCTGATCCCGAGGGTACGGGAAGCTGAGTACTCGGCCATTGCGATCTCTGATCATGCACCACATTGGGTGGATGTGGAAATGGGGGAGGCGCGGGACCAGCGCCCGCTGTGGCGGCTGGATGTGGGGCTGTTAGCGGACGACGAGGTGTGTAAAAGGGTCCGGAAGAGCATTGAGAGCTATCTGGACTTGAATGACACGGGGGAGGTGCAGGTGGGGATGGTCTGGGAGGCCCTGAAGGCAGTGATCAGGGGAGAGCTGATCTCCATAAGGGCACACAGAGAAAGAAAGGAGAGGCAGGAGAGGGAGAGGCTGGTGGGGGAGATATTGGAAGTGGATAGGAGATATGCGGAGGCACCAGAGGAGGGGCTGCTGGGAGAACGGCGCAGCCTGCAGGTCAAGTTCGACCTGCTGACCACCAGGAAGGCAGAGACGCAGTGGAGAAGGGCACAGGGCGCGGTCTATGAGTATGGGGAAAAGGCGAGCAGGATGCTGGCACACCAGCTTCGCAAACGAGATGCGGCTAGGGAGATTGGGGGAGTGAAGGAGAGGGGCGGGAAGGTAGTACAGAAGGGGCAAGAAGTGAACGGGGTCTTCAGGGATTTTTACAAGGAGTTGTATCGGTCTGAGCCGCCGACGAGGAGAGGGGGAATGGAGGACTTCCTAAACAAATTGAGGTTCCCAAGGGTCCAGGAGGGGTTGGTAGAAGGGCTGGGGGCGCCAATAGGGCTAGAGGAGTTAGTCAAGGGAATAGGTCAGATGCAGGCGGGGAAGGCGCCGGGGCCAGATGGGTTCCCGGTGGAATTCTACAAGAAAACTGTGGACTTGGTGGGGCCGGTACTGGTACGAGCCTTTAATGAGGCGCGAGAGGGGGGGGGTTCTGCCCCCGACAATGTCGCAGGCTCTGATCTCCCTGATACTGAAGCGGGATAAAGACCCCGTGCAGTGCGGGTCCTACAGGCCTATCTCGCTTCTGAACGTGGATGCCAAGTTGCTGGCAAAGATCTTGGCAGCTAGAATAGAGGATTGTGTGCCAGGGGTAATCCATGAGGACCAGACGGGGTTCGTGAAGGGGCGGCAGCTCAACACGAACGTGCGGAGATTGCTGAATGTAATTATGATGCCGGCAGTGGAGGGGGAGGCTGAGATAGTGGTAGCGCTGGACACGGAGAAGGCATTCGATAGGGTGGAGTGGGAGTACCTGTGGGAGACGTTGGAACGGTTTGGGTTTGGGGAAGGGTTTATTAAGTGGGTGAAGTTGCTCTACTCGGCCCCGATGGCGAGTGTAGTGACAAACGGGAGGAGGTCGGAGTATTTCGGGCTCCACCGAGGGACCAGGCAGGGATGTCCCCTATCCCCCCTACTTTTCGCACTGGCGATCGAACCGTTGGCGATGGCACTGAGGGGTTCAGGGGGGTGGAGAGGACTGACTAGGGGAGGGGAGGAACATCGAGTATCGCTGTATGCGGATGATCTACTGCTGTACGTGGCAGACCCAGAAGGGGGAATGCCGGAGATAATGGAACTATTAGCAGAGTTTGGGGACTTTTCGGGGTACAAACTAAATTTGGGCAAAAGCGAGGTTTTTGTGATACACCCGGGGGACCAGGGAGAGGGTATTTGGAGACTCCCCTTCAAGCGAGCAGGAAAGAGCTTTAGGTACTTAGGGGTGCAGGTGGCAAGGAACTGGGGGACCCTCCACAAGTTGAACTTTTCCAGGCTGGTGGAACAGATGGAGGAGGAATTTAAGAGGTGGGACATGGTACCGCTGTCGCTGGCGGGGAGGGTGCAGTCAATCAAAATGACGGTCCTCCCAAGGTTCCTGTTTTTATTTCAGTGCTTGCCCATCTTCCTCCCTAGGGCCTTCTTCAAAAAGGTGACGAGTAGCATCATGAGCTACGTGTGGGCGCGCGGCACCCCAAGGGTGAGGAGGGTCTTTTTGGAGCGGAGTAGGGACAGTGGAGGGCTGGCACTACCCAATCTCTCGGGGTATTACTGGGCGGCAAATGTGTCAATGGTGCGCAAGTGGATGATGGAAGGGGAGGGGGCAGCTTGGAAACGAATGGAGAGGGCGTCCTGTGGCAACACAAGCCTGGGGGCCCTAGTAACGGCACCATGGCCGCTCCCCCCCACGAGGCACACCACGAGCCCGGTGGTGGCGGCCACCCTCAAGATATGGGGGCAGTGGAGGCGACACAGGGGGGAAATGGGAGGTCTGTTGGCGGCGCCAATAAGAGGGAACCATAGATTCATCCCAGGGAACATCGACGGGGGATTTCAGAGCTGGTACAGGGTGGGCATACGGCAGCTGAAGGACCTGTTTATAGAGGGGAGGTTTGCGAGCCTGGGAGGGCTGGAGGAGAAGTTTGAGCTCCGCTCGGGAAACATGTTCAGATATTTACAAGTGAAGGCATTTGCTAGACGGAAGGTGGAGGGGTTCCCCCTGCTCCCCAGTAAGGGGGCGAGTGATAGGGTGCTCTCGGGGGTCTGGGTCGGAGGGGGGAAGATATCAGACATCTACAAGATAATGCAGGAGGCGGAAGAAGCATCAGGGGAGGAGCTGAAAGCCAAGTGGGAAGGGGAGCTGGGAGAACAGATAGAAGACGGGACGTGGGCGGATGCACTGGAGAAGGTCAATTCTTCCTCCTTGTGTGCAAGGCTGAGCCTCATTCAATTTAAGGTGCTGCATAGAGCTCACATGACGGGGACAAGGATGAGCCGGTTCTTTGGGGGTGAGGACAGGTGTGTTAGATGTCTGGGAAGCCCAGCGAACCATGTGCATATGTTCTGGGCATGTCCGGTGCTGGAAGGGTTCTGGAAGGGGGTGGCAAGGACGGTGTCGAAGGTGGTGGGGTCCAGGGTCAAACCAGGATGGGGGCTTGCGATCTTTGGGGTCGGGGTAGAACCGGGGGTACAGGAGGCTAGGGAGGCCGGAATACTGGCCTTTGCGTCCCTAGTGGCTCGACGAAGGATATTAATTCAATGGAAGGACGCGAGGCCTCCAAGCGTTGAAACTTGGATTAACGATATGGCTAGCTATATTCAGCTTGAAAGGATCAAATTTGCCCTGAGAGGGTCGGTACAGGGATTCTCCAGGCGGTGGCAACCTTTCCTTGACTTTTTAGATCAGAGATAGACGTTCGGGGTCGTGGCAGCAGCAACCCGGGGGGGAGGGGGGAGGGAGGGAGGGGAGGGGGGGGCAGCAAGGGTCGTGGAGGGGACATGCACGACTGTAACGCGGGCAAGTCTGCTCGCTGCTCATGTCTGAAACTGTAGGCTGCCTTATTTGTTAAGGTTGCCTGGGGGGGGTGGGGGGGGGGAGGACTGGTGCGCGCGAGAGGGCGGGCGAGGGAGGGACATTTGCCTAGAGGGATTGTGTTGTAAATAATTTAAAAATTAGTAGGGGTAAATGTTTGTATGGAAAAACTCTTTCAATAAAAATTATTTAAAAAAAAAAAAATTAATATAAAATATATAATATAAAAGACATTGAGTGTCTTTAAGACAGAAATTGATAAATTCTTGATTTCTCGAGGAATTACGGGCTATGGGGAGAGAGCGGGTAAATGGAGTTGAAATCAACCATGATTGAATGGTGGAGTGGACTCGATGGGCCAAATGGCCTTACTTCCACTCCTATGTCTTATGGTCCTCACCCACCGGGGACTTCCTCGCCCAGACAAATCCCAGAATAATTTTATTCAGCCTCTTAAAGAAGGACCTCGGGATGAAAATGGGGAGACACTGAAATATGAACAAGAATCTCGGGAGAATCGTCATCTTAACAGTCTGCACCCTTCCCGCTAGTGACAGCGGGAGCGCATCCCAACTCCGAACCTCCTCCCTCACTCGTTCCACCAGTCGAGACAGGTTGAACTTTATGCAACTTGCCCCAGTCCCGTGCCACCTGTATCCCCAAGTATCTAAAGCTTTCTCCTACCAGCCTGAAAGGCAACCCCTTCAGCCTACTCTCCTGTCCCCTCACCTGAATTACGAACAACTCGCTCTTAGCCATGTTCAATTTATATCCTGAAAACAGGCCAAACTCCCTCAGGGTTTCCGCGATACCATCCATCCCCGCCATTGGGTCCGATGCATATAACAGCAGGTCATCCGTGTATAACGAGACTCTATGTTCCACTGCACCCCCCCCCCCCCCCCCCCCCCGACCAGCCCTTTCCAGTCCCTTGAAGCTCTCAGAGCAATTGCCAGCGGCTCCATGGCCAGCATGAACAGCAGTGGGGAGAGAGGGCAACTCTGTCTTGTCTCGCGGTGCAGTCTGAAGTAATCTGATGTCGTCCTGTTCATCCTTACACTAGCATCTGGGGCCTGATATAACTGCCTAACACAGTCAATGAACCCCTCCCCGGACCCAAACTGTCCCAGCACCTCCCACAGATAATCCCACTCGACCCGGTCAAAAGCTTTTTCCGCATCCATAGCTACCACTATCTCTGCCTCCCTGCTCTCCGGGGGGCATCACAATCACATTAAGCAGCCTTCTTAGATTGGCCACAGTTGACCCACAAGCCTCCAGGTCTTTATTCCGTTTCAGAATAAGTGAAATAGTGGCCTGCGACATCGTCGGGTGTAGAACCCTTCTGTCTCTTGCCGCGTTAAAAACCCTGACCAGCACCAGCCCCACCATCTTGGCAAACTTTTTGTAAAACTCCACCGGATACCCATCCGTCCCCGGGACTTTACCCGACTGCATGGCCTTCCCGCCCCCCAATACCTCTTCGATCCTGACCAGGGCCCCCAGTTTGAAGATAAACAAATTTTAATGTATAGTCAAGAAAGTGGATGGGGGCAGGATAGCTGAATGCACAGAAGACATAATCAAAGAACAACAAAGGTATAATTGTCCAGACCCTGAAAAGCCAGGAGAGGCTTTAATAGTTAGCTGTCTCAGAAAGTGGACAAACCAATTTCCAGCCACCAAGCCTGAAGGCCAAGTTTACAGCAAACAAGCTTCTAAGTCTTAGAGCCATGGCAGTGCAGAAAACCTTTACAACAGCAGTTTTAAAATATCTTCGCTGGTCCAGGAAGAAAACGGTTCCCAGATTTCAATATCATACCTGTATTGTGTGGTAGCTATAGGTGGCTATTCAATTTGGATGTTGTTTGGGGAACAGAGGAAATCTTACAGAGCTCGGGTATCAAAGATATATTGTGTAACAAGGGATACATTCTATAGAAACTGTGTGTGTTTAATAATAATTCATGGTGTTGTCCCTCGTGCGTGACCCAAAGACGTGCCGGGTACAGCAGCCCAAACTTCACCTGCAGCTTAAACAAAATCTCTTTCACTTGCCTGTAGCCTGCCCTCCTTCTGGCCACCTGCACGCTCAGGTCCTGGTAGACGCGCAGGACACTATTGTTCCGATTGCAGCTCAGCGTGCGCTTGGCCCACTGTCGCACCCGCTCCTTGTCCAGGAACCTGTGGAACCTGACCACCATCGCTCGGGGAGGGGCCCCCGCTCGCGGCTGCCTCATCAGCGCTCTGTGTGCCCTGTCCACCTCCAACGGACGAGGGAAGGCATCATCCCCCAACAGCTTCTGGAACATGTCTGCCACATACGCGGCAGCATCCACTCCCTCAGCCCCCTCCGGGAGACCGATTCTTAAATTCTGCTGACGGGACCTATTTTCCAGGTCCTCGACCTTCTCCAGAAGCCTTTTTTGTTGGTCCTTCAGCTTCCCCATCTCCACCTCCACAACCGTTTGGTGATCCTCCTGCTCCTCCAGCGCCTTCTCCAGTTTCTGGATCGTCCGATTCTGGGCATCCAGCCTGCGCTCCAGACACCCGATTGATTTCTGAATTAGGTCTAAACTGTCCTGTTTCAGCGCGGTAAAGCCCTCTTGGATGACCTTCAACAGATGTTGTTGGCTGGGCTGTCTGCACCGGGGTCCGGACATCGGCCATATTGTCCTCAGCAGCAGCCTCCACACTGCCCTTGCGTGCCCACTTCTTCAGCTGTTTACGATTCTTTCCATACACCTATGTATGGAATCAGTGCTTGAGTGCCTATGCCTTCGGATCCAAATCTCAAAAGCACAAAAAAGTCAGGGGAAAAGGTCCAAAACTCCGACCGGAGTGAGAGCCACCAAATGTGCAACTTACTCCCTCATAGCCACCACCTTTAAGTCTTTAATAATAATTCATTCATCTTAATTGCGTGAGAGTACAGTTGGCCTGTTTGTGATAATTTGTCTTTTCGTTATTTCAATAAATAGTCTTTAATAATTGTTACCCGATGACTGGGTTGTTTATTCTCACTGGGGTTTCACTTGTCTCCTCACACAAAAACAAAATAAAACTATACACCCCCACGAACCGGTGTTCCGTGTTGGGATATTCTCGCAGATAACATCAGTGTGCTTCATGACAGAAAAGTAGGGATTTCTTTCCGGAATCTGAAAAAGCTTAATTCCTTGAGCGTAGGTAACTTTGACTTTTGACCGTGACAAGAGTGAGAAACAAGTGGGACCAAGTAAAAATGTGTTATATTCGGTGAGAAGGCTGCAGAAAATGGTTCTTGACCGAGCTCGATCATACCTGGAAGCAGACAATGTCACTGTAACAAGTTTGAAAAGTGTGCCTGAAACCAAATTGAGGGAATCGGCAGATAAATTGGAAGTCATCTCATGTGGAGGAGCGAAGAAGGCTGAGATCATTGAAAGCTGAGCAACCCATTTAAATATATGAGGGGTTAGGTGGACACAAAATTTTGAGAAGTGAGGATTTTGAATTAGCGAAACCTCAATTGCAAAGAGACGTAGAAATTAGGAAGTTAGTGATGCAGGAAAAAGAGAGGGAGAGAGCGTTTCAATGGGAACGAGAAGGGAGGGAGGTGAAAAGGGAAATGGAGAAAGCTGCATGGAATGAAAGAGAGAAAGAGAGAGAAAGAGAAAGAGAGACTTCCAACTTCGCAGACAGACACCAGCAACCGAAAGATTAGAGCAGACGGCGGAGGAGTGTGGTTCTAGACTGGAACCTAATGGAAAGATGTTCAGATATGTACAAGCTCGCCTGAAATTCTATGAGAAAAATGCCAAAACATTTTTTTGTGCTTTTGAGAAAATAGGTAGACAGATGAGATTGTCACAAGATTGTTCGTCCGTACACTTACAGGCTAAACTTCTGAATAGGGCGAGTGAAGTCTATGCTTCCTTGTCAGAGGAAAGGTCTGAAGACTATGAGACTGTGAATAAAGTTATATTGGGGGCATATGAGCTGGTACCAGAAGTGCACAGACGGAACTTTAGAGCAATAAGAGAAAAGGCTGAACAGACTGCAATAGTCTGCATCGGGTCTACGGGGTGGGAATGATTATCATCCCTGTGGTCTTTGTGGAGTACAAGCTCCCCCACTATGAGCGGGGGATCTCTATTAACCTTTGATACAAGATTGGCAAGTAAGGCACCGACCAGACCAGGAACCCAGGTAGGGATCTATCGGACAGTGTACATATTGTGTGTAAATAAAACTATGTTCCTTTATTTTACTCGGTGTGGATCCGTGTCCTTATTAAACAGACGTACCTTGAATTTGAAAGTCATTTTGATAGGTGGGTAAGGGCCTTGAAAATAGGAGAAACCTATGAAGCCCTTAGAGAAAATTGTGTTGGAGGAATTTAAAATTTGTTACCACATTCACCCCCTGTTAAAAAATCAAGTCCGGCGGGGGTGATGGCTCAAAGAGTCAGTCTGTCTGGTGGACGAATTGTCCGTTTTGATCTGCGGAGCACCGGGGTTGCAGCCTCTTGGGGTGGCTGGGCGGGTGTCGAGGTCTGGGGTACGGTTGCCAGCTCCGGGGCGAGTCTTGTCCAAGCCTCATACACCTCCGGGTCGAATGGAGACTGGGGGCGCAGGGGGCGGGCTGGTGCTGGCGCTCGGGACTGGTGGGGTGAACTCACAGAATCGGGGGCGCAAGGGGGCGGCCGCATAGGGAACGGGGAAAGGAGTTCCTCGGTGGGGGTAGATGGGGGGCTGGATCCAGCGGGTGCCAGGTCTCGGAGGGATACTGTATCCTGGCGACCGTCCGGGAACTCAACAAATGCGTACTGTGGGTTGGAATGAAGCAGGCGCACCTTTTCAACAATGGGGTTGGTCATGTGCGCCCTGACGTGCTTCCTTAGGAGAACCGGGCCTGGCGTCCTCAGCCACGTCGGAAGTGAGACCCCTGTGGTAGTGCCCCTGGAAAAAATGAAGAGCCGCTCGTGGGGGGTTTGGTTGGTAGCTGTACACAGGAGGGATCTAATTGCGTGGAGCGCGTCAGGGAGGACTTCCTGCCATTGGGAAACTTGGAGCTTCCTGGACCTGAGGGTCAGTAGGACGGTCTTCCAGACCGTCGCGTTCTCCCTCTCCACCTGTCCGTTCCCCCTGGGGTTGTAACTGGTAGTCCTGCTCGAGGCGATGCTCTTGTCGAGCAGGTACTGACGCAGCTCGTCGCTCATAAAAGATGCACCCCGGTCGCTGTGCACGTATCTGGGGAAACCGAACAGGGTGAAGACACAATGCAGGGCCCTAATGACTGTGTGGGAGGTCATATCGGGGCATGGGATGGCGAAGGGGAATCGGGAGAGCTCGTCAATAATGTTAAGGAAGTAAATGTTTTTGGTAGTGGAGGGGAGTGGCCCTTTGAAATCGATCGCAAGGCGTTCAAAGGGCCTAGAAGCCTTGATCAGGTGGGCCCTGTCTGGTCTATAGAAGTGCGGTTTGCACTCCGCACAGATCGGGCAGTCCCTGGTGACCGCTTTTACCTCCTCGTTGGAGAAAGGCAGGTTTTGGGCTCTGATGTAGTGGGCGAGCCGGGTGACCCCTGGGTGGCAGAGGTCATCGTGGATGGCTTTTAGGCAGCTGATTTGCGCGCTGGCGCATGTCCCGCGGGATAGGGCATCTGAGGGCTCGTTGAGCTTCCCCAGTCAATATTTGATATCGTAATTGTAGGTGGAGAGTTCAATCCTCCACCGAAGAATTTTGTCATTTTTATTTTTGCCCCTTTGCCAGTTGTCGAACATGAAGGCGACCGACCGTTGGTCGGTAATGAGGGTGAACCTCCTACCTGCGAGGTAGTGCCTCCAGTGTCGGACAGCCTCCACGATGGCTTGTGCTTCCTTCTCGGCTGAGGAGTGTCGGAGTCCTGAAGGGGATAGGGTATGGGAGATAAATGTAACGGGCCGCCCTGCTTGGTTTAAAGTGGTTGCTAGCGCTACCTCTGAGGCGTCGCTCTCAACCTGAAAGGGAGTGGATTCATCCACCGCCCGCATGGCTGCTTTGGCGATGTCGTCCCTGATGCAGCTGAAGGCCTGGCGCGCCTCATCAGACAGGGGAAATCGTGTGGCCTTGAAGAGTGGGCGGGCTTTGTCCGCATATTGGGGGACCCACTGGGCGTAGTACAAAAAGAGCTTCAAGCACCGTTTGAGGGCCTTGGGGCCATGGGGGAGGGGGAGTTCTAAGAGGTCCGGTCCGGTGCGGTCCGGGTCTGGGCCCAGGACTCCGTTCTCCACAACATAGCCGGGGATGGCGAGTCTGTTTGTGCGGAACACGCATTTCTCCTTGTTATATGTAAGGTTTAATTTTTGGGCCGTCTGGAGAAAACGGTGGAGGTTGGCGTCGTGGTCCTGCTGGTCATGGCCGCAGATGGTAACATTGTCCAGATACGGAAACGTGGCCCGCAGCCGGTACTGGTCTACCATTCGGTCCATTGCTCGTTGGAACACCGAAACCCCGTTAGTGATGCCGAGGGAACCCGGAGGAAATGGAAGAGGCGGCCATCGACCTCGAACGCCGTGTAGTGGCGGTCCTCCGGGCGGATTGGGAGCTGGTGGTATGCAGACTTCAGATGCACCGTGGAAAATAGCCGATATTGGGCGATCTGATTAACCATGTCTGCGATTCTGGGGAGGGGATACGCGTCTAGGAGCGTAAAGCGATTGATGGTCTGGCTATAATCGACGACCATGCGGAATTTTTCCCCGGTCTTGACGACCACCACCTGAGCTCTCCAGGGACTGTTACTGGCCTCTATGATCCCCTCACTGAGCAGCCTTCGGTCCTGATAAATACCCTATCCGGCAGGCTGTACCGCCTGCTGCGGGTGGCTACCGGTTTGCAATCCGGGGTGAGGTTGGCGAAGAGAGGAGGGGGGGCGATGCGCAGCATGGCGAGGCTGCAGATAGTGAGTGGGGGCAGGGGCCCGCCGAAGCAGAGGGTGAGACTCTTGAGATTACATTGGAAATCCAAGCCTAAGAGGAGTGGCGCGCAGAGGTCGGGCAAGACATACAGTTTAAATTTGGAATAGCTAGCGCCTCGAATCATTAGCGTTGCTGTAGTGCGGCCTTGGATTTGGATGAAATGGGAGCCCGAAGCGAGGGCGATAGTTTGGTTGACGGGATAAATAGGGAGGGAACAGCGTCTTACCAGCTCTGGGTGTATGAAGCTCTCTGTACTCCGGAGTCGAAGAGGCACGACGTGTTGTACCCATTGATCTGGACCTCCGTCATCGAATTTCTCAGATGCTTGGGGCGAGATTGGTCGAGGGTGACAGTGTTGAGTTGCGAGCCGGGTGGTGGGTGCCCGGGGAGTCGAATTCTTCCGATCGGGCGTCCTGTCGAGTAGATGCCGCTGCGTTCTGGCGAGCTTGATGCAGGAACACTGCGCTGAGTTGCGGGCCATGTGGTGACTGCCCGGGGAGGTCGTACTCCTCCGATGAGCTGTTTGAGTCTGAGGATGCAGCTAGGGCCCTTGGATCGCACGTGGAGGGTGGTGATGAAGATGGCGTCCAAGATGGCGGCCCCCATGAATCGCATGTGGCGGGAGGGGGTGGAGCCTGAGCGTAGGCCGCAGCGTTTCGGGCCCCGCGGGCCTGCTGGTGCTGGGGGCGATGTTTTTGGACTGTTGGGGTGTTGAGGGCTGGGGCCCTTCTGCCGAGGCACACTTTAGCATAGTGGCCTTTCTTCCCGCAGCTGCTGTAGGTCGCGGATCGGGCTGAGCAGTGCTGCCGCGGGTGCTGGCTTTGTCCACAGAAGTGGCAGGCTGGAGCAGTTGAATAACTGGTTTGGGGAGCTGAATAGTGGCAGGCTGGAGCAGTTGAATAACTGGTTTGGCGAGCTGAGTAGTGGCAGGCTGGAGCAGTTGAATAACTGGTTTGGCGAGCTGAGTAGTGGCAGGCTGGAGCAGTTGAATAACTGGTTTGGTGAACTGAGTAGCTGGCTGGGAGAGCTGAGTAATTAGCTGGAGCAGCTGGATAGTTTGAGTAGTTGACTGGGACAGTAGGACCGGCTGTGGCAGCGCGATAGCTGGGGGCCTTGCAGCACAGGCTTGGGGGGTCCTCAGATCGGGGGCCCATGCGGGGTTAGCGGGGTCCGCGGGAAATGAGTTGAGGCTGCGGAAGGAAACTTCCATCGTAATAGCAGCCTCTACGGTAGTTTCTAAGGTGTGGGCCCCATTTTCTAATAGTCTCTGGCGTACATAGCTAGATCGAAGGCCCGCTACAAAAACATCCCGCACAGCAAGCTCCCTATGTTCGGCCGTGGTTACGGCCTGGTAATTGCAGTCATTTGCGAGATTGTTCAACTCGCGTGCAAATTCAGCTAAAGTTTCAGTAGACCGTTGTCGGCGAGTTGTGAGCACATGGCGGGCAAAGACCTCGTTCATGGGCCTAATATACATTTTGTCCAAAATCGCCATCGCAGCGGTGTAGGAACCGGCTGGATTCAATTGTGTAGAAATTCTGTGGCTTACCCTCGCGTGCAGTAGGCTGAGCTTTTGTTCCTCCGTAGTTTCAGCGGCGCTGATTTCGGCCAGGTAGGCCTTAAAACATTTCAGCCAGTGGCAAAAGGTTTCTTTCGCCTCTGCATCCTGCGGATCGAGTTCTAGACGTCCTGGTTTTAGGGCGGATTCCATGCTTTATTTCGGCAGCTTCTTAAGTGTATTAAATTGATGGAACCATCAATTCAGCGAACACGTGTAGTTGGATCTGAACAGAGGCTTTAATACACTTACAATAGAGCCAGCCTATTCGTCGTTGAACTTCAGGTGAAATGGCAGGCTGGCTCTAAGGCACTGATCTTTATACATCGGTCCCAGGGGGAGGAGTCCTGGGCGGAGCCAAGGGAGGGGCCCAGTACAAACTCTCGCGTACTCCCAGAGCGACTCCCCCTGGCGGTCGGATAGTGCAACTGCACTTACAATGGGTAGATAACGAACATATATACATGGAGTGATATTGGCAACAATATTTCGTGTGAATCACATTCACCACAGTTACCATGATTAGAACACATGTTGAGGAGCAGAAAGTTAGAACTGTGAGATGGAACTGCCAGACAAGCTGCGGAGCTTGTGGACGACAATGAGCTGGATCATCGACCAAAGCCTTTTCTTTAGACCCAATTTTAAACTGGATAAAGCTGGAAATTGGGAAGGTGCAAGAGAGGACAGGTCAGCCAGAGAGGGAGTGGTTGGAAACTCGAAGTAGTTTTCACCTCAAAGTACAACAGAGTTCATGGAAGGGGTTAGAGATATGATAAAGGTCAGGGGCTGGATTCTCCGCCCCGCTGCGCCACATTTCTGTTTCAGCATGCCGGTGGGATGCTCCGTTACGCCGGCTGGTCAATGGAGTTTCCCACTGTGGGGCAGCCCCACGCCGTCGGGAAACCCCCAGATGACGGCAAAATGGAGCATCCCGACGGCGGAGAATCCAGCCCCAGATGTTTTCATTGTAATAAGCTGGGCCATCCCAAACACTAAGCTGGATATTAAACAGTCAGTTACGGGGTGTTACAAATCTTAAAACTGGAAATATAAAAGCAGAGGCTGGAGAACAGGAGAAATTGGTGGGATTTGTCCACAGAGCAAAGGAACAAACAATGTGGGGCAGAGTGACCAGCAGGTGGGGGATGCGTATAAAGAATTTCTGTACCGGAGTGAAATATTCCTATGTGGACAGGATCAAAGGGGAAAAGATATTATAATGTTATGAGATACAGGTACAAGTCAAAAGGGGCTGGTTTAGCACTGGGCTAAATCGCTGGCTTTTAAAGCAGACCAAGGCAGGCCAGCAGCACGGTTCAATTCCCCGTACCAGCCTCCCCGAACAGGCGCCGGAATGTGGCAACTAGGGGCTTTTCACAGTAACTTCATTTGAAGTCTACTTGTGTCAATAAGCAATTTTCATTTCATTTTATTTCATAAGGCTGTGGGATAAAGATGTTTGTTGTCCAGAAGGGATATTAAATGAAACGGTGCTGATCAACAGCATTCTCGGAGGAAAGAAAGAAATACCTTTCGTAAAAATAAACATACAGGGTAGCTTGAAGACAGGAGAAGCAGTGATAGAGACGTGGTAGAAACCGTGCCCATTGCAGGCATTCAATTCATTCGAGGGAATGATATCGCAGGATCCCAGATGGTAGTGATGCCTACTGCAGTCGATCAGCCAATAAAAAATCCTACCAGAGAAATTACAAACAAAGCCCCCTGGAGTATTTCTAGATTGCGTGGTGATCCAATCAGAGGCTCATAAACTAAGACAAAAGGGATAGGAGTTACATCGCCACGATGAGGTGAGTGAGATCAGATTATCTGTGTGGTAAACCACTGTTACACCTGTATTAGGGGATGTAAGGTAGGACCTGTACTACAGGTTCGCCGGTAGCCCGTGCCTGCTGGCTCCGCCCAGTAGGAGGAGTATAAATATGCGTGTCCTCTATTTAGCAGCCATTTCGCCAGCTGCTGTGGGAGGCCACACATCTTACTGCAATAAAGCCACAGTTGTAAAAAGGGACTTGCAGGCTCTCCCAGCAATCTTGCAATATTTACTCGAACTGAGTATGAGCACTGCACACACGGGGGGGCGGGAGGTACGACAGTGGCTCTGTGCAGTTGGAAACCTGCTGTCCTCCCGCAGGAAAACATGCTCCCAGGATTGCCACTGCCCTTTCCCCTCTGTTTCCTGACAGCAGCACACACACACACACCAAAGCTCCACCCCCCACACTCAAGTTGAGACTGCTACGGTCCATACATCAGTGTGTTCCAGTATCACAGTGGTTAGCACTGTTGCTTCACAGCGCCAGGGTCCCGGGTTCGATTCCTGCTTGGATCACTGTCTGTTTGGAGTCTGCACGTTCTCCCCGTGTCTGCGTGGGTTTCCTCCACGTGTTCCGGTTTCCTCCCACAAGTCCCGAAAGACGTGCTTGTTGGGTGAATTGGACATTCTGAATTCTCCCTCTGTGTACCAGAATGTGGTGACTCAGGGCTTTTCACAGTAACTTCATTGCAGTGTTAATGTAAGCCTTCTTGTGACAATAATAACGATTATATTATAATTATGTGTCACTGTGTAGGAGGAGTGCTAGAGCAGACAAAACTACTCGGAAGATAGCCTTCAGGGAATGCACAAATGTGGTTAGTGAAGTTACGTCTGGAATACTGTATAGTTTGAGTGATAACGTTGTTTTGGGATGTGTGGTGAATGTAACTTAGTAATTCACACTGTATTTACCAATACCATTGTAAGCGCAGTAGCGTCATCCGACCACTAGGGGAGTAGCTCTGGGAATGCTCAGGAGTTTGTACAGGGCTCCACCCTTGGCTCCGCCCACGACTCCTCTGCCTGGACTGCTGTATGAATACCCTTGTCCAGAACCAGCCTGCAGATCATCGAGAGTTCAACGGGTAACAGGCCGGCTCTGTAGTAAGTAGATTAAAACCACTGTTCATATCTTAAAGCACGTGTCTAGTGAATTGATGGTTCCATCAGGATGTTTGATTTGTGATGGATTTTTTAATCTCATCACTGTGACCAAGCGAACACTGGGTTGGTCAGTAAGTGGCTGTGAGATTATTGGCGAATGGGGAATGGAGGTCAGGTTCAATGGTACTGAAGTCGGATGAAGCTCCCATCCTGCTGCTGAGTGTACATTCAGCTCTGTGGGGTTAAGGCGTTAGCTGGATTGTTGAGGTCACAAAGGGCATTGCTGCAGTCAAAGAGCCGTCTTACACTGACTGACAATCTGCCACTTTCTGTGCACACTCGCTGGAGCCCTCATCGAAATGGTGTCCACAGTACGGAATGAATGAGCGGTACGGAGCCAGGTTTATCAGCCTGTGGGTGGGATTTTTCTGGCTCGTGAATCTCTGGGAACTATCGTGAGTAAAAAGCTGGCATCAGTCAAGGCGACTACAAAACTGCAAAAACCCGACTGTCGATCAGAGAAAGAAATCTGCCCAATCTGGACTGTTTGTGACACCAATCACGCAGCAAAGCAATTGATTCTTAATTGCCCCGTGAAGTGATCGAGCAAGACACTCAGTTTGAAGCAAAGGCTCACCCACCCTCCCAACTGAACAAAGAATGGCCATTATTTGGTCACGTAATTGCTTGTGGGCAGATGGACCTCCCCCACTGTTTGTAAATAGGGGGAACATGGCATGGCACCCAATGTTATGACCCTGCTCCACCACCCCAAATCACACCCCGCCCTCCCTGCCACCCACCTGACTGCGGACGCAACAATGGGGGAGGGGGGATGCATAGAAGCCTGGCCTACTTGTGGGAACGTGGTCACAATTTGGCAGCCAGGTCTGCCTCCTTAATGGCAGTGGCAAAAAGAAGCAGATTCATTGGCTGCAAAGTGATTTTGGGCACCTTGCGTAGACAGGAATAATGTCACATAAATAGAGGTTCCTCCTTTAGCAACGATGATCTATTGACATAATTTAGAAACTGATAAATTTGAAAAGAGAATAGAAAATACTATTCTAACCTGAGTGATCTTAAATGATCTTCAATCACTCGTTTCCTCCTAACAGGAGGTTTACTTCAGTTAATTAAATTTGAACGCTACCGCCTGGTTGAGGACATCTTTAGAAAACAGTGGCAAAAACGACTTGTAAAGCAACATTAGGAGTCGTGGAATAAGGATAGCTTTGCCGTGTGCAGTGTAAAACGTTGGGAATAATTTATTGCAGCCGAGGGACTGCTACTGAGCGGTAATCAGAACAGACAGGAGAGCTGAAGAGTGACAGAATGCGGATAGTGGAACTAATTAATCTCTGACTTTGTGTTTGGAGGCTCCCCGAGTGCCTGTCGGACTGTAAGCAGCTGCCGATACGGACTTGTGCACCAGAATGGATGGGTTACCACAAAGTTAGAGTCTCTATGCAATATCTTTCCTTGGCTCCAATCTTAGTTGAAGTTGGGAGTGCAGGGACAGATTTTGGTAGCAGGTTTTGACGCTAGTTCAGCAAAAAAGAAGCCCAGGGTTTTTTTTAACTCTCCTGCCTCATTTAAATGGCACTTGATTTACTAACCCATTTCCTCTGTAAATTGAGGACTGCTGGGGACCATTTTAGCACAATTTTCACCTTTGAAGAGGGTGGAGGACAGGTTCACCAGAAGGCCACTGGAGGACAAAGAGTTAAATGGGGACAGGTTGCACAGGACACTTATTACCTTGAGTATAAAAGATTAAGGACTGATTTTGTTGAGATAAGGACCACAAGAAATAGGAGCAGGAATAGACCACACAGCCCATTGAGACTCCTTTGCCATTAAATGAGATTGTGGTTGATCTCAGACCTTCACTCCATTTTCCCGACCGTTCCCCACGTTCCTAAATTCCCCGAGAGATCAAATTTCTGTCTCTCCCAGCCTGAAATGTATTCAATGATGGAGCATCCACAACCCTCTACATTTTAGTATTACATACAGTGCAGAAGGAGGCCATTCGGCCCATCGAGTCTGCACCGACCCACTTAAACCCTCCCTTCCACCCTATCCCTGTAACCCAATAACCCCTCCTAACCTTTTTGGTCACTAAGGGCAATTTATCATGGCCAATCCACCTAACCTGCACATCTTTGGACTGTGGGAGGAAACCGGAGCACCCGGAGGAAACCCACGCAGACACGTGGAGAACGTGCAGACTCCACACAGACAGTAGCCCAGCGGGGAATCGAACGACTTAAGGCCTCACTTCCATCCTATCCCCGTAACCCAATAACCCCACCTAACCTTTTTAGTCACTAAGGGCAATTGATCATGGCCAATCCACCTAACCTGCACGTCTTTGGACTGTGGGAGGAAACCAGAGCACCCGGAGGAAACCCACGCAGACACGGGGAGAACATGCAGACTCCACACACGGTGACCAAGCGGAGAATCGAACTTGGGACCCTGGCGCTGTGAAGCCACAGTGCTTGTGCTACCGTGCTGCCCGGTAGATCTGGAAGAAGGAACCCGGGACATTGTTGCTAAGTTTGCAGATGATGCAAAGATCTGCAATGGGAAAGGTAGTGTTGAGAATTCCAAAGATTCACAAACCTTTGAATGAAGGAATTTCTCCTCATCTCAGATGTTTAAGATAATTAAAGAGTTTGACAGGATAGATGGACAGAAACTATTTCCACTGATGGGTGGGAAACAAGGGGGGAGGGAGGGAAATCTTACAAGTGTCAATTGTGGCTCTTGCCTCTGAATCACAATGCTCCACATTCAAATCCCATTCCAGGACTTGAGCACAAAAACCAATGGTGATGCCTTTGTGCAGTACTGAGGGTGTGCTGCACTGTTGGAGGGGCTGCACGTTGGACGAGGCATTAAATCGAGGATTGAAAAGATCCCATGGCAATACTTTGAAGGGCAGGGATATTATCCCTAATGTTCTGGGGCGGAACGGTGGCACAGTGGTCAGCAATATTGCCTCACAGCTCCAGACCCGGATTCAATTCCGGACTTGGGTGACTGTGTGGAGTTTGCACTTTCTCCCTGTGTCTGTGCGGGTTTCCTCCGGGTGCTCCGGGTTCCTCCCACAGTCCAAAGATGTGCAGGTTAGGTGGATTGGCCATGTTGAATTGCCCCTTAGTGTCCAAAAAAAAGGTTAGGTGGGGTTACTGGGTTACGAGGAAAAGGGTCGGTAAAGACTTGATGGGACAAATAGCCTCCTTCTGCACTGTAACGTCTATGATTCTGTCCAATAGTTTTCCCTCAATCAACAGCACAAAAACCGAGATATTTAAATGAAGGCATAGAGTTCAAATAGTACTTCATTTCTGGGGCAGTTGGTCACAGTTCACTCGCATTGCTGACCACATTCACAATTTATATAAATGACTTGGATGAAGGGACTGAAGGTATTGTGGCTAAATTTGCTGATTACACGAAGATAGGTAGGAAAGTAAATTGTGAAGAGGATGTAAGGAGGCTACAAAGGGACATTGATAGGTTAAGTGAGTGGGTAAAGAACTGGAAAATGAAGTATAATGTGGGAAAATGTGAAATTGTCCATTTTGGCTGGAAAAATAAAAAAGCTTTTTCTAATTGGTGAGAGATTGCAGAGCTCTGAGGTACAGAGGGATCTGGGTGTCCTAGTGCATGAATCACAAAAGGTGAGTATACAGGTACAGAAAGTAATTAGGAAAGCGAATAGAATGTTGTAATTTATTGTGAGGGGAATTGATTACAAAAGTAGGGAGGTTATGCTTCAGTTGTAGAGGGCGTTGGTGAGACCACATCTGGAATATTGTGTACAGTATTGGTCTCCCTATTGAAGGAGGGATGTAAATGTGTTAAAAGCAGTTCAGAGAAGGTTTACTAGACTAATACCAGAAAGGATGGCTTGTCTTATGAGGAAAGGTTGGAGAAATTGGGTTTGTATCCACTGAAATTGAAAAGAGTAAGAGGCGACTTGATCGAAACCTTTAAGCTCCTGAGGGGTATTGACAGGGCGATGTGGAGTGGATGTTTCCTCTTGTGGGGGAATCTAAAACACGGGGTCACTGTTTAAAAATAAGGGTCCAACTGACAGATAATGCACCTAGTATTTTATTCGTTTTTTAAAAAATGTTTATTAAAAACATTTCCACAACAAAACCATACAACACAATTAACCAAAATTACACAATAGAAGAGATTTACAAACAAAAGCATATATCAACTTTAACCCCAAAAATCAAACTAAACCTCTTAACTGCTGATGGTGACTAGCTCCTTAAAAAAGGAAATTAATGGCTGTCATCCATAAGACCATATGGCATAGGAGCAGAATTAGGACACTCGGCCCATCGTGTCTGCTCCATTCAGTCCTGGCTGATATTTTTCTCATCCCCATTCCCCTGCCTTCTCCCCATAACCCCTGATCCCCTTATTAATCAAGAGCCTATCCATCTCTGTCTTAAAGACACTCAGTGATTTGGCATCCACAGCCTTCTGCGGCAAAGAGTTCGACAGATTCACCACCCTCTGGCTGAAGAAATTCTTCCTCATCTGTTTTAAAGGATTGTCCCTTTAGTCTTAGAATGTGTCCTCTGGTTCTAGTTTTTACTACAAGTGGAAATATCCTCTCCACATCCACTTTATCCAGACCTTGCAATATCCTGTAAGTTTCAATAAGATCCCTCCCCATCCTTCTAAACTCCAACGGGTACAGACCCAAAATCCTCAATCATTCTCATATGACAAGCTCTTCATTCCAGGGATCATGTTTGTGAACCTCCTCTGGACCCTTTCCAAGGCCAGAACATCCTGCTTTAGATATGGAGCCCAAAACTATTCACAATACTCCAAGTGGATCTGACCACAGCCTTATACATCCCTGGTCTCGTATTCTAGCCCTCTCGACATGAATGCTAACATTGCATTTGTCTTCCTAACTACCAATTGAATCTGCACGTTAACCTTAAGAGAATCATTCACAAGGACTCCCTGAGTGCATCAGATTTCCTAATGGACAATCTCATTATTCTATTGGGGGGGGAATGAGGAAGATTCTTAATTGTCTATTTATTTTTCCCAACAAACCCTACAAGTACTTCAGTCTTACCTCCATAGAATATAACTAGAAGCTGGAGCTGATCTCCTTGAACCGCTCTGGCCTGGCTTCCCCCTGAAGTAACAGTCAAAGTCTCAAACACCGCCCTGAGGTAGATCAGTAAAAGCGAACAAAGCAACTCGCACACAACTCAAAACGCAGAAAGGTTTAGATATTCCAACTCGGCACGTGGCAGAGATTTTAGATTCACAGGGAATGAAAAGCCACACCCCTTGTACCCCTCTAGGGAAACATGATGTCACTTCACCTGGTTGTGAGAGGTCACAATTAGCAGGATGACACCAGTCAGCTGAAACCTTTGTTATCGGGACTGACTTACTTAGACCACCAAGTTTCAATCAGAGCCAGAGTGCTTCAAGGTCCAGCCACCAGTTTCTAGTTATGGGCAACTAATGGCAGCTATGTCTGCATCATTCACATTATGATAACCAATTTTTACGTATTTCAGTTCACCAATTGTAAGTGTTTCCAGTTTGTCACTGAGCATATAGAAACATAGAAAATAGAAACAGGAGGGGACCATTTGGCCCTTTGAGCCTGCTCCGCCATTCATTATGGTCATGGCTGATCATCAAGTTCAACAACCTGATCCCGCCTTCCCCCCATATCCCTTGATCCCTTTAACCCCAAGAACTATATCAAATTCATTCTACAAATTACATAACGTTTTGGCCGTAACTACTTTCTGTGGCAGCGAATTCCACAGGTTCACTGATCTCTGGGTGAAGACATTGCGCCTCACCTCAATCCTAAAAGATTTACCCCTTATCCTCAAACTATGACCCCCTCACTCTGGACTCCTCCACTATCGGGAACATTCTTTCTGAATCTACCCTGTCTAATCCTGTTAGAATTTTGATCCTCTCTTACTCTTCTGAACTCCAATGAATATAATCCTATCTGACTTAGTCTTTCCTCATATGGCAGTCCCGCCATCCCAGGAATCAACCTGGTGAACCTTTGTTGCACTCCCTGCATAGAAAGGACATTGGTCCTCAGATATAGGTACCAAAACTGCACGCAAAACTCCAGGTGTGGCCTCACCAATGCCCTATACAATTGTAGTAAAACATCTCTCTTCCTATACTCAAATCCTCTCAGTCCTCTCCTACTTATTCTGTTGTCATAAACCGTGCTACCCATATTCTAACACACGCTTGTTTGCCCATCATCCTCGTTCTCACTAACCTGCATTGGTTTCTGGTTCGGCAATGGCTCAATTTTAAGATTCAAATCTCTTAAGATAAAAACCCTTCACGGCATTATCCTTCCATGTCTGGAACCTCCTCCAGAGTATTTGGCTGGAATTTTCCAGCCATTCACTGGCAGTGGATTCTCTGGTTCTGCCGGAAACCCACCCTTGTCCATGTGTTTCCTGGCGGTGTGGGGTGGCTTCAATGGGAATTCCCACTGACAACGGTGGGAGCTGAAAATCCTGCCGCCAGTGAACGGTGTACCTCATCCCGTTCCGGGAAACACGTAGCTGGGAGAATCCAACTCCTTGTGTACTACGCACTTCCACTGTAGGCAGGCATGGCTTCAAACAAATAGGCCTTAAATTCTGGAATTCCTTCAGTAAATATCACCTCCCCATCTATCTCTCCTTCTTTAAAATGCTCCTTAAAACCGACCCCTTTGACCAAGCTTTTCTCCTCACAACTCCTCATTGCGTCTAATTTGCAGCTCAGATAAGTAATTTGGCCCAAATAGTTATTTATCATGAGGAATGTTTTACTTTCTTGGCTACTGGACACTGCGAGAATGTTCTTATGTAAATATTCACCCTCAAGCATGTCATCCTTAAATTCAGAATTAATGTTTTTGTTTGCAAAGCCTGGGTGAGTAATATAAAATATGAACAACAGTGATCTCGGCAGTGACCCGGGGGAGTCCAAACATTTTCCACTTCCTGCTTCTCTGAATAGATACTCTTTGCCCTTACTCTCGGTTTTCTGTCTTGCCGCAACTGGCTAAAATTATCCAGAAATTCTTCACCCGCATGCCCCAAACCCCCCCCCCCCCCCAACCCCAAATTATTTATTCAGAGAGCTAGTGTAACAGGATGGGCAGAATGGCCTCCTCCGGCACTGTAACAATTCTGAATTCTAGGTCATGGCTGATCTGTGCCTCAAACCCATTTGCCCACCTTAGTTCTATACGCCTTGCTATTGTTACGGGGGCCATTTTGCTCACTTACCTAGACATCTGGGGCGGAATTCACCGACCCCCCGCAGGGTCGGGGAATCGCCCGGGGCCGGCGTAAATCCCGCCCCCGCCATGGCCGGAATTCTCCGCCACCCGGGAATCGGTGGGAGCGGGAATCACGGCCCGCCGATTGGCGTGCCCCCCGCGGCAATTCTCCGGCCCACGATGGGCCGAAGTCCCGCCGCTGACAGGTCTCTCCCGCCAGCGGGAATTGGAGCACCTCTGGTGCCGGCGGGATTGGCGGCGCGAGCGGGCCCCCGGGTTCCTGGGGGGGTCAAGGGGGGGTCCTGGGGGCGATCGGACCACGGGGGGTGCCCCCACGGTCGCCTGGCCTGCGATCGGGGCCCACCGATCGGCGGGCGGTTCAGTGCCGTGTGGGCACTCTTTTTCTTCCTCCGCCGCCACGGCCTCCACCATGGCGGAGGCGGAAGAGAACCCCCCTACCGCCCATGCGCCGGTGGTGACGTCAGCGGCCGCTGACGCACCGGCGCATGCATGAACCGGCGAAGGTCTTTCGGCCAGCCCCGACGCCGGGCGGCGGGCGTCAAAGGCCGTTGGCGCTGGTTTTGGCGCCAGGCGGCGTGACGCCAACCACTCCGCACCTTTGGGGAGGCCCGACGCCGGAGTAGTTGGTGCCACTCCGCTACGCCGGGATCCCCCGCCCTGCCGGGTAGGGGAGAATCCCGGCCCTGGTTTCTGTTGCAGAGCAAGGCCAACAGCACAAGTTCAATTCCCGTACCAGCTGAGGTTATTCATGAAGGCCCCACCTTTCTCCTCACCTGCGGTGTGGTGATCCTCGGGTTAAATCACCACCAGTCAGCTCTCCCCCTCAAAGGGGAAAGTAGACTATGGTCATCTGGGACTTTACCTTACCTAGATACCTTTATCCAAATTTATCAATCTCAGCCTTGAAGGCACCACTGATTCCCAACCTTTTTGGGGGGGGGGGGAGAATATTCCAGATTTCCACCATCCTTTGTGTCGAAAGGCGCTTCCTGATTTCACCCGCTTGAACTTGCTCTCATTTTCAATAGGAAATTGTTGTTCTGTGTGTACCCTGTCAAAACACTGGTATATTTTAAACACCAGGATCAGATCATGTCTCTAATTTCCCACACTCAAGGGATTCTGCTTCTCTTCTTCGGCAGGTTTCCGATGTGCAGGGCAGATAGAATGGTGGCATGGATTAGAAATTGATGCAGATTGAACTGCAATTTCTGCTGCTGTGAGAGTGAGCAATGGTTCCGGAAGACGTTACACAGGTAACAGAGCCATTGTCACAGATTCAAGTCATCATCTGGGGTTGCGCTTACACTGTAAAAAAGGTCCTGGCGCAAAGTAGTCTTGTATCGCACTGACATTTTGGTTGTGAGTAAATTGGAGTTGGAATCTGGAGTCGGAGTCTGACTCGGCACTGTTGCCTTCTGTTTTTGGCAAATAAAGATGTGGATGTCGCCACGGTCCCAGAAGATCTGCTCTCCCTTTAGAGAGAGAGCTGACTGGTGGTGATTTAACTTGAGGGCCACCTCACTTAAGGCAAGGGGCAAGGTTGGGAAGGCAGGGGGCCTTCATGGATAACCTCAGCCCGTACAGAGATTGAACCCACGCTGTTGACGTTGCTCCACGTCACAAACCAGCCGTCCAGCCAACTGACCCACACATGCCAATCATATAACAAGGACTGGTAAAGCAATAATATAGGTTCTTTATTTGAATACAAGATTATATATATAGTAAATGGTAACTGGGAGGTGATTTAGACATGCCTGACTGTTAGACTGTTCCTCTATTCTGCCCACAGAGTACATGGAATTATACATCACCTCCTGTCGCATGGTAGATAGTGCTGGACAGTAGGATATGCTCCCTAAAAGTACACCACAACAGGCAAAAACACTCTGAATAAACAATTTGTGTAGTGCCAATCTTCCACCTTCTGCCTGCAACCCGACACATTCTTCCATTTCAGTGAATAGTCTAATTCCCTTTTGAATGCTTCGATTGCATTTGCCTCCAGAAGGCACTGCATTCCAGATCCTAACCACTTGCTGAATGAAAAAGCTTTCTCTCATATCTCGTTGCTGCTTTGTCCAATTACTTTAAATCTGTGCCCGCTCTTACGCAATCCTTCAATTTAAATTTTTTTTTAAAGTACCCAAATTTTTTTTTCCAATTAAGGATGAACTTAGTGTGGCCAGTCCACCTACCCTGCACATCTTTGGGTTCTGGGGGTGAGACCCACGCAGGCACGGGGCGAATGTGCAAACTTCACATGGACTGTGACCCAGGGCCGGGATTGAACCCGGGTCTCGACGCCATGATGCAGCAGTGCTAACCACTGCATCTCCGTGTCGCCCTTCTCAATCCTGTGACAAGCGGGAATGGTTTCACCCAATCTACGCTGTCCAGAATCCTTGTGAGTTTGAATATCTCAAATCTCCTCCCAGCCTTCTTTACTCCTAGGAAAACAGCTTTTTTTCCTGCTCCCTCTCCAATACCTTCATATCCTTTCTAAAGTGTGGTGTCCAGAACTGGACACAATTATCCAGCTGAGCCCTAACTAATTTCTTATACAAGTTCAACATAACCTTCTTGCTCTTGTACTCGATGCCCCTATTAATACAGTAATGTCTAGGAATCTGTATATTTTAACCCCTCTTTCAACCTATCCTGTCACCTTCAATTACTTTTGCACATATGCACCCAGGTCCCTCTGCTCCTGCACCCCCGTTAGAAATGTACCCTTTATTTTATATTGTTTCCCATGTTCTTCCTATGGAAATTAATCTCTTTACATTTCTCCACATTGACCTTCATCTGCCACCTGTCCACCCATTCCAGCTACCTGTCTGTCCTTTTGAAGTTCTACGCTATTCTCCTCACAGTTCACAATGCCTCTAAATTTCATATCATCAGCAAACTTTGAAATTCTGCTCTGTACACCAAAGTCTAGGCCATGAGGAAAAGCAAGGGTCCCAATACTGATCCCTGGGCAACGCCACTACAAACCTTCCTCTGTGAAATATCCATTAACCATCGCTCTGTTTCTTGTCACTCAGCGAATTTCATATCCAAGTTGCTACAGTACTGTCCCTTTATTTCCACGAGTTGTAACTTTGTCCACAAGTCTGTTATGTGGCACTGTATTAAATACCTTTTGGAAGTCCATGTACCCCATAATCCTACATTGTCCACATCAACTCTGTCTATTACTGCTTCAAAAAAACTCCAGCAAGATAGTTAAATACAATTTTTCCCTTAAGAGCTCCATGCTGACTTTCCTTAATTCATCCACATTTGTCCATGTGACTATTCATTTTGTCCAAGACTATTGTTTTTAGAGGTTTCCCCTAGATATTAAACTGACCATCTGTAGTTGCTGGACTTGTCTACACCCTTTTTTGAACAAGGGTGTTAACATCTGCAAATCTCCAGTCCTCACCCCATCACACCTGAGGAAGACTAAAAGAAATTAAGGCCAGTGCCTCTGCTATTTCCATTCTCACTGCCCTCAATATCCTGGGATGCATCTCATCCAGTCCTGGTGTTTTATCAAATTTAAGTAGACAGCCAATCCAATACCCCTTATCAATTTTAAACAGTTCCAGTGTCTCAATTACCTCCTTTTTCATCAGGGGCTGGACGGTGTTGGTGAAGACAGGTGCAAAGTATTAATTTAATATCTCACTTATGCCTTTTGTGTCCATGCGTAAATCCCCTTTATGAAAATGAAAATCGCTTATTGTCACGAGTAGGCTTCAATGAAGTTACTGTGAAAAGCCCCTAGTCGCCACATTCCGGCACCTGTCCGGGGAGGCTGGTACGGGAACTAATCCGCCCTATTCGTCCGTTTACTATTATATGCCTGTCACTATATGGTCACTAATCAGCCCTATTCGTCCGTTTACTATTATATGCCTGTAGAAGATTTTGGGTTTCTCTTTTATGTTAGCTGCCACTCTCCTTTCATTCACTCTCTGCTTCTCTTATTTAATTTTTCACCTCCCCATAACGTCCTGTATTCAGTCTGGTTCTCAATTGTATTTTCTACCTGTCACTTGTCGTATGCACACTTTTTCTTAATCTCTACCTCTTTTGTCACCCAGGGAGCAGTGGATTTGTCTGCCCGAGCTTTCCCTTCCGAGGGAATTTGTGTTGACCACACACAAACTCTCTCTTCTTTGAAGGAAGCCCATTGTTCAGCCACCTTTTCTCCTACCAACCTATGGCTCCAATGATTTTAACTGAATGACAGAACAGGTCTGATGGGCTAAATGACCTTTTCCTGTTCCTCATGTTCTTGTGTTATGAAGATCCAGTCTGATACACTTGGTTAACTGCCTCAGCATCGCACTAACCTTGGTTTGCAGCATTTTAATCTCCGTTGAAAGGTTATTAATATGCTGACGAAGGCACTGGTTTTCCTCCTGTACTTGTTCCAACTGGATGCGTTCTTTATTCAGGCACATGGTTAGATCCATGATCTAAGATAAACATGAACACACAGGGGTCAGAAACTTAAAACCGCATTATCACAGCAGTAATAATCTTTAGCAAGCTTGCAACTGTGGCAGTTATGAAAATGAAATGAAAATCGCTTATTGTCACAGGTAGGCTTCAATGAAGTTACTGTGAAAAGCCCCTAGCCGCCACATTCCGGCACCTGTTCGGGGAGGCTGGTACGGGATTGCTGATGAAATATTTTCTGGTCACATTGGCTCAGTTGGTCATATGCTCACTTCTGCAACAGGAGGTTCCGGGTTCAAACCTGCTCTGCAGAAACACAATCTAGGCTGACACACCATCCCATCCTGAGGGAGTGCTGCAATGTCTAGAGATGCCGTCTTTTGAAAGAGACATTAAATTGAGGCTGGGTCTGCATGCTCAAATGCAAAATATTCCAAAGGATAAAAGGCGAAAGACCAGGCGTGAAATTTTCAAAGCAAGGTCAGGAAGCTGGCATATAGAAACGTGGAAAATAGGAGCAGGGATAGGCCGGTTGAACCCGCTTGCCGTTCTAAGCGGCTGATCTCCATCTCAATGCCATACTCCAGTCTCTCCCCAACCCCTTGATGCCATCAATGCCTACAAACCTATTACTTTCTTAAATACATTCAGCCTCTGTGCTAGAGAATTCCACAGATTCATCTCAGTCCTAATGGCCTACCCTGTATCCTGATACTGAGACGCCGTGTTCTAGATCCCCAGCCAGAGGAAACACATTCCCGCATCCAATCTGTCCAGCCCTGTCAGAATTTTATACACTTTAATGAGACACCCTCTCATTCTTCTAAACTCCAGTGAATACAAGCCTAGTGGGTCTAATCTCTCCTCATAAAATAGTCCTGTCACCCCATGAATCAGTCTGGTGTACCTTTGCTGCAGTGTGTCGATGGCAAGTATATCTTTTCTTAGGGAAGGAAACCAAAACTGTGCAGAATACTCCAGATGTGGTCTAACCAAGGTCCTGTATAGCTGCAGTAAGACATCCTTGCTTAGTTCCTCTTGCAATGAAGGCCAACATACCATTTTCCTTCCTAAATGCCTGCTTTTAATGATTGGTGTACAAGGACACCCAGGTCCCTTTCTACATCAATATTTCCCTATCTACCACTATTTAAATAATATTCACTTTTCACATCAAAGTGTATAACTTCACGTTATTCAAATTATACTGCATATGCCATCAATTTGCACACTCACTCAACTAGTTAAATCACCTTGAAGCCTCTTGACATACTCCTCACCACTCATATTCCCACCAAGTTTTGTGTCATCAACAAATTTGGAAATATTACATTTGGTTCCCTCATCCAAATCATCGGTATATATTGTGTATAGCTGGGGCCCAAGTACTGATTCGTGCGGGACCCCATTAATCATTATCTGCCAATCTGAAAAATATCCACGTATTCCTACTCTCTGTTCTCTGTCTGCCAACCAATTCACATCCGGATGAATTCAGGTTCCAACACCGAGCCTCAGCCTTGTCATTCTTGTGATGCGATATTTCGAAGTAAATGGCCTAATCGGCCAGGTCATTCCATCTTCAACAAGAGAGAATCTAACCATCGCTCCTTGGCATTATCATTGCAGAATCCTCCACTATCACCATCCTAGGGGTTACCATTAAGCAGAAACAGAACTCGACTAGCCATATCAATGCTGTGACTACAAGAGCAGGTCAGAGGCTGGGAGTCCTGCAACAAATGACTCATCTACTGACCCTCCAAAGCCTGTCCACAAACCAAAAGGCACAAGTCAGGACTGTGATGGAATGCACTCCACTTGCCTGGATAAGTGCAGCTCCAACAACACACACGAACCTGACACCTTGCAGGACAAAGCAGCCAGTTTGATTGGCACCCCACCCATCACCTTAAACATTCATTCCCTCCACCACTGATGCACAGTAGCAGCCATGTGTACCATCTACAAGATTCTTATGAAATAATTTCTGCAAATCTAGGGAAATATGGTCACCTTCAAATTATGCAAATGATTAATTTACGTAACCCAGATCTAAATCCCGTGTTGCTTCTGATGGAAAGGTAGATCTGAAAAATGACTACATGATACAGCCAATCAATGTGAATAAGAGGGTCGCAGTAAATTCAAATTAAACTCAATAAAGTTGGGAGTAAATGTGGAAATTGGACTGAGGGCAGTATGGTAAAGCAGGTGATATTGGATCAGCTGCCTGTTACATACCTCTCCCAAATTGAAGTAAATGGAAAACAAAATTGTAAAGAGGAATTGTAAAGAGGAACGGGTGAATGGAATACCCGTTTAAAGACAATAAAATGTTCATGAAGTATGTGGACCCTTAGGCTCTGGAAAAATTGTAGTCGCATTTTAATTTAGACAATTAAGGATGACACGGTGACAAAATAGTTAGCACTGCTGCCTCACAGTACCAGGGACCTGGCGGGTTCAATTATGGCCTTTGGTCACTGTCTGTGTGGAGTTTGGCCGTTTACCCCGTGTCTGCGTGGGTTTCCTGTGAGTGCTCTGGCTTCCTCCCACAGTCCATAGAGGGGCAGGTTTGGTGGAATTGCCATGTAAATTGCCCCTTAGTGTCCAAAGATGTGCAGGTTAGATGAGGTTACGGGGATAGGACAGGAGAGTGTGCCTAGGTAGGGTGCTTTTTCTGAGAGTTATTTCAGACCTGCTGGGCCATATGGCCTCCCTACACACAGTTGGGATTCCATGGAATGAACACACTTTGTTATCTTTGAAAAATCAACTGTACTTAAATATCTTTGTTTAACCAATTTAACGGCATATATTTGTATGGAAGATTTCCTAATGTTGATTTCACTGTTGATTCATTGTTGTCTTAGGGTCTGAGTAATAATTCACACAATTGACATGGAGCCGTTTGAATTGAGTCATTTTAATGAAGACAATTAAGGATGACACGGTGGCAAAGTAGTTAGCACTGCTGCCTCACAGTATCAGGGACCTGGCGGGTTCAATTATGGCCTTAGGTCACTGTCTGTGTGGAGTATGCCCGTTTAGCCTGTGTCTGCGTGGGTTTCCTCCGAGTGCTCTGGTTTCCTCCCACAGTCCATAGAGTTGCAGGTTTGGTGGAATTGTAAATTTCCCCTCAGTGTCCAAAGATGTGCAGGTGAGATGAGGTCACGGGAATAGGGTATTCAGTGTCCATTCAGTGTTTTTAAAAAATAAATTTGGCTCTTTATAATGAGTGGGTTTCAAAGTCCATTCCACAAGAGTGACCTGCATTTCAAAAGTTGCACTGAAGTATAAAATGTTCATTTATAGTTCTCAGAAAAACTGATTAAAAATCTATTATTCAGGTATCCAGATCACCCACATTGATCATAATTCAATGGGTTTTCAGCGATTGTTTTTTTTAATGGTAACTCTTGGGTTCAGTCCATATCTGATAAAATCTATAAAATCCAAAGTGATTCAGGAGTCTTCTGTCTGTCTGTTTAACAGTAGGACTAACACACAGAACAAAGGAATTTAGGCACCACAGGGTTAGGTATCAAGGTTTTCGAGAAAAGATTGATTAGAATGATACAGAGAATGAGGAGCGTTAGTTATGTGGAGAAACTGGAGGAGCTGTGCTGGTTCTCATTCATGCAGAGGAGTTTAAGAGAAGATTTAATCAGGACGGCACGGTGGAGCAGTAGTTAGCACTGCTGCCTCACGGCGCTGAGGACTCCGGTTCCATCCCAGCCCCGGATCACTATCTGTGAGGAGTTTGCACATTCTTCCCGTGTCTGCGCGGGATTCACCCCCAAAACCCAAAGATGTGCAGAGTTGGTGGATTGGCCACGCTAAATTGCCCCTAATTGGGTTAAAAAAAAAGAATTGGGTGCTCTAAACTTATTTTTTTAAGAAGAGAAGATTTAATCCAGGCGGACAAAACTATGGTGGGTTTTGATGGAGAGGATGAGGGAACCAGTTTCCACGGTCAGGAAGATAAATATTTGAACACGAGAAAAATGGGGACCGAGGAGGGGAGTGGGGCTAATTAGAGGACTCTTACAAAGGGCTGCCACAGGCACGATATGGGCTGAATGGTCTCCTCCTGTACTTTAATGACATGAATTACAGCTTACGTTTTGATTGTAGGCCTGTTCGGTTTGGCGCTGGTATTGCCTCATCTCAGCTTCATTCCCTTCCCGGATTTTCTGGATCATCTTTAGGGCGCCACCATCATCTTGTGGATTTCTCAGCTTCTGTTCCAGTTCCTGAATCATAGCATCCGCTTCTGCAGCCTTCTCTCTCATGCAGATCATGTCCTGAAAACAAAACGTACACAGTAATTGGGCAAAGCTGGTCCCTGATGATAAACCCTTAGGCTCTGGAAAAATTGTAGTCGCATTTTAATGAAGACAATTAAGGATGACACGGTGGCAAAGTAGTTAGCACTGCTGCCTCACAGTATCAGGGACCTGGCAGTTCAATTATGGCCTTGGATCACTGTCTGTGTGGAGTTTGCCCGTTTACCCCGTGTCTGTGTGGGTTTCCTGTGAGTGCTCTGGTTTCCTCCCACAGTCCATAGAGGGGCAGGTTTGGTGGAATTGCCATGTAAATTGCCCCTTAGTGTCCAAAGATGTGCAGGTTAGATGAGGTCACGGGGATAGGGCAATCAGTGTCCATTCAGTGTTTTTAAAAAATAAATTTGCCTCTTTATAATGAGTGGGTTTCAAAGTCCATTCCACAAGAGTGACCTGCATTTCAAAAGTTGCACTGATGTATAAAATGCCTGCATCTTTAAACAAGTGGAGGGTAAAACGTGATAGAAATGCTGGCCCAGATTGCCAAGGGCTGGAATTTGGACTAATTTAATGGTGGCATTGCATGATTACATCTTGCAAATGAATCCTAAAAAACTCTACATGAATGATTTGAATTCAGAGTGATTACTGCATGAGTAATGAATGGGCCCCAAGGGCCCCTGTTATCCAATCGCCTATTGTTATGTTTGTGTCATAAACCATGAGGGAGAATCTCAGACAGTCCATCACTGCCATCTGAACCCAGAATTGTGTAGTGAGAAAGAAATACTGACGCAGAGAGAGAAAGATTGAAAATACTCCATTTCGCCAGCAGTATACCCCGCTCCTCGATAAGCGCAAAACTTGGCACACTCATCACATAATCAATATTACTTCCTTTTTTTAAGAATACCCCAACAGCAGCCCAGTTTGCTGAACTGCCTGCAGTTATCGCTGAACCCCAACTTTAATCTAACCTCACAGGTAAATTAAGGTTGAACGCTTGGCCTTCTCCCTCCTCCTCTTTCTCACGTGTCCTATGCGATTGGGCAGCATGGTAGCACAGTGGTTAGCACTGTTGTTTTTTTCTAAATTTAGAGGACCCAATTGATATTTTCCAATTAAGGGGCACTTTTGCGTGGCCAATTCACCTACTCTGCACATCCTTGGGTTGTGGGAGCGAAACCCACGCAAACACAGGAAGAATGTACAACCTTCAGACGGACAGTGACCCAGGGCCAGGATCGAACCTGGGACCTCGGTGCTATGAGGCAGCAGTGCTAACCACTGCGCCACCATGCTGCCCCAGTGGTTAGCACTATTGCTTCACAGCGTCAGGGTCCCAGGTCCGATTCCCGGCTTGGGTCACTGTCTGTGCGGATTCGGCACATTCTCCTCGTATCCGCGTGGGTTTCCTCCGGGTGCGCCAGTTTCCTCCCACAGTCCAAAGACGTGCTTGTTAGGTGAATTGGACATTCTGATTTCTGCCTCAGTGTACACGAACAGGTGTCAGAGTGTGGCGACTAGGGGCTTTTCACAGTAACTTCATTGCAGTGTTAAGGTAAGCTTACTTGTGACACTAATAACGATTATTATTATTACAGTACAAGAGCCACTCACACTTCAACAGTAGTTGGACATAGTGAAACACTTCAGGATGTCACGCATTAAGGAAGGTGTCATGGTGGGCACGAAGGACACAGGGGATCGTCAATAGATCTTCCCGTGGGCTTCGTGGAACACAAATTCCCCTATTAAGTGGGCTGAGGCTCGCCCAATAGGGAGTGTACAGCGGGAGCTTAAACATGCTGCTCCAACCCAGGCCAGTATGTGATAGGTCACTGGGCTTAGATGTGTGTGCTGTAAGCATGACAGTGGCTTTATTTGTTTATTTAATTAAAGGGTTTGGTGCTGGAAGACTAGTCTTGGCGGGGTTATTACAGAAGGGTTCTATGTAAATGCAAGTTTTCTTTTTCCTTTTGATATTGTATTGATGTTGCTCCTCCCTATTTCTGTAATCTCCTCAAGCCCCACAACACTCCGGGATATCTGTGCCCCTCAAATACTGGCTTCCTGAGCATCTCTGATTTTAATCGCTCTGCCATTAGCCTTCAGATGCCGAGGCCATATGTTCTAAAATCCATCAATAAACCTCTCTTCCCTTCTACCTCACCTTCCTGAATTAAGACGCTTTTTAAAAAAACTACCTCTCTGAGCCCAGCATTGGGTCATGTGACCTAATGTCTCCTCATGTTGCAAGATGTTTTTTTTTATAAAATAATTTTTATTGAAATTTTTTTTTTACATGAAAATATTTACCCCAACTAACTATAGAATATTACAAAATATTCCCTCTTAACAAATTCCCCCCCCCCGCCCGAACTCGCGTGCGCGTTGTCCCTCCCCCCCTCCCCCCTCCCCAAAAACAAACAAAGCAACAATCAACATCAAACATGAACTGCGAACAAATTTGCCCGCATTACAACCGTAAATAACCCACCACCCCCGTTGTTGCCACCCCCCCCCCCCCCCACCCCCGGGTTGCTGCTGCTGCGACCTCTGTACCCTATCTTTGAGCCAAAAAGTCGAGGAAAGGCTGCCACCGCCTGAAGAACCCTTATACCGACCCTCTCAGGGCGAATTTGACCCTTTCCAACTGAATAAAGCTTGCCATGTCATTAATCCAAGTTTCCACGCTTGGAGGCCTCGCGTCCTTCCACTGTATTAGTATCCTTCTTCGCGCAACTAGGGACGCAAAGGCCAGTACTCCGGCCTCTCTCGCCTCCTGTACCCCCAGCTCCACCCCAACCCCAAAGATCGCTAGTCCCCATCCTGGTTTGACCCTGGATCCCACCACCCTCGACACCGTCCTTGCCACCCCCTTCCAGAACTCCTCCAGTGCCGGACATGCCCAAAACATATGGACATGGTTCGCTGGACTTCCCGAACACCTGACACATCTGTCCTCACCCCCAAAGAACCGACTCATCCTTGTCCCCGTCATATGGGCTCTATGTAGCACCTTAAATTGAATGAGGCTAAGCCTCGCACACGAGGAGGAAGAATTAACCCTCTCCAGGGCATCAGCCCATGTCCCATCCTCTATCTGCTCTCCCAGCTCCCCCTCCCACTTGGCTTTCAGCTCCTCTACTGATGCCTCCTCCGCCTCCTGCATTACTTTGTATATGTCCGATATCCTCCCCCCTCCGACCCAGACCCCCGAGAGCACCCTATCGCTCGCCCCCCTACTGGGGAGCAAGGGAAACCCTTCCACCTGGCGTCTGGCAAATGCCTTCACCTGCAAATGTCTAAACATGTTTCCCGGGGGGAGCCCGAATTTCTCCTCCAGCTCTCCCAGGCTCGCAAACCTCCCATCTACAAACAGATCCTTCAGCTGCCTGATGCCCACCCTGTGCCAGCTCTGGAATCCCCCGTCCATGTTCCCCGGGATGAATCTATGGTTCCCTCTTAACGGTGCCTCCATCAGACCTCCCACTTCCCCCCTGTGTCGCCTCCACTGCCCCCAGATCTTGAGGGTGGCCGCCACCACCGGGTTCGTGGTGTACCTCGTGGGAGGGAGCGGCCATGGCGCCGTTACTAGGGCCCCCAGGCTTATGTTGCCACAGGACGCCCTCTCCATTCGTTTCCAAGCTGCCCCCTCCCCTTCCATCATCCACTTGCGCACCATCGATACATTAGCCGCCCAGTAATACCCCGAAAGGTTGGGTAATGCCAGCCCTCCACTCTCCCTACTCCGCTCCAAGAAGACCCTCCTCGCCCTTGGGGTGCCGTGCGCCCACACGTAGCTCATGATGCTGCTCGTCACCTTTTTGAAGAAGGCCCTAGGGAGGAAGATGGGCAAGCACTGAAACAAAAACAAAAACCTCGGGAGGACCGTCATTTTAACGGACTGCACTCTGCCCGCCAGCGACAGCGGCACCATGTCCCACCTTTTAAATTCCTCCTCCATCTGTTCCACCAGCCTGGAGAAGTTCAACTTGTGGAGAGTCCCCCAGTTCCTTGCCACCTGCACCCCTAAATATCTAAAACTCTTTCCTGCTCTCTTCAACGGGAGTCTCCCGATTCCCTCTTCCTGGTCCCCTGGGTGTATCACAAATACCTCACTCTTACCCAAGTTTAGCTTGTACCCCGAAAAGTCCCCGAATTCTGCTAGCAGTTCCATCACCTCCGGCATTCCCCTTCTGGGTCTGCCACGTATAGCAGCAGGTCGTCCGCGTATAGCGATACCCGGTGCTCCTCCCCGCCCCTTGTCAGCCCTCTCCACCCCCCTGAGCCCCTCAGTGCCATCGCCAACGGTTCAATTGCCAGTGCGAAGAGCAGGGGGGACAAGGGGCACCCCTGTCTGGTCCCCCGGTGGAGCCCAAAATACTCCGATCTCCTACCATTCGTCACTACACTTGCCGTCGGGGCCGAATAGAGCAGCTTCACCCATTAATAAATCCCTCCCCAAATCCAAACCGTTCCAGCGTCTCCCACAGGTACTTCACTCCACCCTATCAAATGCTTTCTCCGCGTCCAATGCCACCACTATCTCCGCCTCCCCCTCCACTGCCGGCATCATGATGACGTTTAGCAGTCTCCGCACGTTCGTATTAAGCTGCCGCCCTTTCACAAAACCCGTCTGGTCCTCGTGTATCACCCCTGGCACACAATCCTCTATCCTGGTAGCCAGGATCTTTGCCAGCAGCTTGGCGTCCACATTCAGGAGCGAGATAGGCCTATATGACCCACACTGCACGGGGTCCTTGTCCCGCTTCAAGATCAGAGAGATCAGTGCCTGCGACATTGTCGGGGGCAGAGCCCCCCCCTCCCATGCCTCGTTGAAGGCTCGCACCAGCACAGGGCCCACCAAATCCGCATATTTTTTTGTAAAATTCCACCGGGAACCCGTCTGGCCCCGGCGCCTTCCCCGACTGCATATGCCCAATCCCCTTGACTAGCTCCTCTAATCCTATCTGCGCCCCCAGCCCCTCTACCAGCTCCTCTTGGACCTTGGGGAACCTCAGTTTGTTCAAGAAGCCCTCCATCCCCCCTCCCCTCGTCGGCGGCTCTGACCGATACAGCTCCTTATAGAAGTCTCTGAAAACCCCATTTACTTCTGGCCCCTTCTGCACTACGTTCCCACCCCTCTCCCTCACTCCCCCAATTTCCCTAGCCGCATCCCGTTTACGGAGCTGATGCGCCAACATCCTACTCGCCTTCTCCCCATACTCATAAATCGCGCCCTGCGCCCTTCTCCACTGTGTCTCCGCCTTTCTGGTGGTCAACAGGTCAAACTTAGCCTGCAAACTGCGCCGTTCCCCCAACAGCCCCTCCTCTGGTGCCTCCGCATATTTCCTATCCACGTCCAGAAGCTCCCCCCACCAGCCTCTCCCTCTCCTGTCTCTCCCTCCTTTCCCTATGTGCCCGTATGGAGATCAGCTCCCCCCGGATCACCGCCTTCAGGGCCTCCCATACCATCCCCACCTGCACCTCCCCAGTGTCATTAATGTCCAGATATCTTTCAATGCTCTTCCGGACCCTCTTACACACCTCCTCATCCGCCAGCAACCCCACATCCAGGCGCCACAGCGGACGCTGGTCTCGCACCTCCCCCATTTCCAAATCTACCCAGTGTGGCGCGTGGTCTGAGACCGCTATGGCCGAGTACTCCACTTCCCGTACTTTCGGGATCAGTCCCCTGCTCAATACAAAAAAGTCAATTCTAGAATAGACTCTGTGAACATGGGAGAAAAAGGAATACTCCCTCGCCCTCGGCCTCCCAAACCTCCAGGGGTCCACCCCTCCCATCTGCTCCATAAACCCCTTTAACACTTCTGCCGCTGCCGGCCTCCTACTCGTCCTTGAACTCGATCTGTCCAACACGGGGTCCAGCACTGTGTTGAAGTCCCCCCCCATGATCAGGCCCCCTGCCTCCAGGTCCGGAATGAGGCCCAGTAGGCGCCTCATGAAGCCAGCGTCGTCCCAATTCGGGGCATACACGTTAACCATCACCACTTTCTCCCCCTGCAGCCTACCCTTCACCATGACATATCTACCCTCTTTATCCGCCACCACCTCCGCCGCCACGAACGACACCCTCTTCCCTACCAGGATCGCCACCCCCCGGTTCTTTACGTCCAGTCCTGAGTGGAACACCTGTCCCACCCACCCCCTTCTCAGGCGGACCTGGTCCGCCACCTTCAAATGGGTCTCTTGTAGCATTGCTACATCCGCCTTCAGTCCCTTCAAATGCGAGATTACTCTCGTTCTCTTGACCGGCCCATTCAGCCCCCTCACATTCCAAGTGATCAGCCGGGTCGAAGGGCAGCCCGCCCCTTTCCCCTGCCGACTAGCCATATCCTGTCACCTGCTCGCCCCGAGTCAGCCCTCCCTTTCTGACCCGCTCCCCATGGCGATGGCGCCCCCCCCCCCCCCCCCCCCCCCCCACCACCTCCGGTCCTCAACTTCTCCTCCCTGGCCTTTTCAGCAGCAACCCGGTAGCCCCTCCCTTCCCCCTCCCCCTCCCCCCCCCCCCCCCCCCCCCCCCTCCCCCCCCAGGCTAGGACCCTTCCTAGCCCGCGATGCACCCTCCATAGTACTTCCGTAAGTCAGCTGGTTTACGCTGACCCGGCTGCCCCTGCCACACTCCGACTCCTCCCGGCATGGGGGACGTCCCCCCCCTTACCACCCCTCCTTGACCCCGCTCCAGCGCGGGAAGGGAGCCATTGCTGACCACGCCCCTTACTCCCACCCCCCCTCCCTCCTCTGCCCCGTGCGCGGGAAACCAGAGGAAAGCCCGCGCTTTCGCCCTGCCCCTCCCCGCCCTCCATCTTCAGTTCCACCCCCCGTCCCCGATCTCACACCGATAAATACAAAACAACCAAAAACCCCACAGAAACACATACCCCCGGCACTCCCCCCCCACCCCGCCCTCCCAACATAACATTATAAATAACAGAAAAAAGAGAGAAAAAACTGGTAGAGAGAAAAAAAAAGGGTCCAAAAATACGGCCAAGTGAGAATCCAACCAAAAGAAAGCCACGTGTCCAGCTTAAAGTACCAGAGCGGCAACGACCGACAAGTATCCCCTGGTTCTAGTTCGAGTCCAGCTTTTCTTCCTGGACAAAGGCCCACGCCTCCTCCGGGGACTCGAAATAGTGGTGCTGGTCCTTATAGGTCACCCACAAGCGCGCTGGCTGCAGCATCCCGGAATCTTGATTCTCTTGGCATGCAGCACCGCCTTCGTCCGGTTGAACCGGGCCCGCCGCTTTGCCACCTCCGCACTCCAGTCCTGAAAGATCCTCACCGTTGAGTTCTCCCATTTGCTGCTCCTCTCTCTCTTGGCCCACCTCAGCACCCTCTCCCGGTCACTGAATCGCTGGAACCGAACCAGCACCGCCCTCGGGGGTTCGTTTGCTCTTGGCTTCCTGGCCATTACTCTGTAGGCCTCCTCCAGTTCCAGGGGCGAAGGGACGGCCCCTGCCCCCATCAGTGAGCCCAGCATTTCTGCCACATACCCCGGGAGGTCCGACCCCTCCAGCCCTTCTGCCAGGCCCAGGATCCTCAGGTTTTTTCCGCCTCATGCGGATATCCATCTCCTCCAGCCGGTTTTGCCATCTCAGGTGGAGTGCCTCGTGCACCTCCACCTTTCCCACGAGGACCGTGGCCTCCTCCTCCCTCACAGCCATCTCCTGCTGCAGCTCCCGAATTGACGCCTCTTGGGTCGCCTGTGCCCCCATCAGCCTGGTGGTCGTCGCGTTCATCGACTCCAGCAGCTCCACTTTCAGCTCCGTGAAGAAGCGCAGGAGAACGGCCTGCTGCTCCTCCGCCCATTTCCTCCAGTCCTCGGGTGCGCCGCCGGCCGCCATTTTGGATTTCTTCCCCCGCTTTTTTCGGGGAGCTGCTGCCGCTTTTTTTCCTGCCCTACTTCGGGTAACGACCATAAATTTTTCAGGGTTCTCCTCTGGGAACCTTCCCCCACCGGGAATTGCCGTTCCAGCGCCGTTAGGGGCCCTCCAATCGGCCCGAAAACACCTTCCTCACAGGAGCAGCCAAACGTGCGACTTAGCTGGTCATAGCCGCAACCGGAAGTCATGTTGTAAGATGTTATATTTTCTTTTATAATTCTCCAGAGAAGAATGAGGACAATTTATTAAGTTAAAGGCGCTACATAATTATTAGCTGTTTTAATGGAGAGTAAAACGGAGGGTAAAAAGGACCATTATTCCTGGATAGAGACAGCAAGTCAGAACTGGCAAAGGACAGCTTAATAAAATTGCATACCTTGTCCAGCATTGATGTACAATAATATTTTATTGCCAGCCAAATGCGTTCCTAACAGTCACTACACTTTTATTCCTCTAAACTCACTCAACGTTTAAAAATATTAACCGTCTGGGATTGTCTCAATCAACATTTTATTGGGAGCCAGCATTTACAACATTCTGGTGTAAATTCCCCAGGATATTTCTTGAAGGAACATAGACTGGACGTAAGGCAGTTCCCTCGTGCTGAATTACATTCGCAGTACAATGTTGACTGTATTCTGCTTCGAGGAAATGCTTAACTTTATTAAACTCTCGCTTTCAAACCAATAAAAAATCAGTCATCCATTTTTAAAAAAGCATTTGAACTTGCACTCCCTTGAGAGTTACACCTTGAGCTGCTGACAATTGCGTTAAATTAATCATGGATTTTATATGGACTGCAGGTTCAGTTAAAATGGGAAGAAATTTCAGACTGTAGGTAAGTCTTTGGAGTACATATAGCCAGGAACAACATTAGAGCCACGCAAGGTCCTCACATGCAGTGTCAGGTGAATGGTGAAAATTGGGATGTTTCCTAACTTAAGCCCCAGCTAAAGAGCCCTACTTGCCAGCAGGCTCCTTGTAAAGACTGGTCTTTTTCACTGGCAGCAAATCAGAAGTCGACACCCACTTACCCCACACAGCTCACCATTTATAACACCTGAACCTAGGCAGAATTCATAATCTCCAAACTCTGGCTTTTTGCCTTCTCTATTCTTCGATAGGAATATGGGTGCCAGCATTTGTTGCCCATCCCTAATTGCCCTTGAACTGAGTGGATTGCTAGCCTATTTCAAAGGACAGTTAAAAGTTACATGTAGGCCAGACCAGGCAAGGACAACAGATTTCCCTCCCTAAAGGGCCAGATGTGCTTTTAAAACAATCAACAACAAATTCATGGCCACCAGGAGATTTTTTTATTAATTGAATGCCAATTCCCACTAGCAGCCATGGTGGGATTGAACTCATGTCCTCGAGCATTCACCGGGGTCTCTCGATGCGAGTCGAGTGACATCGCCACTATCTCTCTCTCTTGGGCAGCCAATATGGGGTGGCATGGTGGCAAGCACTGCTGCCTCACAGCGCCAAGGACCCGGGTTTAATTCAGGGCTTGGGTGACTGTCTGTGTGGAGTTTGCACATTCTTTGCTTGTCTGTGTGGGTTTCCTTCGGGTGTTCCAGTTTCTTCCCACAGTCCAAAAATGAGAAAGTTAGGTGGTTTGTCTATGCAAAATTGCCCCTTACTGTCCAAAGATGTGCAGGCTAAGTGGGGTTATGAGGTTAGGACGGGGGAGTGGCCTTAGGTAGAGTGCTCTTTTGGAGAGTCGGAGCAGACTCGATGGACCTATTGGTCCCCTGCTGCATTGTAGGGATCCTGTGGATTATATGGAACCGTCAATATTGCACTTGTTTTGGGCTCAAACTGAAAGCCGTCCTTCATAGTATCATGTATTAGTAGTAGGTAGCACTCTAACCTCGAACTCTAGGTTCAAGCTCCACACCAGAGATTTAAGAATACAATCACGACGAACAATGTTCTGCCACATTGGAGGTGCAGCCGTCTTTTGATGTGAGGTTAAATCGAGGTGGATGCAAAAAGATTCTCTGGGAGCATTCGAAGAAGAGCAGTGGATTTCTCCCCGCTATGTGGTCAATGTTTAAACCTCAACCCACATCAGTAAAACTGATTATCTAGACATATGACTCATTGTTGTTGGTGGGATCTCGCTGTGTGCTCATTGGCTGCCATGATTCCTGCATTATAACAGCGACCAACTTACAATAGTACGAAATTGGCTGCAAACCAGAGAACAACAGAACATTTAAAGTGCAGAAGGAGGCCATTCAGCCCATGTACCATGCATCAGCCAATATAGAGGAAAGAAAACCAGCTGCTTGCTCATTTTAATTCCATTTTCCAGCACCTGTCCTGTAGCCCTACAGGTAAATCTCAGGCACATCCTGAATGAAAACATGATATAGAAATGTAAGTTCTTTACTTCCTTTTATAAATGTTATGTCATTCAAAAGTGCTGACCTGGCAATGATTTTCCACTTGTCTGTCCACTTTGTGTCTCAGTTGTTGAACTGTGCACTGAAGCTCCATATTGTTTTTGTGTTCCAGCTCATACCTGCGTAAGGCCAGATACATATCTTAAAATCAAGTCAAACATTTCTATCTACCCAAACTTTCAGAGACATTCCAAATGTATCTGGAACACCTCCCCTCCCACGCCCCCACAACTCCAACACCTCCCAGTGTCCAGGCCAACAGTCAACCGCAACCAACGTCAATAGAACAGATCATTAGCTTGTCATTTATTACGTTGCTGTCTGTGGGTTATGGCTGTGTATGTATTGGCAGCTGTGTTTCCACGACACTGTTACCAGACCTACAGTTACCATGGGACAAAGAGAGATGAGATTTTCTAGTCTTTAAAAATTTAACATTGTTGTACCCATTTTACAGACCTCAAAATGGACACCACTACAATATCCAATTTAGCAGGGAGAGAGACTGATAGACTCTAGTTTTATTCATAGTTTTATCTGTATAGGTGCCAGTTGAATGCATGTAGCTAAGAGGCAAAAATATTAAAAGTGTCTTATCATAGAATTTACAGTGCAGAAGGAGGCCATTCGGCCCATCGAGTCTGCACCAGCTCTTGGAAAGAGCACCCTACCCAAGGTCAACACCTCCACCCTATCCCCATAACCCCACCCAACACTATGGGCAATTTTGGACACTAAGGGCAATTTATCATGGCCAATCCACCTAACCTGCACGTCTTTGGACTGTGGGAGGAAACCGGAGCACCCGGAGGAAACCCACGCACACACGGGGAGGATGTGCAGACTCCGCACAGACAGTGGCTCAAGCTGGAATCGAACCTGGGACCCTGGAGCTGTGAAGCAATTATGCTATCCACAATGCTACCATGCTGCCCTCACTGTTGCTTCACTGTGGGAATCCAGGCAGTGTCTCATAAAATGAATGAACCATTATATTCCAGTGTATTCAGAACACCTTGTTCTCTGTCTAACCAACTAATCAGTTCTAGAAAGTTCAAGCTGTGTAACATGGAAGGTGCGGAAAAATATATGTAGCACTTTTCCTAAGCGGCGCACGCAGACACTAAACTAGTTTTGATAGGGCACCAGTTAATGTCCAATGTTTGATTAACAAATTATCCTCTAAGTAACAGACCTTCGTTTGAACAAATAAGGTCTCATCTGAGAATTAGAAACCAATGAAAGTAAATGAGGGGTTGAACCAGAGATAAGAATTCCCTTAAAGGTAGGACCTCATGGTGGAGGTGTTTGTTCCTGAATTCTTGAATCATCTATCTGTTTGTGTTAAAATGATTTCCTCTTGTGCTTTATGCTTTTTGCCATGTGCTTGACTTTTTAATGGATTGTTTGATATTTGATTTCAAAGTTTTTATTCAGTTCTTATTCAAGTGAGTAAATAACAATAATAAAGTCCATTTTTGACATCTCAGACTACCGATTCTTATTAGAAGGTAAAATAAGAGTCCCACAGAGGCCAATGCCTCATGCATGTTCGAGCGCAGTAGCAGTGCTATAGAAGCCACCCGAGAGGAGGGCAGGGCTTATTTCAATATTGAAATGAGGTTCTCGTGCTCATTTCAGATGTGGACTACTAAAGAGTTTACTCTAGTTGAAGGTTCCAACCCACGAGCTCTTACTGAAGGTGTCCAGGTCTTCAGGAGCCTAACTAGCAAACCTTGAAGGACTTAACAATAGTTAAAGTTGGATGCCCCACACAAAAATGGTGTAAAACATTTTTGGGACACTGAAGGCAGGATTCTCTCAGCCCGGGGCAGGACCGGAGAATCCCCTCGACCTGCGCGAATCGCGCCACGCTGCACCGACCCCCGGCAAGTGATTCTCTGCAGAGCGGAGAATTGGCACCATTGGCGCCCGCGTGGTTGGCGCGGCGCCAGTCATTGGCTGCTCTACGTGGCAGGTCCGCCGATTCTTGGGCCGAGCGGCAGTCGTGGAAACACCAAGTCCAGCCGGCGCAGTCCACACCTGTTCTCAGCCGGCGGGAAGTCAGCATTGAAGGGTCGGGTGGCGGCCTCTGAGGGGGGGGGTGGGGGGAAGGGGGGTCCGACCCCAGGGGGAGCCTCCGATGTGTCTCCTCCTCTCTGTCTCCCGGCTTCCTTTCTTCCACGCCGGCGTCTGTACTTCTGCATCATGTTGAGTCGGGGCCGGCGCGGAGACACCACGCATGTGCGGAAATCGCACGGGTGGGACTGCGCATGCGTGGATTCGCGCCAGACCTGCTGCACATGCGCGATTCCTCAGCGCCCATTCCATGGCCGGATCAGCAGCTGGAGCAGCGTGAACCGCTGCAGCGTCCTGCTGGTCCCATGTAGGGGCCAGAATTGCTGATCCTGGGGCCGCGTTGACGCCGTCGAGAAAACGCGACGGCGTTTCCGACGGCGTCTACACTTAGCCTCAGGATCAGAGAATCCCGCCCAGGTTTTGGTTTGGGCCCATTAGACATTCTGCTGTCTGGCCAGCCTGTTCCCAAACCGAGAGGCCCAATGGAAATAGATCCCTGGGACAAATCAGCAGTGAGTTACTGACAGTGGTTGAACCGCCATCGGCAGTTTGCTTAAAGCAGGTGTCGGCTCCTTTGGTCTCACCAGTGGAACCGCCCAGGGCACATAAAAAGAAATGGCCCTGAGTATTGAACATTGGGACCCCGACACTCGGCATGGTTTACCCCTACTTTGCACTCAAAGAGAAACAGTCCAACATAACGTGTACCAATTTCAATTTAGCATTTAGTGCGACCGGAAGGAATAGGAAACCTTCCCTGTTTCTCCAAGACAACCATGTCCACCACCAGCCCACCCTTTAATAATGATATGTGTGATATATGTGTGTACTGCTGATGATAGGGTTACTGCCACTGGGTGTGAGAGAGTGCTGCTGTATTTAGAGTTCATTACAAAGCTTTAGTCTTTTAACTTGCACAAATAATATTGACTCTTCAACAATTTAGACTGGGGAATTATGATAACATGAGTTGTACTTAACATGAAAATAACTTGAATGGGTTACTTGCATATTCTCCCCGTGTTTGCATGGGTTTCACCCCCATAACCCAAAGCTGTGCAGGGTTTAGTGGATTGGCCATGCTAAATTGCCACTTAATTGGAAAAATTGAATTGGGTACTCTAAATTTAAAAAAAAAAATTACGGATGCAAAGTAATACCTTTAGGGTTAAATCCACTATTTAAATGTAAATTTGTTCACTTTTAATAATCAAATGTTTGATTGGAAATGTGACAAAATTATGCAGCATGGATTAATTAATATTAAAAAACTCATAAGATAGTTGCTTCATTATAAAAGTCATTGAGAAAACTGGTGTTTAAATCACATGTCAAGCACTGGCGCAAATCAAAATCAATACTTTTCCCATATTTCTACAAAGAGCAACTATTAGCAAAGGAATCAATGATACACATCGTTGGTGTGGAGAATAATAATATACAACTCTTAATACTGCCTGGAGTAAGGGAATGGATGTGGCTGGCAGTGAGGTTTGAAACAACAACAACCTACATTTATACAGTGTCTTTAATGTGTAAAAACATCCAAAGGACACAGAGAGAAGCCTAATCCAAATATAAAATGGCTATTGGGTTAAATAAAGGAGATATTGGGAGGGGGGTCACCAAAGGCTTGATCAATGGGGTGGCTTTTCGTGAGAGTTTTGGAGAGGGGCGTCGAGAGATAGAGGGTTTACAGAGGGTGTTCCAGAGTGCGGGGGAAGGCTTTCATCAATGATGTTAACCATCTCCTTTTCATCATGGACATCTAGTCCATCTACCCCTCTATCTCTCCCCACCCCACCCCACCAGGCTTAGCCTCTAAATCCTTGAACCTGTGCCCATCCACCACCATTTCCTTCCACCTCACATTGAACAACTCCTTGGATTCCTCCCACTTCCTCCATGGTAAAAGCTGTTGCGATGGGAGCCCTTTGGATCCAAGCTATGCCTGATTTTTATGGGATGAGAGGAACATTCCTTGTTCCACTCCCACTCAGGTCTCCTCCATTCCCCCTCTTTCCACTACACTGATCACTGTACGTATTAATGTGGCTTCTTCCTGTCCCCTGCCCCACTCCCTCCAACCAGAAAATCTTGAATCTATCAACTTTGCTCAAATTTCCACCGAAACCCCGCCTTTGCATGTCCATCTCCAATTTTTCCATTGTCTTCACTGTCCTGACTTCTTTATTTTCATGTCTGAGGGGATAGGCTGCCAACTAATCTCTACCATAAGCCCACAGATACTTTGATTCTATTTCCTGTCACCCCCTCCTCCTGTTAGGACCCTATTCCAATCTCCCAGTAATTCTGTCTCAGTCACATTGGTTTTTATAGTGGGACCTTCCACACTTGTGCTTTCAACTTGTCTTCTTTTTCCCTCAACCAAGATTGACAGGTGCCTCAACCATATTCATCCCATTTCATGCACTTCCACACTCAACCCTTGCCTCCTTCCCAGAAACACAAGCCCCCCCCCCCCCCCCTTCACCTCACCATCCACCCCATCCGCATTCACATTCCACAGGTCTTCCTCCACCATTACTGCAGTTCTCCCTCCCCACCCCACCCCGGGGAGCGTTTCCACCACTAAATGTCATCTTCTCCTTCAACATTCTGAAGGGACTGTTCCCTTTTCACTCTCCTATCACCCCAGCCACATCTCACTGCCCAATCTGTGGCCTGTTGCCATGCAACAACAGGAGATGTAGCACCTGCTCTTCCTTTCGCTATCAAGTCACCAGGAACTAATGGGAATGTGGTCGCCTCCACATCGGGGACATCAAACGCAAATGTGGACACCTCCAATTCATTCCGTAAACGTGGCCCCAAGCTTCTGGTCAATGATTTTTTTTTTAAATTTAGAGTACCCAATTCATTTTCAATTCATTTCATTAAGGGGCAATTTAGCGTGGCCAATCCACCTAACCTGCACATCTTTTGGGTTGTGGAGGCAAAACCCACGCAGACACGGGGAGAATGTGCAAACTCCACCCAGACACTGACCCAGAGCCGGGATCGAACCTGGGACCTCGGCGCCGTGAGGCTGCAGGGCTAACCCACTGCGCCACCGTGCTGCCCCTTCTGGTCAATTATAACGGCCAGGATGTTTATAGTAAAGGATTCAGTGATGGTAATGCCATTGAATGTCAAGGAGAAATGGTTAGATTATCTTGTTGGAGATGGTCATTGTGTGGTACAAACGTTACTTGCCATTTGTCAGCCCAAGACTGGATATTGTCGAGGTGCTGCTGCACACAGGCTGGAACATCTTCAGTATCTGAGAAATCATGAATAGTACTCAATATTTCATCAGCAAACATCTCATTATGACTTTAGATGGAGGGAAGGTCATTGATGAAACAGCTGAAGATGATTATCCCTCAGATGCTGCCTTAACAACTCCTGCAGTGATGTTCCGGATGATTGACCTCCCACAACCAAATGTTTGCCACTCACACTTATTCTATGCCCATTCTTTTCCTGCCCCATTATCATCACCTTTTGTCATGCACCTGTGGTGATATGCATCACTGTTAATACACAAGGGGTAATGTAAATACACTACAACTAAGTAAACACTAGAGGGATCACCAGAGACGTCATGCCATGCAGACATACAGCTAATGAACACACAGAATAGGACACAACCAATGGGCAGTCAAGACATCCAGAGGTGACACTACCACAAGGGGGCATTACACAACCCATATATAAGGACAGGGCACACATGCTCTGTCTCTTTCCACAGGCGACACTTAGAGAGTAGGATAGGGGCAGATCAGAAGCATCACACCCACATCGTGGCTTAGAGCAGACTGGTTACTTAGACTGTGTCACTATAGCGAGATTAGCAGGAGAGTCAAACCCATAGAGAGCTGTACTAATGGTTCAATAAATCACATTGAACTTACTTTAAAGTCTGGAATATCTTTTGGTCAAAGCTGCATCGAGTTGCAGCCTGTGTTATCCCAGAGTACATAACACAACCGCACCATCATTCCTTTAGGAATTTGATCACTTCTGACTTTCAGCCTCTTACAGAACATTTTGATCTTTCATCGCCCCCCCCACCCCCAATTCACTTTCCCTGCCTCTGTACTACCCTAATATCAACCCCCCTAACTTTTTTCTGACAAAGGGTTACTGACTTGGAATGTTACTGTTGTCTCTCTCTCTCCACAGATACTGCCGGTGCAGTTAAATGCTTGCAGCATGACTGTTCTGTTTTAACCTTGTTTATTTTGGAATTTGGTCTGGATACCATCAGCGATTAACTCTAGTCTTGTGAAACGTGCCCCCCATCTGGCATGAATTGCTTTGTTTAAGACACTCTCTAGTTACTATCATATGTGGGATCAACACTGGTCATTAATCAGTCAACAACTACAAAAGAATTCAGAAAGCCCTGCAGAGAGTTCAAGAGAACGGCTGCATTTACCAGACTAGGATTGGAAACAACCACCAGGAAAGAAAAGCTTCAAAAGCTTCTGGTCTAATTACATGACATGGCTTGAAACCGAGAGATTTGTTTACACAGAATCATATCACCATGGTGACATGCAGTCTTCCAGGCAGTTTAGAGATTTAAAATACTTCAGTGAAAACCTCAGAGCATCTGCCAGAATAATTAATATCGACTGTCAATATTATCAATGAATTCTCAGGTGAAATATTAATTCTTAGTATTTCGAGGCAAAGTTATTCCACGTCTTTGCTGCCTGTATCCACTGAAAACTTATTTAAAGCAAACACATTCTGTAGCAGAGATCCTGTTGCTGTCACACATGGCTCTCCTGTTAAGCTCAATTTGTGGGTGAAATGGATACTTGAGTGCATACTTATACAGAAATGCACTGACAAACCAGAGCTAACAGCTGACTGCGAAGTGGGTGATGAAACTTCCTCTCATTATGTAAATCCTGAATAAATAAGTCACTATTGTTTACAATGGCACTGTCTCCACATCAGCCGACATAACATTAGCTCTCTTCGTCAACGTTTCTTTTGCTTCCAAGCCAGAACACAGACTAGGAACCAAACATTCAGGCAACAACTGCTGGTTAATTCTGTAACAGACATCTGACCACAGCCAGATTTGTTCATTGCTGGTCTCAATGGTTCAAACCCACTTTGATGATGGCGTGACTTTGATGCAGTAAATATCAATGGCTCATTCATATGGACCACGTTCAGGCTTAAATTGCATAATATATCTTCCTTTGAAATCAATGTGCCATTGCGTTTCTATGCATCTCAGGCTTTATGAGTTTCTGAAGCAAATGCTACCCAACCTAAACGTTACAGTGCTCATCAGCCCTACAACATGCTGGGCCAGTCAAGCATTGAACTGCTGATTGCTCGGTATGCGTCATCTGCTTCAGTGTAATTGTCACATTCCTAAATAAATACCACTATTTTAACCTGAACAACGCTACAGGAGGATCATTTTCCAATTTTTTATGCAAAATGCCAAGGTCATTATCAGTGCTCCAACATCCCAGCCCATTGCTTTTGCCCATAAGATTGCAAATTTCCATTAATTGGAGGCAGAAATTGGACACTTATTTCTTTGTGAACAGAAATGTTGTTATGAGAGGAAGTCCAAAAGTAATATCCATTAATTTTCAAATAATTCAGTGCTCGAAAAGCAAGTGGAATCTGGAAACATTTTTTGAGTACAGTACAGTTCTTAGTGAAAACAACTTCAACTCCTAACTCAGGAAAGTTTTTACCATCTTTCATCTCTCTATGTTTTTACAAAACTTGTGCGAATACCTTTATTTATTTAGCTTGGCTGTACATGTTTTCCATTGATATATCCTGTAACTGTCTTGTTTCCATTGTTTTGTCGCAAAGGAAATAAGCATTTCCAAAGGAAAACCACTGCCTTTGCTTACAGTGTTTCGGGAGTAGGTTTCATGGGGAGTCACCAGGCAATGTTTTGATTTTACCTGCTCTACCAGAGCCTGTTCAAAACGTTGCATGGTAGTTCAAAATTTGAATATTGTTGAAAAGAGAGCCATGTTGCTGAAGTTTTTCAACCTACACTCATCAGGACTGTACTAATCTGCACAGAGTACACAGGACTGGGTTGATTGTTTTCCCCATGTGGCTCGAGGAGTATGAGCTCCTCCGCTAACTATTACCATGTTATATAAAGACAGGACCTGACCGACAGAGAGAGAACCTTGTGAAGTATAACCGGGCCCCTTTATAAATAATATGTAAAAGGTGGCATGGTGGTGCAGTGGTTACCACTGCAACTTCACTGTGCCAAGGACCCAGGTTTGCTCCCCACCCCGGGTCACTGTCCACGTGGAGTTTGTATATTCTCCCCATCTGTGTGGGTCTCACCCCCACAACCCAAAGATGCTCAGAGTAGGTGGATTGACCGTGTTAAATTGTCCCTTAATTGGAAAAAATGTAATAAATAAATGTGATGGAACCATCAATTCACCAGACACGTGTTTCCGATGTGAATCTAGGTTTTAATCGATTTACTTCAGAGCCAGCCTGTTACCTGTCGATGAACTTGTAGTGAACTCAGGCTGACTCTGGACACGGGTATTTATACAGCTGCACTAGGGGGAGGAGTCATGGGCGGAGCCAAGGGTGGAGCCCAGTACAAGTTCCCGAGTGCTCCCAGCGCTACTCCCCCTAGTGGTAGGATAGTGCTACTGCGCTTACAAAGACAGTGTGAATTAACATATATACATCTATATTACATTCACCACAGTATGTATTAGAAATAAACGACTTCTTCATGTTACTCGTCTGACTCCCTTCACCTATTTTAAACTCACGACGAAGATAAACTGGATCTGTTGACATGTTACTTTGCCACCTACGCCATCTCCCAATCCACATTCCCTAGCTCCTGCCGAATATTTTGTTATACTTGACCTTTCCCCAATTTAGCACTCTTCCTTTAGGACCACTCTCGTCTTTGTTCATGAGTTTTCTAAAACTTACAGAATTGTGATCGCTATTCCTAAAGTAATCAATGACTGAAACTTCAACCACCTGTCCAGGATCATTCCCCAATACCAGGTCCAGTATGGCCCTTCCCAAGTTGGACTATTTACATACTGCTCTAAAAAAACTCTCCTGGATGCTCCTTACAAATTCTGCTCCATCTACGCCCCCAACACTACACGAGTCCCATTCAATGTTGGGGAAGTTAAAATCTCCCATCACGATCACCCTATTGCTCCTACATTTTTCTGTAATCTGTCTACATATTTGTACCTCTACTTCACGCTCGCTTTTGGGAGGCCTGTAGTAAAGTCCCAACAATGTTACTACACCCTTCCTATTTCTTAGCTCTACCCATATTGCCTCAGTGCTCGAATCCTCCATCGTGCCCTCCTTAATCACAGCTGTGATATCATCTCTGACCAGTAATGCAACTCCTCCACTCCTTTTACCTCCTTCTCTATCCCTCCTGAAGCATCTATACCCTGGGATATTTAGTTGTCAATCTTGCCCTTCCCTCAACCAAGTCTCAGTAATACCAATAACATCATATTCCCAGGTACTAATCCAAGCCCTAAATTCATCTGCCTTACCTGCTACACTTCTCACATTAAAACAAATGCACCTCAGACCATCTGTCCCTTTGCGTTCATCATCTCTTCCCGGTTTACTCTTCCCCTTAATCACATTGAGTTTATTGTTTCGTACCTTACTGTCTTTAGTTGCTGCTTCTTTACTGACCTCTAACTTCCTAATCTGGTTCCCATCCCCCTGCCATATTAGTTTAAAACCTCCCCAACAGTGTTAGCAAAAGCATCCTTTAGGACATTGGTTCCAGTCCTGCCCAGGTGTAGACCATCCGGTTTGTAATGGTCCCACCACCCCCAGAACCGGTTCTAATGTCCTAAAAATCTGACCCCTCCCTCCTGCACCATCTCTCAAGCCACATATTCACTCTGACTATTCTTGAATTTCTACTCTGACTGTCTCGTGGCACTGGTAGCAATCCTGAGATTACTACCTTTGAGGTCCTATTTTTTAACTTATCTCCTAACTCCCTAAATTCTGATTGTAGGACAGCAGTTCAGCTCCAACAGCACTCGAGAAGCTTGACACCATCCAAGACAAGCCAGCCCGCTTGATTGACACCCCATCTACAAACATTCACTCCCTCTACCCTGATGCACAGTGGCATTGTGTGTACCATCTAAAGATGAACTGCAGGAACTCACCAAGGCTCACGAGTCAGCACTTCAAAACCCACGATTGTTAGAATGACAAGGGCAGCAAACACATGGAAACACCACCACCTGCAGTTCCCCTGCAAGTTACTCACCATCTTGGTTTGCAAATATATTGCTGTTCCTTCACTGTCGCAGAGTCATAATCCTTGAATTTCTTCCCTAACATCGCTGTGGGTGTACCTACACCACATGGACTGCAGGTGTTCATTGAAGCAGCTCACCAGCACCTTCTGAAGATCAATAAATGCAGACCTAGCCAATGTCGGCCACATCCCATGAATTCATTTTTATAATCATACAATTTTCAAATAATTCAGTGTATGATGAGCAGATTTCATTTGTAAATTCATAATTAATCTGGATACTCTTCTTGAGTGTGGAGTTAATGCAGCTCTCAGTTTCGGCACACAATTATCCAAGTTGCCTATAAGTAGCTAATGAAGAGGAGTAAGGAATCGGGAGAATGATGATGACAACTTGATAATAAGATCCACGCCAGTTAGTGAAGTCAAAACTATGACACAGGTTTTCTTGCTGAGTTTGTTGGCTTTGTCCCGTGTCAACACCACTCACCTCCAGTCAGTGTCCCAGCTATCCTTCTTTATAGGTGTTCAATATCTATCACCTCTTTCCCTTGGCAATGTAATTGGCATTAACAAATCTCAACTATGTAATTGATAAGACATTGACATAATTCATCATAATTAGTGGCATTCAAGCATGGCATATTGGTATGAATTCTCTAGTAGTAAGGAATTGTCAAGGTAGAAGGAATAGTTCCGATCGTGGCTCCATTGGGACCCTCATGCCATTAAGTCAGAAGGTAGTGGGTTCAAGTCCCGCTCCAGAAAACTGAGCACATGGTCAAGATCACATTCGGTGTAGCATGGAGGGAATGTAGCACTGTTAGGTCTACCTTATTTTGAATGAGGTGTTAAAAAAAGGCCCTATCTGCCCTTCTCAGTTGGCTATAAAAGTCCCCCTGGCACTATTTAATGAAGAGCAGGCGAATTCTCTGGTCTTTTGGCCAATATTTTAAAAAGATTTGGGGCGGGATTCTCCTTCGGTCGAAGCCGGAATCGGGAATTGGACGGAGAATCGGTTTTGACGCTAAAATCGTGGCGGGCGTTGGTTTCACGCCAAATCACAATTCTATGGCGCCCCAACAGCGGTGTCAATGCGTTCCACTCCACACATACAGTAAACACCGTTGGCATATCATTAGTGGGTCAGACCGGTATTCTCTGGGTCTGTCGCGATTCTCTGCCTCGATCACGGCGAATTCCCCATAGTGAGGTTCACTTATGTTTTTGAAAATCGTGAAACAGGCATCGTGGCTGCTGAGGGAGAGAAAGGGGGTACGGAAAATGTCCAACATCGCCATTGTTTGCTGACAGTCGTGCTGGGAGAGGGGGTTCCTGTCAGGGCCGGGGGAGTAGTGGTGGGGTGGCCAGAAGGGGTTGGGGTGGACGGCTACGGAACACCATTGCTGCTGCCTGCAGGCAGCCATGCAGTTGCACACACTGCTGACTGCCCACTGTCCCCCCAGGCCACCCCCCCCCCCCTCCCCCCAGGTACCCTCTGGTCCCAGCCAACCCATCAGCGAGATGGGCGTGCTCCAGCACAACCAGTGCCATCTTGTTGGCTGGGATGAGTGTGTGTGGGGAGTGTAATGTGTATATGTTGCTGCAGCTTGTCAGCCACCCAAGTGTCAATCGTGGACCCAGCAAAGCCTGCACTGTTTCTCATTGGAATTGATTGTGCTCCACGTGACGCCGGTGCTAGCCCCTCAATGGTCGCTGAATCGGTCCAGGTGCGGCGTCAGTTTTGCTATAGTGGAAGTCCACGAATCGTGCCCCGGCATCACCTTAGTCTCAGGAACGGAGAATTCCGTCACTGGTTATTCAGCACATTATTGCCTGTGGGGCCTTGCTGTATAGAAATTGGCGGCTGTATTTCACTTTGTTACACTGGTGGTTCCCTTTAAGCAGTACTTCATATGCTGTGAAATGCTCTTGGCTATCATGTGGTGGTGAACGCATAAATGCAAGTCTTTATTTTTACGCAAATTACAACAAAGTAGATTTTGAATTTACCAGTATGGTGTAAAACAGTAGATTTGCAACTTATAATCAAAACCTTTTTTCAAAACAGTGGATGCAAGGGAATACCAAGATCATTGTATTGCGAACTCAGTGATAAAACTTGGAATGATATCTCAGTAAGTATTAGGCTTGGAAACTATCCAAGTTGTAAACTGAAAATCTGCCCAAATGAAATCCAACTCAGATTCACGGCCTCCTAAGAGAGACAGTACAGAATAAATGCAATTTAAAAACGGTTTATGGCATTTCTTACACCTGTCATCATTCTGGCTCTTTGAATCCATCTCCCAAATAAAGGGTCCAAGGAGTGGTAAGAGGGATATCTATGGAGTGTTTGGTCAACTAAAGAGTCAGTCTATGGTATGAAAGTGGGTTGCTAGTAAAAGGCTGTTCAATGGACAGTCTGGATTGAGATTCACCAAATATTCTGTACTTCAGTCACACCCGTCAAGAGAAAAACAATTTTCTTCCGATTATAAGCAATATTTCTATGAAATTGAAATAACTCTTACCAATGTGACATTAAGATAGACAAGCTGTAATTCTAGACTGAATTTACAAACAAACGATGAGGGGGAGAAACAGAGACCGAAAAAAGGAAATTGGCATGAAATATATCAATAAATGTTCTTGTGTAAATATAGTTTGATAGATTAAAGGGAGGCAGTTTAGATCAGTTAGCTAGTCTGCTGTTTTGTGATGCAGAGCAAGGACAACAACACGGGTTTAATTCCGGTACCGGCTGAGGTTATTCATGAAGACCCCACCTTCTCAACCTTGGCCGGGATTCTCCGGTATCCGGCGGAGCAGGCCGTACCGGCCCTAAGGTGTGGCGTGAACCACTCCGGTGTCAGGCCACCCGGAAGGTGCGGAATCCTCCGCACCTTCGGGGGTTAGGCTGGCGCTGGAGTGGTTAGCGGCACGCCAACTGGCACCAAAGGGCCTCCGCCAGCCGACACGAGTTGGCGCATGTGCAGGAGCACCAGCGTGTTCCCATGGCGGAGCTTTACACAGGCCGGCGCGGAGGGAAAGAGTGCACCCACGGCACAGGCCCGCCCGCAGATTGGTGGGCCCCGATCGCGGGCCAGGCCACCGTGGACTGCCTTGGCCTCTCCTCCCCCCGAGGCCGTATCCCTCCGCACACCCCCGGAGGACCCCGTAGGCCGCCCTCAGAGCCAGGTCCCGCCGGTATGGACCTGGTCTAATCTACGCCAGCGGGACTGGCCGAAAACGGGCGGCCGCTTGGTCCATCGGGGACTGGAGAATCGCTGGGGGGCCACTGTGAATAGCCCTCGACCGGCGCGGCGTGATACCCGCCAAAAAGCCGTCGCCGGAGAATTCGGCAGCTGGAGAATTTGGCAGCCTGCGTCGGAGCGGCGGGGCGGGATTCACGCCGCCCCTCGGCAATTCTCCGACCCGGCAGTGGGTCGGAGAATCCCGTCCCTTGTTTATCGCCTGAGATGTGGTGTTCCTTAGATTAAATCACTACCAGTCAGCTCTCCCCCTCAAAGGGAAAGCAGCCTATGGTCATCTGGGATTATGGTGACTTTACTTTAATAATATTAAAGACTGAAACATCATTAAAATGTCTTAGAGTGGCGTCCCTCCATTTTGTGGTCAGAAATTTCAATTCCCAGGCATAAAGTTAAGGAAAAAAGGACTTTGGATACAAGCGGTAGATAGAACTTTGTATTCCCCAGACATGAATTTGCACCTGGGAGGAAGCCTGGTAGAATATTCCAGGGAAGTAGGACCACTCAGCTGGAACAGAGTCCATCTGACTGTTTTTGAATTAACTTGTTGGAGTGAAATCTCATAAGATCTGTCATGAACCGGTTTTTCTTCCCGGAATGGTTTTCACCACCTGGGTGTGTGATGAATTTGGAACTTGTTACATGTCATATTTTATATATGTTGCAGTAATGTTTTTAAAAGCCTGGGTTAAGGATATATTTGTTGCAGTAATATTATCAAAGAACCTAGGTTAAGGTGTGTCTGCTAAAACTGTAATTAAGAAGTTGTAAAAGATGAGGTCCTGATTGTTTCTAATCATTCACTTGCTTACATATGTAGGGCTAATGGAACATCTTTCTGATTGCTGGCAATTCCCTGGAGAGCAGATAATTTATGGCGAAGTGGTGATTAGTCCTTGCTAAACAGTTCATGGAACTTAATGGAATACGGATGATGTAATTAATGGGAGGAGCCAGCTCTGTCTGTAGTTTTGCAGTTTGCCATAGAATTTGAGTCTGACAAGAGAAAGGGATTTTAAATTAATCTTAATATTTATTATTGTCACGAGTAGGCTTACATTAACACTGCAATTAAGTTACTGTGAAAATTCCCTAGTCATCACACTCTGGCACCTGTTCAGGTACACTGCGGGAGAATTCAGAATGTCCAATTCACCTAACAAGCACATCTTTTGAGACTTTCAGGAAGAAACCGGAGCACCCGGATGAAACCCACGCAGACATGGGGAGAAAGTGCAGACTCCGCACAGACAGTGATAGCAGTTTTGCCAAATGCTGTTAGGTTGAGTGGAAGCGTACGGAAGTGTACTGAATCTGCTCGTAAAAAGAACCCTCACCAAACGTTTACACACAGCTGAGAAGGTAAACTTGCTTTGTTAACTTTATTTATAAGTAGCATTTGAACTGTATTGGGTTGCTTAATTAGAGTTAGTAGCAGGTGTAAATTGTAAGTTTAAGTTTGTCCTTGTGTTTAAGAACTGTTTAACTGATGATTGTAAAACTATTTCTTTGATGTTAATGCGGTCCATTCGTGTTTAAATTAAAGTTTTTCTCAATATAAAATATACCTATTGGTCAGAGCCATCACTCATGGGGTGAAGTATTCGTTCCTCACAATTTTACAAATTTTAAAAAATTGTTTGGGGTTCTCATCTGGTACCCTAACAAAAATTGTGGGCTCCGTCTGGGATCCTAACAGGTGATACCTTCAGCTCAGGTGTACAAAGCAAAATCTACCCCGTGATGCCCTCAACGATTTCCCACCAATCCCACTGCACCCTAGCTCCATGGTTTCTCCTGAGTGGGGGTGGAGGGGCCTGGAGCAGGGGCAAACATGGAGGTCATATCAAAAGAGCTCACAATCCAAATGGAAACTCCAGTGTAGTGTTGAGAGGGTGTTGTACAGTCTTTGAGGGGAGGAATTAAGGTTTCTCTCAGATAATAAAGATCTTACGTATTACTGAAAGAACAGCAGGAGATTAACTGTTCCTGTAGGCCCTGGTCGCTGCTCGACCAATACCCAATATCACCGAAACAGATTAGTGCGTCACTATAACATTTTGTCTGTGGGTCCTTACTGTCTGCAAGGTAATTATTGCACTTTCCTCATAACAACAGTGACTTAATCACCTGTAAATTACTTTGGGACTTCCTCACGTCACAAAGAAACCATTCTATAATTGCAAGTTATTTTTTCTTCAAGGCTCTGAAGAAGTTAAGTACCTACATATGCAAGGGAATAAAGGAAGGAATAAGGACTAGAGGCAGCAGCCAGAAGGCCTTATTATTGACTACCATTAACACCATTGCCAACAATTACCATCACTACTGACGACCATTACCATTGCCGCAGATCCCTCAGAAACTGGATTCTGGTGCCATTTCCTGGCGGGAAAGACCAGTCCAAGAGTTATGGGCCTGGTAAAATAATCTGAAACTAGATATATAAAAGGTTGCAGAGCCAAGTGTACATTAGATGAGGTGGGGGTGCAGAGGGGAGAGTCGGGTGGAAAATTGACCCAATTTTGTTTAATTTGTGCAATAGTTCAGAGAAACACAAATGATATATCTGTTTAAATATCTTGCCGAAATGTAATCTTACTTCTTCTGGATGTCTTCAAAGCTGCAGCGTAATTTCTCAAGCTCACGTTTGAGGTCATCCATCTCTGAAGAAGGGTTTGACGACTTGGCCAGCATCTCCCTAAGCTCTGCTTCTTTCTGACACAGCAGTAACTCCATACCTTTCTTCTCTTCCTCTTTCTGTAACATGGCCGTGTTGAGTGCCAGTATGCTGCATGCAAAACCAGAACGCATTTGTATCATTACACTTTCTCTATATGCACTGGTGAATATTAATGCTGAGTGGTCTCATTGGTTCAGCAAATGAGCATTTTTCCCTAAGCAATGTAACCCCCCCCCCCCCCTCGCACGCCCCTCCACCGTTCTTTTTCATCATGTGGTCACCAGTGGCATGGCCAGCATTTATTGTTCACCCCTCGTTCCTTGTATCTGGGTGACTTGCTGGCCCATTTGAGGGCAGTTAAATCACATCAGTCATAGAGTCATAGAGTTTTACAGTACAGAACGTCCATCATGCCTGCGCCGCTGTAGTAACTCCAGTGGAGTTCAGGACAGACGAAATAAAGTTTAAGCCGCAACCGTGGTGTCAAATACTGGACAAAACTCCCTGTCCGGATCTGGGTCACAGTATTTAAGCCCCTACTGGACAGGCCTTTACCCGCTCAATACAGGAACTCGTACTCCATGAACCCCACAGAGAGATCAATCAACGATTCCCTGTGGTCTTCATGGAGGTTGTGGGGGTTATAACATCCCTCCCCGCTTAAGTCTATTTCATCCCTGTCGCTCTCGCGACAATTAGGCCTCCTTCAACTTTTGCTTTCTGCCTCGAGTACATGGCAGATGGAGGCAGATTGGGGGGGGGGGTCAGTGGGTGTGAAGCGCACAGGTGACCTTTGCTCACTCGAGAACTGCCCGAGGCTCACTGATGCAGGTTTGCTATCGGGCGATCAGAGGGCTGAAGGCCACAACTTCGGTCCCCTTCCCCTCCAGCAGTCCCAGCTCGTCCGAGACCCCAAAGATTGCCAACATAGGGTCTGCCGCTACCTCGGCCCCCATGATCCTGGATAATGTATCCTGAACACCGTTTCTCAAAAACTCTCCCACTTCTCGCAGCCCTAAAACACGTGAACATGATTCATCGGCCCACGCCCGCACTTCTCACACCTATCGGTCACCCCCTGGAAGAACCCACTCATCCTCACTTGAGTCATGTGAACTCTGTGCACTACTTTGAACTGAATCAAGCTAATTCTCACACATGAGGATGTTGAGTTTACCCGCCGCATCGCCAAAACCAGTGACGCCATCATATCCCCTCCCCAATTACCCCCCACCTTATGTTTTATCCTTACCACCAGTGCCTTGTCCTACTCTCCTAACCACCCGTATATGTCTGCAATCCTGCCCTCCTTAAAGTCATCAGGCGTGTCCTCAGATCCCGCCTTTGAGGATCATATTTCTCAATTTGGTTGATGCAGGGTTCTTCTGTGTCCAAGCCTTGAGCTGTTTTGCAGATACCTATAAGGTTTCAAAAGATTTACAATCATGGTGACCTCTTCCAACAGCCAGCAAAGGGGGCAGCCAGGCTTGTGGGCAGCAGGAGGTGACTCAAGGCATCTGCGTTGGATATTTGCGCACCAGGGTGGTGCTTGAGGGAAAATTTGTCGGCTTCCAATAACAAGGTCCAACATTAGATCCGGGCCAAAGCGATAGGAGGAATTGCCCTATCCTCTTGGAGAAGACCCAGCAAAGGATTGTGGTCTGTCACAATCACGAAATGTCGGCCATGGACATACTGGTGGAAATTTTTTTTTCACAAAGATAACAACCAAACTCTCCTCAATTTGAGTATCATCACTCGGCATCTGCCAGAGTTCTGGATGCATAGACAATGGTTCTTTCTTTGCCATCTTTCCAACAATGCAAGAAGGCTGTTCCCACCCCAAAAGGGGTCAGTGCTCCCTCCTTCTGGAGTCGGAATGGGAAGCCTCATTATATCACTGTTGAGGGTTGGGGAGAATCAGAAAACAAGGTCTCGCAGGCAGGATTCTTGTTTCCCAAGTCTCGCAAAATTTTGAGCCCAATCTGTCATTTGAAATTGCGGCAAACGCGGGCACAAAATCACAGCCAGAGATTGCTCGGTTTCTAGATATTAAAGATATCTAAGGATATGGGGAGAGGGCAGGAAAAGGGCATTGAGGTTGAAGATCAACCATGATTTGGTTGAATGGTGGAGGGGCCGAATGGCCTAACTCCTCTTTCCTGTTCCTGTGAAACAGGCCTGGACAGCATCTTCATATTGTTAACATTGAGTTGATTTGGGAAATGGAATTTTTCCATTAAAATAGGAAATGCCACTTAACATTCTCCCACTTGATCACCAGAAGCTTCATCCTGTGAGCCAGACAAATGGAGGAGATTCATCGCCAAGTGCCAATTGGTGGACCGTAAGCGGCAACAATTGCCTCAGACCCTTTCCTCCCAAACCCCTTGCCAATTTACAACTCAGCTCTGCGGAGGGACTACAACATCTCCACCCCTCCCCAGGATCAGTGAGTGCCGTTGAGTTCAATGCCCGCAGATCCCTCATGGAACCTCAATGAGGGCCGGCTGTGAAGACGGCTCAAGCCCATTGCCGAGGGTATGGGGCAAGCAGACTAATGACCAATTTCTGAAATATTTGCGAAGCCAATTCCCATCCTATTCAAGGACTTAAGTTTTAACGATTGTGGTGGTTACTTTTCGCTCTATTTTCTTCATTCATACACCATACAGTTACTCAGGTCAGAGAAGTCATTAACCTTTCCCTGAATTCAGCAATCAATTGTGAATTTTTGAGGTTGTTCATTTCAATCTGCATTCTTTCTTTGTTGTTCTGATCCAGTTGGTCGTGCAGAGCCTGGATTTCTTTGTTGTACATGTTGCGAGCAGCTACCATTTCCTCTTCCAGTTCTTGAATCCGTTTTAAATCATTGGAAGAATCAGACTGGACAAAAGGAAAGAAATTTAAGATGAGTTAACTGCAGTATGTGGAGCAGCGAGGTTGGTGTCACAAATGGGTAACACCTTAGTTTTAATCGTTGGGGCATGGGTTTGAATCAATCCCAGACTAAATACGTAAAGGTCCTCATTCCAGCAAAACCTCAAATTGGCGGTGGTCAGGAAGGATCTGCCACTGCCCCTTGACATTCAATGGTGTTACCATTGCTGAATCCCCCAAAATCAACATCCTGGAGGTTACCATTGATCAGAAACTGAACTGGACTAGCCATATTAATACTTTGGCTACCAGGACAGGTCAAAGGCTAGGAATCCTACGGCGAGTAACTCACCTCCTAACCCTCCAAAGCCTGTCCAACATCTAAAAGGCACAAGGAGTGTAATGGAATGCTTGCCACTTGCCTGGATGAGTGGAGCTCCAACAACACTCCAACAAGGAGCTCGAAACCATCCAGGACAAAGCAGCCCGCTTGATTGCTCCCCGTTCCACAAACGTACAAACCCTTCACCACCGTCGGACTGTGGCAGCCATGTGTACCATCTACAAGATGCGCAGCAGGAACTTGCCAAGGTTCCTTAGGCAGCACCTTTCAAACCCACGACCACTATCATCAAGGAGGACAAGAGCAGCAGATACCTCAGAACCCCACCACCTAGAGGTTTCCCTCCAAGTCACTCAACACCCTGACTTGGAAATATATTGCAGTTCCTTCACTGTTGCTGGGGCAACATCGTGGAACTCTATTCCTAACAGCACAGTGGGTGTACCTACACCTCAAGGACTGCAGTGGTTCAAGAAGGCAACTCACAATCCCCTTCTGAAGGGCAACTAGGGATGGGCAATAAAAGGATAAATAGTGCCGCCCAGTGCTGATTAAAAGAAAGGCAGGGACCAGTTGCTTAAGGGTGGGGAGAAATAATTGTCAAGGAAGGGAAAAGTGTATCCATGACAAGAGAACGTGAGGAGAGAGGGGAAATTAGTTTGCCAAACAAGTGGCAAAACGTACAGCAATAAAGAAATTAATGTGGAATGGAGGAATGGAATGGATAGCCCGAGGGGAGTGGATGAACATGATATGTGCAACTGGGTGGAAAGGAAAGAACAAGTGGAAACTGTGGGAAGCAATGGAAAATAGTAATTTTAATAATTGCAGCAGGCACAGAGGGAAAGGCCAAGCTGGTTTACCTTAAACTGAAAACAAAGCTGCCAACAGAGCACACAAAACAAATGTCCCGGCCCAGGACTATCGGGAACGACCGGTCCGGGTCTGGGAGCTACATTTACAGGCCCAACTAACGAGCCCACACAAACTCCTATTCCACAAAGCCCAAGGGGAAATAAATCAGCAATCCCCCATAGTCCTTATAATAATCTTTATTGTCACAAGTAGGCTTACATTAACAATGCAATTGAGTTACTGTGAAAAGCCCCTAGTCGCCACATTCTGGCGCCTGTTCGGGTACACAGAGGGAGAATTCAGAATGTCCAAATTACCTAACAGCACGTCCTTTGAGACTTGTGGGAGGAAACCAGAGCACCCGGAGGAAACCCACGCAGATACGAGGAGAACGTGCAGACTCTGCACAGACAGCGACCCAAGCTGAGAATCGAACCTGGGACCCTGGAGCTGAGAAGCATGGTGCTACCATGCTTCCCACGTGCGACCATGCCACCCTCATGAGGGTCATCAGAATAATGAATAGAGAGGCGGATGGATGGCAGCAGATGGCATAGAAGATAAAGGGTAATGAAAGGCAGAGGGAAGAGAGAGGAGAAGTGCTTTGAGGTGAAGGTGTACAAATGAAGGGAACATGCACTTGCTGGGATGAAGGGGGAAAAGTGGGAAGCTGTGTTTGGGGGCGGGGATGGAAGAGGGGAGTGCTTGGGGGGGAGTGACAGCATAGCAGAGAGGGAAGGAGAAAGAGAGTTCAGGTAGAACATTGGGGGTAGAGTGGGGGGAGGGAAGTTTGGGTATTGGTTTAATGGGTTTAAAGGGGGCGGGAATCCCAGGATGACTTTGAATGGGAGAAGGACGAGATTGTCAACATGAAATGGGAAGGTTGCGGTAATTGGCTCCTGAAAGTGGCAAACTGGATAGGATACAGCCTTTATGGACTTTGATGATTTGTGTAGTAGCTTTAAATGTGGGGTGGGGCGGGGGGGAGGAGGAAAATTCTAATATTTCAATTGTTTGAGAATGAAAATCTACGAGTTGAGATGTATAAACTCAAGCAAAATGCATCATTTTTAATGTAAAGATTTTCTCAGAGGCTAGAAGTTAGAAGGTTGAGGGTACATATCTCACATCAGAGGCGAGAGCACAAAGTCCAGGATGGCTCTTCAGTGCAGGTCTGAGGGAATGGTGCTCTGTTAGAGGTCCTCTTTTTATGATGAGGCCTTGCCAACCCGCTGATAATGAAAAAGATTCCATAGCATGACTAACTTTTTAAAAAATTATTTTTTTCATGGTGTGTGGGTGTCGCTGGTTTGGACAGCATTTTACTATCCACTCATAATTGTCTTTGAAAAAGTCGTTGTGATCTGCCTTCTTGAATCGCTGTTGTCCATGTGGTGAAGGTACATCCACAGTGCTGTTAGGAAAGGAATTCCAGGATTTTCACCCAGTGACAGTGAAGGAACAGTGATATATTTCCAAATAAGATGTTGTGTGGCTTGGAGATAACTTACAGGTGGGTGGTGTTTCCAGGCATTTGCTGCCCTTGTCCTTCCAGGTGGTAGTGTTGTGAGTTTGGAAGGTTCTGCCTAAGGAGCTTTGGCAAGTTGCTGCAGTGCATCTTGCAGAGGGTACACACTGCTGCCACTATTGATTGGGGTTGGAGGGAGTAGATGTTGAAGATGGTGGTGGGGTGATCAAGCAGGCTGCTTTGTCCTCTATTGTGTCTTGCTCCTTGGGAGTGTTTCTAGAGCTGCACTCATCCATGCAAGTGGAGCGTATTCCATCACATTCCTGACGTGCCTTGCAGATGGTGGGCAGACATTGGGGAGTCAGGAGGTGATGTACTCACTGCAGAATTCCCAGTCTCCAACCTACTCCTATAGCCACAGTATTTATGTGGCTGGTCCAGATTGGTTTCTGGTCAATGGTAACTTTCAGGATATTGATATTGGGGAATTCTGCAGTGGTAGTGCTATTGAATGTCAAGTGGAGATGATTTGATTAGATTTAGATATTCTCTTGTTAGAGATGGTCATTGCCTGGCATTTGTGTGGCATGAATGTTACTTGCCATTTGTCAGCCCAAGCCTGGTTATGAAATGAAAATCGCTTATTGTCACGAGTAGGCTTCAATGAAGTTACTGTGAAAAGCCCCTAGTCGCCACATTCCGGCGCCTGTCCGGGGAGGCTGGTACGGGAATCGAACCGTGCTGCTGGCCTGCTTGGTCGCTTTAAAAGCCAGCGATTTAGCCTGGTGAGCTAAGCTAAACCAGTCCAGTCTTGCTGCATTTAGATATGGACTGCATCAGTATCTGAGGAAATGCAAATGATGCTGAGCATTGTGCAATCACCAGCGAACATCCCCACTTCTGATCTTATATGGCACGGTAGCACAATGGCTGGCACTTCACAGCGCCAGGGACCCATGTTTGATTCCCAGCTTGGGTCATTGTTTGTGCGGAGTCTGCACATTCTCCCTGTGTCTGCGTGGGTTCCTCCAGGTGCTCCGGCTTCCTCTTACAAGTCCAGAAAGACGTTCTGTTAGGTGATTTGGGCATTCTGAATCCTCCCACAGAACAGATGCTGCAGAGTGGCGACTAGGAGATTTTCACAGTAATTTCATTGCAGTGTTAATGTAAGCCTACTTGCGACACTAATAAAGATTATTATTGTTATAATGGAAGGTCATTGATGAAGCAGCTGAAGATGGTTGGGCCCAGGACTCTACCCTGAGGAATAACATCCTTAGAATTCATACAATGCTGAATGAGGCCATTCAGCACATTGCACCTGGACAGACCCTCTGAAAGAGTACTCTACCTAGGCCCACTCTCCCGTCCTATCCCCGTAACCCCACGCGCCAAAACCACCAATCTTTGGATATTAAATGGCAATTTATTATGTCCAATCCGCCTAACCTGCACATCTTTGGACTGTGGGAGGAAACCAGAGGACCTGGAGGAAACCCACGCAAACACGGGGAGAAAGAGCAAACTCCACCCCGTCACCCAAGGCCAGAATTGAACCCTGGACCCTAGCACTGTGAGGCAGCAGTGCTAACCACTGTACCACCATACTGCCCCTGCAATGATGTCCTGGAATTGAGATGACTGATCTCCAACAACCACAATTATCTTCCTTTCTGCCAGGTATGACTCCAAGCAGTGAGGAGGTTTTCTCCTGATTCCCATTGACTCCAGTTTTGCTCAGGCCCCATGATGCCTTGATTGCAAAGGCAGTCACTCTCACCTCACTGTGGAGTTCAGCTCTTTTGTACATGCTTGGACTAAGATCAAGACCAAGACTGTAATGAATTCAGAAGCTGTGGGTTTCGCCCCCACAACCCAAAGATGTGCAGGGTAGGTGGACTGGCCACGCTAAATTGCCCCTTAATTGGAAAAAATGAATTGGGTACTCTAAATTTTTTTAAAAATGAATTCAGAAGCTGAGTGGCCTTGGCGGAACCCAAACTGAGTGTCACTGAACAGGTTGTTGCTGAGTAAGTGCTGCTCATTCACACTGTTCATGACTCCTTCCATCACTTTGCTGATGATCAAGACTGGACTGATGGAACACTAATTAGCTGGGTTAAAGTTTTCCTGCTTTTTGTGTACAGCACATGGCTGGGTAGATGCTGGCTGTAGCTGTACTGGAACAGCTTGGCTAAGGGCACAGCTAGTTCTGGAGCACAAGCCTTCGGTACTATTACCAGAATACTGTCAGGGCCCACAGCCTTAGCAGTATCCAGAACCTGCAGCCATTTTTTGATGCCATGAGCAGTATATCAAATAGGCTGAAGACTGTCTGCGATGCTGGGGGCCTCCGGAGGAGTCCGAGGAGTAGCATCCATTTGACACTTCTGGTTGAAAATTGTTTCAACTGAGCTTCCGGTGGCGGCTATGAGGGAGTGGGTCGCTGTCTTGGTGGCTCCCGCTCTGGCCGGGCTTTTGGACATTTTCCCCCGACTTTTTTTGAGTTTTGACTTGAAAGTGCGGACATTTAAGTACTGGATCCACACAGTGGTGCATGGAACAGAGAACCCCAAGGGACCGTAAAGGAAGAAACAGAAAGATAAGCAAGGGCTGGATAGAAGTGGCTGCTGAAGTTAACATGGCCGAGGTTCAGACCCCTGCTGCGACGGCCCAGCCATCGATGGAGGAGCTGATGCAGGTCATTCAAGAAGGCTTCGCCAGACAGAAACGAGATTGTCTCGACCCAATAAAGGAGTCGATTGATCGGATGGAATGGAGGCTGGATGCCCAGGATCAGACGATCCAGAAGTTGGAGAAAGCGCTGGCGGACCAGGAGGAGCACCAAACAGTGGTCAAGCTGGAGGTGGGGATGCTGAAGGATCAGCAGAAGAGGCTGTTAGAAAAAGTGGAAGAGTTGGAGAACAGTGCGCGCCGACAGAATTTGAGAATTGTCGGTCTCCGTGAAGGGGCTGAGGGGGCTAATGCGGGCGCTTTTGTGGTAAATATGTTCCAGAAGCTTCTGGGGGAGGGGGCTTTCCCCCGGCCGCTGGAGGTGGACAAGGTGTACAGGGTGATGGTGAGGAAGCCACGGCCGGGGGACCCCCCCAAGAGCGATGGTGGTGTGGTTCCACAGATTTCTGGACAAAGAGTGTGTTCTCCAGTGGGCCAAACGTACCAAGAGCTGCAAGTGGGACATATACTGCGTGTCTATCAGGACCTGAGTGTGGAAGTGGCCAGAAGGAGGGCAGGCTTCAGACAGGTGAAGGAGATCCTGTTTAAGGGGAAAGTGAAATTCGGGCTCCTCTACCCGGCGGGCCTCTGGGTCACCCATGAGGACCAGCACCACTACTTTGAATCGCCCGAAGAGGCGATGGACTTTGCCAAGAAGAAGGGTCTGGCGCAGAACTGTGGACTTTTTCAGACTTAAGCGGCAGCGTCTTTCTCTTTTTTCCTTTTCTGAACGATGTATATATGGTTTGATTGTTGTCCTTTCTTTTTTTGTTTGTCTTTGAAGTTTGGGTGAAGACGGGGAGTAAAAGATATTTGGTCGTTGTTGGGTTTTTTGGTGTTTTGATGGGGGTGGTTGGTGGGGGCTTTCTATGTTTTATTTTGTATAATTTTAATTTGCACTATTGAGGGGTGTGCTGTGGGGGTCTCTGTCTGTCTTGGGCTGTCTCCTATGATAATTAGGAGATTGTTCGGTCTTGGTTTGATAAGGGAAGTGGTTTCGATGGACGGGGGAGAGGGGAGTAGGGAACAATAGGTGGGAGACTGTGTGGCGCCGGAGGCGAGGGCCACCAGGCTAGCTAAGTGAGCTAGTTCACGGAAACATGGTGGGGGGTATATACTGGTTCAATACAGGGCAGGGGTTGGGCTAGATAGTGATGTTGCTGGGGGGGGGGGGGAACTATTCTGCTGACAAGGGAGGGACTTGGGTCTGGGGATGGAGAGGAGGTCGGGGGTGGGTGCTGCCTGGAGGCGGGCAGTTGGCGGCGTGACGCATGGGTGGGGGGGGGGGCCCAGAAAGGGGATGGCTGATCGGCAGGGAGGGGGGGGGGGGCGCCGTGCCCCCCAACCAGGCTGATCACTGGAATATTAGGGGGCTGAATGGGCCTGTCAAGAGGGTCCGTGTGTTTGCGCATCTGAGGGCTCTGAAGGCGGACGTGGTGATGCTGCAAGAGACGCACCTGAAAGTGGCGGATCAAGTTAAGCTGAGGAAGGGTTGGGTCAGTCAGCTCTTCCATTCGGGGCTGGATACTAAGATGAGAGGGGTGGCGATTTTAATTAATAAGCGGGTACAATTCTAGGCGGGCAGTATTGTTTTGGACGGGGGGGGCTGTTATGTAATGGTGAGCGGTAAGCTGGAGGGGAGGAAGGTGGTATTGGTTAACGTCTATGCGCCTAACTGGGACGATGTTGATTTCATTAGGAGGGTACTGGGGAAGATACCGGATTTGGACCCGCACAAGCCGGTGATGGGAGGGGATTTTAATACGGTTACTGACCCCGGCCTGGACCAGTCGTGCTCGAGAACAGGGAAGGTGCCAGCGATGGCAAAGGAGTTGATACGGTTCATGGACCAGATGGGGGGGATCGACCCATGGAGGTTTAGACAGCCGACTGTTAGGGAATTTTCTTTCTACTCGCATGTACACAGCGTGTATTCCCGGATCGACTTTTTCATTTTGAGTAGGGATCTGCTGGCGGGGGTGGTGGACATGGGGTACTCAGCCATCACTATCTCGGACCATGCCCCACATTGGGTTGAATTGCAGGTCAGTGAGGAGAGCTTTCAGCGCCCGCAGTGGCGATTGGACGTGGGCCTGTTGGCGGATGAAGTGGAGTGTGAGAGAGTAAGAAAGTGTGTGCTGGACTACCTGCAGGTCAATGACACAGGCGAAGTCTCAGCAGCAGTGGTCTGGGAAGCGCTGAAGGCAGTGGTGAGAGAGGAGTTGATTTCAATCCGAGCACATAGAGACAGGAGGGGTAGGGCAGAGAAGGACCGACTGATCAAGGGGATCCTACGGATAGATAGGAGGTATGCGGTGATCCCAGGGGTGGAACTGTTAAGGGAGCTTCGGGGGCTGCAGGCGGAGTTTGGGGTACCGACCACGGGCAAGGCAGTGGAGCAGCTCAGAAAGGCGAGGGGACGCTGTATGAATATGGGGAGAAGGCCAGCAGAATGTTGGCTCAGCAGTTGAGGAAGAGGGAGGAGGTCAGGGGAATCGATAAGGTGGTCGACGGGGATGGGAACCTGGTAGGGGATTCGGCTGGGCTAAATAGGGCGTTCAGGGATTTTTTTTAGCGGACTTTACCACTCGGAGCCCGAGGGGATGAAACGCTTTCTGGACAGGCTGACTTTCCCAAGTGTGGGCAGGGAGCAGGTGGGTGAGTTGGGGGCTCCAATTAGGGCCAAAGAAATTTCTGAGGGCTTGAAGGCAATGCAGTCAGGCAAAGCTCCCTGGCCGGATGGGTTCCCGGTAGTATTCACAGTAGAATTTTACAAGAAATGTTCGGGGATATTAGGGCCATTGCTGGTTAAGGTTTTTAACGAAGCAAGGAATAGAGGGGTGCTGCCCCCGATGATGTCACAGGCCACCATCCCGTTAATATTGAAGCGGGACAAGAACCCGGAGCTATGTGGGTCCTACAGGCCGATCTCGCTGCTCAATATGGACGCTAAGCTGCTGGCCAAAGTTTTGGCCTCCAGAATTGAAGATTGTGTGCCGGAGATGATTATGGAGGATCAAACCGGATTTGTCAAGGGTAGGCAGTTGGTGGCCAATATTAAAAGGTTGCTTAACGTGATTATGATGCCCCCGGAGGGTAGGGAGGTAGAGGTAGTTGTGGCCATGGATGCAGAGAAGGCGTTTGACCGGGTAGAGTGGGACTATTTATGGGAGGTGTTGGGACGCTTTGGGTTTGGTCGGGACATTAACGATTGGGTCAGGCTGCTGTACCAGGCTCCGGAAGCTAGTGTCAGGACAAACAAGACGACCTCGGACTATTTTTGGCTGTACAGGGATGTCCCCTCTCCCCACTGATATTTATGCTAGCCATTGAGCCGCTGGCAATTGATCTGAGAGCTTCTGGGGCTGGAAAGGGCTGGTACGGGGCGGGGGGGGGGGGGGGGGGGGGGGCATAGAGTATCATTGTATGTGGATGATTTACTCCTATATGTGGCGGATCCAGGGGATTATGACGATTCTGGGGGAATTTGGCCAGTTTTCCGGATACAAACTGAATATGACGAAGAGTGAGATGTATGTAGTCCAGGCAAGAGGCCAGGAGGGTCGGCTGGGGGAGCTACCGTTTAGGTTAGTGAGGGACAACTTTAGGCATCTGGGGATACAAGTGGCGTGACTGGGGCCGGTTACACAACTTGAACTTGTCCCGGCTGGTCGAGCAGATGAGGGGCGAGTTTCGGAGATGGGGTGCGCTCCCGCTATCACTGGCAGGGAGGGTGCAGACGGTTAAGATTCTCCACATTTGAGACTACGAGCTTTATTAAGACACGAGTAACAACACATGGTACCCAGGAGTGGCTTCAGACGCTTACTACAGGACAACTCAGTGGCAGATACAGAAAGCTCAAAATGGCATGGAAATCTCCTACTGGACATTTGACTTGGGAAGACATCGCTAATTCGAGGATGTGGCTTGGACACCCAGAGCAGCTAGACCTGACTGGCAATGTAAGAGGTATCTGGAAAAGGTTTAAACAAATGTTTGATTTGGATCTCGTAGCTAATGAGGTACAAGACGCCTCCGACAACATTAAAATAGCAATTCTCACCGCAGGGCCTGTAAATAGGAAAGTGTACAATGGATTTAAATACTCAAAAGATGAAGACAGAAACAGCTTACAAACGTTACTAAACAAATTTGAAGAGTACTGTGAGAAATTTGAACAGCAAGACATACTCAGAGTCCAAACTGCACAGAGACTGAGTGATGCAAAACTTAAAAAATCACGAAAAGAACAAGAAATCGCGAATGAAAAGTACAGATCAAAAAGAAGAAATAACAAGAATTTCTCACAAAGCCAAAATGCTGAAACCCAGTCCAAATCGGGAAGAGAAGGTAACTTACAACTTTTAGAAATCCAGTCCAGATGGGACAGAAAAATCGCTGAAATCCGCGAAAAAATGGCGTCGGAGCACATTTTGCAGTCTCCGGTAAGCAAAGAACTACAAATTGAGTCTGCGCATGCGCCGGAACCGGAAGCCGCGCATGCGCAGTTTAAAAAATATCGCGGTGCCGATCGTTATGCGCATGCGCAAGCCGCGCATGCGCAGTCGAAAACAGTTTTGGTCGCGGATCGGTATGCGCATGCGCAAGCCGCGCATGCGCAATGGAAACAAAACCGCACAGTGAAGGAGGAAGGCCGATTTGCGCATGCGCAATGCATTCCTGCGCGTGACGTCATGACGTCTGAGCATCCCGACCACGCCCACTTAAAAGGGAAATGCCCGAAAATTGCAAACAAGACACTTAAAGTGGTAAACACAAATTTTCTTGCCTCAGAACACAGAAAAACGCCTGAACTTAAACCAACAGCTAAAAACAACTTGCACAACACCCTGAAAAAAGCATTCTGCACCACCCAAAGTGAAGAGAACAAAAAAAAATTCCGAAACAACAAAGGATGATTTGTTTTTCAAAGATTACCTCTCAGACATGGCTGAGTCAGTCGGATATGCTTATCACAGCATCAGCGACACGGTCGCAAAGCACAACACGAACCAACTCATGGTAGATGAATCCAACCAAGATGATTTGGTTTTCAAAGAACACTACTCAGACATGGCTGAGTCAGTCGGATATGCTTATCACAGCATCAGCGACACGGTCGCAAAGTTCAACACGAATCAACTCGTGGTAGAAGAATCCAACCAGGATGATTTGGTTTTCAAAGAACACTACTCAGACATGGCTGAGTCAGTCGGATATGCTTATCACAGCATCAGCGACACGGTCGCAAAGTTCAACACGAATCAACTCGTGGTAGAAGAAGCCAATGAAGATGAAATGGGTTTCAAAGAATACTACTCAGACATGGAGGAGTTATTTGGACATGCTGATCACAGCATCAGCGACACCGTTGCAAAGCTCAACACGACTCTACTCATGGTAGATGAATCCAACACCATGATGCCATGGCAGCTCGTCGATACATTGGATGACAGCAATACCCTAGACGAAGACGACGCCACACAGAGAGCACAGGAAGACTCCACAGAGCGAGCGATGACAGGCTCCACAGTGCGAGTGATGAAAGACTCCAAAAGGGATGCAAGCAAACACTCCCTGGCGAACACCATGCATGAACAAGACCATGAAGGTAAACCCGCTGTATCTGAGCAACCGCAAGCAGACTATGAAAGTCTACCAAGCTCACAGGAACAAGAAGAAGACAACGTACATCTAACCACTGACACCATGCATGCGCAAGACCATGAAGGTCAACCTGCCATATCTGAGCAACCACAAGCAGACTATGAAAGTCTAACAAGCTCACATGAACAAGAAGAAGACAATGCACCTCTACCCACTGCATGCGAAGACAGTGACAAGGTGATCACACTCGACGTACAGGATCACAGCGAGACTGACAGTTCTCAGCTTGTCTGTACCGAAGCACAGAGCGAAAACAGTAACAAGGTGATCGCACTCGACGTACAGGATCACAGCGAGACTGACAGTTCTCAGCTTGTCTGTACAGAAGCACAGAGTCGGGCCACCCAACAGTCCAGAGAGACGATGCCGAAAGAAAACATGCAGATTTTGACTCCAGAAGAGGAGCACCTGGAGTCCAGAGAGACAACGCCGAAAGAAACCATGCAGATTCTGACTCCAGAAGAGGAGCACCTGGAGTCCAGAGAGACCAAGCAAAAAGAAACCATGCAGATTTTGACTCCAGAAGAGGAGCACCTGGAGTCCAGTGAGACAACATCAACAGAAATCATGAAGATTTCAACTCCAGAAGCGGAGCACCAAGAGTCTAGAGAGACCACGTCAAGTGAAATCATGCAGATTTGGACTCCAGAAGAGGAGCGCCAGAAGTCCACAGACACCACGTCAATTGTAATCATGGAGGTTTTGACTCCAGAAGAGGAGCGCCAAGAATCCAGAGACACCGCGTCAAATGGAATCGAGAAGAATTTGACTCCGGAAGAGGAGCACCAAGAAAGCAAAGATGAGGAATCCAATTCTCCACAAATGATTGATGTCACCTGCACCGATGCAACATCAGATCATTCGCACCACTCTCGAGACGAAATGCTCAATGACTCAAATTATCCACTCGGGACACGAATAGAGTATAACAAGAAAAACAACAGTCAAAAGAAGCACAGCAGAAACGGGACAAACAACAGCAAGAACAAAAGCAACATGAAGCGCGACAAGACCAACAACAATAGCAAGAAGCACAGCAGAAACGAGAACGACAACAGAAAGAACAAAAGCAACATGAAGCGCGACAAGACAAACAACAAAGTCAGGCACAAAGATAGCGACAACGACAGAGACAGAGACAACAAGAACGGCAACGAAAACAACAAAGTCAGGAACAAAGATAGCGACAACACCAAAGACAGAAACGACAAAAACAGCAACACGAACGGCAACGAAAACAACAAAGTCAGGAACAACGACAGTGCCAACACCAAAGACAGAAACGACAAAAACAGCAACAAGTACGGCAACGAAAACAACAAAAACAGGAACGACAGAAACAACAGCAATGAAACAACGACTTGTACACAATGGTACTACTCGGCACATGAAGGACAATGCCACAGCTCACTGCAAAACGATGACAAGACTACAAACATGTCATGGGATGACAACGAATCGCACAAACTCACGTCTGCTCCAGAACGAGCAAGCACACCAGCATCCAAGGCGGATGAGACAATAAATCAACACCACAAGCACAGAAAAAAAGTCCATGCCAGTCAACATCAGTGAGGGGACCATGCAAACACCTCGGGATGATGCAGTGGGTACTTAAAATAATAAGGAACACCAACAACATTCACAGCGGACTTGCAATATCAATATCACCACGTCATCAACAACAAAAAGAAAAAAAAAGCTCTGAACAAATTCATCAAGTTTGGACTCATAAATGTTTTTATTAAGATTGGACATATAACTACATTGGCTTTGTACAATATGCAATAGCACCATCACCTGCATAGATACGCATATCATAAGAAACTGTTTTCTATAATTTTCTTTAACGATGTACAGCAAATATGTAAAGAGAAAAAGGGGGATGTGGTAATCATAGATTTACTAGATACAAAAACAACTGAGCAAACACCAGAGGGAGAGCTATAAATACACCGGGACAGGATGTACAATTTTCTTTAACGATGTACAGAAAATATGTAAAGAGAAAAAGGGGGATGTGGTGATCACAAGTTAACTAGATGCAATACAACTGAGCAAACACTAGAGGGGGCACGGGAGAGCCATATAAATAGACGGGGACAGGAAGTGAGGACACACTTCACTGAGGGCAGAACTTGGAGCAACACAGATACACCCACATCAGCTAGGAACACTGAAGGTAACCTTAGGAAACAGCTCTGAAGAGTGAACGAACTTACAATAAAGCATCTTCTCCACATTTGAGACTACGAGCTTTATTAAGACACGAGTAACAACACAAAGATGACGATATTGCCGAGATTTTTATTTGTGTTCCAATGCCTCCCGATTTTCATACTCTTCATTTTCATCCTCTTTTTTAAAGAGGATTAACAAAATCATTTTGGGCTTTGTTTGGGCGGGTAAATCCCCAGGAGTGAAGAAGGCGATGCTCGAGAGGAATCGGGTGGAGGGGGGGCTTTCCCTGCCAAATTTTTGTAATTACTACGAGGGGCCAATATTGCTATGGTAAGGAAGTGGGTGGTGGGGACGGGGGGCGGCTTGGGAGCAGATGGAAGCGGCTTCATGCAGAGGCACCAGCTTAGGGGCACTGATAACGGCACCATTGCCATTCCTGCCAGCGAGATATTCCACCAGCCCCGTGGTGGTGGCAGCCCTGAGGATCTGGGGTCAATGGAGGAGATCTGTTGGTGCAGTGAGGGTGTCGGTTTGGTCCCCAATATGTAACAATCATCAGTTCACTCCGAGGAGCCTAGATGGGTGATTTTGGGTCTGGCAAAGAGCGGGGATTGAGAAGATGGGGGACCTATTTCTGGAAGGGAGCTTTCCTAGTTTAAGGGCACTGGAGGAGAAGGTCGGGCTGACAGCAGGGAATGATTTCAGATATCTACAGGTGCGGTACTTCCTGCGCAGGCAGGTACCATCCTTCCCACTCCTGCCATGAAGAGGGATTCAAGATAGGGTAGTGTCTAGTGGATGGGCGGGAGAGGGGAGCATCTCGGACATCTACAAAGAATTAATGGGGGCGGAGGAGGCGCATACAGAGGAGCTGAAGCGTAAGTGGGAGGAGGAACTGGGGGGTGAGATGGAGGACGGCCTATGGGCGGAGGTGCTGAGCAGGGTCAACACGACCGCCACATGCGCAGGGCTCAGCTTGATCCAGTTTAAAGTGGTGCACCAGGTGCACATGACAGCGACCCAGATGAGTAGATTTTTTGGGGTGGAAGACAAGTGTGTCAGATGTGCGGGTGGGACCAGTGAACCATGTCCATATGTTCTGGGCAAGCCCAAAACTTAGGGGATATTGGCAGGGGTTCGCGGATGTCATGTCCAGGGTATTGAAGACAAGGGTGGAAATTAATCCAGGGGTAGCGATCTTTGGGTGTTGGAGGACCCGGGTGTTCAGGAGGAGGGAGAGGCAGATGTTCTGGCCGTCTCCTCCTTGGTAGCCCAGCGACGGATACTACTGGCTTGGAGGGAGTCTAGGCCTCCGAAGTCAGAGGCCTGGTTAACCGACATGGCAATCTTTCTCGGCCTGGAAAAGATCAAGTTCGCCTTGAGAGGGTCGGTGTCAGGCTTCGCCTGGAGGTGGCAACCACTTATTGACTTATTCACGGGGAATTAATCGTCAGCAGGAGGAGGGGGGGGGGGGGGAAGGAGGAGGGGCTAGGGTAGTATAGAGTAGGGGGTTAAATAGGCAAGCCTTGGAGGGACGATGTCGGCGGCTGTTTTTTGATCACTGTTCTTTGTACTCTATTGTTTTTTGTACTGGGGTTGTTTGTTATGCCAAAAATACCTCATTAAAAATTGTTTGTTAAAAAAAAAGAAAATAGTTTCAAATGCTTCAGTCTTGATTTGCACAGATGCACTGGGTTCCCCCATCATTGAGGCTGGGGATAACTGTGGAGCCTCCTCCTCCAGTGAGTTGTTTAATTGCCCACCACCATTAGGTCAGGAAAGTTCTCCCCAATATCATGACCAACATTTATCCCTCAACTAATATTAATTCAAAACAAATCTAGTCATTGTGTTATTTGTGGGAGCTTGCTTTGTGGAAATTGACTGCCTGTCTCTAATAGTTTACACTTCACAAATATTACATGTCATTGGTAGTGAAGTGATGTCTTGAGATTGCTTCTTTTTCAGACCCAGTTTATAGAGAGACTGGGCCCTATACAATCTGTACCTTTTTTCCCCATGAGGCACTTTCTTCAATCTGCACCTTTCCGTATCACATGGACTGTGCAAAATTAGGTCACATAAGCTTCACACCATACAGAAGTTACACTGCAGCTGAAGTTGAGAGAGTTTATTGATACGCGATATCTTTTCAAGCCTTACTCAAAATTCTTTTTTTGCAATGAGAGTTGACCGTGTCACATGTTGAGATTTGGGCGCATAGTCCCATAAACTTTAACCCCTCAATTTTCTATTTTAAAGTGAATGGAGAGTGCTGTTCAACACAGTCCCAGACCCAGTGCAACAGGAAAGCTTTGAAGATACAAATGAACTCCATTGTTTCTGTGGTGCTGTGAACAGATAGGTTTTGTTTAAATTGAAAGATAACAGTGAGACAGGAGTACAGGATTTCAGTGATTACTGGTTCTGCATGGAAGGGGAAGCGCAGAATTCAGGCAGCTATTGAGTGAAAACACCTCGAAACGAGTCGACTATCAATAGCGTTTTATCTGAAGGGAACCAGGATATAAAACAATGGGGTGGGAAATTTGCAGTACATCTAAACGTTCATTTACACACCAGAACCTATGTGAAAATGTAATGTTCACTACATTAATGAAGTTCTAAAAGTTAATTGAGGAGAGGCAATGGGGTAGTGGTATTGTCACTGGACTGGTAATCTAGTAGACCCAGGGTAATGCTCGGGGGACCCAGGTTCAAATCCCACCATGGCAGATGATGAAATTTGAATCCAATAAAAAATTTGGAATTAAAAGTCTGAAAAACAATTTAGCAAAATCCCATCTGGTTCACTAATGCCATTTATTAAAGGAGAGCTGTGATCCTTACTTGGTCTGGCCGTAGATGTGACTCCAGGTCCACAGCAATGTGGTTGTTGGATCCACGGTAAGCAGAACGCATAGACAACAGTAGAAATTAATGAACAAAGTAGAATGCAGTGTAATTCCAAAACCCCTCCAATCCCCAAAGGGCCTCCTTTCCCGATCTGCACCCAGGCTGGGGTTTTTATACTTGTCAAGGGAATGCCCTGCCCCCTTAAAGGGGAAGTTCACATTCCGAGGAGGTCATAGGAAACCGTATGGTCCTGATCCCGGTACCTCTATTGGGGTTAAAATGGTGGTTGACTCTTAACTGCCTTCCGAAATGGACAAGCAAAACCATTCAGTTCAAGGGCAATTTGAGATGGACAATAAATGCCCAGCCAGTGAGGCCCATGGATAAAAGAAATGTGGGAAGGGTGACTGTTTCAGATTCACACAGAAATCCAGCTCTCTATCTTTCTGGAAACTTCATTTGTTTTTGTTGCTATCGGGAAACATTCATGGCTTGCTCAAATGATTCGCATGGTTCCGTTTTAAGCCTCTGCTGTCAGATGTCAAGTTATTAATCCCAGGCGGACATTCCATTGATGAGGACTTATCAAACTGGCATCTGCTACAATTCTACAGGACAACTCCTAATGATCGGGCATGCATGCGCAGTGCTGCCGCTATGTTTTAAAAACGGTCGCAGCATTTTGTTTCAAGTTCGGGGGGGGGGGGTTTATTCATTTTTTTCATTTCTTTTATTCATTTTATTTTTTTTACAAGTTCGCGGGGGTTTTATTCATTTTATTCATTTATTTTATTCATTTAATTTTTATTTTTTTCATTTATTTTATTCATTTTAATTTTTTTGCAAGTTCAGGGGGGGTTTTAAGCATTTTATTCATTTATGTTATTCATTTAATCTTAATTTTTTTCATTTATTTTATTCATTTTATTTATTTTACAAGTTCGGGGGGGTTTATTCAACTTATTCATTTACTTTATTCATTTAATTTTTATTTTTTTCATTTCTTTTATTCATTTCATTTTTTATTTTTTTACAAGTTCGGGGGGGTTTTATTTGATAAAGTTTTACAGGAAAAAAATGCAGAACTTTGTACAGAAGGAGACTCCATACTTTCCAACACCGGAAGGCTTCACCTTCATCCAACAGGTTCCATTGGAGGAGCGTTTACGAGGGCCAAAGGGACCCAAAGCCATTTCCTCCATTTTTATCAGCAGCAAACAAGGTAAGAGAAAATGGTGGGTCGCTCAGGTCAGGCGGCGTGGGTCACTAAGGTCGGCCGGCGTGGGTCGCGAAGGTCGGCCGGCGTAGGTCGCGAAAGTCAGCCGGCGTGGGCGCGAAGGTCGGCCGGCGTGGGTCGCGAAGGTCAGCCGAGTTGGGTCCCAAACGTTGGCCGGTTGATAAAAATGGGTCCCCAGAAAAAAAGTTTGAAGAACACTGACTTAAACTGATCATAGAATCATAGAATTTACAGTGCAGAAGGAGGCCATTCGGCCCATCGAGTCTGCACCGGCCCTTACAAAGAGCACCCTACTCAAGCCCACGTCTCTACCCTATCCCCGTAACCCAGTAACCCCCACTTAACCTTTTTGGACACAAAGGCAATTTAGCATGGCCAATCCACCTAACCCGAACATCTTTGGGCCGTGGGAGGAAACCAAGCACCCGGAGGAAACCTACGCAGACACGGGGAGAACGTGCAGACTCTGCACAGACAGTGATCCAAATCATGATTCGAACCTAGGACCCTGGAGCTGTGAAGCAACTATGCTAACCTCTATGCTACCGTGCTGCCCCAAAACAATATCTTCAAAACATCAGCATAAGAAACGCAGGCGTTCTTAATATGGTTAGAGTTGTTCTTCGAGCCAACTATCTCCAATGTCATCATATTCTGGACAATATGTTCACAGAATCCAAGTACTGTGCTTCAATGTTTCGAAATAAATCTGCTGATTTTATTGGTGACCAGGTGGAAAGAAAGGTATGTTTCCCTAGCCTGGAGGAAAGCTGGGAAGTGTTGTGTTTTGTAACTTGGAATAAATCAAGCTGCCACATGATGCAGTTTTGAGTAAAAGATGCTCCAGACTTTGAAGTGAGTTCAATGTGTTTTATTGAACTATTAGTACAGTTCTCAATGCTACAGTGACTCTCTGCTAATCTAAATGCAGTAACTCAGTCTAACTGTACCAGCCTTGCTCTAAGCCATGTGCTGGGGTGTGATGCTGAGGATAAACCCTGTCTCACTCTGTAGATGTTGGTCTGTGGAAAGAGGTGGGGTATGAGTGCCTCATCCCTTTTATACTGAGATACCACCCCTGAGTGTCCTGACTGCTCATTGGTCGTGTCCTATTTTATGTGTTCATTAGCTGCATGTTTGCACATCATGACAGGAAGCTTTGACATTTCATTCATATTCGTTCTCAGAATGTAGGCGTCACTGGCAAAGCCTATATTTAATGCCCACCCTCTGGCTAAGAAAGTAGGCATTGGGCCTTTTTGGACTGCTTCAGGTCATGTGATGAAGGTACCCCCCCCCCCCCCCCCCAAGCACCCCACCACTGCACCCCCAACCCCCCACCCATCCCTCCCCTCTGCTAAGAGGCCTGTTCAAAATAATGAATTGGGATATTTTACACTTACCTATGGAGGGCTGGCAAGGCCTTTCTTTAATGTCTCACGTGAAAGCCAGCACCTCCAATAGTTCAACTCCCCCACCCCCTTCAGTATTGTCAGCTTTAATCTTCTGCTTAAGTCCTGAAATGGGACTTCATCCCAATTACAATTTTACTTAAAAACAGCCCTCATCTTCCCTATGCCCTGTTCATGCTAATTCCTACACATCCCCAAGGTCCCTCATAGCCAACCTATGCCCCTCTACCCACAAATGGCTCCTCATACTTTCCTTGCCAACACATGACCACCTTGCCCCATCATCCTCATGGCTCTTTCGAGCCCCTATGCTAACTTAATGCCAACTCATACAGACCCATGACCCTCACCCTCTCATCCACAAGCCCTTTATAGCCAGCCAAATCCATAGAGAGTGCCAACTCATTCAGGCCAATGCTCCTCCACCCACCACCCTTTGTCCTTACATCCTCCATGCCAACTCACCCAGCATCCAGCAAGGGCAGACCATCAGAGCTATGGTGAGATGAAATAAAATAAAGTGACTATTGCAGACTTCACTATATTTAAAAGAAACTCATTGATAACAATTAAATCACTTCAATTACTTAACCCTTACAAAACATATGTTTGCATTCATAGTCCCACATCAATAGCTCCTCGCTTTATAGCTACTTGGAGCTGTAAATCAAACTGTCAACTTACAGGCTCCCCACTGTGATAATGATAGGTTGTGGAATAAATCAAGCAAAATTAATCTTCATGTCAGCAAAAAATGAAAGACCAAACATCAATTCTTGCAACTGAAAGCTACATACTTTCCTGCCAAAATGTAAAAAGCGTGGGAATTTAAATGACTTGACAGCTAGGCAGTTCCACTGAGCATATCCACCTTTTAGTCACATTCATGTCTACTTTTAACAATCCCAAAGGCACCTAATATCCACCCCCATTTCCACCCCCCCCCCCCCCCCCTCCCACCCACCCAATGAACTGATAGGGTCACCAGCTTTGGTGTGGGACTAACATAATTGGGGTAGTGGCACTATTTTGGCTAAGGAGCCCTTCCATCTCATAGGAACATTTCCATGGAAATTCAGACCCAAGGCTCAGATACTCCCATAGGTGCAAAGCACTTAAAGCAAAAGGGGCAGGCAAAATTAGATGTGTCTAAGGTTCTGCGGGCAGTGATTTTACAGTTTTAACGGGAGACAATAATAAAGGGTGATGATTAATGATCAAACATATGTGGGCAGCAGCAGACAGCATTTAGTACCAGGACACATGATGAGTTCCACAGCTGAAGATCTGAACAACAATATTCTTGACATCAATGAACAAATTGGGAGATGGAGGGATTTCAGTTCAGGTTGAATCCTTCCTGCTTTGTGAAATGAAAAAGAAGACTATTTCAACAAACCAGAAAGAATCATGGGGCACAGCAAAGACATGGCAGAAAGTGCTGGTGGCAGATTGTGAAATATCAGTTTTAAAAGGGTTCACTTGCATTGGAAGTGAAGAATAAGGTTTACTGTGAAAGAGAGGCAAAAACACAGAGTCCAGAGATGGCAGCTGCCAGAAGCAATCATTTACAATGTGGCACCGTCACTACCTCTCGCTCCTCAGATCGTTGGGCTGCTTTTTGTCCCTGAGGTGATGTTTGCTGTCTTTCTCTTAGTGCCTTCGCTCCCAGGTCTTGTTGTGGCATTGACTGTACAGTAATACAAGAAGCAGCTATGGCAGGGAGCTTTTCTGGGTCGGAGTGCACAGAGGATCACAGTGCATGATTGGAGTTTGGTAAGTGGGGGTGGGGGGAGCGGGTATTAGTTTCCCTTTGCTGTTTCCATCTTTCTCCCCCTTTAGTAGTGGTTGTTGCCCCACGACAGGGAAAGGAGTTAACTGCTTAGTGAGAATCTGGTAAATGGATAAGTTCTACTCTTTCCTAAGGGTTTAAAATGGGAGGACAGCACGGTGGCACAGTGGGTTACCCTACTGCCTCATGGCACTGAGGTCCAGGTACGATCCTGGATCTGGGTCACTGTCCGTGTGCAGTTTGCACATTCTCCCCATGTTTGCGTGGGTTTCGCCCCCACAACCCAAAGATGTGTAGGCGAGGTGGATTGGCCACTCTAAATTGCCCCTTAATTGAAAAAATTAATTGGGTACTCTAAATTTTTTTAAAAATAAAATAAAATGGTGCACCACCTGGTGGCTATTTAATAAAATATATAAAAGAAAACCACCAGAAAGTAAATCATTCAATTAAGTAATTGTTTACTACACATTAAGATTGGCAGGATAGGTGATGTGTCAGGATAGGGCATGTAGGAACTCCTGGATCCCATTGTGACCCAAAACAAACTCGACTGCAGTAAATGTTTGTAAGTGTGTAAGGTCGCCATAGTCCCAGGTGACCATAGGGTTTGACCCTTTGAGGGGAGAGCTGACTGGTGGTGATTTAACCTGAAGATCAGCACACCTCCGGGAGGGACAAGATTGAGAAGGTGGGCCTTCATTAATAACCTGGTTTAGCACAGGGCTAAATAGCTGGCTTTTAAAGCAGATCGAGGCAGGACAGCAGCGCGGGTTCAATTCCCATACCAACCCCCCCCCCCCGAACAGGCGCTGGAATGTGGCGACTAGGGGCTTTCCACAGGAACTTCATTTGAAGCCTACTTGTGACAATAAGCGATTTTCATTTCATACCCTCAGCCGGTACGGGAATTGAACCCGCGCTGCTGGTCTCGCTCTGCATCACGAACCAGCTGTCTAGCCAACTGAGCTAAACGGCTCGAGGAACTTCAGCTCAAAGTAATTGAGCTGGAGGCTGTGTTGCAGACCCCGTGACACAGCAAGGAGGGGGAGTGTTCTCTGTGCATTTTGTTTCAGGAGGCATTTACACCCCTCAGGATAGGGTCTTCTGGTTTTTAATAGTCAGGGACAGGGGAATTATGACTGCAGCTGAGTTTGAGGAGATAAGGAGACGCAGAGGGCAGGAATGCAGGACTGTCAGCTTCTGCAATTGTCCAATCGGTTTGAGGTTCTCTCAGCTTGTTTGGATGAGAGTGAAGGCTGTAGGGTGAATAAGCTGACTGACCATGGCACCTGGATTCCATTCAAGTGGGGGGAGCACATAAGAATGTAGTGGTAGTAGGGGGGCAGTATAGTGAGGGGAATTGACACTGTTCTGGGCAGGAAAAAGCCAGTGTCCAGAAGGCTGTTACTTGCTCAGCGCCTGGGTTTGGGACTGCACAGGGCAGAGAGGATGTTCCAGTGGGAGGTGGGGTGGGGATCCAGTTGTCGTGGTCCATGTATGTACCAACGACATAGATGGAACAACGAAAGAGGTTCTGCATTGAACGTTTGAGGAGCTCAGTACTAAATTAAACAACATAACTCCCAAGGTTCGAATCTCTGGCTTATTACCTGAGCCATGTGCAAAATGCATAAGGTACATAAAATTAGAGAGATAAAAATGTGGCTCAAAGAGTGGTGTGGGACAAGAGGGTTTTGGTTTGTGGGGCTCTGGCATCAGTGCCTCAACTGTGCTGGGACAAGTGTTCTTGCAAACCGCATAACTAGAGAACAGTGGCCTGATCGGAACAGAATCAGCATGGATTTATGAAGGGGAAATCAAGCTTGACAAATGAATTTTTCTAAGATGTAAGTAGGAGAGTTGACGAGGGGGAGTCAGTGGATGTGGTATATTAGGTTTTCAAAAGGCATTTGACAAAGTCCCGTATAAGAGATTAGTGTGTAAAATTAAAGCGCTTGGGATTAGGAGTAGTATATTGAGGTGGATGGTAAACTGGTTGGCAGTCAGGAAACAAAGAGTAAGAAATAACAGGTCTTTTCCAAATTGGCAGGCAGTGACCAGTGGGGTACCACAGGAGTTGGTGCGAGGACCCCAGATATTTACAATATATATTAATGATTTGGATGAGGGAAAAAATGTAATATCTCCAAATTTGCAGATGACACCAAGTTGGATGGGAGGGTGAGCAGTGAGGAAGATGCAAAATCATTCAGTGTGATTTGGACAAGTTGAGTGAGTGGGTAAGTGAATGACTGACTAAATAGAGGGGGGATGGTTCTGAAAAAGGAATATATGGGTTTACAAAACAAAAGCATATGACAAGTCAGCTATTTAGGGCAGCACGGTAGCATTGTGGATTGTACAATTGCTTCATAGCTCCAGAATCCCAGGTTCGATTCCGGCTTGGGTCACTGACTGTGCAGAGTCTGCACATCCTCCCCGTGTGTGCGTGGGTTTCCTCCGGGTGCTCCGGTTTCCTCCAACAGTCCAAAGATGTGCAGGTTAGGTGGACTGGCCATGATAAATTGCCCTTAGTGTCCAAAATTGCCCTTAGTGTTGGGTGGGGTTACTGGGTTATGGGGATAGGGTGGAGGTGTTGACCTTGAGTAGGGTGCTCTTTCCAAGAGCCGGTGCAGACTCGATGGGCCGAATGGCCTCCTTCTGCACTGTACATTCTATGATTTAGAGAATGATACCCAGAATGTGACAGGAAGGGACGGAGTGTACAGACGTTAAAAAAAAGCAACATACAGGGTTAAAAAAAGGAAAAGAAATGGTAAAAAGGCAACACCAATGGCTCTTTACTTAGATGCACATAGCACGCGGCACTAAATAAACAAATCCACAACACAAATTGAGGTTAATGGGTATGATCTTATCGCCATTACAGAGACGTGGTTACAAGGAGATCAAAACTGGGAACTAAATATTCAGGGGTCTGTGACTTTTCATAAGGACAGGCAGGAAGGATAGGTGGTGGGGTGGCTTTGTTAGTACAAGATGGAATATGTACCACAGCAAGACATGATCTTGGATCGGTAGATGTTGAATCCATGAGGGTAGAGGTAAGAAATACCATGGGGAAGAAGACACTAGCAGGAGTAGTCTACAAGCCTCCAAACAGTAGGACAAAGAATAAATCAGGAGATAATGGGGGCATGTAAAAAAGGTAGACCATTCCTCAGGGGATGACTTTAATCTTCGTGTGGATTGGCAGGGGGAGTCATGAAGAAGAATTCATAGGGCAGAACCTTATGTTTATTTTTCCAAGTGTTGACTCGGGCGGGAAAGGCAGATGCCTGCCAGCTGACTTGCAGGCTTTTCCCACCATACTTTCAAACACTTTTTTTTTAAATTGAAAGAGGCAGTTCACAGCCTGCTATGCCAGCAAACTTGGTCCCCGACCAATCGGGATGCTATTTTTAAAATGTGCCCCAATCTGAAAACAATAAAGATACAAACACAAATCCCCCACGGCAGCCTTACCCTTCCCCCACACAGTGGCAGTGCCATGGGAGCAGTGCCAGGATGTTGCCAGGGCATGACCCGCTCCCCCAGGGGCTGTACCCATGCAACCCCAGACCTGTTTGACAAAACAGCTGTAACCCATTAGATCATTGGCAGGGGACGGGGACAATCAAGCAGGGTGATCCCGCTGGCATGAAAGCTGTTTTGGGACTCCCTCCTCAATTCTTTGCTGCTGTCGCCCTTCCCACCTGCAGAAAGCAGAGGCAGAAAATCCCCCCAGTGGAGTATCTTCGGGATAGTTTCCTCAAACAATATGTTGTGGATCAGGCAATTTTGGATTTGGTAATGTGTAATGAGGCCGGTTTAATAAACAATCTCAGAGTAATCGATCCCCTAGCAAACAATGATCAGAGAGTGAGAAACCTGGGTCAGAAACAATGTGCTGAACTTAAATAAGGGCAATTACAAAGGGATGAGGGCAGAGATGGCTAGAGTGGACTGGGAAAGCTGCTTAGCAAAAATGATGGTTGATCAACAATGGTAGCGTTTATGAAAATAGTTCATGGCTGACAAAGGTATATTCCAGTGAGGAAAAAGGATTCCAAGAAGGGGATAAATCAATGGTTAACCAAGGAAGTTAAGAATAAGTACTAAACTCTGTCAAATACTGCAGCCCAGAAATCCCTCCCTGATCATATGTGAATGGTTTGCCGATCCCCTCACGCACCTTTCACATTCATCTTCTATTACTGAGAAAAACTTGCTCATCCGGGCCCTCATCATGTGAATCCTGTTCGCTACCTTGAACTGAATCAGGTAATTGGAGGAAGGTATAGGGAAGATGTCAGAGAGTGGTGGGTGCGTGGAATGCACTGCCAGCAGAGGTGGTGGAGTCAGAGTCTTTAGGAACATTTAAGCGACTCTTAGACAGGTACATGGGCAGCAGTAAATTGAAGGGGTGTAGGTTAGGTTGATCTTAGATTAGGATAAATGGTCGGCACAACATCGCGGGCTGAAGGGCCTGTTCTATGCTGTATTGTTCTATGTTCTATACCAGGTAAGAATGGCAGATTTCCTTCCCTAAAGGACATTAGTGAACCAGACGGCTTTTTACAACAATCAGCAATGGTTTCATGGGCATCATTAGACTTTTAATTCCAGATTTCTATTGAATTCAAATTTCACCATCTGCAATGGCGGGATTTGAACCTGGATCCCCAGAGCATTACCCTGGGTTTCGGGTTTACTAGTCCAGTGGCACTACCAGTGCGCCACTACCACCCTGTAGTTGGAGTTAATTCAGTGCATGATCTCACTCCAGATCTCTCCTCCAAACTCGATACTCAACTCTTCCTTCCTTCCTGATTGGCCAGCAAATCAGTTGGCAGTGGTAAACCAGGAGGTTGGGAAAGTTATAAAAACCAACACAAGATGACCAAAAATAGAGAGGGAGAAGATAAACTATGAAATTAAACTCGCAAGTAATATAAAAACGGCCGGTAGGAATTTCTTTAAATGTATAAAAAGGACGAGAGGCTAAAGTGAATGTAGGCCCTTTAGAAAATGAGACAGAGGAAATAATAATGAGAAACCAGGAAATTGCAGAGGAGTTAAATTAATACTTTGCATCTGGCTTCACAGTAGTCTTCACTAATAATATTCCAAAAATATGAAGTAATCAAGGGACAAAAAGGGAAGAAATAAATACAATAACTATCACTAGAGAAAAATTACGAGGGAAATTAATGGGGATAAAGGTCAATAAGTCCCCTGGACCGGACTGGTTGCATTCTAAGATAATAAAAGAAGTAGATACAGAGATAATGGATGCACTGGTGGTAATCTTCCGACAATCCTTAAATTCTGAAAACAACACAGAGGGTTGGAAAACTGCCAATGTAACATCCTTATTCAAAAAGTGGGGGGGAGAGAAAAAGCAGGTAACAAGAGGCCAGTTAGCTTAACATGTCATTGGAAAATTACAGCTCCATCATAATGGATATAATAGCAGAGCATTTAGAAATACATAATATAATCAAGTAGAGTCAGCATGGGCTCTTGAATAATGCCTGATAAATTTATTAGAATTCTTTAAGGTGATAATGAGAAGATAGATAAAGGGGAACTAGTAGATGTAATATACTTGGATTTCCAAAAAGCATTCAAAAAGGTGACTCACAAAAGGCTACTTAATAAGGTAAGAGCTATGGTGTTGTCGGATGGGGTGGTGGTGGGGGGGGGGGGGGGGCTAATATAATAGCATGGATAGAGGATTGGCTAACAAATAGAAGACATATAATTGAGATAAAAGGGGCATTTTCAGGAGGGCAACTTGTAACTAGTGGAGTGCCATAAGGATCAGTGCTGGGGCCACATTTACTTACAGTATACATTAATGACTTGGAGGAAGGAAGTGAATGTACAATTGCCAAGTTTGTGGTTGATGCAAAAATACATAGGAAGGCAAGTGGTGGGATGCCACAAAGGATGGGATTTTCTGGCTGCTCACACTGGTGGGATCTTACAGTCTCGCCGGTGGCACAGCCCTGCCATGGGTTTCGCTGTGATGAGGGATGTATTTAACAGGAAACCCCATTGACAACGGCGGGGCCAGAAGATCCCACCACCGGCCACTGGCGAGCTGCCCTCTCTGCCACTGCAGAACATGCCGTGGAGGAGGAGAGAAATCCACACAAAGCGTCTACAGGGGGATATAGAAAGGTTAAGTGAATGGGCAAAAACTTGCCACATGGAATATAATATAGGAAAATATGATGTTCTGTTCTGGGAAGAATAAATGAGTTGGATATTATTTAAATGGAGAAAAACTGGAGAAAACTGCAGCACAGAGGGATTTGGGGGTCCTCATGCATAAATCACAAAAAGCTAGCATGCAGGTTCAGCAGGTAACTGGGAAGGCAAATGGAATATTGACCTTTATTTCAAAGGGAATGGAGTATAAAATAGGAAAGTCCTGCTAAATCTATACAAGGCACTGGAATACTGTGAACAGTTTTGGTGCCCTTATCTAAGGAACAATATATACTGGCATTGGAGGAAATCCAGAGAAGCTTCATTAGATTGATTCCGGGTGTGGAGAGATTTTCTTATGAGGAAAGGTTCAATAGGTTGGGCCTGTACTCATCGGAGTTTAGAAGAATGAGAGGTGATCTTATTGAGGCATGTAAGATCCTCAGGGGGCTTGGCAGGCCAGATGCTGGGAGATTGTTTCCCTTTGTGGGAGAGTCGAGGACCAAGGGTGTATAATCTCAGAGTCAGGAGGTCACCCATTTATGAGGAGGAATTTCTTCTTTCAGAGGGTAGTGAATCTGTGGAGATTTTTACCGCAGAGAGCTGCAGAGGCTGGGTGGTTAAGATGTTCAAGGCGGGGCAGCACGGTGGTACAGGGTCGCCAAGTATGTTCAAGGCGGGGCAGCACAGTGGTGCAGTGGTTAGCACTGCTGCCTCATGGTGCCGAGGTATTTAAAAAAAAAATATGTTCAAGCTGAGACAGACAGATTTTTAATCAGTAAGGGAATCAAGGGCTATGGAGATCAGACAGCAAAATGGAGTTGAGGATTATATCAATTTGGTCATGATCTCATTGAAAAGCAGAGCAGGCCTGATGGGCCGAATGGTCTGCTTCTGCTCCTATAATTTCCAGTTTTATAAATTACCCCAATGGGACCCAAATAATACGTTCAACAACCTTTCCAGTAGGCATGCAAACCCTTGACATGCCAGTGTTCAGCTGGCAAGGCAAGTGTTCACCATAGTGCCATCAGCCCTAGCCTGAACCAGAAAGCTGCATCTGTTCAGGTGGTGGTGAGTGAAAGTGGGTGAGGTAGAATGGTTAGGTGGTCCACAGGGTTTTCTGCCCCAGCTGAGTGGTCAGTGAGGCAACAAGTGCAAGAGCCACTGCGGTAATGGACTTCCTTGCAGACGTCTGTGACCCACTACTGGCACTATGGCCGAGTACCCCGGCTGTTGGTCCAGAGATCACCATCAAGAGCCTGCAAACACCCAGCAGCAAGAAGGTTCAGTATGGTGGTGACTTTGCGAGCCATTTGAAGGATAGCGCGCATTAAACTCCACAGTTAAAAATACAGACGCAAAAGGTATCAAAGTTCCCCCAGAGCATGTTTGATGAAGCAAATACAGCAAAGGCACAGCATATCATTCATTTTCTACCACTGCATGTCTTCCTCCTGCTCCGTTCTATCATCTTCCTTCTCTATCATATCCTTCTCCTACTTCACCATCATATCGTCCTCCCCCAATTCTTCGTCTCCCTGTAAATTGTCCTCTTGCATATATCTCCCTGCTCCTCGTCATAGTTGCCCCACGAAGATCGGCACCTCCTGATTTACTACTCATTTAGATTACTTAAAGTTCTGTCCACATGAGTCACTATGATTTGATTCCATGATGTTACCCACAGTATAACGTAAACACCCAAACGGCTACAGATCAAAAATAGGGATCCAACATTTTCACTTTGTGCATAAGCATGATTTTTGCACATACTTATTTCAACTAATCAATCAAGTCAAAGATGTGTAACAAATTTTAATTAATTTAGATTAATTTTCCTTTGCCCTTGCAAAATATGCTTTTCTCCTACTGAACGGTGGCATTTCTGCTACGATTGTGATTTTCTTGTAAAATATTTTCATAGACATTACGTTTTCAAGAAGCTTAAATAGAGTACAGATTTATGAACTGGATAAAATAATAAAGAAGCTTGGAAAAAATAAAGTTTGAAGAATGGGATGAACAAGGAATTGATAAGAGTGCAGCTGTCTGAAGGAGTTTGATTTGCAATTAGCTTATAAGTAAGGTAAACAGAAATTTACTTAAGTGAAATGGGGAACAATAGAGTATAGAATTTTAGGTGTTCAAACTGCAGAAGAGATAAGTTCAAAGTGGAGACGTAAGAATACAGTTCACACTTGCATGCTAAAAGCCTGGCTTCTAAGGTGAATCAAAAGGAACTATGGTATATCAGTAGCAGGTAACTCAATCCTGAGAGAGGTTTGATTAGCTCAGCTGACTGGATGGCTAGTTCATGGTGCACAGCGATGCCAAAAGCTCGTGTTCAATTGCCACACTGGCTGAGGTTATCCATGAATACCCTGCCTTTCTCCAAAGGGGGTCCTCAATGACTATGACAACTTTCAATGCCTGTTTTTTGGGGATCATTGGCTGGTTCGCGAAGCGAAATGATGCCAACTACGCGGGTTCATTTCCCATACAGGCTGAAGCCCCACTCTAAGAAGGCCCCACCTTATCAACCTTGCCGCTCAGGTTAAATCACCACCAGGTGGTTCTCAAAGGGAAGAGCAGCCTATGGTCCTCTGAGACCGTGACGACATTTACATTGTTTTACTGAGAGAAGCAGGAGGTGAATAGGAGAAAAAAAGAGAAGCAGGTGACAAATAGTTACAATCATAGCCATGCTCAGTTGGAAAGACTAACTCTTCCAGAATTCTTGGCTAGAAGCTGCTGATTTGTAAACCTCAGAGACAAATTATGCTGAACCGAAGAAAGGCTTCCTAAACTTACAGATAATTTGTGGATGGTAACTATTTGATGAATTTTGCTCATAGTGTTATATTGTATGGGATGTTACTTTGGGACAAGGAACATTTCTCAGAGTTCAGTAATGTACATAGATTGGAACGGGGTAAATTTCAGAATACAGTGTGTGTGTTTGGCATTATTGTAGTTATGTGTACCATTGTTTTGTATTGTAGTCTTTCTTGTTGTTAGTTTTTACCCATTAATAAACATTCTTTTATTTGAATGGTTACAAGAAAGGACATTTCCTTACTGGTTTGCATATCTTTCCTCGTGTTACACCAAATTGAAAAAAAATTGACTTTTAAGTACCAGTTACCCTCCTGGGTTGCGGGGTACCCTTGCATTTAACATCAGCGAGGTTCTTAACAAAATAGCTAAAATTCATTTTAATCATAGATACAATTACATGTACTCAGCATGTACCAACAGTTTAGCCATGGGAGAAGTTTGGAATGACAAAGGCCATTAGGATGGTCGATCAAGTCACCTCTCATAGATACATAGAAGATAGGAGCAGGGGGCCTTTTGGCCCTTCGAACCTGCTCCGCCATTCATCACGATCATGGCTGATCAATAGCCTAATCCTGCTTTCTCCCCATAGCCTTTGATCCCATTCTCCCCAGGTGCTATATCCAGCTGCCTCTTGAATATATTCAAAGTTTTAGCATCAACTACTTCCTGTGGTAATGAACTCCACAGGCTCACCACTCTTAGTGTGAAGAAGTGTCTCCTTATCTCTGTCCGAAATGGTTTACACTGAATCCTCAGGCTGTGACTTCTGGTTCTGGACACACCTATCATTGGTAACATCTTTCCTGCATCTACCCTGTCTAGTCCTATTAGAATTTTATAAGTCTCTATGAGATCCCCCTCATTCTTCTGAACTCCAGCGAGAACAATCCCAACCTAGTCAATCTCTCCTCATATGACAGTCCCGCCATCCCTGAAATCAGTCAGGTAAACCTTCGCTGCACTCCCTCGAGAGCAAGAACATCCTTCCTCAGTGAAGGAGACCAAAACTGCACACAGTATTCCAGGTGTGGCCTCACCAAGGCCCTGTACAATTGCAACAACACATCCCTGCTTCTATACTCAAAACCTCTTGCAATGAAGGCCAACATACCATTAGCCTTCTTTACCGCCTGCTCCAGCTACATGCTTACCTTCAGCGAATGGTGCACAAGGACACCCAGGTCCCGCTGCACACTCCTCTCTCCCAATTTACAACCATTCAGGTAGTAATCTGCCTTCCTGTTTTTGCTTCCAAAATGAATAACCTCACTTATCCAAGTTATACTGTATCTGCCATTGGTTTTCCCACTCGCCCAACCTGTCCAGATCTTACTGGATCCCTGCATCTCAAATATATTTCAAAGTAAATACATTCATTAAAGACCAAGGAAACATTTGAGAAATTGTACTTCTAATTGCATTTCATAAAGATAATGGGCGGGATTCTCCAGTCCGCCAGCCGTGTTTTCCGAGGCGGCGCACCCCCGCCGGCAGTGCGTTTCTTCGTTCCCGCAGCCGGCCAATGGGGTTTCCCATTGTGGCCACCTCTCGTCGTCGGGAAACCCGGAGGACTGCAGGATCGCGCAGGCGGAGTGTTCCACTGAATGTTTTCACTCCTTTACCCATTTTACAGCTTCTTTTTCGACTTTAACATTGTCACAGCTCCCAGCCCGCTCCCAGCTGGGGAATGCGGGTGAATTGCTACTTTGCAGTTAGTATGCCACCTTTTCCTCCAATGGGGAAAAAAACTCATCTGAAAATAGGGACAGAAACCACTGACGTTCATGTTTCTGATTCCGTGGGCATTTTGTACTTCTACACGGCAGAATATTTCAAAAGTTTTAAGGAATGAGGATTCGCTTTTATATTGTGCCTTTCACAGAATCCAGGCATCCCAGAAACAGGGCAGAGCAAGCAAAATCCCAAAACACTTGGAAAATTATTTTCAGTACTATACCATTCCAATCTGGTCCGTCATGTTTTTGACACTTTCGACATAGCGACAAAATCGCTCATTCAGATCCTGTAGCTGAGCTTTCTCCGACATTTGGCCAATGGATCCACAACCCGACATCTTGTTAGCTGCAGAAAACAAGCATTAGATTTAGTAAAACGTTTTTCAAAGAACTGGGACAGTATCGCAAACGCTGGGATCACTACACACAAAACCGCACACGAACATGTCCTTACTGCATTTTAACCTGACACTAAAGCTGCAGTTTAGATTGGGCAACCTGCTATCTCAAGGCATAGTGAAGTGGAACCTAAGACATCAGCAAGTAATAGGAATGGATAACCCACATTCTGACCACCGGACGCTCGCTCCCCAGCACATAAATCTTCATCTTTCTAGATGGTGATCACCCGATTCTTTTTCATAAAGGTTTTGAATTTAAAAAGTACCCAGGAGGGTAATGTTTTACCTGAATATTTTGTAAATTTGGATGGACTCTGCGCTTACATGGTACTCCGTCTGCTTTCAAGACCCATACCAAGTGTCACCACTGTTCCAGTGATGTGCAATCGTAACTATGCGAATATACATAAGTACCATCATGTGTAGAAGGAACAATGGTGATAAACTGATCAGAGCATCTAGTGTCAGGCTTAGCTCTAACGGTAACACTCTCTCCTCTGTGATGAATGTAAGAAATATTGATATATATATTTTGTATTTTATATCTGTTACAGCTATGTTTTTAAAAGCGTGGACTCCGATATATACACCCGTTGCAGTAATAGAACATAGAACATAACAGCGCAGTACAGGCCCTTCGGCCCTCGATGTTGCGCCGACCTGTGAAACCACTCTAAAGCCCATCTACACTATTCCCTTAACATCCATATGTTTATCCAATGACCATTTAAATGCCCTTAGTGCTGGCGAGTCCACTACTGTTGCAGGCAGGGCAGACCACGCCCTTACTACTCTCTGAGTAAAGAACTTACCTCTGACATCTGCCATTATCTATCTCCCCTTTAAAGGTATGTCCCCTCGTGCTAGACATCTCCATCCAAGGAAAAAGGCTCTCACTGTCCACCCGATCTAATCCTCTGATCAGCTTGTATCCAATTCATTTTTTCCCCCAATTAAGGTGTAATTTTAGCAAGGCCAATCCACCCACCCTGGACATCCTTTTGGATTGTGGGGGCGAGACCCACACAGAATGTGCAAATTCCACACGGACAGCGACCCGCGGCCGGGATCTAATCCGGGTCTTTGGCTAACCACTGAGCCACCGTGCCTGCCCCTAGTGATGACTTTTGTCAACTCCTTTTGCAGGATATTACAAGAGGAGGATTTACAGATGGAAACTCAAATCGAATTCACATCAAAGATTTAACAGAGTCACTCGATTCATCAGGACCTGAATATCATTGGTCTGTGAATGTGGAAGAAGAAATGTTTGTCTGTTCTGTCTGTAGGAAAAGATTTTCAAGATCAGTATGACTGAAAAAAAAACGATACACTCACACTCGACTCGAGTGAGAATGTTTCAGTGAACTGACTGTGGAAAGAGCTAAATATTATTAAATAATCTAGGTTAAGGTATCCAGACTCTGTGGCTGCAAAAGGTGCAATTAAGATGTCATAAAACTGAGGTCATCATTCATTCCAACCATATATGTCTTAACAAAGAAAGGCCTAATGGGATTTTGTTATGGTTTCTGGAGATTCCCTGAAGAGTAGACAATTTGAGACATTGTGTTTAGACTTAGGTAAGCAGGTCAGGAGATCTGAGTGGGATAAAGATGATGTAATTAATGGGAGGAGCCAGGTCTGCAGCTGACAGTTTCACTTGGAGTTCTGCCAGGAGATTCAAGCAGAGTAGCAGCTTTTGCCCAAGGTTATCAGGTTAAGCAGATGTCTGACACAGATAGAAAGGATCACTCTCTCTCTTCAAGCATTATTTCAAAAAATCTCTGCAGAAGTGTACAGCAAGCATCCCTGTGTTTGCTAAGTGTACTTGCAAGGGGTTTTTGACCTATGTTGGGTTTTGCTTGAGTGGAGATAGGGAAGGTATCAATTAGAAGTTGAAGTGTTTCATTTTATTGTTAAGAATTGTTTAACAGTTAAATTGCAAGCTAGTGCGATGTTAATCTAGTTTAATCTTATGTTAATAATAATTTGTTTCAAGATACCATATCCTTATTTGTCAGTGGAATCACAGCTGGAACAAAGTATCCTTTCCTCACAGTTCTGCAAATTAAAAGACAATGTTTGGGGTTCTTGTCCATTATCCTAACAGATGTTGGGGTTCGGTCCAGGATCGCCTCAGAGTCAGGAGGTTGTGGGCTCACACATGACTACAGAATTTGAGTATATAACCCAGGCTGACATCCAATAAAGGAACGCTGCTCTGTTGGAGGTATTATGTTTTGAATAAGATGTGAAATCAAGGTTCTCTCTGCCTTCTTAGACAGGCATAAACAAATCCCGAGACACGAGTCAAAAAGAGGGAAGTTCTCCTGGTGATGTTTATCACTCACCCAACATTTAGAAATGGTTACATTTAGATAGAAAGCTTGGATTTATATTGTGCTTTTTATGATCTTAGGGTTGGCCCAGAGTGCTTCACAGACAGTGGAACACATTTTTGAAGTGCGGTCACTATTGGAAAGTTGCAAAACATGGCTGCCAATCAGTACTCAGCAAGATTAGCACAGCAAAGAGCACTGGGATAATGACCCCAATAATCTGTTTTAGATTGTGGGTGTAAGTACATGTTGGCCAGAACATTGAGAGAATAATCCCAACCTTCCTTCAAAATAATTCTTTATCATAGAATTCCTGCAGTGCAGAAGGAGGCCATTTGGCCCATCGGGTCTGCACAGATCCTCCGAAAGAGCACCCCACATAGGCCCAATCCCCCACTCCATTCCTGCAACCCCACCTAACCTTTGGACGCCAAGGGGCAATTTAGCAATGCCAATCCATCTAACCTGCACATCCTTTGGACTGTTTGAGGATTGCTTATACCAACTTGAGGGGCTATATTGAGCTTTGGTTTAACTTCCCATTTGAAAAGCAACTTCTCTGACAGTGCAGCATTCCCTCAGTACTGCACTGAGAGTGTCAACACTCTCATGGCAATATCACTTTCTGCACAAGCTATTACTAAACAAATAGGTCCCAACACTCTGCAGACAATGTCTCACTTTCCTTTCAAAGATCTTTCCCACAAATAAAGTGCCACACTAACTTTGTACCTATTCTGCTGTGTGTACTAAACCACCTGTCTGATCCATGTTGTTGTGGACACTGAAGGCTATTTGTTTCTCTGCAAGAGAGAGGGTGAAGTAGAGAGTCATCCTGCACAACTCCCATTAATCAGGGAAGGTGGCGGCAAAGTGATATTGTCACTGGCCTAGTAATCCAGAGACACAGGGTAATGCTCTGGGGACCACATGACGAAATTTAAATTCAATAAAAAAATCTGGAATTAGAAGTCTATTGAAAACCACAAAATTATTGTCAATTGTTATAACTACCCATCAGGTTCGCTAATATCCTTCAGGGAAGGAAGTCTGCCGTCCTTACCTGGTCTGGCCTACATGTGACTCCAGACCCACAGCAATGTGGTTGACTTTTAACTGACCTCTGAAATGGCCTCGCAAGCCACTCAGTTCAAGGGCACTTAGGCGTGGGCAACAAATGCTGGCTCAGCCAGCGATGCTCACATCCCATGAATGGATAAAAAAAATCAATGCCAGAACAACACGACTGAGGGGGTGACCAGTTTAATCGCTACATAGCCCATAATTTCCTACTCTCCCTCATGCTAAGAAAGAACAAATCCATAAAAAGAAAGAAAACACAGCTGCTATGGGGCTGCAATAAACGTTTTAACTCCAATAGCATGACTTACAATTTAATTTACTGAACATTTTATAAATTGTTCTTCACATGTCTAGGTGGTACTTGAGGCAGGCAAAGCACATTGTTTCCATAACCTGGAATAGGTTACGAACTTGATACCAAAGGCAATAGCTTGACATCAGACATGACTGACCAGGAATCTCTCCCACTCTTAACACCTGCCCGAAGCGTGTTGGAAGGATTTACAGGCTGATAATCAACGGGTGCGATTCTCCGCACCCGCGGAAAATCGCGAAATTGTCGTAAAAAACGGGCGCATTTTACGACGGTCGGGAAGGGTCCATTTCCCGACGTATTCACTTCCGGGAAATGGGCTAGTAACGCGGCGGCATCAATCACGTGCGCGATGATGACGGAACGCAGCGACGACACGATCACGCCCACGTGACGCCGCCCGACACCGTAAAAAGGCGCGGGCGAGCACAGAATCTGTAGGCCATGATGTCGGAGCCCAGGAGAGCTGCACCTCGTTTTGTGGAGGCCGATGTCGAGACGCTGCTCGATGCTGTCGAGCAGAGGCAGGGCATCATCTGCCCGCGGAGAGGGCATCGCCAACCTGCCAGCGCGGTACACCAGGCCTGGCGTGAGGTGGCTGCTGCCGTCAGTGCTGTGGCGCAGACCCCTCGCTCTGCAGAGCAGTGCCGGAAAAAGCTTCACGACCTCACCAGGGCTGCCAGGGTAAGTGCCAAGAAGGTGCCCCCTAGTCACAACCATCCCTCCCCCCCCCCCCCACTTTACTTAATCACCTACCTCCCCCCCTGGCACGGGGGGGTGGAGGGGGATTGGGGCAGAGTTATTTGAGGATGGTTCACAAAGTTGTCACAGGCCCAGCGCTCTGGCCCCGTGGAGAGATGCAATTGTCTTATGACAACTTGACCCCCAAACTGTGCCAGTATCTGAACGGACTGCTGATACCTGCCGTATTGTAATGATCTACCTATGTACCCTCCCCCAACAGGCCAAGTCCGCTCACAATAACCGTGAGCGGCACAAGACTGGAGGGGGTTCGCCCAACCTGCACCCCCCTCACCACGTTTGAGCAGAGGGCACTGGACCTTGTTGGGGGGTCTGCCACCCGGGATGTCGCGCTATGCGAGGTTGGCGGATCTGCAGCAAGTGAGACAACCCTCCTTGACAAACACCCACCCCTCCCCCATCCTCTGTCCCTTCACACACCCTGCCCACTTGGACATCTCCCCCATCCTCTGTCCCTTCACACACCCTGCCCACTGGGATACCCCCCCCATCCTCTGTCCCTTCACACACCTTGCCCACTGGGACACCTCCCCCATCCTCTGTCCCTTCACACGCTGCCCACTGGGACCGTCCAGCGGCCTGCCGAGCAAATCTAAATAACCCGTCTCATTCTCTTCCCTAGGACGTGATGCCGAACGACCAGGGCCGTCTGGCTGCAGACGGACACAGGCATCTGCCGCCACCTCACCCAGGGCCGCACCACAGAGGGTGCCCAATCAGCGGGGAGTCCCATCCTCCCCAACCCAATCTGCGGATCAGGACGCCCAGAGGGTGGCGAGAACACAAGCCACGGAAATGGCCAGCGATAACCCTCCGGACTGTGAGCGGCCCCACACCATTGAGGAGGCGCTAAATTGTGACAACATCGGGCTTGCAGCACTGCTATCTCCCACAACATCCATCATCCCAGAGACACTCACCCCGGCGGGCCTATTTAGTGATGAGTCTCCTGGGTCACAGTCTGGTTCGCACATCACAGCTGAGCAGGTACAGCAGGTGGAGGTCGGAGCAACCGAGGGCCCGGACTCGCGGAGGCCAGACCAGGCCCAGCATGCAGCTGGCTCCCAGACGTTTTCGGAGTTCCTGGAGTTTCTCAACCCACCCGCACAGCCGATGCCTCAAGAAACCCAGGGAAACAACGACGGGATGAGGGCTGCCTTCCAGACTCTGCAGACGCTGTTAGAGGAGTCAAACCACGTCCAAGAGCAGGGAGTGGTGCCGCTCATGGCAGAGACCCAGTCCGACACCGCACGGATGGCATCCGCGGTGGAGGCAATGGGTCAGGTGATGCAAGGCATTGGGGTTAATATGCACGCGTCATCCTCGGCCCTGGACAGGGTTGCCCTCTCACAGGCAGCAATGTGCCAGAGGCAAAACGACATTGCCGGCGCCCTACAGGCCTTGGCCCAGTCTCACCAGGTCATTGGCCAGTCGCAGCAGTCAGTCGCCGAGAGCACCAACCGCCTGACACATGTGCTGGATGGCGTCGTGCACACACAGGTTGCGATCGCACAGTCCCTGGCGGGAATGTCTAACTCCCTGGACTCCGTGTCTGCAAACCTTCGGATCCTGGTGGATACTGTTGCAGGCCTCCAGGACTGGCAGCGCCAGGTGTCGGTGGTGCGACGGGGCACCTCCCCGCTCGCACCTCTGTCCAAAAGTGAGGCCCGGGGGCCACCGGGCTCCCCGAGGGAGGAGGAGGTTTCGGGGCCCGTCCCATTAAGTCCATCACGGGACGTCCCGGAATTCTCGGCCTCCCCCCATCCCATCCCTGGTGCATCGGGTGGGCAGCAGGCAGAGCAGGGTGGCACAATGTCACCCGAGACGCCCGCAGAGCAGCCTGGCCCATCAAGGCCGGGTCGCCCCAGGAAACTCTTGGCCAAGGAGAAACGAGTCGAGGGCGGCGATTCGCAGCAATCCTCCTCCACTCCTGCTGTATCATCTGGGGAGTCACGTAGACGTAGTGTTAGGGCCCGTAAGGCAACTAAGATAGACACTGAGTAAGTTGGCACGGGTGAAGGGCACAGTTTAGTTGTAGGGGCTAGGGCACCTGTAAATAATTGTTAACATTAAACGCACTGTTCCACCTTACTTGTAATACCGTGTGATTGTTCCACAGCCACAGGAATCGTGATGGTGACCGAGTGTCGCTGGGGTTGACGAGCGGTGAAACTTCGGTGCTGGGTGTGCAGTCCCTGCCCCTCCCCCCTCCCACAGCTAGCCCACGCGGGCACGTGATAGAGTGTCAGTGACGATCTCAGCGGCCACCAAGGTGGATGGTTCAGCTATTGCCATGGGTCAGAGCTCACAGCTCTTCGCAGAGCGGGCTGTCATCATTCCACATGGCACTGATCACACCCGCTGACACAGCCATCAATGTTGTGCCATACCGTCTGGACCCAGTGGTAAGGGTGACGTCGAAGTGGAGCAGTGTACACGGAGAGGGTGTGTGGGGGGGGGGGGGGGGGGGGGGGGTGGTTGTGGTGGTGGAAGTTGTGTGTTGACCCTCTGCACGACTAGCGATGCAGGTGGTGGTTTGGTGTTCAGCGGGGACGTCACATGCGATGCGTGAACCGTGCTGCCACCAAGGCGTCGCGTGCCCGCCGTCCTCGCCGGGTCTGTCATGCCGCCTCCTGGACATCACCAGCACCTGGGTCGTGTCTGCGTGCTGCGCCCGCCACTCAACCAGCCTCCTCCTCCTCCCTCTCCTCCTCCTCCACCTCCTCCTCCTCCTCCTCTGTGCTGGCACCACTGCCACTGGCTTCTCCCTCCGCCTCCTGCAGCAGGTCATCTCCCCTCTGCATCGCAATGTTGTGCAGCGCACAGCAGACCACTACAATGCGAGTGACCTTGTCGGGCTGATACTGCAGGGCTCCTCCGGAGCGGTCCAGGCACCTGAATCTCATCTTCAGGAGGCCAAGACAGCGCTCCACCACACCCCTGGTTGCTGCATGGGCCTCGTTGTATCGTGTTTCCGCATTGGTCTGAGGCCTCCGTATAGGCGTCATCAGCCAAGACCTCAGCGGATAACCCCTGTCGCCTAGCAACCAGCCCCTCAGCCGGGGGGGACGTCCCTCAAACATCGCAGGGATGAACGGCTGCGCCAGTATGTAGGAGTCATGCACACTCCCTGGGAACCTTGCAGAGACGTTCATAATCCTCATGTGGGGGTCGCATACCACCTGGATATTCATGGAGTATGTCCCCCTTCTGTTTGTGAACACGTCCCTGTCCCCTGCAGGCGGGCGCATGGGGACGTGAACACAATCGATTGCCCCCTGCACCCTCGGTATCCCGGCCACGCTGGCAAATCCACGAGCTCGTGAGTCTTGACTTGCTTGGTCCTCGGGAAAGGTGATGTAGCGGTCCGCGATGGCATAGAGGGCGTCGGTCACATCCCGGATGCACCTGTGCACCGATGACTGGGAGATCCCGGAGAGGTCCCCGCTCGGAGACTGGAAGGAGCCGGTCGCATAGAAGTTAAGAGCGACCGTCACCTTGATGGCAACCGGGATCGCGTGTCCTCCCCCCGTTCCACGTGGGGCGAGGTGCGCCACGAGGTGACAGTTTTGCATCACCGTCTGCCTACTCAGCCGGAGTCTCCTCCTGCAGGTGATGTCCGTCATTGTTAGGAAAGAGACCCGGACACGATACACCCTCGGCCTTGGTCGTCGCCTCTGGCGCCGTGGCTGCAACCTCACTCTCTCCTCCTCCCACTCCTCCTCCCCCCATGCTGCTCGACGACTGGCAACTCCTCGGCCCTTCCCTCTGCTGCTGCAGCTGGCCCTGCATCCACTGCGGGTTGTGGGTGTGGATGCTGCTCCATCTCCAAATGCAGTGCAGCGGCCCCAACCACTGCGCAGAACATAGGTGTTCTGTTCACATACATCGTGCTAACCTACAGAAGGGTGGTGGGGGCAGAGAAACGGGACATGTTAGACGGAGGTTAGTCGACACCTCGGCAGCCGCCTGCCATGGGATACCTGTGTGTCCCGGTGGCCTGGTCGCGCTGCTGACATGCGGGCAGCCTAACCCCTGGTCACTTTCTGCATCCAACGGCCAGTAAACTATGGCCTCCTCACGGGTGCGTCAGTGGCCTGTGGCCGTAAGCCACAGGGGAACCAGCGGCCGTGTCCTTGTGTCCGGCACGCCATGGCATGGTGGCAGACATTTTGTTACGGGGTTGGACGGCTCACTCGCTCACTCTCTACCTAACCCCCCCCCACTCCCACTCCCCCCCTCCATCTCCCCCCCCCCCTCCATCTCCCCCACTGCCCCCCCCCTCCATCTCCCCCACTGCCCCCTCCATCTCCCCCACCCACCCCCCATCTCCCCCACTGCCCCCCCCTCCATCTCCCCCACTGCCCCCCTCCATCTCCCCCACTCACCCCCCATCTCCCCCACTGCCCCCTCCGTCTCCCCCACTCCCCCCATCTCCCCATTCCCCCCTCCGTCTCCCCCACTGCCCCCTCCGTCTCCCCCACTGCCCCCTCCGTCTCCCCCACTGCCCCCTCCGTCTCCCCCACTGCCCCCTCCGTCTCCCCCACTGCCCCCTCCGTCTCACCACTGCCCTCTCCGTCTCCCCCACTCCTCCCTCCATCTCCCCCCACTGCCCCCTCCGTCTCCCCCACTGCCCTCTCCGTCTCCCCCACTCCCCCCCATCTCCCCCACTGCCCCCTCCGTCTCCCCCACTGCCCTCTCCATCTCCCCCACTCCCCCCCTCCGTCTCCCCCACTCCCCCCCTCCGTCTCCCCCACTCCCCCCCTCCGTCTCCCCCACTCCCCCCCTCCGTCTCCCCCACTCCCCCCCATCTCCCCCACTCTCCCCTCCGTCTCCCCCACTCCCCCCTCCGTCTCCCCCCACTCCCCCCGCTCTGGACCCCCCTCCCGGTCTCAGGGATGCCTTCCCCGTTGTGGCCAGACTCGAGCGGTGCGCTGAGCGGTGCGCTGAGCGGTGCGCTAACCTCCTCGAAGCTCTCGTCAGCCAGCACGACTGGTTGACGAACTTAAAAAGCAGGTGTGTTTGACGCCGTGTAAACAGTGCGCGATGACGTCGGGACTTCGGCCCATCCGGGCTGGTGAATAGCGGGGGGTGCCAATTTGTAGCGATTCTGGTCGTGTCGGGGGCGTGATGGAGGCGTTTGGCAGGAATGGCGACTCCGAGATTTTGCGGGGTTCGGAGAATATCGGGAGGGCGTCGGACCAGCGTCGCCGTAAAAATTTGCGACGCCCGCTATTCTCCGACCCGTCGTGAGTGCGGAGAATTGCGCCCAACATGTTTGGCCACATTATGAACACACTTTCTGTGACCATCAAATCCTGGAGTGGGACTTGAACCCAGGGATTCTAGCTCAATGGCTACGATGCTACACTGCGCCACAAGACCTCTTGCACAGAAACTATACAAGAATTAAGATCAGTTCCTGCGCTGTCCACTTTCATCATTCCCCACAGTCCATATGTGACCCTCAAAAAGAGGTAACAAATCCTCCAATAACCTGTCCTTGTAAAAATGGCATTTAAATAAAGCAGGAAAAACTTTGCGGGTCAGCCAGCTCCTGTGGCGAGAAACAGTTAATGGGGCGGAATTTTGAGCCCGCATTAGCTGTCAGCAGGTCAGCAGAGCAGGTGGAAAATGCGGTGAGAATCGGGAAGCGGGATTCTCACCGGCACAATCACATTTTCCGATTTTCTAGGCCCCTCACCACGGCGTAACGAGAAATCCGCTTCGGAAGTCCGGGAACCTCATTTAAATGCATTAGCATATCAGCAGAGAGCCCTCCCCAAGTTTGAGGGATCTTCCCCTTCATCGAATATTCATTGGTCAATTTACAACAGCTATATAAACACGAGAACCTGAGCGCTCACCTCCCAACGGGATATGGGAGGTGTGCGTGCAGGTCGCCATTACCATCCAGGGTGCCAGTCTCAGAGAGGGCACCAGCGAAGACGAGGGGCATGCACTCGAGGTCAGGGGGGGGGGGGAATGGCCCACTAAATACATTGGCATCTCGGGTGGTGGGGTCGCTCACAGGCCTTAGTGGCCTTTCATGGCTGTGAGCCTCTAGGTTTAAAGGGGTCTGAGAATTGGATTTCTTTATTGTCACGTGTACTGAGGTACAGTGAAAAGTATTGTTCTGCGTACAGTTCAGACAGATCATTCCATACGTCAAAAAAAATACATAGGGCAAACAGAAAATACACAATGTAAATACATAGACACAGGCATCGAGGTGAAGCACACAGGAGTGTAATACTACTCAGTAGAGAAGATGTGAGAAGAGATCGGGTCAGTCTATAAGAGGGTCGTTTAGGAGTCTGGTAACAGCGGGGAAGAAGCTGTTTTTGAATCTATTCGTGCGTGTTTTCAGGCTTTTGTATCTCCTGCCCGATGGAAGAAGTTGGAAGAGTGAATAAGCTGGGTGGGAGGGGTCTTTGATTATGCTCCCGCTTTCCCATGGCAGCGGGAGGTGTAGTTAGAGTCAATTGAGTCAATGGATGGGAGGCGGATTAGTATGATGGAGTGGGCTGTGTTCATGACTCTCTGTAGTTTCTTACGGTCTAATGCCGAGCAGTTGCCATACCAGGCTGTGATGCAGCCAGATAGGATGCTTTCTCTGGTGCATCTATAAAAACTTGTAAGAGTCAATGTGGACATGCCGAATTTCCTTAGTTTCCTGAGGAAGTAAAGGCGATATTGTGCTTTCTTGCTCATAGCGTCGACGTGAGTGGACCAGGACAGATTGATGCTAATGTGCACACCTAGGAATTTGAAGCTGTCAACCAGCTCCACCTCGGCCCCGTTGATGAAGACAGGGGTGTGTACAATATTTTGCTTCCTAAAGTCAATGACCAGCTCTTTAGCTTTGCTGACATTGAGGGAGAGATTGCTGTCGTTACACCACTCCACTAGGTTCCCCAAATCCCTCCTGTATTCTGACTCATCGTTATTCAAGATCTGACCCACTATGGTCCGAACCTGCAACCCATGAGTGATGGGGGATGAGAGTGCCTTCTACAGATGAAGCTGACAGTAAATTGCTGTCTTCACACACATCAGGTGTGCCTCACCAGCTGTCTAATCAGATCCCTGACCTGTCCTGAACAAGTCAATTGTGCCAGTTTAGTCAGCATTGCAAGGCATGAGTGCCACTAATTGCCGCCCAATTTTTAACCCTGTGGAAGCCTAGCCCCCAAACATTGAACTCCAAGGCTAATGCTCACGTCTACATAAGAGAGAGGTAACACAGATGTGGCTCCCAATACAAGGCGTTATGGTGAATTTGCTCATCAGTCACCCCGTGCAAGGGATGGGGGGATGATGGGGGGATTGGGGGGGGGGGGGGATTGGGGGGGGGGGAAGCACACAGATCGTTGAAGATCTCAAGGGTCAAATCACTTCCTTCAGGTGGAGTTGAGTGCTATTGTGTGACAGAGGAGGGAGTGAGGCTCAGTGGAAAGATTTCCACATAGAGGGAAGTGTATGAATGGATGTCCCAGATCCTGAGAGAGCTGAGAGTCAGGGCATTGTCAGGAATCCTCATCGCTGACTTTGATGTTCTTTTCCTTTCAGTTTTTCACTCGAGAGAATCATGGAGCTAGTCACGCTGGCAATTCTTTTCATTGCAATCGACCAGCAGCAGAGACATCGCAGTGCCTCTGCAAGCGGCCAGGACCAGCGCCTTGCAGAGGAGGGGGAGGCAAGGCCCGCTGATCATCCAGGAGCACGGCCACAGATGGCGGAGACTCAGATGAGACACTACTGGCCAGGGGTGTACGGCCGTAGAACGTCCTACCTCCAGATGTCAAAGGTCGAGTGCTGGAGAGGTGTGCATCTGTCCTGGGGGATGGTGGACCAATCGTTCCAGATGATGCAGGAGTTAGAGCCACATGGACTGGTGGGAGGGGGGGGGGGGGTCACCCATTGCCTGCGGCCCTGAAAGTTACTGACGCTCTGAAATTTTATACCAGTGGCTCGTTTCATGGCTGTGTGGGTGACCTGAGCAGCATCTCCCAGTCAGCAGCATACAAGTGCATAAGGGAGGTCACAGATGCGCTATTAATGTTGGTCCACATATACTTCAACTTGGACTGGGAGCAGGCGAGTCAGGACACCAGGGCCATGGGCTTTGCCCACATAGTAGGCATACCCCAGGCGCAGGTTGTCAACTACCCCCACGTGGCTCTGCGTTCCCCATGGTGACAAAAGGGCGCCATTTGTGAACTGCAATGGATACCACTCCCTCAATGTCCAGCTTGTCTGTAACCACACAATGTGCATTATGCAGGTATGTGCCCATTTCCCAGAGAATGTCCTTGATAGTTACACCTTGGGACACGCGCAGATCCCAGCTGTTTCTGAGAGAGACCAGAGGCTGAATGGATGGCTCCTCGGAGACAAAGGGTACCCCCTCTGGAGGTGGCTGGTGACGCCAGTGTGGAGGCCCCAAAAAGCAATTTAGACTCGCTACAACAAGGCTTATGTGTCAAAGCATGAGCTGGTCGAGCAGGTGATTGGACTGCTCAAGACGTGGTTCTGGTGCCTGGACCGGTAATGGGAAGGGGGGGAAAAGAGTCCTTCAATACAGCTCCCAGAGGGTGTCCCACATCATAGTGGTCTGGTGGGCTCTGCAGAACCTGGCACTATTGCAGGGAGAGCAGTTGGGCCAAAAGGACATGAATGAGCACCATATCTCATCGGATGAGGAGGATGTCGAGACGGGCGGGGACAGGCAAATCACTGAAGAGGAGGAGAAAGGACGCATGGGATGCAGGGCAAGGGACTCTCTGCTAGCCTCCTGGTTTGGTGATGGCCAGGACGAGGTTGTGAAGACCTCTCCCACCATGGGGCCGGACTCCCTCTCACTACTGTGGTACCCGTGGAAGATCATCCCGATGATCGGAATATTCACAAGCAGAACGCTAAAGTGATTGGCTGGATGCTGCAGAAGAATGATGACTTGCAGTGAGGACAGAGCAATGTTCCTCTTGTCATGATATGCACTCATGCACATAATGAGATACAGACAGGCAGTGACAGACAATCAACACACAGGACAGAACACAACCAATCACCAGGCAGAACACTAGAAAGTGGTCTCCCACTATAAAACACACGAGGCATCACCACTCTGCCTCTTTCCACTGGTGACAACTGTAGTGACAGTCAGGGTGTATATATCAGTTAGGACCTTCTACACGTGGCTCAGAGCTAGTCTGGTCTAGTTAGTTATAGTAAGCACGCTTAGATTAGTAGAGTGTCAAACCCACAGGGAACTGTGTGCACTGCGTAACAAGTTCAATAAAGTGTATTGAACTAACATCAAAGTTTGGAGTCTACTTTCAAGTACAACTGCATCCAGTTGCAGTCCGTGTTACCCCACGGTGATTAACACGACATGGTACCAGGCGTCTACTATCTCTAAGTGGTTTACCTTGAGGGATCCCGTGACGACCAGCAAGTGCCTTCCAGTGGTGCAACCGCTGATTCCATGCTCAGGGATCAGATCGTGTTTGGGATCAGTTGTTCCTTGTGGGAACAACTCCTCAAAATTAAGCACTGCCAGTCACGATTGAGATGTGTATCATGCATGAGCATGCGAGAAATCGGTACTCCCGTTTCAAATCGGCAGAATATGAAAAACCTACCTCCCACAAGGCGGAGAGTGTACAGGCCATCGCCCGGATGCAGCGCCTCAGTATCGATGAAAGCGGCCATTTTGCACGTTTTTCCCGGGGCCCCATGCATGCGCAACACGAACGGGAGAACGGAGCGGCCGTAAACCAAACTGCGCAGGTGCGAACGTCGGCTGACCGCACTGCACATGTGCGACGACGCACAGAGCGTAACGACGTCAACGTCATGACGTGCCCGAACTGCAGCACCGCCCACTTAAAGCGGCACTGCCCGCAAAAAGGCAGGTGATGTTTAAATTGCGGGAAGCCTGGACATTATGCAGCCTTGTGCAGGTCTGCACCACCAGTCAAGGGCCAGTGATCCCAATTCCAACGCAAGCGCGTTCGATGTGTACAGCAAGGTTTACTGGATTCTGATCCTGGTAGCACTATGAATCCAGAGGATGACTGCCTGGAGTGCCCTTATTGTGTGGGCATCATCACTACATGTGAATATGCCTCCTCAGATTCAGCAAGATGCCTATCTATCCTCAATGTGGATTCCATAGACGAATGGCGTGCTGTCATACAAGCAAATCAATGCAGCATCCAATTCAAGCTGGACACTGGTGCTTCTGCCAATCTCTTCTCTCCAGCTGATTTTGACCACATTGAAAAGCAACCCAAAATTCTTCCGCCATCCTGACAGCTCCTCGATGTAGCCACCGAAGTTGGCCATTTCCCTGAATACAAAATGGAGGAACGCAAAGCATATAGGATAAAATGGACAATGTTTGCAGTGCCAGCAGGCTGCACCTAGCAGGTGTGGATTCTGTCTGCTAAGAAAGCAGACAGCACCGAAACAAACATTCCGCATACTAATGAGGCAATCACCAGGATAATTAGCATGTTAATGGAACGATTCCAGATACAATGGACACAAATGGGGAAGCAACTGCAACATTGTAAAGAATACCAGACACTCAGGCACCAACAGGGTTCGAAAACAAAGAGCCTGAGAGCCCGCCCAGTGGCTAAGGAACACCCTCAGTATTGGGCGGATTCAAACATATCGATTGGGAAGAGACCAAATCGATTCCAAGCAGGTAAGGGAGTCCGCCCAAAGGGGCGCAGATCCCTGGGACCTATAAAAGACAGGTCCCACACATGGTTCAGTCTTCTCGTCCAGCCCTCCTCTCTCTTTGACCAGCACTCCTCCGCGGACCAGCACCTCGACCAGCTTTTGCCAAGAAGACCTTGAAGGAGAGAGAGGAGAGGGTTCGGACAGCAGCCGCCAGCAAGTAAGTGTCTCACAACGATCGCTACCAGAGATAGACACTCCTGACCCCTTTTAACTTATACCAACCTGAAGTCTGCAGACCAGAGCAGAGCAAGAGGCCTTGTTCCCTGATCCGGCAGTTCCTTCGAGATAAGTATTAGTTTATTTAGCGGTAGGAATAGCTTAATCCTTTTAGCGTGTGCATGGGTAGTTATTATAATTGTATTATAATAAACTCAGTTGTTTGAACTTACTAATTGGTGTATGGTTTTATTGCTTTGAACTTCACCTTGAACTTGTGGCGGTATCTTAACAATACCTGGCGACTCCAGAGCTAAGTAAAGAAACAGAGCCAAATTGAGTGTTAAGCACACTCACCCAGAACGACCAACATCGATTATAATGGTAATGCCATTACTGCACTAGGATCTTGTCATCTATTCGTCTCCAACAAGACCACCAATGTCACACTGCAATTCGAAATCGTCAAGCCTGATAAGGCATCCCTGCTCGGTACCCATGCATGCAAGCTACTCAACCTCGTACAGCGAGTCCATACCATGTCTTCTTCCAATGTGGATCTTCAGGCTGACATTGATGACATCCTTGCTCAATATCCGGATGTATTTGATGGAATCGGCACTCTGCCATACTGCTACAAGATCCTACTCAGGATTGATGCCACGCCTGTGATCCATGCAGCACGCCGGGTGCCAGCTCCTCTGAAGGAACGTTTAAAGGCACAGCTACAGGAGCTCCAAGACCAGGGCATCATCTCCAAAGTGATGGAACTGACTGACTGGGTCAGCTCGAAGGTCTGTGTGAAGAAGACCGCAGGAGAGTCGCGGATATGCATAGATCCCAAAGATCTTAACCAGAACATAATGTGGGAACACTACCCGATCCCGAAGCAGGAGGAACTGACCAGTGAGATGACACACGCCAAATTCTTCACGAAGCTAGATGCATCGCGTGGTTTCTGGCAGATACAACTGGACGAGTCCAGCAGGAAGCTCTGCACATTCAACACGCCATTTGGCAGGTACTGTTATAACCGTATGCTGTTCGGCGTTGTCTCAGCCTCTGAAATCTTCCACGGGATTATGGAGCAGATGATGGAGGGCATTGAGGGTGTTCGTGTCTATGTAGATGATATAATCATATGAACAGATCTACGCCCAAATAGAAAAAGAGTGCCTGGGCCTCCTAACCAGCATTGTAAAGTTCCATGACTGCGTCTACGGTCTACCAACATTTACAGTGGAGACTGACCACAGACCCTCGGTCCATATCATTCATAAGGACTTGAATGACATGACACCCAGGCTTCAGCGCATTCTCCTTCGACTCCGAAGGTATGATTTTGAGTTAGTATACATGCCAGGCAACAAGCTGAAAATTGCTGATGCCCTGTCCCACTCCATCACCTTGCCCTGTGAACAGGTTGACTTCATCCGCCAGATTGAGGCACAGGTGCAAGTGTGTGCCAGCAACCTCCCGGCCTCAGATGAAAGAGTGATCAGCATTTCTGAAGAGACTGCCAAGGATCATCTTCTGCAGCGTGTAATGCACCACCTTGCAAATGGTTGGCAAAAGGGCAATGCCCTCAGTTATTTCATGTGAAGGGCTACCTGACAGTCGTCAAGGGGATTCTCCTCAAGCTGGATTGTATCGTTATTCGTCGCAGCCTGCAGAGCTTAGTGCTCAAACAAATCCACGAGGGATACCTCAGTGTCGAAAAGTGTAGGCGCAGGGCCCGGCAGGCTATATATTGGCCTGGAGTCAGCCAGGACATATCCAACAAGGCCCTCAATTGTGCAACCTGCCAGTGTTTCCAGCATGCTCAAACAAAAGAAACACTCCAGCAACTCGAGATCGTGACCTCTCCATGGTCCAAGGTAGGAATCAACCATTTTCACGCCAATGGGCGTGACTATGTGCTCATCATTGATTACTTCTCAAATTACCTGGACGTTGTGAAGCTGTCAGACCTCACATCGAGGACAGTATCAAGGCCTGCAAGGAGACATTTGCCGGGCATGGTATTCCACTCACTGTCATGAGTGACAATGGTCCCAACTTCCACAGCTAAGAGTGGTCCAATTTCGCCAATTCGTACCAATTCAACCACATTACCTCAAGCCCACACTACCCGCAGTCTAACGGGAAGGTTGAGAAAGGGGTTCATACAGTGAAGCAACTGCTATGCAAGGCTGCAGACTCTGCTTCTGACTTCAACCTTGTGCTGTTGGCATACAGGGCAACCCCTCTGTCCACCGGTATGTCTCCGGCACAACTCCTCATGAATAGAGACTTGCGGACAACTGTTCCAGCCATACACTTACCAGACTTGGATCACCTCCCAGTGCTGCAGAAGGCGCAGCAACTCAGGAACCGGCAAAAGCTGACGTACGATGCTCATGCTACCGATTTGCCTGTGCTATCTCCGGAAGATGCTGTTCGGATCAAGCTACCTGATGGAGGCTAGTCAGCTCCAGCTGTTGTTGTTCGACAGGCTGCTCCCAGATCGTTTGTAATTTGTATGGCTGATGGCTCCATTGTCAGGCGCAACAGAAGGGCACTGCGCAAAGTTGCCTGCCCACCACTGGATCCTACTTTTTCACATGTTATGCCTCCTCCGGACACCTCGCACCATGAGGCCACCAATCTGGCAGCAATCCTACCTGTCAAGGTGCAGTTGTCCCCACCTCCACCTCTCAGGCGGTCGACAAGGATCAGACGCAAGCCCCAAAGGTTGGACTTATAGACATTTATCTCGTAAATTTGTTCTGTATCTGCACGCTAGACACCTATGTATATATTCAGCCACTCGCTTTCATCCACTCACCATTTAATGTAAATAGTTCTACATGTAAATACAATCGCATATGCTCCAAGCAACCAACATTGTTTTTAAAAAGGGGAGATGTCATGATATGCACTCATGCACTTAATGAGACACAGACAGGCAGTGACAGACACCCTGTACAGACAATCAACACACAGGACAGAACACAACCAATCACCAGGCAGAACATTATAAAACATAGGAGGCATCAACACTTTGCCTCTTTCCACTGGTGACAACTGTAGTGACAGTCAGGGTGTATATATCAGTTAGCACCTTCTACACGTGGCTCAGAGCTAGTCTGGTCTAGTTAGTTAAGTAAGCACGCTTAGATTAGTAAAGTGTCAAACCCACAGGGAACTGTGTGCACTGCGTAACAAGTTCAATAAAGCGTATTGAACGAACATCAAAGTTTGGAGTCTACTTTCAAGTACAACTGCATCCAGTTGCAGTCCGTGTTACCCCACGGTGATTAACACACCTCTCACCCTCAGCAATATATCTGACTCTTGCCCGACAGAGAGTTAAACACATCCTGCAAATGAACGGGGTGACTAGGGGCCCAGAGAGTCTGAATTATACCGCACAGCTACTACTTCCTCCACTGAGGTCAGAGGTCCCAGTCGGTTTCTCAACCCACTGAAGAGGTGGAAAGACCAGACTCTCACACAGTTTCAGCCCTTGGCATCCTCATGACTAGACAATTCTGGCAGACATGAGAGGCCTGAGCATTTTGGAGGAAAAGGAAATGGGGGAGGAACCATCCATGGATGGGGGTCGGGGGGGGGGGGTTTGTGGGGCTGAGTGGGACTGTGCCAGCAGTGCCGTGTCATTACTGTGTTGTCAGTGTGGGAGGTGGGAGAGACAGTGTACGGCCATTCCCACACTGCACAGGGATGCAACACTGAGTACGCCACACGGTGTATCCACGGCCTCAAGCCATTGCCTGAGGCCCGCCCCACGATGCTCCGTCCCCGACCGGCCGAGTTCCCGATGGCCTGGGACATGTGTGGTCTCACCCGTTGTGTACTCAGCGTGGCGGCTGCAGACTCAGTCTGGTGCCGCCCAGTCGGGGAAGGGCCAATCCACGGCCAGGGAAGGCTTCATTCGGGGCCGGGGCGCACGAGTGGCCAAAGGGGGTACTATTTTTGCAGTGGGGTCCGTGGGCTCAGTCTGCCATGAAGCACGGCGCGGCTGCTGCAGGCCGCCACCGTGCGCATGCACGGCCATGGGCCTGGCAATGCTCCGGGCCGTATCGACAGCCAGAGCTGGGTACTCTATGCTGCCTCCCCGTTAGCGCCACCCCCCCCCCCCGCCCTCAATCACATCACCCATCAATCAAAACATCCCCTCAATCACATCGCCCCCTCAACCAGACATCCCCTCAATCACATCGCCCCCTCAACCAGACACCACCTCAATCACATCGCCCCCTCAACCAGACACCACCTCAATCACATCGCCCCCTCAACCAGACACCACCTCAATCACATCGCCCACTCAACCAGACACCACCTCAATCACATCACCCCCTCAACCAGACACCACCTCAATCACATGGCCCCCTCAACCAGACACCCCCTCAATCACATCGCCCCCTCAACCAAACACCCCCTCAATCACATCTCCCCTTCAACCAGACACCCACTCAATCACATCGCCCCCTCAACCAGACACCCCCTCAATCACATCGCCCCCTCAATCACATCGCCCCCTCAACCAGGCACCACCTCAATCACATCGCCCCCTCAACCAGACACCACCTCAATCACATCACCCCCTCAACCAGGCACCACCTCAATCACATCGCCCCCTCAACCAGACACCCCCTCAATTGCATCGCCCCCTCAACCAGACACCCCCTCAATCACATCGCCCCCTCAACGAGACACCACCTCAATCACATCGCCCCCTCAACCAGACACCACCTCAATCACATCGCCCCCTCAATCACATCGCCCCCTCAACCAGACACCCCCTCAATCACATCGCCCCTTCAATTGCATCGCCCCCTCAACCAGACAACCCCTCAATCACATCGCCCCTTCAATCAATCAGAACACCCCCTCAATCATTACAGTCCCTCAATCAGAAAACTCCCTCAAACAATCAGAACACCACCTCAATCAATCAGAACATTCCCTCAATCAGAACATTCCCTCAATCTCCTGTATCCATGAGTTCTGGAATGAAGCTGCTGTAACTGCTCCTCTATCTCTGGGGTGTGAGGTTCCCACACCTCCTGCACACATTTGGTTCAGGTTGATGCAAACTGCAGACAGTTGTAACTTTTCACATTAGAAATGGGGTTACCCGCTCCCTCCCTCCCCACCGCGGGTCCAGGCGGCAGATGTGACCCTGTGGGTAAACCCCTCACCTGCCCCGCCCTCAGCGCTCGGCCCGGCCGAGGGCACTTTCCCCCACCGCCTGCGGCTGCCGCTCCGTCTGTTGTCCGTTTCCATGGATCCTCCGCTGGCGGAGGGCGGGAGGGAGGGAGAGCGGTCACCACCGCGGCTTCCTGGTACACGGGAGTAGAGCCAGTGAGTCCCCGGCACCGGGACACATTGTCAGGTCAACCGTGCAGCCTGACACTGTCAATGTAGCAGCGTCCCGTAGGTCTGCCTCTTCCCATGACTGTCTGTCCCTCTGCCTGTTCACCTGCCTGTCCCTCTGCCTGTTCACCTGTCTGTCCCTCTGCCTGTTCACCTGTCTGTCCCTCTGCCTGTCCCCCTGTCTGTACCAATCTGACTGTTCACTTGTCTGTCTGGCTGTTCACTTGTCTATCCCTCTGCCTGTTCATCTGTCTGTCCCCCTGTCTGTACCAATCTGACTGTTCACTTGTCTGTCTGTACCCGTCTGGTTGTTCACCTGTCTATCCCCGTCTGGTTGTTCACCTGTCTATCCCTCTGCCTGTTCATCTGTGTGTCCCTCTGCCTGTACCAATCTGACTGTTCACTTGTCTGTCCCTCTGTCTGTACCTGTCTGGCTGTTCACCTATCTGTCCCTCCGCCTGTCCTTGTCTGTCACTGTCTTTTCACCTGTCTGTCACTCTGTCACTCCCTCTGCCTGTTTACCTATCTGCCCCTCTGCCTGTTCACCCTGTCTGCCTGTTCACCTGTCTGAATGTCTGGCCCTCTGTCTGTTCATTTATCTTTTTGTCTGCCTGTTCAATTGTCAGTTTGCCTGGCCCCTGTCTGCCCCTATCTGCCTGTTCATCTGTCTGCCCCTCTGTCTGTCTGTTCAACTGTCTGTCTGTCCCTCTGTCTGTCCCTGTCTGACTGGTCACCTGTCTGTCTGTTCATCTGTCTATTCCTCTGTCTGTCAGTCTGCCCTGCTGTCTGTCCCTCTGCCTGTTTACATGTCTATCCTCGTCTGCCTGTTCACATGTCTGGCCCGCTGTGTGCTTTCCCCTCTGTCCTTGTCTGCCTAATCATCTGTGTCTTCACCTGTCTGCCTGTCCCTCTGTCTGTTCACCTGTCTGTCCCAGCGTGCATGTTCATCTGTCTGTCTGTCCCTCTTCCTGTTCACTTGTCTGCCGGTCCCTCTGCCTGCTCATCTGTCTGCCTATCTGTCCCTTTGTCTGTCTCTGTCCACCTGTGTCTGTTCACCTGTCTGTCTGTCCATGTATCTGTGCCTGTCTTCATGTTCACATGTCTGCCTGCCTGTCCCCTCTGTCTGTTCGCCTGTCTGTCCCTCTGTTTGTACCTGCCTGCATGTTCACCTATCCCTCTGCCTGTTCCTGTCTCACTTTCTGTTCATCTGTCTACCTCTCCCCGTGCCTGCCCCGGTCTGTGACTCTATCTGTTCACCTATCTGTCTGTCCCTCTGATTGTCCCTGTCTGCCCCTCTGCCTGTTCACCTGTCTGTCCCTCTGTCTGTTCACCTACTTTTCTGTCTGCCTGTCACTCTGTCTTACCTGTCTGTCCCTCTGTCTCTGTGTCTGCTTGTTCACATGCCTGACTGTCCTTGTCTGCCTATCCCTCTGTTTAACCTTGTATGCCTGTTCAGCTGTCTGTCCCCAACTGCCTGTTCACATGTCTTTCTGTTCATCTGTCTGTCCCTGTCTGCCTGTTCACCTGTCTGTCTGCTTGCCCCCTGTCTGTCCCTGGCTGCTTGTTCACCTGTTTTCATGCCTGTCCTGTGTGCCTGTTCAGCTGTCTGTCTGCCCTTCTGTCTGTCCCTGCCTGCCTATTCACCTGGCTGCCTGTTTACCTGTCTGTCCCAGTCTTCCTGTCCACCTGTAACTCTTCCTGTTCACCTGTCTGTCTTTCCCTCTGCATGTTCACCTGCCTGACTGTCCTTCTATCTGTCCCTATCAGTCTGTTCACCTGCCTGTTCACCTGTATGTGTGTCTGCCCCTCTGATTGTCCGTCTGTCCCTCCGCCTGGTCACCTGTCTGCCTGCTGTAGCCATCTAAGATGGACACTGGGCTACAAAATGGAGAACCGCAAGGAACACAGGGAAAAACAGTCATAGTGAGGACACACAGCTTGCAAAAGACTGTTTTGCATTTTGCACGTACAGAAACCAGTTTCCAAAGAGTTAGATAGAACAGTACAGCACAGAACAGGCCCTTCGGCCCTCGATGTTGTGCCGAGCAATGATCACCCTACTCAAGTCAACCTATCCACGTAACCCAACAACCCCCCCCCCCCCATTAACCTTATTTTTTAGGACACTAAGGGCAATTTAGCATAGCCAATCAACCTAACCCGCACATCTTTGGACTGTGGGAGGAAACCGGAGCACCCGGGGGAAACCCACGCACACACGGGGAGGACGTGCAGACTCCGCACAGACAGTGACCCAGCCGGGAATCGAACCTGGGACCCTGGAGCTGTGAAGCATTTATGCTAACCACCATGCTACCGTGCTGCCCACTTTTTTTTTAGAATTTAGAGTAAGCAATTATTTTTTTTCCAATTAAGGGGCAATTTGATGTGGCCAATCCACCTACCCTGCACATCTTTGGGTTGTGGGGGTGAAACCCATGCAGACACAGGGAGAATATGCAAACTCCACACGGACAGTGACACAGGGCCCGGATTCGAACCCGGGTCCTCAGCGCCGTAGACAGCAATGCTAACCACTGTGCCACTGTGCCGCCCTTGCAGAGTTTCAGCCAAAGGTGCAAATGGGAAACAGATCTGCATATTAATGAGGTGATCCCGGCCCAGGGTCAGGTACAATAGAAACATTTAAGTATCAATGGATACTTTTCCATAGACGCCCAGACAGAATGGCGCCAAAGCAACCAAAGCAAAGAGCCGTAGGGACCGCCCCAAACATCGAGAAACAACCCTAGGATTGGGGAGTTTGAAAGATATCGATTGGGAAAGACCCAGTAGAGGAGGGAACCACCCCAAGGGGGCCTGAACCTCCTGAGACCTATAAAAAGAAGGTCAAGCACATGACTCGGTCTGTTGTTTCCAGACTCCGGCCCAGATCTGTTACATCGCATCCTGACTCCAGTTTCATCACCGGCCGTTGAGCATCAGCCATCGAACTGTAAGTGCCAACACAACGATCGCTACGTGATCCAGACCTTGCTAGCCCTTGACAACTTTGCCAATCAGAAAGTTACAGACCAAGAACGGGATGAAGGCCTTGCTCCCTGACCTCGCCTGTTCCTGTCTAGATAAGTATTTAGTTGTTTAGTATTAGAAGTAAGTTAGTCTCTTTAGCGTATGCATGAGTATTTATTATATTTGTTATAATAAACACCAATTGTTTGGACTTACTAATCGGTGTATGGATTTATTACTTTGAACCTGACCTTGATATACTTGTGACGGTGTCTCAATACGACACCTGGCGACTCCGAGCATAATTACACATACAGAGCCATAGTAGTGTTAAGCACACGGCCTTTAAACGGAGGCGTGTTAATCACACTCCGGTAAAACGAGCAACACTGCCCCTCTGCCTGTTCACCTCCTTGTCTGCTTGTTCACCTGTGTCTGTTCACTTGTTTGTCCTTGTCTGCCTGTCCACCTGTCTGCCTTTGTGTCCCTCTGTCTGCCTATTCACATGTGTCCTTGTCTGGCTGTTCATCTAGCTGCCTGTTTGCCTGTCTCATCTGTTCACCTATCTCTCTGTTCAGCTGCCTGTTCACTTATCTGCCTATTGGTCCCCGTCTGTCCCGACCTTCCTGTTCACCTGTCTGCCTATCTGTCCTCCTGTCTGTCCCTATCTTCCTGTTAACCTTTCTGTCTGCCCCTCTGCCAGTTCACCTGCTCCTCTGACTCTCCTTCTGTCTGTCCACCCATCTGCCTGTTATTGTGTCTGACTGTCCCTCTGCCAGTTCACCTGTCTGTCCCTCTGTCTGCCCCTCTGTCTATCCTTCTGTCTGTCCCTCTGTCTACCCGTCTGTCTATCCCCCAGTCTGCCCCTCTGCCTGTTCACCTGTCTGACTATCCTCTGCCTGCCCATGTCCCACCTGTCTGCTCCTCTGTCTGTTCATGTGTCCCCCTGTCTGCCTGTTCACCTGTCTATTTAACTGCCAGTCTGTCAATTTTCTATCTTCCTGTCTATTTATCTATTGGCCTGTTTATCTGGTAGTCTGCCTCTCTGGCTTTTTACTTGTCTATCTGACTGTCCATCTTTCTGTAAAATTCTACCATCTATCCATCCATCAATGTTGCTATATATCAATTATAAAAGGTGCATATTTTGTTAATGAACACTTTATATACCATTCAGAATTTTATACGAGTCTCTATTCATGCATATGAGAAAATTTACCTTCATTATATAAAATGCTCTAAAGGAATGTTTGTTCCAAATAATATTTTATTGATATTGTGGTTTTGGAAAGTGTACAGAGGTGGACATCAAACTATTTCCTCTTTGAAAGTATCCTGGTTACCCAGATAGGCTCAAACAGTTGGGTCACTGAACTTTAGAGCAACCAAGAGCTAGGAGTGGTTGTGACTTATGTGGGCATTAGATTTCATGTGCGCAGACTTTAAGTTTTGATTGAATAGGTGCAGAAGAAGTAGGCACCATTCCTTTAAGTCATACAGGGGCAAGAATAAGTTTGTTGTCAGTGGTGCTATTTTCAGAGAATAGTATCTGTGGAACAGGCTTTCAGTTCACACATCAACACAAATTTGCTGAATTCGGTCAAGTGAAAGCCAAATCTATTTCTGAGTGAAGTGGAGACCACTTCAGATATCAAGCTAGATACCTTGTAATGTTAATCAGGGTCAGCTTGGGACATACATTTTGCAGATTGTTTGCCCTTAATTAGCACTGGGATTTTATCGTTGGTGTTCGCACTGCTCAGGAGGCCCCACGACTTTTCAAGTAGGGTGGGGGGGGGTGCATGTTGTTATGCACCACAGTTATGTTGGACATGCCAAGCCTAACATTATGGTTGGTACCTTTGAATTTACCGGGGCCCTGGATGGGAGGTTGACCCTTAATGAGCACAAGTTCTCGGGATCCCGGCGTGTTGGACCGCTGTGAATAAATTCTACGCATGAGCAGAGATTTAGTAGAAGTTTTTTTTAATAATGTATTTCATTACAAACGTGTATCAAAACAGGTTACAGCAAATAAACACCCCGGGAAACATACTTCCCAACAATCAACTGTACAGTCTGTACAGATTTTTCTCCTTTTTCACCCCCCTCCCCCTGACGAACAACCCTTCAAACACGGTCATAAACACCCCCCACCCTTCCTCAAGCCCCCCTGAAGAGCCCCTTAACTCATACTTTATCTTCTCTAATCGCAGGAATTCGTACCGGTTCCCCAACCAAGCTGCTACCCCCGGTGGCGATGCCGACTGCCACTCCGGCACAATTCGCCGCCGTGCAATCAGAGAGGTGAATACCAAGACATCGGCCTTCCTCCTCTCCATGAGCTCTGGCTTCTCAGAAACCCCAAATATCGCCACCAAACGGTTCGGGTCTACCACCACCTCCACTGTCCTGGCTAAGATCGCAAACACGCCCATCCAGAATCTTCCCAATTTCCCGCCCAAAATCTTCCCAATTGAGATTTAGTAGAAGTTGCTGTGTTTCACCGCACGTGCAACCTACCTGTGCTTGGAGCGGAGACGTTCTATTATATCAATTGCTGTACAAATGGGAGCATACGGCGAGAAAAGATTTTCTGGATTGCTTGGGGCGGGGGTGAATTGTTGCAAGATTGATAGCTTGTGTGAAACCATATGTCAAGTGATTCCCTGCAGATCCAAACCTAGAAAGAGAGACTGAAAACTTAAGTTCCATTCAGGCGACTGAAGACTATGAACATACATCAGGACGCAAAGCCAAGTAAAAACATCAATCATTTACTCCGGAGCTATTGTTTGATGAAACTTGATTGTTCCCAATACTTTTAAATTTTGCCGCATCTGAAAGCAGTTTAATGAAAGAATGAACAGGTATCAAATTACCCATATCCCTGCTAAATTTATAATATAATTAATTGTCATGAGAAAGTGTTTGTCTTCTAATTTTCTGCCTTTGAATGCATAAGGTCTAGCTTATTCTCTGCATATAGAACATCACAGTCTTTGGACCTGGCATTATCTAAAGTCTATTTTATTTCTTTTATCATTTAGCTTCACTAAATTTCTCAATTCCAGCATTACATATTAACATGGGAGGGTGGAGGCCAAAATGAGGGTGTATAACCTAGAACTTAGACCAAAGTTTGATAAAAGTGATGTCAGGAAGCCCTTCTTCACACTAAAGGTAACAGGAATCTACCATGTCCTCCCCCAAAGGTCAGGTCAACTAAAAATTTCAAAATTAAGATTCATCGGTGGTTAGACAAATTTTGAAGGGTTGCGCAGCTATGGTAGATAGAAGGGATTAAGGCATGGATCTAACTGAATGGTGGAACAAACTCAAATGGCTGAATTTTCAGGGCGGCAGCCAGTGACTAGTGGTGTGCCTCAGGGGTCAGTGCTGGGACCACAACTTTTCACAATATACATTAATGATCTGGAGGAAGGAACTGAAGGCACTATTGCAAAGTTTGCAAATGATACAAAGATCTGTAGAGGGGCATGTGGAATTCTTTGTCACAGAAGGTTGTGGAGGCCAAATCACTGAGTGTCTTTAAAACAGAGATAGATAGGTTTTGATCAATAAGGGGATCAGGGTTATGGGGAGTAGGCAGAATTGATGTGTTATCTGTGTTGGTCTAACATTGACTGCAACTGGATGCAGTAAAACGAGAAACAGGCTTCCGACACAGGAGATGGTCCAACACAGTTTTATTGAAGCTGTTGATTGCTGTACATAATCTGCTGTGGGCTGACACTCTATTAACCTAACTGATAACCTCCTACTGGCTTGACCAGACTAGCTCTCTATCACATGGTGATGATGCTAATTGGCCTGTGCACTGTGACTATCTCCCTGGCCGTGTCCTGTGAGAGAGAGCAAGCCTTAATACCCTTTGGGCTTTATAGTGGTGGTGTCCTGTCTGGTGATTGGTTGTTCTGTGTTGTGTGCATTCATTGGTTATCCTGTGTGTCAATCACTGCCTGTCTGCATCTTATGATATACATGAGTGGATACTATGACAAGAATAGGGATGAGAAAAATATCAGCCATGATTGAATGGCGGAGCAGACTCGATGGGCTGAGTGGTCTAATTCTGCTCCTATGACTTATGGTCTTATGGTAATAGTCTACTTGTCTGTTATGGTGACCACGAACAACATGGGGGGGGGGGGGGGGGGGGGGAGGTGATTGGCAATAAATCTTCCCCTGGGCTTCGAGAGATATGAATTCCCCTATTAAGCAGGCATAGACTCGCCCAATAGGAGATGCACGACGAGAGTTTAAAACCCACAGTTCCGACCCAGACCGGCAGCTCCATGGGTCCCCGGGCTGGGACACAAGTGTTATGCTGCGGCGGCCCTTTCTGTTACTTTAATAAAGGGAGTTATTGTTAGAAGACTGTTCTTGGCAATGTTGTTACAACATGGAGTCCTTTACTTCGAGAAGGAAGTTTATATAATACCTTTCTCAAAGTGCTCCACATCCAGTACTATAGACCAGTGAGCCTTACTTCTGTTGTGGGAAAAGTCTTGGAAAGGTTTATAAGAGATAGGATGTATGATCATCTGGAAAGGAATAATTTGATTAGAGATAGTCAACATGGTTTTGTGAAGGGTAGGTCGTGCCTCACAAACCTCATTGAGTTCTTCGAGAAGGTGACCAAACAGGTGGATGAGGGTAAAGCAGTTGATGTGGTGTATATGGATTTCAGTAAAGCGTTTGATAAGGTTCCCCACGGTGGGCTATTGCAGAAAATACAGAGGCATGGGATTCAGGGTGATTTAGCAGTTTGGATCAGAAATTGGCTAGCTGATAGAAGACAAAGAGTGGTGGTTGATGGGAAATGCTCTGACTGGTGTCCAGTTACTAGTGGTGTGCCACAAGGATCTGTTTTGGGGTCATTGCTGTTTGTCATTTTTATAAATGACCTGGAGGAGGGCGTAGCAGGATGGGTGAGTAAATTTGCAGATGACACTAAAGTCGGTGGAGTTGTGGACAGTGCGGAAGGATGTTACAAGTTACAGAGGGACATAGATAAGCTGCAGAGCTGGGCTGACAGGTGGCAAATGGAGTTTAATGCAGAAAAGTGTGAGGTGATTCATTTTGGAAGGAATAACAGGAAGGCAGAGTACTGGGCTAATGGTAAGATTCTTGGTAATGTGGACGAGCAGAGAGATCTCGGTGTCCATGTCCATAGATCCCTGAAAGTTGCCACCCAGGTTGAGAGGGTTGTTAAGAAGGCGTACGGTGTGTTAGCTTTTATTGGTAGAATTGAGTTTTGGAGCCATGAGGTCATGTTGCAGTTGTACAAAACTCTGGTGCGGCCGCATTTGGAGTATTGTGTGCAGTTCTGGTCGCCACATTATAGGAAGGATGTGGAAGCATTGGAAAAGGTACAGAGGAGATTTACAAGAATGTTGCATGGTATGGAGGGAAGATCATATGAGGAAAGGGTGAGGGACTTGAGGCTGTTTTCGTTAGAGAGAAGAAGGTTAAGAGGGGACTTAATTGAGGCATACAAGATGATCAGAGGATTAGATAGGGTGGACATCGAGAGCCTTTTTCCTCGGATGGTGATGTCCAGCACGAGGGGACAGAGCTTTAAATTGAGGGGAGATAGATATAGGACAGATGTCAGAGGTAGGTTCTTTACTCAGAGAGTAGTAAGGGCGTGGAATGCCCTGCCTGCAACAGTCGTGGACTCGCCAACACTAAACGCATTCAAATGGTCATTGGATAGGCATATGGACGATAAGGGAATAGTGTAGAGGGACTTTAGAAGGGTTTCACAGGACGGTGCAACATCGTGGGCCGAAGGACCTGTACTGCGTTGTAGTGTTCTATGTTCTATGTATCCATTGAAGTATGTGAAGTGCAGTCATTGTTGTAAATTCTCACAAACAGCAGCACAATAATTGATGAGGTCATCCATTTTAGTGATGTTGGTTTGAAGGATATATGTTAACCAGTACTGGTTAAAAACCTCCCTGCCAGGGGTGCTCAACTGTGTCCAACTTATTTCCCACACATATGCTCTCATCCCTTTCCCTTCCCTCCTAGAATCATCACCCACCCCCCTATCCCTGCCTCCATGTTCAACAGATCAGCCTCCATTTCCAGCACCTCCATTGTGATGCCAACAGCAAACTCCATCTTCCCCGCCCCCTCCCTGTCAGCATTCTAAAGGGTGGCTCCTGCTGTGACACCCTAGTTCACTTTCTATTAACCACCCCCCCTCCCCAAACACCTCCTCCCCTCCCCACAGCACCTTCCCATCAAAGTGCAGGAGGAGTAACACCTGCACTGTTACCTCCTCTTCTCATCACCCAGGCCCCAAACACTCCTTCCAGGTGAAGCAGTGATTTACATGTACCTCAAATGTTGGTGTTCATGGTATGGCCTTCTCTATATCGGGGCAGACCAAACAGACACTGGGCACCCACTTTGCACAAGCATGGCCTCTAACTTCTGATCGCTTACCATTTTAATTCCCCAACATGCTTCCAACACTGACCTCTATCCTTAGCCTGCTGCACTGTTCCAATAGAGCTCAATGCAAGCTGGAGGAACAGCACCTCGGCCGGGATTCTCCGACCCGGCGCCAGCCTCCCTATTCTCCGCCGCCATTTTTCGGGCGCCGGCGGGAATCCCCGGGCCCCAATAGGCTGAGTAGCCGAAGAGTTTGGCCCAGTCCCGCCGGCGTCAATTACTCACCTCGCACATGGCGGGACCTGGAAGGTAAGTGTGCGGGGGTCGTTCCGCGGTGGGGCGGAGGGATCCGAACCCAGGGGGGGGAGCCTCCACGGTGGCCTGTCCGTGATCGGGGCCTACCGATCGGCAGGTGGGCTGGTTCCGTGGGGTCCTACTTTACTCTGCACCGAGCCCCTGTAGGCCTCTGCCATATTGCCCGGGGGCCGGCGCGGGGAAGGGAACCCCCGCTCATGCATGGAAATACGCCGGCCGTTCCACGCATGCGCGGACTCAGGCGGGACGTTCCCCGCCAGCTGGAGCTGAGGGGATGACTCCGGCGGCAACCTAACCCCCTAGAAAGGTGGGAATTCCTCACTTTCGGGGGCCGTTGACGCTGTTTTCCCGCCGGCGTGCGAACACAAAATCCCACCCCTCATCTTTCAATTTGGCACTTGCAGTTTTCGGGACTCAAAGTTGACTTGAACTATTTTGGACTGTAATCTCTGACCATCCCATACACGCATCCCAATTATGTCTCATTCTCTTTGCAGGTTTCAGTCTAAACCTTGGTTTTTCCGATCTTTGCTTTTGGACAATAGCCGATCAATACTCGGTCATTGACACATCCTCTGAACCCATCCATTGTTCCTTTCCTTCTCCCATTCCGACCAACTTCTTTGTCATTTAAGGCTGGATTCTCCGGTCCGCCAGCCGCATGTTTCTTGGCGGCATTCTGTTCATTGGCAGCGGGATTTGGCCTGTACTCATGAAGAAAAAAATAATTACCTGGTCATCGTCACACTACTGTTTGTGGGATCTTGCTGTGCCCGTGTTGGCTGCTGGAATCTGGAATCAAAAGCTATTGTTGTAAAAACCTATATGGGTCATTAATACCCTTTTAGGGAAGGAAATCTGCCATCCTTACCTGGACTGGCCTACATGTAACTCCAGCCCCAAAGCAATGTAGTTGATTCTTAACAGCCCCCTGCAGTGGCCAAGCAAGCCACCCAGTTCAAGGACAATTAGGGATGGGCAAACAAATGATGGCCCAGCCAGCAACATCCACATCCCACGGCAGTGACTAATGAGGTACCATGGGGATCAGTGCTTGGGCCCCAGCTGTTCACAATATAAATGATCTGGACGAGGGAACTAAATGTAACATAGCCAAGTATGCTGACAACACAGAACTGGACCGAGTTGTTGAGGAGGATGCAAGGAAGCTTCAAGGTGATTTAGACAAGTTGAGTAAGTGAGGAAACACATGGCAGATGCAGCGGCTAAATGTGAAGCTACACTTCGGTGTGAGAAACAGAAGGGAAGAGTACTATTGAAATGGTGTTATTATATTGGGAAGTGCGAATGTACGAAGGGATCTGTGTATCTTTGTACACCAGTCAATGAAATTGGAGAGGCAGGTGCAGTAAGCAATTAGGAAGGCAAATGGCATGTTGGCCATCACTGTAAAAGGATTTGAGTTCAGAAGTAGAGATGTCTCAACTGCTATTTTACAGGGCCTTGCTGAGACCATACCTGGAGTATTGTGTGCAGCTTTGGTCTCCTTACCTAAGAAAGGATGTACTTGCCATAGAGAAAGGGCAGCAGAGGTTCAAAAGGCTGATATCTAGGAGTTGGTGGGACTGCCCTATGAGGAGAGATTGTTTAAATGGGCCCGTATTCACAAACGTTTAGCAGGATGAGAGGAGATCTGATTAGAACGTATAAAACTCTAACAGGGCTGGACAGACTATATACAGGGAGGGTGTTTTCCCCGGTTGGGGAATCTAGAACCAGGGTCACAGTCTCAGGATACAGGGTAGACCATTCAGGACAAAGATGAGAAAAATGTATTCACTCAAACGATAGTGAACCTGTGGAATTCTCTACAAAGAAGACTGTGGGGGACAAGTCACTGAATATTTCAAGAAAGAGATTGATAATGCTTTAGATTTTAATGGCATCAACAGGTATGGTCAGAAAGTGGGAATATGGCATTGAGATGGAGGATCAGCAATGATCATAATGAATGGCGGAGCAGGCTCGAAAAGCCAAATAGCTTACTCCTGCTCCTAGTTTCTATGGGCACGATCTAACAGCCTCATCGCATCCGACTAGGTGTCAGGATGAGGCCGTTGAATCTCACAAGAGGCGTCTCGTGTGATTTGCAACACTCAAAATGCCTCGCGAGATTTAACAGAGTCTCGGGGGACATCGCAATCTGCATCTCGCCCTCGCTGGGCTCGATCCAGATCAGCATATTTAAATGGGGCATTAGGCCTCACCTGGGAGACCTCGCCAGGGTACTGTTTAGTTATGGTTTCCACAAATGGGACCAGTCATAATGGCACCTAGAGGGAGTATTGCAGGCCATTGGAGACCTCGGGTGGTCAGGGAGAGGGCAGGGTGGCACCCGGGCACCTTGGCACTCTGGAAGTGCTACTGCCAGGATGGCCATACCAGGGTGCCAGGTTGACTCTGCCAGGGATCGGGCCAGTGGTGGGAAGACAGGGAAAGCCAGACAAAATGGTGCCCGACCTGGGAGGAACCTTTACTGCTGGGCCCGCCAGCTGGACCTGCCTCTAAGAAACTCTCTGAGGCCAAAGGAAATGGCAAAGTGCCCTTGAATAACAGGGTGTTTCTCAGTGCTTAAGCCACCGAGAAAGATCCCGCTGAATGTGCCCAAACTGGGCATAGAATGTTTCCGGTTAAATCATCCCCGATGTTTCCATGATGAAAGAATAAATAAATGAGCCATATTGGCTCACTCTGATCAACTCTTATTTGACCAAGAATTCAGTCAGTGTCGAGTGGAGCCTGGCCTCGTAAGGCCTCTTGACTGAGCAATGAGAGTGCTCCCCGTCAAAAGGCTGAGATCTACACCAGACAGTTCGGTGTAACTGGTACAGCAAACACGAAGACAGAGAAATGTGGATTCTTGACACAGATTTGTAGACGGGTGTGAGTGCTCCTGGCGTCAGACTTGAGACAGCCGTGAATAAACCCTGACATTTGGAAGAAATCTGTAATGATTGCTTCGGCCCTCAATAATTATCGTGACATCCCAAACGCTGCCGGACATTCCTTAACCCTTTGACAACGACTAGTTCCAAGTTTAAAATTGGACGCGTATATACGATTTTTAAAAAAGTTCTCTTTATCCACAGATGAGGCCAGTGTATTTCTAACTCTTTATTATGGAAATTAAGGCCAAAGTGAATTAAAGCAAAATACTATTGTAGGAATCCCTCAATTAAACGGGATTACTTTTGGTTTGTGCTGCTGGGGAAAGTGAATGATTGGACAAGAATTTCCCAGAACCCATAGATTAATATGGCCATCTGTCTGCCAACCAGTTGACCGAGTTTTCCAGTCTGAGAGGTACTTCAGCTTTGTCTATCATTGGCTGAGAGCAATTGCAGCCAATTTGTAGCTGATGGGTTGGAAGCGAATGATAATTAGGTGGCAGCATGTTCATTTTTGAGAAAGAACTGATTTGCAATTAAAAAGCGAAGGCTTCACATCTTCAGGGAAAGCAGCAGTTAGTTCATGTACAGCAAGGTCGCTCCAGCAATGAGATCAATGAGCAGTTCAACTGTTTTGGTGGAGAGAGGGGGACGTGAACCTACAGTTGTCTGAAGTACTGGCGAGAGGAGGTCAGCAAAAGAACCAAGTATATCTGTCACAACCACACTCCAAAACGGTCGCATCTCTCAGCGTTATTTATGTAAATAATCACAGAAGGCTCCTTTTGTGAGGGCCACGAAGAATCCAGCACGAGTTTACAGGATACAAAGAAATAACATTTATTTACAATAACATATATACACAACAGCAGCAACTTCCCTTGCTGCCCACTCCTCTATCTCTGGTTCTATACTTGCCAGCTATATTTATGCAGGGAGTCTGCTAATGATTTCTCCACCCCCCTCATTGGGGAAGCTCATACTCCCACAGGATTGTGGGATTGTCATTAGTCCCCAGCCAATGGTAAGCTGGCAGGTTATAACATCCCTCCCCCCACCCCCAAGTCCAAGGAATCCACCGAAGACCCTGGCGAAGGAGGGCGTCGGACTCGTTTTGCCGCAGGCCGGACACCATTTGCACGAGGCGCTGGATCGGGCGGTGTGTAACAAGATGGAGACCGGCGTTTCCGTGATGAACGGCGTAACGGTTGTACATCCACGGCCTGTGGGCCCGAGGATTCCCCCTCTGAGGTGACTTGTGTCTCCATCTCGGAGTCAGAGTCTGCTGCCTCTGTCATCTCGGCGTCTTTACCTCCACGCGGTTCTGTCACGACCTGCGCAGGCTTTGAGTGAGGCACCAGAGGAAGATTGTGAGGACTATTTTCCATTGTGTCTGGTCTCTGCGGCTGTAGAAATGAGCTCCTGGGGTGGGGAATCTTTGGCAGGGATAGTCTTCTGGACCGAACATGGTCTACATGTTTGCGCTGGAGACGCCCCTGGGCTTGTACCTGGTAAGAGATAGGGCCCGTTTGGCGAAAGATTACGCCAGAGACCCACTGGGCACCACCAGCAAAATTCCGAACGAACACTGGGTCACCGGGCGTAAACTGCCGAATCGGCCGGTGCCGAGAAAAACCATGTCCCTGCCGTTCTTGTGTGCGGCGTACTTCTGCGCCAATGTCCGGGAAAACCATGCTAAGGCAGGTGCGAAGTCTCCGGCCCATTAGGAGTTCTGCGGGAGCTACCCCAGTCACCGCATGGGGGGTGGTCCTATATGAAAACACAAACCGAGCCAGTCTCGTGTCCATCGACCCAGAAGACTGCTTCTTTAGGCCTCGTTTGAATGTCTGCACTGCGCGCTCCGCCAACCCATTTGAAGCCGGGTGGTAATGGGCAGTGTGGATATGGCGTATGCCGTTCATCTTCATGAACCTCGCAAACTCCTCACTTGTGAACGGAGTGCCATTGTCCGTGACCAGCACCTCGGGGAGGCCATGCGTACTGTAAGACAAACGCATCTTCTCGATTGTTGCGCAGGACGTTGTGCCTCCCATCTTATGCACCTATAACCATTTAGACTGGGCGTCGATTAATACCAGGAACATGGATCCTTGAAAAGGGCCGGCGAAATCCGCATGCAAGCTGCGCCCAACGCCACCCTGGCCTTTCCCAGTGATGTAGAAGCGCGGCCAGTGGAAGTTTCTGATGCTCCTGGCAAATGGAGCAGTTTTGGGCCACCTTCTCAATGTCGGTGTCGAGGCCTGGCCACCAGACATAACTCCGGGCCAACATTTTCATTTGGTCACATTGTGCAAGTCTCTTAGTATCAGCTCCTGTCCTTTTTCCGGGACAATCACATGCGTCCCCCACAAAAGGATGCCGTGTTCCACGCTGAATTCGGACAGCTTGGAGGAAAATGCCCGCAACTCGACTGGGAGCTGTCTATGCTGCCCACCATACAGAACTATGTGCCGAACCTTTGACAGGACTGGCTCCACTCACGGATCTGTGATGCCGTGACAGGCAGGGTGTCCATAAAATTTAGGGTTGCAACCACCTCAACATGGGGCCGGTCGATAAAGGCAATTGGCTCAGTGCGTCGGCATTCCCTATGTCGGTTCCTGGTTTGTGCTCCAGAGAATACTCGTATGCAGCGAGCAACAAAGCTCAGCGCTGGATCCGGGCGGAAGCAATGGGCGGTATTGGCTTATCCTCTCTGAAAAGTCCCAGCAGAGGCTTATGATCAGTCACGATAGTGAAGTGGCGGCCTATACGTACTGGTGGAAACGTATCACCGCAAAGACTACCGCCTGGCCCTCCTTCTCGATCTGCGCGTACTTTTTTTCCGCTGCAGTCAATGTATGGGAGGCGAAAGCTATCGGCCGCTCGGCCCTGTTCTCCATCTTGTGGGACAGGACGGCCCCAATACCATACGGGGATGCATCACATGTGACGAGCAAAGGCTTTCCAGGATCATAGTGGGTTAGTAACCCAGACGACGATAATTATTGTTTTACCCGCCGGAAAGCGGCTTCTTGCGGCTGACCCCAAACCCAGGTGTGATTCTTCTTTCGCAGAAGGTTCACCAGGGCCAGCGTAGTTGCCAGATTGGGGAGGAACTTCCCGTAATAGTTTACGAGGCCGAGAAACGAACGAAGATGCGAAGTGTCAGTCGGGGCGGGGGTCTGTTGAATTGCGCGCACCTTCTCTGCGACGGGGTGCAAACCTTCGCGGTCCACCCGATAACCCAGGTAGACTACTTCCTTTGCCTGAAAAACGCACTTTGTGCGACGTAAACAAACTCCAGCCTCCGAAAAGCGTCTAAGGACAGGCTCCAAAATTTTCCAAATGTTCCTGCTCCGACGTCCCCGTGATCAAAACGTCATCTAAGTAGACAGCAACCTCTCAAAATGCCCTCCATAACGCGTTGAAAAATAGCGCAGGCAGAGGATACTCCAAAGGGCAAATGTGTATATTCATACAGGCCCAGGTGTGTATTAATCGTTACATATGGCCGGGAGGCAGGGTCCAGCTCCAACTGTCAGTAGGCGTGACTCATATCTAATTTTGTGAACGAGAGTCCGCCTGGAGGCTTCGCGTAGAGATCCTCTATGTGAGGCATTGGGTATCGGTCGAGTCGGGATCCGTATTCACTAAGTTTAGAGTCGCCGCACAAGCGAACTGTGGCATCTGGCTTCATTACAGGTACAATGGGCGCTGCCCAGTCAGTGAAACGGACGGGCCTGATGATACCCAAAGTCTCCAATCGAGTGAGCTCCCCTTCTACCTTCTCGAGCAAGGCGTAAGGCACCGGGCGCGCCCGGAAATAGCGCGGCGTGGCTCCTGGTTCCACTTGGATACGGGCTACAGCCCCTTTTATTTTCCTCAAACCCGGCTGGAATACATCTGGGTATCGTCCTAGCACCTCAGTCAACCCTCCAGAAACTGTTTGGAGGATGTGCTGCCACTGCAGCCGCAAATGGCGCAACCAGTCCTGACCCAACAGGCTGGGCCCATGGCCGCGCACCACGATAAGTGGGAAACGCCCCACCTGGCATCCAAAAACAACAGGGGTCATCGTAGTTTCTGCAATGTCCAATGGTTCCCCCGTGTAGGTGGCCAACCTGGCCTGTGTGTCGGTTAATGTAAGGGTCTGTATACCATGCTTGATGCGGTCGAATGTCCTCTGGGCGATCACGGAGACCGCTGCGCCAGTGTCCAACTCCATCTCAAGCGGGTGGCCATTGACCCATACTGTCACTTTAATGGGGGCCACACGGGGAGCTGCCACACAATGCAGCTGCAGGCAGTCATCCTCCGTCTCCACGTCCTCGGGAGTAGTCGCCGCAGGTTCATTCAAATGGAAGGTCCGGCCCCTGGGCTGGCCCCAGTTTCGGTCAGAATGACGGTGCCTCTGGCACCCCCAGGACCGGCGTCCGCGACGGGGTCGGCGTCTACAAGCCTGACACGGACATGGCTCCTCATCCATTGGTTCTGGAGAAGGCTCCCTTCGGGGAGGAATGTCCGACAGCCACTGGCGTCGATCCGGACGTCGCCTCGCCCAAGGTACCGCAGGGGTGCAGGGGGACGCTTTCGGACAGAAGGGGTTGCGCCCCAAGGCATGCACTTCCATTTCCTGTAGCTCCTGCACTCCTCGTTCCGCGCTCTCTCGGGACAATACTATTTGAATGGCCTGTTGAAAAGTCAATGTTGGCTCGGCTAACAACTTTCTCTGGGTGGCCGCATTGTTAATACCGCAAACCAAACGGTCACGTAACATTTCTGACAATGTCTCACCATAGTCACAGTACTCCGTAATCCTGCTTAGCCTGGATAGAAACTCAGCAAGGGATTCTCCTGGGGTCCTCTCAGCGGTATTAAACCGGTAACGTTGGACTATCGTGGATAGGGTTGGGTTAAAATGTTGCCCCACTAAGTTCACAAGTTCATCAAACGTTTTGGTGTCCGGCGCAGCTGGGGTACGTAAGGCTCCTAATCACCCCAAACATATGCGGGCCGCAGGCGGTGAGCAATATGACCACCTGGCGCTCGTTTTCGGTGATGTTGTTTGCCCGGAAATAATAACGCATCGGTTGTGCGTACTGGTTCCAGCTTTCCAGCGCAGCATCAAAGACACCCAAACGTCCATACAGAGGCATGGTGTAATAGAAAATAACTTCCAACCTATAGCCAACAAATATCCAGGGAGGTGGCTTCAGCAGTGTAGACAGCTATTCACTTTAACCCTCGTCGCCAGTTTTGTGAGGGCCACGAAGAATCCAGCACGAGTTTAAAGGATGCAAATAAATAACATTTATTTACAATAACATATATATATATATATATATATATACACAACAGCAGCAACTTCCCTTGCTGCCCACTCCTCTCTCTCTCTGGTTCGAAACTGGCCAGCTCTATTTATGCAAGGAGTCTGCTAATGATTTCTCTGCCCCCCTCATTGTGGAAGCTCATACTCCCACGGGATTGTGGGATTGTCATTAGTCCCCAGCCAATGGTAAGCAGGCAGGTTATAACAGCTCCTCTCTCTCTCATCAGCTGTAGATACCATTCAACCAAATCTTCCTGAAAAAAAGTAACTGGGAGTTCACGACATACGCCATCATCAATGATGAACTGAGTCAGCAAGTTCAGAGGAACAAGACATATTGGGTCTCTGTTACATATTGGTCGATTTACCCCGCTGGCACAAAAGGAAGGTTGACACCAACTCTGCAATTGTTAAGAATTCACTGGACTCACTTGTCCATTAAACTCACCACAGAAAGTTCAAGCTAGCACAGTGGGTAGCACTGTTGGTTCACAGCGCCAGGGACCCGGGTTTGATTCCCAGCTTGGGTCACTGTCTGTGAGGAGTCTGCACGTTCTCCCCGTGTCTGCGTGGGTTTCCTCCGGGTGCTCCGGTTTCCTCCTACAAGTCCCAAAAGACGTGCTGTTAGGTGAACTGGACATTCTGAATTCTCCCTCTGTGTACCTGAACAGGAGCCGGAATGTGGCAACTAGGGGATTTTCACAGTAGCTTCATTGCAATGTCAATTTAAGCCTACTTGTGACACTAATAAAGATTATTATTATTATAATCATTCCAACAATCTACCCGGCCCAGAAACGGAACAATTTAAACTGTATGCAGCAAGTGCTTCACCCAATTTTTCAGAATTTTACATTTTGTATTTTCCTTACTCCCTCTTCTTTTTGTCTCTCTTTATCCAGCCCTTCTGTCCCTCCTTTTAATTCTCTCCCTGTACATGAGAAGGATTCACCCCCTATTCATTGTTCATTCTCTCTCGCTTCTTAAACTCATTGCTGGTCCCACAGTTTGATCAAGTCCCAGATGATGGGTTGCCCTCAGCTCACACATCCAGTAGCTTGAAGCATAAATTAAACACAAGCTGATCTGTGAAAGAGGATGATGTCCCCACAACAACAGGATTTGGTCCATTTTATATAATGTGTATTGTATGAAAATAGCATTCTGTACCTGTGGATGCTGAACTAATTGGAAATCCGTCTTTGGGTCATGTGACTTGCCGTTTGGTCTATTAAAAATGTTATAGGTCAAAGTTACTCAATGATATCACAATTGGATGAGTGTTGGTTCGATAAATGTCATGGACTATGATTGGTTAAATAGTCATTGCATCACAAAAATCCTCAGGGTTTCAAGCTCAAGGCTCGTCATTGTCATTGGCAGATACCTATAAGGAGCTGTAAGTATAGTCACTATTACAATGCGGGAAGCAAGGTGGCCAATTTGTGCACAGCAAGCTCCCACAAAAAGCATTATGGCAATGGGCAGGTCACCTGCTTTAATGGTGTTGAGAAATGGTGAGGGAAATGGTGTTTGGATCTCCTTGTCCTGTCCAATTCTTTGCTTCAAGATTTTTTTTTAAAACTTCAAAACAGTCACAGTCAATGGGCACGATTCTCCGGAAAGATTTCCAGGTGCTGTCGCAAGCGAGAATTGCCGCGGGTTTCCCGCCGCTCGGTCCAGCGAGGCCGGCAACACTATTCAGCGTTAATTGGTCAACTTAACGAGGCCTCACGGGCTTCCCTCCCCAAATTCCGGCTCGCTAGCTGATTCGCCGGGACCGCACTCACCAGCCCCCCGCTAACAACGTCGAGCAGCACTTAAAACTGCACTTGCTCAGCCAGCTCGGATTAATGGCGCCGAGGACACCGGCCCCAGGATTCGGGCATGTTGACCTAGGGAGGCTCCTGGACATGGTGGAGGTCAGGAGGGATGTCCTGTTCTCGCAAGGGTCCCGGAGGGTGAGCCAGAAGACAGTCAGTGCTGCCTGGGATGAGGATGTACCAGCAGTCAGCTCGGACAGTGTGACCATGAGGACCGGCCTCCAGTGTCGGAAGAAGGTCAACAACCTGCACCGGGCAGCCAGAGTGAGTAGACACCAACGTCCCACCCCCAATCCGCCAAGGGAGTATCCCCCCAGGCAATCCCCATCCCTCCCTCTATCCCCTTCAGCGCTCCCTCCACCCACCCCTTCAACGCTCCCTCCACCCTAACCCTCCCTTCACATACCTACCCCCACAACTATAAACCACGCATGTGGCTAACGATGCCCACTGTGTCCCCTCAAGAAAACCACTCCCATAATCAGCGGGAGAGGGCTAGACTGGCAGTGGGGTGCTGGACTTAAGAATCCTCACCTCCTTCGAGGAGCGTACCCTGGAGGTGACTGGTGTGGCCGAGGACAGGGCCGTCACCAACGTAGAGTCTACAGAGGTGAGGGACCACCAGGATCCACCCGGAGGGTCTGTCAAACGTGAGTAGTGATTGCCTTACAGACAGACCCATCCTTCCCACTAACCAGATGTCCATTCTCCCGCAGGTCTGCCAGCCGACGGTGCCGGCCCATCCCGGGCGGCCCCCTCTTCTGACTCCAAGGAGAACACCTCGGAAGAGAGCTCCGAGGATGCAACTGCTATAGTTGCAGCACAGCTGTCATCCCCACCCTCCTCCAGCGCAGATACACACACCTCGGTGGGAAATGTTAATGGCCAGGCTTCTGGGGCACAATCTGGTGAGCACCACACTGCTGCTGATGCACATCAGATGGAGGCAGGAACCCCCAGGTTAGACAGCAGTTGGAGATCTGCTGGATCCCAGGACCCAGGTGGGTCCCAGCCTGATGCGGAGCCTCTGGAAACAGAGTTACCCGGGGTATGATGGGGATGATAGAGACCAACCTGAATGTTCAAACAGAGATGTCAGCATCACTCCAGCAGATCCATAGCCGATTGGAGGAGTCCCAGATGCTATGGGTGCAAGAGTCGGCACTAGCAATGAGTGGCACCGAGTCCAACACTGCTCGAGTGGCGACTGCAGTGGAGAGCCTGGTGCACAATGTCGGCACCATGACTGAAGGTGTCCAAGGCATTGCGCAAACGGTGACAGCCTTGGCTGAGGGTCTCGCCAGTATGTCTGCCGCACTGGGGGATGTCACCCAGTACCAGGCCGACCTTGATGGGGTCCTGAGAGACATATCCCACTTTCAGATGGGAATGGCTGGGGCGCTGCGGAACTTGTCCCAGTCGCAGGTGGGCATGGCTGAGATACTGCAAAACATGTCCAGTTCACTGGGGGATGTGCCCCAGTCACTGAGGAGCATCGCCAAGGCCGTCGACATGATGGTGCGGGCTATGGGGAACCACCAGGGCTGGCACAGCCAGATGATGCAGGGGTAACTGGGCCCCAAACTAGCTGACGCTCCATCCCAAAATGAATTCCAGGGTCCTACGGGCACCAACCAGGAGGAGAGGGTGCTCAGTGTGCCATACCAGACCATCTCATGGGGTGGCGACAGTGGCCACCAGCACTCCCGAGGTCCACCCCCCTGATAAGGCTACGTATGAAAATGAAAATGACATGAAAATCGCTTATTGTCACTAGTAGGCTTCAAATGAGGTTACTGTGAAAAGCCCCTGGTTCGGCCCATCGAGTCTGCACCGACCCACTTAAGGCCTCACTTCCATCCTATCCCCGTAACCCAATAACCCCACCTAACCTTTTTAGTCACTAAGGGCAATTTATCATGGCCAATCCACCTAACCTGCACGTCTTTGGACTGTGGGAGGAAACCGGAGCACCCGGAGGAAACCCACGCAGACACGTGGAGAACGTGCAGACTCCACACAGACAGTAGCCCAGCGGGGAATCGAACCTGGGACCCTGGCGCTGTGAAGCCACAGTGCTGTCCACTTGTGCTACCGTACTGGCGGTCCACCTCCAGGATGGAAATACCAAGCTCTGCCTCTCCACCCTTTCACTCTTCTCTTTATGAGCCTTATAGGAGATTATCACCCCTAATGACCACCCTCAGAATTCCCCATAATGTGGAGGGCAAAATCTCCTCACTTCTGTTAAACTTACTGTACTCCCCATTGGCAGAGAAAATCCTCTCAAAGAATCCCTTATCCGCCAACAATGTAATCTCCAACCCTCCACGGCATGGGCGGGGAGCAAGGCCCAACCCAAATAGCAAATCCACAAAATGTGGAGCATGATCCTAAATAACTATTGCCGAATACCCCACCCCTCCTGGATGCAGAGCCCTACACCCCCACAAAAAATTTGATCCGAGAGGACCTGATGCACCAGAACGAAAAAAGAAAAATCCTCTCATTTATAAAAATCTGCCCTCCCCCCATCTGCTCCATAAAGGCTAAAAGTGCCTTTGCCACCCATGATGGATTTAAAGACCTAGGCCTCGATCTGTCCATCTGAAGGCCCACCATACAATTAAAGTCCCACCCCCAGAATTAGCTGGTGCGAGTCCAGATTGGGTACAGAAGCCAGCAACTTGTTGACAAAAGCTGTATCATCCCAGTTCTGTGCATATAAATTAACTATGACCACTGGGGTGCCCACCAATGATCCACTAACAATTACATGCCTCCCGTTCGAATCCACATAAATCTTTCCGCCAAAAAGGATACTCTCATTAATCAAAATCGCAGCCCCCTGGGCCCTACAGTCAAATCCCGAATGAAATACTTGTTCCACCCAGCCATTCCGTAACCTTGTCTGATTTTCATCCATAAATGGGTCTTATCATAGAATTATCATAGAATTTACAGTGCAGAAGGAGGCCATTCGGCCCATCGAGTCTGCACCGGCTCTTGGAAAGAGCACCCTACCCGAAGTCAACACCTCCACCCTATCCCCATAACCCAGTAACCCCACCCAACACTGAGGGCAATTTTTGAACACCAAGGGCAATTTATCATGGCCAATCCACCTAACCTGCACATCTTTGGACTGTGGGAGGAAACCGGAGCACCTGGAGGAACCCCACGCAGACACGGGGAGGATGTGCAGACTCCACACAGACAGTGACCCAAGCCGGAATCGAACCTGGGTCCCTGGAGCTGTGAAGCAATTATGCTATCCACAATGCTACCGTGCAACATCAGCATTGAAAAACACGATTGATCTTTCTACCGGGTCGTTCAACCTGACATTCCAAATGACTAGCTGAATAGGGGCAAAGTCAGCCATTCCCACCCTGTGGGGTAATTCAGCAATTACTCAGAGAGCCCCAATACCAGGCCCACCCAAGATGGCTGCTACATCTCCCATCAAAACAGAACAAAGAAAAGTTTAAAGTCCCGTTGGAGGACTAACACTCTCCCTGCTCCCCCACCTCCCATCAATACCACACCCAAATAGCCCACCAAACACCAAGGCAAACAAAGACTCCTACCCTCCCCGTTCTCCATCCCAAACCCCAACCAAAGCAAAAACAAAAATCCTGAGCTTAAAACTGACCCCATTCCCTCTGCTTCTGTCAACTAACTATACAGCTAGGAAGACAGCCCGCCACACAGGTAATAAACATAACAAAAAAACATAAAGCCAACTAGCCCCCCCCTGCCCAAATCTAATTTTATTTGTTCCAAAAAAAAACAAGGACAACACCCATCCCACACAACCCACAGTAAAAATCCAAGTACAAAACACCAAAACGGCCAATTTACACCCTACTAAATCCCAAAAATGACATTCCCACCCCCAGACAGACATCTTCCAACCAATATAATTCACTGTTACCTTGATCCAAGTCCATGCTTCTGCACGAGGAGGCTGAAAGTAATAATCTTTCGGTTCACATAAGTGACAGAGGCGCACAGGGTTAAACGTGCTCAATCGAACATTGTTCCTATACAACCTTGGTCTTGTTGAAAGCTGCACGCGTCTTGGCCAGCTCCGCTCCTACAACCTGGTAGATTCTCATGATGTGGCCCTTCCATCTGGAATCTCGATGATCTGTTGCCCACCTCAGAACACTTTCCTTTTCTTGGTAACTGTGAAAAGGCGCGATGATCGCTCGCGGTGGCTCACCAGCTTCTGCCTCAATGACATGTGGGCCTAATCCAGCTCGGGAGGGGATGCAATTCCCCCCTCCCCCAACATCTTCCCAAACATCTACACCATATACTTTGTTGAATTCTGACTCTCCAAGCCCTCGGACAACCCAACAATCCTCAAGTCCTGCTTTCTGGGCCGATTTTCCAAATTGTCCACCTTGGCCCACCCCTACCATCTCCGCTTCCAGGGATGTGATCTGGTCACTTTTGCTTGAAAGAGCCACTGCATCTCCTCTAACACTGCACCCTATGCCACGGCCGCACGAATAGTGGACATAGCCCCCTTAATTGCTCCCTTAAGGTCCTCAGAGACCTCCTGCCGTAGTTTCTGAAATTCCCCTGCCAAGATGTCTGTGAGCATCTCAGCGGGTAGCGGAGTGGTCACCGACGCAGCAGGAGTCTCCGCCATTTTCTCAGCAGACATAGTTCTTGGAGCCTTCAAGTCTGACGACGATTCCTTAATTTTCTGCTGCCTGGTTTTGTATTTATTGGGCATTCCTTGACCTGGGCTTCTTATTCTATTAAACTGACCAAATTCCTCCTCAAATCTCCGAAAACCAGGCAGAAAGGGCTTAAATCAAAGTTCTCTGACGGGAGACACCTTGTGTGTGACTGCTCTCCACATGATGCTTTCAGGGATCCTTCGCCCCAGTTGCCCCACTTCCCTCCTGGCTCTGAGCTCATGTTGAGTCCTTGGACTTCTTCCCTATGACAGGCATGGTAAGCTGCTGCTGCATCAATAGGATTTCCTCTGAATGGCAAAGTTATGCGATTCACCTTAGATAGATTGTATTGTGAAACTCTTGCATGACTTCCCTTAAAAGGTGTTTGAATAGGCACCTCCACTGCCGTAACCTGCAGGGCTACGGACCAATCGCTGGAAAGTGGGATTAGGCTGGGGGATTAGTTTTTCCTCCGGGGGCTCAAGTTTCCTTCCAGAGTCCAAAGATGTGCATATTAGGTGAATTGGCTGTGTTAAATTGCCCCTTAGTGTCGAGGGAGGCGCAGGTTAGGTTACGGGGATAGGGTGGAGTGGACGGGGTGTGGACATGGGTAGGATGCTCTTTCGGAGGGTCGGTGTCGCCTCGACGGGCCAAATGGCCTCCTTCTGCCCTGTAGGGATACTATGACCTGTTTCAAGCCACACTGCTGTGGAGGCCTCTCCATTTAAATAAATGTGGCCTGACTGGGTGTTAGTCTTCGGAATGTTTGGCACAGCTTCAACTATTTATACCTGGCCTCAATAAGTGGTTTAGTATTAAATAATCACTGCCGTACATCATCATGGCCTGGAATCATTATTCGATAAAGGAAATAAGAAACAGCAAAAGATCGAGAGAGAATAAAAAGGCTGTTGCATCTTCAGAAATGACATATATGGGTGAGCTGTTAACTGCCAGCGAAAAGCGAGGCTGTTAACAACACGTTAATTTGTCACCTAGGCAACTCCAATTAAAGGCTGTCATAAATATGCAAAACCCTCGAGCCATTGTTCAGGTGGATAATTACAGATCCAGAATGACGAATCTTTAGAATTTTAGAAACCAGCAAAGGGTGTCTGAAAGAAATAAACAATTGGAAACTGGAGTATGAGAGAAGACCAGCAAGAAATATAGAAACAGACAGGAAAAACTTCGACAAAAAGAAAAAGACTTCTTGTATCGAACGTTGGAGGGTGAAACCGGAGAGTTAATAATTGGAAACAAGGAAACGGAAGAGACTTTGAACAAATATTTGAACACGAATAGTAGAAAAAGCAGGGGGAATAAGGGTGAGAAGAACTTTTTAAAAATCAGAAAAAGTACGGGACAAACTAATGGGGCTAAGGCTGACAAGTCCCCTGGACCTGATGGCCGGCATTCTGGAGTCTTAAAGGATGTGGCTGCAGAGACTGTGGAGGCATTAGTTATAATATTCCAAAATTCCCTCGATTCTGGAATGGTCCCAACAGATTGGAAAATCGTAAATATCACGGGTGGGATTCTCCAGTCCGCCAGCCCCGTTTGCCGGCGCGCCCCCACTTGCAGCGGGATTCTCCATTCCCGCAGCCGGCCAATGGGGTTCCCCATTGTGGCCACCCCACGGCGTCGGGAAACCCACAAGCGTGGGTGCACTGCCGGTGGACCGAAGGGACCCGCCAACGGAGAATTCCACGGCACATCTGTTATCAAGAGAGGAGGGAGACAGAATATAGGAAACCTATAATAATAATATCATAGTAATAATCTTTATTGTCAAAAGTAGGCTTACATTAACACTGCAATGAAGTTACTGTAAACTTCTGCCATTGGGAATATGCTAGAACCCATTATTAAAGAGATAACAGCAGGACACTTAGGAAATCACAATGCAACCAGGCAGAGTCAACACAGTTTTGTATTTGGAAAGTTTATTAGAGTTCTTTGAGGCTGCAACAAGAAGGGTGTACAAAGGCGAATGGATAATTGCAGTGCATTTGGATTTCCAAAAGGCATTCAATAAAGTGTCCCATTAAAGGCTACTGCACAAGATAAGAAGCGGGTTTGACTTCTGCGGTAAAGGTGAGCAAGTTGGGCCTACACCCACTGGAGTTTAGAAGAATGAAAAGTGATCTTATTGAAGCATATAAGATTCTGAGGGGTCTTAATAGGGTCGATATTGAGAGGCTGATTCCTCTTGTGAGGGAATCTAGGTCTAGGACACACAGTTTAAAAAAGAGGAGGAAGAATTCTTTCTCACAGAGGGTAATTTGCCTTTGGAATTCTCTTCCTCAAGACAGCAATGGAGCATGGGTCATTGAATATAGTTCGACAAATTTGTGATTGATAAGGGAGTCAAGGGTTATGGGTGGCAGACAAGGAAAGTGGAGTTAAACCCATAATCAAATAAGCCATGATCTTCTTGAATGCTGAAGCAGGCTTGGTGGGCCGAATGGCCCATGCCTGCTCCTAAATTGTATGAACTACTTTGCAGCCAATAACTGGATTGTCCCGGGCGCGATCAAGACCCCGATCCCGGGATCTACCCGGCTCACAGCACCTCACGAGATCTAACACAACCACTTTTTGGCAAATCTGCATATTAAAGCTAGACATTGTCATTTAAAATGCTGATACGTGAGGCATTGGGATCTATCTCCTTCGTCCTGGAGACCTTGGGTGTGCGGCGTTTAGTACTGGTCTTGACAAACGAGGACCAGACTGAACAGAACTACGGGGGTCTCCCAGGGGATTGGGGGCCTCCAGATGCATGGCCTTTGGGCAGGATGATACTCTGGCACTTCTGGTGCCCCCCAGGAAGCCTGGTACTGTCAGTCTGGCACCCCATCAGTGCCAGCCTAACACTGCCACTTGGGTGCCAGTCTGGGACTGCCATGATGTCCAGGTAGCACTGGCAGCTGGCGGGGGCACTCCCAAGGTGCCAGGCTGGCATTATTTGTACAGTGGTAATCCCAAGGGTGGAGAGAGTCGAGTATTCGACCATTGCGGTTTCAGGCCATGCCCCGCACTGGGTGGACTTGCAGCTAGGGGCAGAGGGAGGGCAGCGCCCTCTCTGGAAACTGGACGTGGGACTGCTAGCGGATGAAGAGGTTTGTGGGCGGATTCAGAACTATGTGACAACGAACGATACAGGGGAGGTAACAGCGACTACGGTCTGGGTATGAAGGCAGTTATCAGAGGGGAGTTAATTTCTATTAGGTCCCATAGAGAGAAGAGGGAGAGGGCGGAGAGGGAGAGGCTAGTGGGAAGGATACTCAGAGCAGACAGGAAGTATGCAGAGACCCCCGAGGAGGGGCTGCTAAAGGAGCGCCGGAGACTGCAGGCGGAGTTTGATCTGTTGGCCACAGGGAAGGCGGAGACACAGCTGAGGAAAGAGAAAGAGGCAGTCTGCGAGTATGGGGAGAAAGCGAGTAGGATGCTGGCGCACCAACATCGCATGAGAGGTGGCCAGGGAAATTGGGGGAGTGAGGGATAAGGCAGGTAACACGGTCGTGGGCCCAGAGAAGATCAACAAAGTCTTCAAGGAGTTTTATTGTAAACTGTACGAGTCAGAACCCCCGGTGGGAGGGGAAGGGATGAAGCAATTCATGGACCAATTGAGGTTCCCACGGGTGGACGACGATCTGGTAGAGGGACTGGGGGCCCCGATGGAGTTGGAGGAGATAGTTAAGGGCCTGGATAGTATGCAGTCGGGCAAGGCCCCGGGACCGGACAGCTACCCTGTAGAATTCTATAAGAAATTCTCGGAGCTGCTGAGCCCACTCCTGCTAGGAACCTTTAACAAGGCTAAGGAGAGGGTAACCCTCCCCCTGATGATGTCGCGGGCCTCGATCTCGCTCATCCTCAAGAGGTGGAAGGATCCGCTACAATGTGGGTCCTACAGACCAATATCGCTCCTAAACGTAGATGCCAAACTACTGGCTAAGATTTTAGCTACTAGAATAGAGGACTGTGTCCTGAGAGTGATTGATTAGGATCAGACAGGTTTCGTCAAGGGCATGCAACTGAACACAAATGTGAGGAGGCTCCTAAACATTATTGTTATAACCTGCCTGCTTACCACTGGCTGGGGACTAATGACTATCCCACAATCCTATGGGAGTATGAGCTTCCCCATGAGGGGGGTGGAGAAATCATTTGCAGACTCCCTGCATAAATAGAGCTGGCCAGTTTGGAACCAGCAGACAGAGAGGAGTGAGCAGCAAGGGAAGTTGCTGCTGCTGTTGTGTATATATGTTATTGTAAATAAATGTTATTTCTTTGTATCCTGAAAACTTGTGCTGGATTCTTCGTGGCCCTCACAAACATTATCATGATGCCCTCAGAAGGAGGGGATGTAGAAGTAGTGGCTGCAATGAATGCAAAGAAAGCCTTTGACCGGGTGGAATGGGAGTACCTGTGGGAAGCGTTAAGTAGGTTTGGATTTGGTGAGGGATTCAAAGGGTGGGTCAAACTACTGTATCAGGCCTCCGTAGCAAGTGTCCACAAACCGGCTGAGGTCGGAGTATTTTAGGCTACACCGAGGGACGAGGCAAGGGTGCCCCCTATCCTCGCTACTATTTGCCCTTGCAATTGAGCCTTTGGCAATAGCACTGAGGACTTCAACTTCAAGGAACTGGAGGGTGCTGGTTCGGGGGGGGGGGGGGGGGGGGGGGGGGGGTGGTGGAGCACCGTGTTTCGCTCTATGCAGATGACCCGCTCCTGTATATTTCGGACCCAGAGGGAATGGGGGAGGTCATGCAGATCTTAAGGGATTTCGGGGGTTTCTCGACGTACAAGTTGAACGTGGGGAAAAGTGAGCTATTTGTGATCCAGGGGTCAGGAGGAGTGACTGGGGCAGCTCCCGCTCAAGATGGTGGAGAGGAGCTTTCGGTACCTGGACATACAGGTGGCTGGGAATTGGGATGCTCGACACAGGCTCAATCTATCTCGGCTTGTAGAGCCGAGACTTTAAAAGGTGGGACATGCTCCCACTTTCCCTAGCGGGAAGGGTGCAGACCGTGAAAATGACGGTCCTCCCCAGATTCCTGTTTGTTTTCCAGTGCCTTCCCATCTTCATCCCCAAATCCTTCTTCAAGCGGGTGAACAGGATTGTGGGCAAACAAGACCCAGCGAGTTAAAAGACTGTTTTTAAAGTGCAGTCGGGGGGCGGGGGGGGGGGGGGGGGGGGGGGGGGGGGTTGGCGCTGCCGAACCTCTGTAGCTACTACTGGGCGGCTAATGTAGCCATGATTAGGAAATGGGGAATGGAGGAGGGGTCAGCGTGGGGCGGCTAGAGGCGGCGACATGCAAAGGCACCAGCCTAGGGGCACTGGTAACGGCACCGCTGCCGTTCTCGCCGGCACGATACACCACAAGCCTGGTGGTGATGGCAGCACTGAGGGTCTGGGGTCAGTGGAGAAGGCTCAGGAAGGAGGAGGGAGCTTCAGTTTGGACCCCGATACGGAACAACCATAGATTTGTCCCGGGCTAGATAGACGGAGAGTTTCAAAGTTGGCACAGGGCCGGCATCGAAAGGATGGGGACCTGTTCATAGATGGGACTTTCCCTAGCTTGAAGGCGCTGGAGGAGAAATTCAGTCTGCCCCCTGGAAATGCCTTCAGATACCTCCAAGTCTGCGCCTTTCTCAAAAAACAGGTGGGGACATTTCCGTTGCTACCCCCTCGCAGGATACAGGACAGGGTAGTGTCTGGCATCTGGGTAGGAGAGAGGAAGGTGTTGGACATCTACCAAGAGCTCCAGGAGGCGGAGGAAGCCCCAGTGGAGGAACTGAAGGGCAAGTGGGAGGAGGAGCTAGTGAGGAGCTAGATGAGGGCCTGTGGGCTGATGCCCTGGGCAGGGTAAATTCCTCTTCATCATGTGTCAGGCTCAGCTTAATTCAGTTTAAGGCGGTACACTGGGCACACATGACGACGGCGAGAATGAGCAAGTTCTTTGGGGTTGAGGACATGTGTGCGAGATGTTCAGGAAGCCCTGCAAACCATGTCCATATGTTCTGGTCATATCCGGCGCTTAAAGAATTCTGGCAGGGTTTTGCGAAGGCTATGTCCAGGATCTTACACACGAGGGTGAAAACGAGTCCAGAGATAGCGATCTTTGGGGTCTCTGAGGATCCGGGAGTGCAGGAAGCGAAAGAGGCCAAGGTTTTGGCCCTTGCCTCCCTGGTAGCCTGGAGACGGATCTTGTTAATGTGGAGAGACTCGAAACCCCCGATTGTGGAAACCTGGGTCAGTAATATGGCTGGGTTTGCCTTGAAAGGGTCCTTGCTGGGGTTCGCCCGGCGAGCGTTAAAATGTCAGTAGCAATCCAGCGGGGGGGGGGGGGGGGGGGGGGGGGGTGAAGTGGGGAATTGTTCATTTCATAGAATTTACAGTGCAGAAGGAGGCCATTTGGCCCATCGAGACTGCACCGGCTCTTGGAAAAAGCACCCTACCCAATCCACACCTCCACCCTGTCCCCGTAACCCAGTAACCCAGTTACCCCACCCAACACTAAGGGCAATTTTGGACACTAAAGACAATTTAGCATGGCCAATCCACCTAACCTACGCATCTTTGGACTGTGGGAGGAAACCGGAGCACCCAGAGGGAACCCACGTAACACACGGGGAGAACGTGCAGACTCCACACAGACAGTGACCCAAGCCGGGTATCGAACCTGGGACCCTGGAGCTGTGAAGCAATTGTGCTAACCACTATGCTATTCTGGCACTATGTATATTCTCTTTTTGTATAATGATAATAGCCACCTTGTTTTGTTAAATATTATTTTTTTTTTCATTGGTTATGTAAAAATTCTGTTTGAGAAAAACCCTAATAAAAACAAATTTAAAAAAAAATATTTGTACAGTGGTGATTGGGCAAGGAGTGCCCTGCGTGAATTTTGAGAGGAGTGAGGTCCCAGGACCTCCCATGGTACATTGGGGCTTGAGGGGGACGAAAGTCAAGGGTCACTTCAGGGGCTCCAGAGATCAGGATGTGATTTTAATCTCTGACTACACTGAGGTGTTACAATGAGTGGAGCTCCTCAGTGCACAAAACGGGGCTATGTGCAGTCTCGGCTGTGTGTTCCCAGCTGATGCCTCGTATCCACCTGAGGAAGGAGCTGCGCTCCGAAAGCTCGTGTTTGAAACTTTAACCTGGTGTTGTAAGACTTCTTACTATTATAACAGTGACTACACTTTGAAAGTATTGACTGGCTGTAAAAACCTTGGGACATCCTTCCACATTTCCTTCCCTTCACCCCCTCTCCCTTTCTCTCGCTTCCCCTTCCTTTCTTCCCTCTTTCTCTCTCCCTTCTGTACATTCTGTCCTGCTTACAACTGTAGAATATGCACATAGTCTGCACGCGCAGTAAAATATTGTCTCACTTTTTACTCTTTTTCAATCTTTGACATTTTGTTTCCTTTTCATGCCCTTTAGCGAATAATTCCGTAGCCAATTTTACGTGATCCATTTTGGTTAATAACCTCTGCAAAAACACTTCAGGAATATTTTAGTGCAGTAATAAACCTGGTTTGAAATGTGCAAACTAGCATTAATCCTTTCTAAAGCAATCTCGATGCCTGCACCGTGATACGACATGGAATCAATTTTTAAAATGAATGACAGTTTATGATATTGTTTTTGCATAAGGTTAAACTGAGGTTTTTTTTAATATTGTGATGCCATCTGTCAACCACAAATATTTATAAATTAAAGCAATTGGGCAATCAGTGGTGTATTTATAAATCACAAGAAATTGCACAGTATTTAAGGAGTTATCTAAACAGAGCTTCCATTGTACCCAATTTCTTTTTTAATTTACATTTTAAGAGTATACAAGCTGAAGGATCAATGTATGACCCAGAAGTAAGCCTGAAAATTGAACGTTTGGATTCAATCAAATAATCATGGAGTACAGGCATTTCCAGTCAGAAGTTTTAATCAATTCATCAAGTTTATGTGCAATGTTGGTTATCATGAGAGTATTGAATTATGACAGCAAACAGTCACCATTGTATCTATGTTACAGAACTAGTAATCCAGAAACCTGGACTAATGATCTGGGGAGGGTGTGATATACAGTGTTCTTCCTAGGGGGGTGCGATATGGTGGTGCAATATGTGGGAATGTGATCGAGGGTATGTGATGTTGGGGTGATATGGTGGTGTTATGTGTGTGTGTTGAAGGGGTGTGATATGGAGGGTGTGATATAGGGGTGACATTGGTGTGTGTATATTGATGTGTGTTAAAGGGGTGTGATATGGAGGATGTGACATGACAGTGATATAGGTGTGTGTTAACTGGGTGTGATATGGAGGGTGTGATATGACAGTGATATAGGTGTGTGTTAACGGGGTGTGATATGGAGGGTGTGATATGACAGTGAAATTGGTGTGTGTTAAAGGAGTTTGATATAGATGATGTGATATTGATGTCTGTTAAAGGGCAGTGATATGGAGGGAAAGATATGGTGGTGATATTGGTGTGTGTTAAAGGAGTTTGATATAGATGATGTGATATTGATGTCTGTTAAAGGGCAGTGATATGGAGGGAAAGATATGGTGGTGATATTGGTGTGTGTTAATAGAGTGTGAGATGGAAAGTGTGGTATGCGTTGTGTTCCTGAGGGTGTAATATTGGGGTGTGTGACATGGGGGTGATATTAAAGGCCGAGGCCCAATTGTGGGCCATCCTGACCCCCATGTAACGAAAACTTCTTTAGAGAGGCGGTAGGGTAATGAGCCTAATTGGGCTCGCTTACCAGGAGGGTTAACCGGAAAACATTCCCTCTTGCCTCGATTTAATTTATATCCAGAGAAGGAGTCAAAGGTATTAAATGTCTTATTTATGCCATCAATGCAGGGATTTCGATCTGTAATATATAGAAATAGGTCATCTGCATAAAGAGACACCCGATTCTCCCTCACAACTAATACTCCTCCATCGACTAGTGGCCTTCAACGCTATAGAGAGTGGCTCTATTGCCAAGGTAAACAAAAGTGCAGAAAATGGGCAGCCCTGTCTAATGTCCCTATTCAAGGGAAGTAGTCTGAGTGTAGAGCTCGTGTGAACGCTGGCCATAGGGGCATTACGTATCAAATGGATCCATCAGGCAACTTTATGGCCGAATCCAAATCTTCCAAGAAACTCAAATAAATATTCACATTCCATCCTATCAAATGCTTTTTCAGTGTCAAGAGAAACTATCACCTCAGGTTCGCTTGTGGGGAGGACGGTGGGGGGGGGGGGGGGGGGGGGGGGGGGGGTGTGAATATCATTGGAAAGACGATGTATATTGGCTGACAATTGTCAGCCTTTTACAAAGCTTGTTGATCCTCCAAAATGATACTTGGGAGCCAAGGCCCCAACCGGAGCGCCAAAACCGTAGCGAGCAACTTAACATCCGCATTTAAAAGCGAGATGGGTTGGTGTGAACCGTACTTGGTCAGGTCCTTGTCCTTCTCAAGAAGCAAGGAAATTGAGGCTTGAGTGAGGGTAGGAGGTAATGAACCCCAGGATAGGGAGTCATTAAATATACCCAATAACAAAGGATAGATGTGCTTGGGCCTTGCCAGCCACCATCAGCCCAATACATTAATGAGGCGTAACGGGGAGTCCAGTTCACAGCTCCTGTCTCCCTCGACAGTTGGGATGGACAGACTGTCCAGAAAATCAGACATGAATCAATTTATCTGCAGGGGGCACCGATTTATACAGGTCACAGTAGCAGGATGTAAAAGCCGGGTTGATCTGGAGAGGGGCGGAAATGAGGTTGCCGCCTGGATTGAATATCTGAGGGATCTCACAGAAGACTGCTTGACGTTTGAGTTGGTGAGCCTAATAATGACTGGCCTTCTCCCCGTATTCATAAAAAGTGCCCCTGGAACGCTGTAACTGACATACAGCCTTGTTAATGGACAGTAGCTCGAAACTGGGTTTGTAATTATTCAACTTTCTTGAACTAAAGATTCCGCTTCATCCACCACCTGCTCTTGTTCTTTATCAACCACCTGATCAAAGATTGTTTCTGATAACTGAATCTCAGCCTCCCTATCTTTCCTCCTGGATTAATCCTCCTCCTGCCTCAACCTGCGGTTTTGTGATCTTGTCATCACAGAATCTGGAAACACCCCAGGATATGCCTCGTGCAAACACCTCAGTTGTTTAACTTTCCACCGCCTTTTGAAGCACAGTAGGCATCACTCCCACCTGTGATCCAGCTGTATTATTACCCAAGATAAATTGTACCCCTGAAAAATACCAATTTCTCTATTATTACTACCACCACTTTTCACTAGACTCTCTAACTTTACCTTACATAATGGCACACTACTCCTTTCACCACTAATTTCCCATATTACCACCTTTTCTAGCAATACTCCCTCCAAACTACATATCTCCTCATCTCACACCATAAAAGATGCACTTGCCCCTGTATCCCTTAAGAACTTAATCTTATCTACTCCACCTTGTGCACAGGAGTAAACCTTACCCTCAAAATTAATGGACGGGATTCTCCGTCCCACCGCACCAGTTTTCTGGCACCTGCTTATCTACCAACCTCTGAGCAGGTTGTACACTCCTTTGCACTTCTTCCACTGGAACTATGTTTTTTTTCTCCACCTAAATAAACCCCATTGTCTTATCTTGTTTTAACGGGTCTGTCTTCCCAGTACTTTTCTTCAGCCACCAACACTGCGACTTCATGTGTCCTACTTTATTACAAAGAAAAAATGTAAGTTTTTAAAATCTCTCTTTAACTATCATAGGGTTTCATTTTGAACCAGAGGCAAATTTTCCTTAATATCTCCAACTTTTGCATTGCCCACCTGCGAATTTCTCAGTTCCCCAGTTTCTTTCCTTTGCAGATTGATATTGACGACCAGACATTGATTTATGAACTAATTAAAAATCATCTGCCATTTCTGCTGCCAGTCTAGCAGTTTTAACTCATTGCTTTTCCGCATAGGTTCTCACGACTGCGGGAAGTGAATAATTAAATTCCTCTAAATAATCATTTCCCTAAGAGCGTCATACAATTAATCTATTTTTAATGCTCTTTTCTACCAATCAAAATTATTTTGTTTAATTCTTGCAAATTCTATATACATCTGATCCTGTTCTTAGATTTCTAAACTTCTGTTCACAGGCTTCTGGAACTGGTTCATACGCACTTAATATGGATATTCTCACATCATAATAATCCCCAGATACCGCCTCTGATAGTGATGCAAACATTTCACTAGCTCCACCTACTAACTTTGTTTAAATCAACACTCCCCACATGGCCTTTAGCCACATCAGTTATTTAGCCACTTTCTCAAATGAGATAAAAAGCCTTCCACATCTTTGTTGTCAAACCTTAGCAGTGCTTGAATATATTTAAACATATCTCCACTAGGAGACCAGGAGGTGTTAATCTTTCTTCGGCTTCTGCCTTTGATTCCCACATTATACATTCAGTCTCAGTTTCCAATGTTCAAATTCTCTCTCTTTTTCCTCTGCCATAGCTCATCATTCCTTTCCCTTATCTCTTTCATCACATCTTTCCTTTTCCTTTTAAAAAACCTTCTCTTTTTCCTATTTTTTGCATTTCTAATTTCTTTCTGTTTATTGTTTTCCTGCATTTCTAATTATTTCATTTGTAATTGAAATCTAGATAATTCTAATGATTCAGGCTGTGTTTCCAGCAAATTTAAATGCTGAGCTATCGCTTGAAATATCTCCACCTTCCTCACCCTTTCAGGTAAAGTCAACTGCAGCTTAACTGCCAGGCCCAAAAGCTATGTTTTAACCACCCTTTGTAAACCAACCAGAGTGACCTCTTCCACACCCAGGAAATTCTTAGCAATGGAAAGGGTAATTTCCAAGTCACACCCTATTTAAACAGCAACACCTGAAATAAAGCACCAGTTCCTCACATATTCGCTGTCTTTAAATTCAATAGTCCCAAGCCCAACTAAGAACTATACTTTGACTCTTGGTAAAGAGCTCCCAATTTGACTACAATCCCAGACCAGAACCCAACATTTGCGAGGATACCGGACAGGAATCCCAATACCTCTTTTACTTTCTAACACTATGAGGAAAGGATGCTTTACTCCAGGAGTGATTCCACGGACAAATAGAGATATGGTATATTGGAACAAACTTTATTATTAATACTGTATTAAACTACCTCAGCATCACAGAAATATAGCTTACAATTGGAAGTTAAACGATGCTTAACAATAAAAGGAAACACTATAATTTCTAACTGATACCATCTTTATCTCCAATCAAGCAAAACCCATCGTAGGTCAAAAAACACTTTTAAATAAAGTTAGCAAAGATAGGATTACTTGCTGTTATCTGGATATAAAGATCAAGATATCTTTGAAAGACTGTTTGCAAAGAGAAAGAGAGAGAGATCCTTTCAGGAAACAACCTGCAAATCTCTACTTGTTATATTACTGTTGAATTTGATGGCCTTCTGCAAAAGCTGATGTTCAGCTCACAGATTTGGGGAAACTCAACTAAAACTCTGCCTGCTACAGCCCTAGACCCTCCAATTAAACACATCATCTTTATTGCACTCAAATCACATGACCTACTGATTTAAGTCTAAGCACAATGTCTCTGATTAACTACCCCCAGGGAATCCCAGAAATTATTTTTAAAATCCTATTTGGCCTCTCCTTGTAAACATAAAAATGGCTTGGAAAAAATTATGATCTCACTTTTATGACATCTAAATTGCTTATTTTGCAGCCAAAATGTCTATCTAGGGATAGAGTAATTTTGTGACCTGTTTGAGGGCGGTACGTTTGTGGAGTTGGAGGAGCGCGAGGAGGTGTACTTGCTGCCAAAGGGGAATGGGTTTAGATACCTGCAGGTGAGGGACTTCTTGAGGAAGGAGTTAGGTTCACTCCTGCAGCTGCCACCTCCAGCGCTATAGAACAAGCTGCTATCTGAGGATGAGATAGGCGAGGACAAGGTGTCAAATATATAAGGAGAGCTGATGAAGAGGGAGGGCACCCCAGTGGAGATGTCTGGTGCAAGTAGGAGTAGTTGAGAGGGGAGATACAAGCTGGGGTGTGGAGTGAGGCTCTGTGGAGGATAAACCCATCCTCACCGCGTGCAAGATTGAGTCTCACACAGTTTAAGGTTGTGTGAGTCTAGGAGGAGCTGTTTTTTCCAGGGGTGGGTGGTGTGCAAGGAGCCCGGCAAACCATGGCAGAGGTCCTCCAACTAGAAAAAAAGCAAATTTGCCATAAGAGAGGTGGAGGAGTGGTTCGCTGCAAGGTGGAGGCTATTCATGACTTCTTTAAGACACATTAACATATCAGCGAAGGGTGGGGGAGGGGGTAGTTCTTTGTGTTCTGTTTGGGTTTTGGGGGGGTTGGGGTAAAAAGAGGACATGGAGTGGGTGGTACAGGGGAATAGTGTTAATTGTGTATGGTTTACTGTTGCTGTTGTTTGTTCGTTTGTGTTGTGTATATATTTGAAAATATCTCCAATGAAATATTTTTCAAAACAAAGAATGAGGGTGTTATGGGGTGGTGATATGGAGGCATGATTATGGGGGTGATACGAGGGCTGATTCAGGGGGTGTGATATGAGGGTGGGATATGAGGGTGGGAGATTGGAGTATGATATGAGGCGGGGAGATTGGGTGTGATATGAGGTGGGGAGATAGGGGGTCATATGAGGCGGGGTTGTTGGGGTGTCATATGAGGCGGGGTTGTTGGGGTGTCATATGAGTGTGGGATATTGGCGTGTGATATGAGGCTGGGAGATTGGAGTGGGTGTGATGAGGGTGGGAGTTAGGGTGTGATATTGGGGTGTGATACGAAGGCAGGAGATTGGGGTGTGATATGATGCTGGGAATTAAGGTGTGAAACGGAAGTGGGATATTGGGGTGTGATACAAGGGTGGGAGATTGGCGTGTGATATGAGGCTGGGATATTGGGCTGTGATATGAGGGTGGGATATTGGGGTGTGATATGAGGCTGGGATATTGGGGTGTGATATTCGGCTGGGATATTCGGGTGTGATACGAAAGTTGGATATTGGGCTGTGATATGAGGGTGGGATATTGGGGTGTGATATGAAGCTGGGAGATTGGGGTGTGATATGAAGCTGGGAGATTGGGGTGTGATATGAGGCTGGGATATTGGGGTGTGATATGAGGCTGGGATATTGGGGTGTGATACGAGGGTGGGAGATTGGAGTGTGATATGAAGCTGGGAGATTGGGGTGTGATACGAGGGTGGGAGATTGGGATGTGATATGAGGCTGGGCTATTGGGGTGTGATACGAGGGTGGGAGTTTGGGATGTGATATGAGGCTGGGATGTTCGGGTGAGATACGAAAGTTGGATATTGGGGTGTGATGAAGCTGGGATATTGGGGTGTGATACGAGGGTGGGAGATTGGGGTGTGATATGGGGTGGGAGATTGGGGTGTGATACGAGGCTGGGAGATTGGGGTGTGATACGAGGGTGGGAGATTGGAATGTGATATGAGGCTGGGTTTTGGGGTGTGATATGAAGATGGAATATTGGTGTGTGATATGAGGCTGGGAGATTGGGGTGTGATACGAGGCTGGGTTTTGGGGTGTGATATGAGGCTGGGATATTGGGGTGTGATATGAAGCTGGGAGATTGGGGTGTGATATGAGGCTGGGATATTGGGGTGTGATACGAGGGTGGGAGATTGGGGTGTGATATGAGGCTGGGAGATTGGGGTGTGATATGAGGCTGGGATATTGGGATGTGATATGAGGCTGGGATATTCGGGTGTGATACGAAAGTTGGATATTGGGCTGTGATACGAGGGTGGGATATTGGGGAGTGATATGAGGCTGGGATATTGGGGTGTGATATGAGGGTGGGATATTGGGGTGTGATACGAGGCTGGGATATTCGGGTGTGATACGAAAGTTGGATATTGGGGTGTGATACGAGGGTGGGAGTTTGGGATGTGATATGAGGCTGGGATGTTCGGGTGAGATACGAAAGTTGGATATTGGGGTGTGATGAAGCTGGGATATTGGGGTGTGATACGAGGGTGGGAGATTGGGGTGTGATATGGGGTGGGAGATTGGGGTGTGATACGAGGCTGGGAGATTGGGGTGTGATACGAGGGTGGGAGATTGGAATGTGATATGAGGCTGGGTTTTGGGGTGTGATATGAAGATGGAATATTGGTGTGTGATATGAGGCTGGGAGATTGGGGTGTGATACGAGGCTGGGTTTTGGGGTGTGATATGAGGCTGGGATATTGGGGTGTGATATGAAGCTGGGAGATTGGGGTGTGATATGAGGCTGGGATATTGGGGTGTGATACGAGGGTGGGAGATTGGGGTGTGATATGAGGCTGGGAGATTGGGGTGTGATATGAGGCTGGGATATTGGGATGTGATATGAGGCTGGGATATTCGGGTGTGATACGAAAGTTGGATATTGGGCTGTGATACGAGGGTGGGATATTGGGGAGTGATATGAGGCTGGGATATTGGGGTGTGATATGAGGGTGGGATATTGGGGTGTGATACGAGGCTGGGATATTCGGGTGTGATACGAAAGTTGGATATTGGGGTGTGATACGAGGGTGGGAGATTGGCGTGTGATATGAGGCTGGGATATTGGGGTGTGATATGAAGCTGGGAGATTGGGGTGTGATATGAAGCTGGGAGATTGGGGTGTGATATGAGGCTGGGATATTGGGGTGTGATATGAGGCTGGGATATTGGGGTGTGAGACGAGGGTGGGAGATTGGAGTGTGATATGAAGCTGGGAGATTGGGGTGTGATACGAGGGTGGGAGATTGGGATGTGATATGAGGCTGGGCTATTGGGGTGTGATACGAGGGTGGGAGTTTGGGATGTGATATGAGGCTGGGATATTCGGGTGAGATACGAAAGTTGGATATTGGGGTGTGATGAAGCTGGGATATTGGGGTGTGATACGAGGGTGGGAGATTGGGGTGTGATATGGGGTGGGAGATTGGGGTGTGATACGAGGGTGGGAGATTGGGGTGTGATATGAGGGTGGACATTGGGATGTGATCTGAGGCTGGGATATTGGGGTGTGATATGAGGGTGGGAGATTGGGATGTGATATGAGGCTGGGTTTTGGGGTGTGATATGAAGATGGAATATTGGTGTGTGATATGAGGCTGGGAGATTGGGGTGTGATACGAGGCTGGGTTTTGGGGTGTGATATGAGGCTGGGATATTGGGGTGTGATATGAAGCTGGGAGATTGGGGTGTGATATGAAGCTGGGATATTGGGGTGTGATACGAGGGTGGGAGATTGGGGTGTGATATGAGGCTGGGATATTGGGATGTGATATGAAGCTGGGAGATTGGGGTGTGATATGAAGCTGGGAGATTGGGGTGTGATATGAGGCTGGGAGATTGGGGTGTGATATGAGCCTGGGAGATTGGGGTGTGATATGAAGCTGGGAGATTGGGGTATGATACGAGGCTGGGATATTGGGATGTGATATGAAGCTGGGAGATTGGGGTGTGATATGAGGCTGGGAGATTGGGGTGTGATATGAGGCTGGGATATTGGGATGTGATATGAAGCTGGGAGATTGGGGTGTGATATGAGGCTGGGAGATTGGGGTGTGATATGAGGCTGGGAAATTGAGGTGTGATATGAGGCTGGGAGATTGGGATGTGATATGAGGCTGGGTTTTGGGGTGTGATATGAGGCTGGGATATTGGGATGTGATATGAGGCTGGGAGATTGGGGTGTGATATGAGGCTGGGGGATTGGGATGTGATACGAGGCTGGGTTTTGGGGTGTGATATGAGGCTGGGAGATTGGGATGTGATATGAGGCTGGGATATTGGGGTATGATACGAGGCTGAGATATTGGGATGTGATATGAAGCTGGGAGATTGGGGTGTCATATGAAGCTGGGAGATTGGGGTGTGATATGAAGCTGGGAGATTGGGGTGTGATATGAAGCTGGGAGATTGGGGTATGATACGAGGGTGGGATATTGGGATGTGATATGAAGCTGGGATATTGGGATGTGATATGAGGCTGGGATATTGGGATGTGATATGAAGCTGGGAGATTGGGTTGTGATATGAAGCTGGGAGATTGGGGTGTGATATGAAGCTGGGAGATTGGGATGTGATACGAAGCTGGGAGATTGGGGTGTGATATGAAGCTGGGAGATTGGGGTGTGATATGAAGCTGGGAGATTGGGGTGTGATATGAAGCTGGGAGATTGGGGTGTGATATGAAGCTGGGAGATTGGGGTGTGATATGAAGCTGGGAGATTGGGATGTGATATGAAGCTGGGAGATTGGGGTGTGATATGAAGCTGGGAGATTGGGGTGTGATATGAAGCTGGGAGATTGGGGTGTGATATGAAGCTGGGAGATTGGGGTGTGATATGAAGCTGGGAGATTGGGGTATGATACGAGGGTGTGATATTGGGATGTGATATGAAGCTGGGATATCGGTATGTGATATGAGGCTGGGAGATTGGGGTGTGATATAGGGATGTGATATGAAGCTGGGATATTGGGGTGTGATATGAAGCTGGGATATTGGGGTGTGATATGAGGCTGGGAGTTTGGGGTGTGATATGAAGCTGGGATATTGGGATGTGATACGAGGCTGGGATATTGGGGTGTGATATGAGGCTGGGAGTCTGGGGTGTGATATGAAGCTGGGAGATTGGGGTATGATACGAGGCTGGGATATTGGGGTATGATACGAGGGTGTGATATTGGGGTGTGATATGAAGCTGGGAGATTGGGGTGTGATATGAAGCTGGGAGATTGGGGTATGATACGAGGCTGGGATATTGGGGTATGATACGAGGGTGTGACATTGGGGTGTGATATGAAGCTGGGAGATTGGGGTGTGATATGAAGCTGGGAGATTGGGGTGTGATATGAAGCTGGGAGATTGGGGTGTGATATGAAGCTGGGAGATTGGGGTATGATACGAGGGTGTGATATTGGGATGTGATATGAGGCTGGGAGATTGGGATGTGATATGAGGCTGGGAGATTGGGATGTGATATGAGGCTGGGAGATTGGGATGTGATATGAGGCTGGGAGCTGCTGCCAATCCCCGGGACGGTTACGGTGCGAGTTCCCTTTAAGGGATTCCGAAGCTGCCGGCGAGCGGGCGGAGGGAGTGAGCGGGGCCAGACTGCGGGTCGGGGCGATTTTGCAGAGATAGCGGATCCGGGCAGCGGCATTGCGGGCTGTGTACCCGGGCGAAGCTGAAGCGGGTCTGGGTGGGGGAGGGGTGAGGTTTGCGGGGAGGGGTCTGGATTCCCAGCCCAGGGGAGGCACTAACTGACTCTCCAGTGCCAGCGAGTCGGATACAAGTTAGTGAGGAAGTTTGCGACGCTCAACACTGTCGGTGCAACAGGTAACGGGGGCCCATGCCTGCCCCCCCAGGGGAAGAGGGAGGTTGTTTGCAGCTCGAGCCGCTTCCTCGACCGGGAAAGATGAACCCGCAGCGATCCCGGGCTGTTGATTGACAGGTATGGAAATAACTGTGCCGTCCCTATGCAGAGAGCAGGGTCTTGCTGCTCGAGGAACTAACCCATCTCGCTGTCAGCATGCCGAGTTTGGCATTCCTGTTGCTTAGAAGGAAGAACTTGCATCTGAATAGCGCCGAAGGGACGCTTCAGAGCCAAGCCAGCACCTTCTTAAAAGTTCTTGAAATATAATCCCTGCTGTCAGCAGAAAACAAGGCGACCAGTCTGTGCACAGCAAGCTCCCACAAGGTGAGAATGACCAGATCATGTTTCAGTAATGTTTGTTGAGGGTTGGGTTGAGAGCTCCCTCCCTTGTTCCCCAACGTTGAATCCCATGGTGTGAGGGACAAGTGACTGCTCAGGTACCAGGCTGGTTCAGCACTTTCTGTTTTTATTTCAGATTTCCAGCACCTGCAGTATTTTGCTCCTGTTGTAGTGGGCGTTGTTTCTCAGGCTGGACGAAAGCCTGTAGTGTGTTGGCCAGGAGTTGGTATGAGAACCACTGCTTTTCGTGATCTGTGTTAATGTCCTAGACTTGGATGTGGAGGGTGCACTTTCAAAATTTGCAGATGACGCAACACTTGGAAGTATTGTGAGCTGTGAGGAGGATAGTGGTAAACATCAAGAGAACATGGGTTGGTGCAATCAGACATGTGGTAGATGACATTTAATATAGAGAAATGTGAAGTGATACGTTTCAGTAGGAAGTATAGAAGGACGGTGCAGACTCGATGGCCTCCTGCACTGAACCTATTTTTTCATTCCATTCTAAATTTCACCCAACTGAGAGAGAAGATGGGCCCCAGTTTAATGTCTCATCTGATAAACTGCAGCTCCTACAGCGCAGCCCTCCCTCCGCGCTGCACAACCTGGACATGTGCTCAAGTCTCTGGTGTGCTTCTTGAACCCTCAGCCGCCTGATCCATGGCTGATACTTATGTTGTTTGGCCTTTCAGCCCCTAGAGCCTGTTTCACAAACCTTCTCTTCATCCCCTTCCCTCGTTTTCTGAGTTCTTGCAGTGCACAGTTTTGGAGAACGATTACCCGGCCTCCAGCGGTGGCCTCCAGAGTGTTTCTCAGCGGTGGGAGGTGGCATGGCGTTCACTGCCGGCGGGATTCTCTGCGTGATGGGAATTCCCATTGATGCCACTCCACCCCACCTTGCCAAGGAAACCCACAGGAAGGGGGTGCACAGCTGGAGAATTCCGGCCTAGTGTTTCAGCGAGGAAATATTTTTTTAAACCTTTAAGAATATCATAGAGGATGATGGATCAAAAATATTGGGATTGCGTCTGAATTGAGTGACGTACATTTGTAAGGGCAGAGGAGTTGCTTCCAGAACCATTCTAGTGGGTAGTTCCAACTGTGGAGTTGTTCGTCTTACAGCAATAGCACTGTGGATATGAGTTGACCTTGCGTTTGAGTCCTTGCTGAAGAAAATACAAATAGAGTTCTGCACTCCCTCATCCCATACAGTCCAAGGAAGCCGTTGTCTCTTTAAGGAACAAGAACAACTTGCATTTATTTGGCACCTTTAATTTAGCTCACAGAAGTGTAATCATATGAAGAGTAACATCAAGTTAAAGGAGGAGACATTAGGTAAGGTGGCAGTTATATTTTAAGGAATACCTTAATGAGGAGTGAGAGTTGAGGAGCTATTTGCCCCATTCGACGTGCTGCAATGATGTATCCAGGTTTAAGCAATAACCAGGTCTGTATATGTGTTTTTATGAAACAGGTCTACATTCAGGGCTGAAAAAGTTGTTTGAACTTAAGAACTAGGAGCAGGAGTAGGCCATCTGACTCTTCGAGACTGTTCCGCCATTCAATAAGATCATGGCTGATCTTTTTGTGGATCCAGCTCCACGTACTCACCCGCTCACCATAACCCTTAATTCCTTTACTGTTCAAAAATCTGTCTATCTTTGCCTTAAAAACATTTAATGAAGTAGCCTCAACTGCTTCACTGGGCAAGAATGCCACAGATTTACAACCCTTTGGGTGAAGAAGTTCCTCCTCAACTCAGTCATAAATCTGCTCCCCCTCATTTTGAGGCTATGCCCCCCTAGTTCTAGTTTCCCTTTTCAGCCCACCCCGCCCGCACCTTTAAATAAACACATGTTATGTGATCGGGTTGTCAATCTGACATGGGTTTTGTGCAGGAGAAAATACATATTTTGGTTCTTATGTAAATTTTGCTAATGTGTGGTAATTGACAGTGTGGGGTGGGAGGAGGGGAATACGCTTGACATTGATCGGATTTTCTTTTGTTTAAATAAATTTGAAGGGCCCAATTCTTTTTTTCCCAATTAAAGGGCAATTTAGCGTGTCCAATCAACCTACCTGCACATCTTTGGGTTGTAGGGGTGAGGCCTGCGTAGATACGGGGAGAATGTGCAAACTCCACACGGGCAGTTACCCGGGGCCAGGATTGAACCTGGGTTCTCGGCGCCGTGAGGCAGCAGTGCCAACCATGCTGCCCCGACATTGGTCGGATTTGTCACCTTTTTAAAGTTTAACGTTATCTGGAGAAGAATGAGCATTATTGCTAAATTCAAGACCAAACCTAAATCAATCCTTGTTGGTCAAGAAGGTTTCCAGTGCTGTGAAGATTTGGGTATGAGCCAGTTAAATATATTCGGGCCTGATTAAACTCCGCTTAACACAAGATTTTTTTTTTCCATTTGAGCTTTCCTCTCAGCTCAAATAGTTTTGCATCGGACTGCAAAAAGAGCGGAAAGGGTATTCCCAAGGTGGAGGGTGAGGAGAATGGTCTCTACGGGGTTAGTACTATTGGTCAACTACTGGTCACAAACTGTCCCCCTCCACCTGATATCACTGACTGATGTCTAATGAAACATCCACCCTAAAGAATGACAACATGTGACACATCAGGAAGACCAGATATCCATTGGTCCCATATGGGCTGTTATTGGATCCACTTCCTTTAAGTAATAACAAATTAGCACTGGAATCAGCAATTAGCCCTGAATGAAGTCATGGGTCATTCTAGTCACAGGTGCATTCTACAGCAGATCTGCAAGATGTGTCAAATGTAAACCACAATCTCCAACAGCAAAATTTGGGTTAAGTTTGAAAAGGAGAAAATATTTAGATACATGCAGGTTGGAGACTTTGCCAGAAAGGAGATACAGAGCTTCCCAGTAGAGCCGGCTTCCACATTGCTGGAGGAGGTGCTGACGACAGGGAGACTGGAGAAGGGGGTAGTATCGGCGGTTTACGGGTCTATTTTGGAGGAAGAGAAGGCGCCTCTAGAAGGGGTCAAGGCAAAGTGGGAGGAAGAGTTGGGAGAGAGTATGGAGGAGAGGTTCTGGTGTGAGATGCTCCGGAGGGTGAACGGCTCCACCTTGCGTGCGAGGTTGGGGCTGATACAGCTGAACATAGAACATAGAACGATACAGCGCAGTACAGGCCCTTCGGCCCACGATGTTGCACCGACATGGGACGTCAAAATCTAAAGGCCATCTAACCTACACTATGCCCTTATCATCCATATGCTTATCCAATAAATTTTTAAATGCCCTCAATGTTGGCGAGTTCACTACTGTTGCAGGTAGGGCATTCCACGGCCTCACCACTCTTTGCGTAAAAAACCTACCTCTTGACGTCTGTCCTATATCTATTACCCCTCAATTTAAGGCTATGTCCCCCTCGTGCTAGCCACCTCCATCCGCGGGAGAAGGCTCTCACTGTCCACCCTATCTAACCCTAACCCTAAGCTGAAGGTGGTGTATAGAGCGCACCTTACAAGGGCGAGGATGAGCCGGCTCTTTGAGGGGTAGAAGATATATGTGAACGTTGGGGGGGGGGGGGAGCGCAAACTACGTTCATATGTTTTGGTCCTGTCCAAATCTGGAGGATGACTGGAAGGAGGTGTTTAGAGTAATCTCTAAAGTTGTGCATGTGAAACTGGACCTGGGCCCTCAGGAGGCCATATTTGGGGTGTCGGACCAGCCGGGTTTGGAAACGGGCGCGGAGGCAGATGCTGTAGCCTTCGCCACGTTGATCGCCCAAAGGCGGATCCTGTTAGGGTGGAGATCAACCTCCATCCTGTGCCCTGGCGTGGCGGGGGGACCTGCTGGAATTCTTGACACTTGAAAAGGTCAAATTTGAACTGAGGGGGTAGGATGGAGGGATTCTACAATTCATGGGCGTTATTCATTATGCACTTTCGAGAATTGGATCACATCGAACATTAGGGGGGTTGGGGGTTGGGGGGAGGGAGACTATGTGTTAATGGTGACTATGGGTGATTCCTGATTCCTTTTTGTCATTTGTTTATGTTAACATGCGGGCTAATGTTTGGGGGTTTGGTGGGAGGATGGGATCGTTATTGATATGGGGATTGACATCACGTTCGTTACTGATTATTGTTTATTGTTGGGTGTAAATTTGGGAGAAATTGTGAAAAGGAGAATTAAAAAAATTTTCAAAAAAAGTTTGAAACGGAGGGATTTGCATATAGACAGCACCATTCACAACCTCAGAACATCCGAAACTGCTTCACAGCCAGTGAGATATTTTGAAAGTGTGTTCACTGTTGTAATGTATCAAACACGGAAACTGAATTGCACAGGGCCATGTCCCACAAACTGCAATGTGATGGTGAGCAGATCATCTGTTTCAGTGATGTTTGTACATACAGAGACACCCATTCATGTCATTGTGCCCTTTAGACTTGATCATTCCAACATGCTCCTGGGCTTTTCCCAAACATTCAACCTCCATATATTGATGTCACAACTCAGTTGCATTTGTCCGAACTCGCCTCAAGTCCATATCCCCATCACCAAAACTCAGCAAGTGCTGATCCCCTATCACCCCAACGCGCCACGTCCTGATCCCCTATCACCCCTGTGCTCCTTGTCCTACATTGACTCTTAGCTAAGCAGTGCCTTGATTTTAAAATTCTCATCCTTATTTTCAAATCCCTCCATGCTCTGGACCCATCCTTTTCTATAATCTTTTCCAGCCCGCCAACCGACATAGATCTCTGCTCTCAACTAACTCTGGCCTCGTGACCATCCTGAATTATAATGGCTTCATCATTGCTGCCAGCGCCTTCAACTAGGACCCTCCCAAAACCCCTCTAACTGCCTGTCTTTCCACCTTTAAGACACTACTTAAAATCTATTGGTGTGATCTAACTGAATGGTATCGAGTGCGTTTAGCTGGGTGTTTCCTGGGCCTCGCAGTGCCGAGAAACATCATGCTATCTATCGAGACTCTAGTTCAATTCAGGGCCACACTTCGTTCCAGTTCCCGCACATGGTGCCCTGAACTCTAGACGCCCCTCGACGCGACCTCCTGAAGCTCAACCTACCTAAAAGGGGGTCCTCAGGGGACCCACAGCACCCGTGCAGGGCACCCCTGGGTCCGAACCCCATCGTGGGAAAAATGCCAGCTTGGCATCTTGGCCCTGCCAGCTTGGCAGTGCCACCTGGGCACATTGACACTGCTGGGGTACCAGGCTGGCAGTGCTAAGGTGCCCAGTGGCATCAGCAGTGCCAGGATGTCACCCAGCCCAGTGGGCAAGCATCTGGGGGCTTGTAATCGCATGGGAAGCCCATATGAGTGCTATTCTGTCTGGTGCCCCTTTGTGGAGACCAGCATTGAACGGCGCTTGTCCGAGGTCACCAGATGAAGGGGTTAGATCCCAACGCCTTGGGTAGATCATGTGACAGCATATTAGAGTGAGACTAGCTGTCTCAGCAATGTGCAGTTTTCAAAATAATGATCCTGCCCGCAATGGACGGGATTCAGATGTCTCGCAAAATCGCGTTGTTTCAGGAGTCATGTGAGCCTATAGATCCTGGAAAAGGGATCTCATGGCATCTACCGGCCAAGTTGCGCTGCCTTTCGGGCACAATGCCTCTGGTAGATCACGCCCTCCCTCTTTGGCAAAGCATTTGGCCATCTGCCCTAGTCTCATTTTATGTAACCTGGGTCTAATTTTGCTTCATACCTTTTGTTGCGAAGTGTCTTATTACATTAAAGGTGTGATATAAATGTAAGAAGCTATTGTTCTTGTTTAGATAGTGCCATGGGAGTCTTTTACTTTTGTCTGAGGGTGTAACGTCTCATCCAAAAGACCACCTCCAACAGTACAGCAGTCCCTCAGTAATGCACGGGAGAGATGTGTCCAAATCTGAGGAGTGGGATTTGATCCCACAACCTTCTGACATCGAAGCGAGAGCCAAGACTGACACCTGGATTTGCATTAGCAGCATTTTAACATTTAGATTCTTGTCGACGGCAGTGTCTTAAAGTAGTTTTTGGAGCACAAAAGCTTATCTGAGTGAATGGAGAACACGTTGCATTAATTTCAGAGGCAAACGCCGCCTCACTCCCTCGGTGGCCGTGAATCTGATTGATTGTTGCCGACACTGGAGGGTTTGAATCCATGTTTCTATTAGGTGTTGTTGAGTTTTCCCGTTTTGTCGCCATTTCAGTCGTTTGTAGATCTTTGTGTTGCGGTTGCCTTTAACACATGTTCCTCAGCTGTTATGGCCTCCCCCTCCTCCACAACAACACCCCCGCCCCCTCCCCTGTCCCTTGTGGCACAAACTTCAAAGTTGGCAGATAAACGGTATTGTGGCAGGAGAATAAAGGATACGTTTTCACTCCTGTCGAGTCCTTCCAGATGTTCTTGCTCCAGCTCGGCAAAAAATCTCTGCTAGCTAATGAGCCACGATTTATTTTTTTCCCCTTTCCCCTGATTTTACCCATTCCCAGGACCACCTGGGGACGTAACCAGGTCGCAGCTCGAATTAATTTAACATTTGTTTCGGATGTGGAGAGGGTGTTTCTTCTTGTCGGAGAACCTAGAATTGCTGGGGGAGTGGGGGGAGGGGGGGGAATTCACTGTTTAAAAATAATGGGTCGTCCATTTAAAACGGAAATAAAGTGCATTTTTTTCTCAGAAATTCATGAGTGTTGGAACTCTCTTCCTGAAACGGCTGCGGAAGCAGAGTCTGTGGATATTTTTAAGACATAGGTGGATAGATTCTGGGTGGGGGGGGGGGGGGGAGGTGATATGTTATGGGGGTGGGCAGGATGCAGATTTGAGGTTACTATCAGAGTAGCCATGAACGTATTAAATGGCAGAGCAGTCTCGAGGGGCTGAATGGCCTACCCCTGCTCCTCGTTTGTATATTGGTACATTTTCCATAAAGTTGAAAATGGCCACAAATTATTATTTTAACTCGTTCAAAATAATTAGTCATGTTTGTCTGAAGGTGTGTCGAAATAATGACAGATTGATGAGCATGGTTTGGAGATGTCTTGGTTCATACAATGCTGGCAAAGTCACGGTTCTTTTTAAAAAAAATATTTTATTCAAGGCATTTTCATATAAACAAACACAAGCAGAAGAACAACCAAACAACATGATAAACAACCAATGCCCCTTCTCCCATCCTGCCTTCCTCATCCCCCCCCCACCTTTGCTGATCCCTCAAACCTCCTTAGAGAAATCAATAAGCAGCTTCCACCTCCAAGTGAACCCAACGACCGATCCCCTTAAGACGCACTTGACCTTCTCCAGCCTCAGGAATTCCGCCAGGTCACTCACCCACACCCCACTTTTGGCAGCTCCGTGTCCTTCCACCCAAGCAAGATCCGTCTCTGCGCTATCAGGGAGGCAAAGGCCAAGACATCGGCTTCTCTTGTTCCCTGGGCACGCGGGTTGTCCAACACCCTGATCATCGCCACCTCTAGACTCGGGGCCATCTTCACCCCCCCCCCCCCCCCCCCCCCCCCCCCACCTCGGACATTATATCCAAGAACCTCTGCCAGAACCCCTTCAGCTTTGGACATACCCAAAACATGTGGATATGATTCACGGCCCTCCCCACACACCGCCCATACCTATCCTCTACCCCCTCAAAGAATCTACTCATCCTTGCTACCATCCTATGTGCCCTATGTACTACTTTAAACTGGGTGAGGCTTAACCTCGCACATGACGAGGAAGCATTCACCTTCCGCAGAGCCTTTGCCGACATCCTGGCCTCCACCTTCCCTCCCAGCTCCTCCTCCCAATCCATCAACTTGTAAACCTCGGACACCTTCGCCTCCCCTATCTTGTTCCTCGATAGTACCCTACCCTGCAACCCCAGGGGCGACAGCCCAGGAAATGACGGCACCTTTCGCTTTTCAAAATCCGGGACCTGCAGGTACCTAAAACCATTTCCCCTGGGCAGCTCGTACTCTACCTCCAGGTCCTCCAACCTCACAAATTTGCCCCTTATGAACAGGTCACAAAATCGCTCGATCCCTGCTCACCCCCATCCCCAAAACCTCATATCCAAACCCCTCCCGCGCAATCCTGTGTTTGTCACAAATCGGTGCCCCCACCGAGGCACCCTTCAACCCCAAATGCAGCCTCCACTGCCCCCACACCCTTAGGGTCGACACCACCACTGGGCTCATGAAATGAAATGAAAATGAAAATCGCTTATTGTCACGAGTAGGCTTCAATGAAGTTACTGTGAAAAGCCCCTAGTCGTCACATTCCGGCGCCTGTTCGGGGAGGCTGGTACGGGAATCGAACCGTGCTGCTGGCCTGCCTCGGTCTGCTTTAAAAGCCAGTGATTTAGCTTAGTGAGCTAAACCAGCCCGGAGTACCTGGCTGGCAAGAACGGTAGAAGCGCTGATAACAAAGCCCTCAAACCCGTTCCCCTACACAATGTCGCCTCCATCCACCCGCACGTCGACCCCTCCCCCTCGACCTGTTTCTTAACCATTGTGATATTTGCTGCCCCGTAGTAGTTTATCATGTTTGGCAGCGCCTAGCAGCCCCCCCCCCCCCCAGCTCTAGGAAAACCCTCCTAACCCACAGGATTTTCCCTGCACACAAACCCAGAGATAAGTACATTGACCTTTTTGAAAAACGACTTTGGGACGAAGATTGGGAGGTTCTGAAACACGAACAGAAACCTTGGCAGCACCATAATTTTTACTGTCTGTACCCGCTCTGCCAGTGATAGCGGCAGAACTTCCCACCTCTTAAAATACACTTTCATCTGCTCCACCAGCTGAGCCAGGACAAAGGCACATTTCTTGTCCAACCCTCGAGGTGGTGGTACATCTGAGTGGAGCTCTAGGCCCAGGCTACTTCAGAAGCCATGTGTGAGCCTGATTAGGGTTGGAGCTGCAGGTTCCCTTCCCTGAAGGAGATCAATTGGATTAGAAAACCAAAAAGTGTTTTTTTTAACTGTAATGTAGACACCATTGTCCACTCAGTCTGGTGTCAATCCATAAATTCCTTCACGGTTGGGGTTTGATTTGTTGATATCCCGTTCAGTGTCAAAGACCCTACAATGTTGGCCATGGTGTATAGTCTGTGTCCCTTGTCACTTACAGTGCTCATAAACACTGCTAAAATACTCCCATTATTACTAAATCTGCTGATAATGCCACATTGTGTGATGGAAGGTGCAAAATTGGTAACATTCAGAGTGGTTGCTACACTATGCTTGTTGGGCTGATGTGATGGATGGGTCATTTATTTACATGGCTGAAAAATAAGGTGATTACATTGACCTGTAAAACAGTTAGACAATGGATAGCTATCTATTGGCAGAGATAAAAAAGAGAAAAATATGTGGCTGTGGATTAATCATTCACTGAAATGATCTAAACCATAGCAAGATTGTTGTCAATAAGATTAAAATATTGCTGTGCATCTGAGGAATATTTGACTCTGTTTTTTTTTCATTTAAAGTGCCCAATTCTTTCTTTTTAATTTAAGAGGCAATTTAGCATGTCCAATCCACCTAACCTGCACACCTTTGGGTTGTGGGGGTGAGACCCACGCAGACACTGGGAGAATGTGCAAACTCCGCACGGAAAGTGACTCGATACAGGGATCAAACCCGGGTTCTTGCCGCCGTGAGGCAGCAGTACTAACCACTATTCGACTATATATTAAACAAGATGTTTCAATCCTCGTGGGCCATTATTGGGATTGCATTTGTGTACATGTCGGAATGTTGATATCTTCAAAAGAACAGTAGTGCCGGATCCGGAGTTCCCTTGGAGACATTAATTCAGTCTTCTTCGGCTGTAGAATGAGGCCTTTCCAGGTGTGTGCGTGCGTTCTTAAGGTCCAAGGACTTCAGTTTAAAGATCACCAGGTGAATTTTCTCTGCTTCCTGGCCAACCTTCCCTCCTTTATTTTTTGGAGTGACCAGGCAATATGCGCAGTCCGTTTGAATTATTTTGTGCAGCTAAGCACTTAAAGAGCCTGATTTGTGCATGGTCAGCACGAGGCCTTTTAGCTTGCAGCAGCTTACAGGGAACATCGGTGCTGGCCAATAGTTAGCCCTCAACCAGCGTTACTGACTTACAGGTGATTGGGTCATTTTCAAAGTGTTCTTATACAATTGGCTGCTGCGTTTCCTAAACTATGACCGTGACTACACTTCAAAACGTACATAGTTAGACATAAAATACTTTGGGATATCTGAGGTCATGAGAATTGCGGTATGAATTCAAGTCTTTTCTTCCTTTTCAAATGTATTCAGGTTCATTAGCAGTAAGAGAATTTTTCAAGCAGTCAGAATATAGATTTATATAGATGATTTGGAGTTGGGGACCAAGTGCAATGTGTCCAAGTTTGCAGACAACACGAAGATGAGTGGTAAAGCAAAAAGTGCAGAGGATACTGGAAGTCTGCAGAGGGATTTAAGTGAATGGGCTAGGGTCTACAATGTTGACAAATGTGAGGTTATCCATTTTGGTGGGAATAACAACAAAAGGGATTATTATCTAAATGATAAAATATTAAAACATGCTGCTGTGCCGAGGTGCCTGGGTGTCCTAGTGCATGAGTCACAAAAAGTTGGTTTAGAGGTGCAACAGGTGATTAAGAAGGCCAATGGAGCTTTGTCCTTCATTGCTAGAGGGATGGAGTTTAAGACTAGGGAGGTTATGCTGCAATTGTATAAGGTGTTAGTGAGGCCACACCTGGAGTATTGTGTTCAGTTTTGGTCTCCTTATCTGAGAAAGGACGTACAGGCACTGGAGGGTGTGCAGAGGAGATTCACTAGGTTAATCCCAGAACTGAAGGGGTTGGATTACGAGGAGAGGTTGAGTAGACTGGGACTGTACTTGTGGAATTTAGAAGGATGCGGGGGGGGGGGGGGGGGATCTTATAGAAACATTTAAAATTATGAAGGGAATAGATAGGATAGATGCGGGCAGGTTGTTTCCACTGGCGGGTGAAAGCAGAACTAGGGGGCATAGCCTCAAAATAAGGGGAAGTAGATTTAAGACTGAGTTTAGGAGGAACTTCTTCACCCAAAGGGTTGTGAATCCATGGAATTCCCTGCCCAGTGAAACAGTTGAGGCTCCTTCATTGAGTGTTTTCAAGACAAAGATAGTTTTTTGAAGAATAAAGGAATAAAGGGTTATGGTGTTCGGGCAGGAAAGTGGAGCTGAGTCCACAAAAGATCTGCCATGCTCTCAGTGAATTGCGGAGCAGGCGCGAAGGGCTAGATGGCTTTCTCCTTCTCCTAGTTCTTCTGATTTTAAGTTCTTAATACCTGGGACTCAATTGTAGATAGAGGTTGCACTGAAATAGCAGCCTGGATTTTGTACTCCAGTCTCTGGAGTGAGATCTGAACCCATGAACCTGGTGACTCTAAGACAGGAATGCCAGCACTGAACTTTAGCTAACCCAAAGATGTATGACTGTACTATATTGTGTCGAGGTACCATGGCTCTAGATGTGTCAGGGACTGAAGTAACTACACCTGGTTCAGTCATGCTCCCTTTGTTGGCAAAGTGCCAACTTATCCCATATCCCTAGTGCTCATTCCATTTTGGATCCTCCATCGGAAAGCAAAGCATACTGTCAGTTCCAGTTAGATAGGACATACTCCTTCCAGCCCTGGTGTGCCGCTGTTCCATGTGTCTGAAATAATTTCAGTTGTATTCTACAACTAGCGATAGCTGGTAGGCTGTTCAGCTTCTCCTGCATTATGATGGCAAGACAATGGCAGATATCAACACAGATTTTTATTCTGCCACTATCAAATGTTTCCCTCCTGTTGACACAGGCCTGTGTGGTGTGTAGTCAGAGGGGTTGCAAGTGATTAGACAAGTGATTGCCCTGTTTGTGATTATGTAGCAATCCATAAGACATAGAAGCAGAATTAGGCCACTCGGCCCATCGAGTCTGCTCCGCCATTCAATCATGGCTGATATTTTTCTCATTCCCATTCTCCTGCCTTCTCCCCATAACTCCTGATCCCCTTATTAATCAAGAGCCTATCTATCTCTGCCTTAAAGAAACTCAATGATTTGGCCTCCACAGCCTTCTGCGGCAGAGTTCCAAAGATTCACCACCCACTGGCTGAAGAAATTCCTCTTCATCTCTGTTTTAAAGGATCGTCCCTTTACTTTGAGGTTGTGCCCTCTGGTGCTAGTTTTTCCTACAAGTGGAACATTCTCTCCATGTCCACTCTATCCAGGCCTCGCAGTATCCTGTAAGTTTCAATAAGATCCCCCTTCATCCTTCTAAACCCCAACGAGTACAGACCAAAGCCTTCAGCCGTTCCTCCTATGAGAAGCTCTTCATCCCAGAGATCATTCTTGTGAACCTCCACTGGACCCTTTCCAAGGCCAGCACATCCTTCTTTAGATACGGGGCTCAAAACTCCTCGCAGTACTCCAAATGGGGTCTGACCAGAGCCTTATACAGCCTCTGAAGTATATCCCTGATCTTGTATTCTAGCCCTCTTGACATGAAAGCTGACATTGCATTTGTCTTCCCATTGCCGACTGAACCTGCACGCTAACTTTAAGAGAATCTTGAACAAGGACTTCTGAGTCGCTTTGTGCTTCTGATTTCCTAAGCATTTCCCCATTTAGAAAATAGTTTATGCCTCCATTCTTCCTTCCAAAGCACATAACCTCACACTTTTCCACATTATTTCATCTGCCACTTCTTTGCCCATTCTCCTAACCTGTCCAAATCCTTCTCTTGCCTCGCTGCTTCCAAAATACTACCTGTCCCTCTGCATATCTTTGTATCATCTGCAAACTTAGCAACAGTGCCTTCAGTTCCTTCTTCCAGATTGTTAATGTATATTGTGAAAAGTTGTGGTGCCAACACAGACCCCTGAGGCACACCACTAGTCACTGGCTGACATCCTGAAAAATATCCCTTTAGCCCCACGCTCTGCCTCCTGCCAGTCAGCCAATCCTCTATCCATGCCAGGATCTTACCCATAACAGCATGGGCTCTTAACTTATTTAACAGTCTCCTATGCGGCACCTTGTCAAAGGCCTTCTGGAAATCTAAATTAATCACGTCCACTGGTTCTCCTTTGTCTAACTTCCTTGTTACCTCCTCAAAGAACGCTAACAGATTTGTCAGACATGACCTCCCCTTGACGAAACCGTGCTGACTCAGTCCTATTTTATCATGCACTTCCAAGTACTCCGCAATCTCATCTTTAATAATGGACTCTAAAATCTTACCAATGACAGAAGTCAGGCTAACCGGCCTATAATTTAAGTCTTCTGCCTCCCTCCCTTCTTAAACAGGGCTGTTACATTTGTCACTTTCCAATCCTCTGAGACCGTCCCTGCCTCCAGTGATTCCTTAAAGATCACCACCAAAACCTCCACAATCTCCTCAGCTATTTCTTTTGGAACCCTGGTGTGTAGTCCATCCGGTCCAGGTGATTTATCCACCTTCAGACCTTTCAGTTTCCCCAGAACCTACTCCTTAATGACGGTCACTGACCTCACCTCTGCCCCCTGATTCTCCTGGAGCTCTGGCATCCCACTGGTGTCTTCCACCGTGAAGACCGATGCAAAGTAACTATTGAGTTGCTCTGCCATTTCTTTGTTTCCTATTACTACTTCTCCAGCCTCCTTTTCCAGTGGTCCAATGTCTATTTTTGCCTCTCTCTTACCGTTTATATATTGAAAACAACTCTTCCTGTTTTCTTTTATATTACGCTCGCTTACACTCATATTTCATTGTTTACCCCCAATTTGTTGTTTTAATTGTCCTCTGCTCCCATTTAAAGGATTGCAAATCCTCTGGCATCCCACTAATCCTCGCCACTTGCTTTTTCTTTTGCTTTTATGCTGTCCTTGACTTCCCTCATCAGCCATGGACCCTCACCCTACCCTTAGCATGTTTTCTCTGCTTTAGGATGAATTTCTGTTGTGCCTCCCGAATAACCCCCAAATAAACGCCTGCCATTGCTTCCACCATCCACCATTTTCCCCGCTAGACTCCTCTTCCAACCAACTCAGGCCAGCTCCTCCCTCATGTCTTTGTAGTTACCTTGATCTAATGGTAATACCGCTACATCTGATTGCAGCTTCTTCCTCTCAAATTGCAGGGTAAATATCATCATATTGTGATCACTGCCCCCTAAGGGTTCCTCTACTAGGAGAATCATATTGCACAGGAGAAGGATATTTGGCCCATTGTGTTTCTGCTGTCCCTGGAAGAACTATCCAATCAGTCCCTTTTCCCGCCTCTTTCCTCAAAACCTACATTTTATTTTCATTTTTAAATATTTATCCAATTCCCCTTTGAATGTGACTATTGAATCTGTTCCCTTCATTCTTTCCAGGGGTTTCAGATCAACAACTAGCTTCTGAAAGAAAAACGTACTGCATCCCCCGTCTTTGTGCCAGTTGTTTAAAATCCGTGTCCTCTGGCACCCACCCATCCTGCCAGTAGAAACAATTTCTCCCTAGCTATCAAAGTCTCATCATTTTGAAACCCTCCTGCTTAATCTCTGCTCCAGGGTGAAAAAATCTCAACTTCTCCGTCATATTTAGTGCAGGAGACCATTCGGCCCATCGAGTCTGCACCGACCCTCCGAAAGAGGCCTATTCCCCCACCCAATCCCTGTCACCCAGTAATCCCACCTAATCTTTTGGACACCAAAGAGAAAATGTAGCACGGCCAATTCTTCTAACCTGCCCATCTTTGGACTGTGGGAGGAAACTGGAGCACCTGGAGGAAACCCAGGGTGACACGGGGAGAACGTGCAAACTCCACACATGCTAGGCTGGAATCGAACCCGGGTCCCTGGCGCTGTGAGGCAGCAGTGCTAACCACTGTGCCACCATGCCGGGGCCCACATCCCTCCAGATAACTGACGTCCCTCATCCACGGTACCACTGCACTGTCTCCAAGGCCATGACATAATTTCTAAAGTGCCAACCCAAAATTTGATATAATACTCATAGCTGAGGTCTAACCAGTGATTTTTAAAGCTTTAGTATAACTCCTTTCCTTTTATACTCTGTGCCTCCATTTATAAAGCCAAGGACCTAATATGTTTTCTTGTCTCAATTTAACCTGCTATCTTCAAAGATAGGCAAATTCTATTTTTAAAATAATTCTTTGTCTTAATGGATCTATTGTAAAAAAATAAATGGCATGCTTATAATCAACTCGGGTACATCAACAACCCTATTTAATGAAACCAATACTATTCTTCAATCTATTTTATCGAATGCAAGCCTGAACAATAAATAGTCTTCCGTGTTTTAAACCTTCTCCATAAATACTCCACAGTATTAATGTAAGTATGATATTTGAATAAGACCTCTTTTTCTGCTGAAGAATTGTGGACTATTTGCATTTATATGTGTTTTTAAATATGTCTTTACCACACAGATCCAGTTCCATCATGCAATTTTGGCAGTCCATTTAGTCGGTTGTTATGTTCTGCCTTAGGTCATGGTTCCCTCTGATTACAAATCTAATTTTGAATAAATATTTTATGTGGAGCACTCTGTGCTGCCAGAAACAGATGGAGTGCCACTTGTGTCAAGTGACGTGGAGGCACTTACGTGACCACAACAGGACGATTGCTGATTTCTGTGGAGTTTAAAGTTGACAGGCAATCAACCTTGAAAACCGCTCTCTCAGTGCTGCTTTGGTGTCTACAGATTGTTCAGTTAGTAACTAAATTGTTCCTATTCCTTGCTGTACAGCATGACTTGTTCCCTCTTTCTGATTTGGGGTAAACCTTGTAGTGATCTGCGTATTTATGTATACAAGGGGTTAATGTATAGACATAATAGCTAATTCATCAGTGGATGGCAGCACTAGAGATGGGTATAAAAGACAGACTCAAGCCGATTTCCCACCTCTTCGTGTGTGTAGTGACCAGAGGTAGAGAGAGAAAGCTCAGAGTGCAAGTGTTGTTGATCATAGTTAATTCTTATTCAATCTTGTTTATTTAATATCTAGTATAAGTGTTGGACAGAGAACAAAGGGGAAAAGTGGGTGCCTTGGAGGTGTGGGCACGGTGGCAGGGCATCTGTAAGGCTGCTTGATTAAGTTTATGAAAGCTAGTGTAACTCTGCTTCCTGCAAGCATTATCGTGCCTCCTTGTGTTGGAGAGTTAGAAAAGACAAAATAACAGTGCTGACTTGCAATTCCACTAACCTCCTCTCCCCATGCCAAGTAAATTGCACAGAAGCTGAGAGTTATGCGGCCTAGCAACTCTGCAGAAAATCCGAACGAACGGACGAACAGACTCAAAAACAGCTTCTTCCCCACTGTCACCAGACTCCTAAACGACCCTTTTATGGACTGTCCTCATTAATACTACACCCTGTCTGCTTCATCCGATGCCAATGCTTATGTAGTTACATTGTATATATTGTGTAGCCCTATTATGTATTCTCATGTACTTTCTTGAATTCTGTTCAATTCCCTTTCTTCCAATGTACTGAATGATCTGTTGAGCTGCTTGCAGAAAAATACTTTTCACTGTACCTCGGTACACGTGACAATAAACAAATCCAAATCCAAATCCAAATGTTACTCAATAAATTATTTGATTTAATTGGAAGACTACGAGTGTTAATCAACATCGAGTAAAAGATCATCTAGGTAAGAAGCAAATGAGTAACATATATTACACGAGGTAATGTAACAAACCTCAGGTGTGAATTATCTGAAGATTGTCAGAACATTGAGACAAATTTCTTGGCTTGTGACTGGGAGAAGTGTTGAAATTGCCCAGAGTTGCAAAAACCCACAGTGGGGGGGTCCTAGGAAATTTCCCTGGTGAAAGGATAGGTGTCACGGACCAGAGGGTGTCCCAAAGCTATCTAATGTTTGCACTCCAGAACCCTAAGTGGGATAGTACCATTAGGTAAGTAATTATGTAGGCTCTAGATAATTTAATGCACATTTTTCAAAACTTTGAGACAAACCTTTTTCATCTGGTTGAAATTAGGAGTAAACCAGATTACCTGCTGAAAATCAATATCCTCAAGAGCGAAGTTGTTCTGACCTCATTGGAAACTTTGAGCCTCGGTAGCTGATTCTATCTTGTTTCCCAGTTGCTTGCCCAGATTGAATGCACACAGACACACGCTCACGCGTGCAACCTGTCTCTTTGTTCCCAACCTCCACCCTCTCCAAAGATGGTCGATTTTTTTGAAGTGCGGAGCTTGAAGTTTAGCACAGGACTCCAGATGGAGTCTGACCAGCACTCTGTACAACCGAAGCATAACTTACCTCCCTTTTCTTCATTCTTGAGTTCCGCCAGGTTTTTGTGCTCCTTACAATACCCTGTGCTCCAGCTTTTAGTAATTTTTGTGCACATGCCTTGCACCTCCGCAGTGCCATGGAGACACCATGTTGTGTCAATCGTACTATCTAGATCAGGGGTGGGCAAACATTTCCGTGCAAGGGCCACATTCAGAAATTCACAATTTTAAAGGGCCGCATAGTATATTAATTAATAGTCCCGGTTGTAACCAATTAGCGTGCGGCATATACCTCAGCGCTTCCCCCGGCGGCATCCTGCCTTTAGCCCTCTTTTTCTCTACTTTTCAAAAATGGCGCTTCACCCGGTTATGATTCTGTGCGCCTCATATAGAACATAGAACAGTACAGCCCAGAACAGGCCCTTCGGCCCTCGATGTTGTGCCGAATAATGATCACCCTACTCAAGTCAACGTATCCACCCTATACCAGTAACCCAACAGCCCCCCCCCCCAATTAACCTTATTAAAAAAAAAATTTAAAAAAAAACTTTTAAAAAAAATTTTTTTTTTTTTATATGACTTGATCTTGGTGGGCCGCATAAAGACCTTTGGCGGGCCGCATGCGGCCCGCGGGCCGTAGTTTGCCCACCCCTGATCTAGATGTAACCAGTTGTGTGCATGTCTTGCAGAGAGCTTGAAGAACACGGCCTGTCTAAAAATAACGCCATAGCATGGCAGCTGCGAGTGTCACTTGGAATTACTCCTGTCCTCTGAAACAGGTTGAACAGAGCTTGCAACATTTAGTGATAGTTGAAGACATTGCAGGAATAGGTGCAGTGTTGTGGAAAATAGTTTGCTGTCATCATTATGAGGTGTTCCCTGAATCTGACATTGTGCTTGTTTCATGACTCTGACACTACTTTATGTTCAACCAACTTTGCTTTTATCAACTTGCTGACTGCTTGTCAGAAAAGCATTATGATGTTGCATTAGGCGAGTGATCGAGTGACGAACAAATCCTTAATGCTTGATATAAAAACAGAAAATGCTGGATAAACGCAGCAGGTCTGGCAGCGTCTGTTGAGAGAGGAAACCGAGTTAATGTCTCAAGTCTAAATGGCCCTTCCACAGATCTGTGTTTGTTGTTTGCGCCACCGGTACAGGAGCCTTTGGGTGAGAGGGAGTGACTAAGAATGCGGTAGCAGAGGGGTTATGTTTATGGGACCAGACATTGTAGGGACCTGGACTAATGATCCAGAGACATGAGTTCAAATCCCACCAAAATACTGTGGCAATTTAAATTCAATTGGTTAAAACATATCTGGAATTAAAAATCTAGTAAAGGTTATTGGCTATTGGTTTGTTTGTTAAATACTCGTACAGTTCACAAATTTCGTTTAGGGAAGCAATTTTCTGTCGTCCTCACCCGGCCTGGTCTTGATGTGTTTCGAGATCCCCGTTGAATTGACCCAGTGAGCCGAAGTCCGATTCACCAACATCTTCCCGAGGGCGATTAGGGATGGACAATAAATACTGGCCTTGCCCAGTGAGATCCATTTCTGTGAATGAATGGGGATTTTAAAAAACATTCCTGCCTTGCGGTCAGACGACAAAGGGTTTAAATCCGACTTGCCTGATGGGTGAAGACCAAAGCTCCAACTCTGAATTCTGGGTGACGTCCAGTGGATGACCTTCCCTCACCATATGGATTGTGAGAGCTCACAAGACATCTTACACCCTCTAAAGACTGTAATAAGGACAATATAAGTCATAGAATCCCTACAGTGCAGAAGGAGGCCATTCGGCCCATCGAGTCTGCACTGACCACAATACCTAGGCCTAATTCCCCATCCTATTCTTGCAACCCCACCCTAATGGGCAATTTAGCATGGCCAATCTGCCTAACCTACACATCTTTGGACTGTGTGACAAAACTGGAGCACCCGGAGGAAACCCACGCAGACACGGGAGGAATGTACAAACTCCACACGCAATTAAGGTGGCATAGAGGTTAGCACTGGTGCCTGACGGTGCCAGGGACCCAGGTTTAATTCTGGCCTTGGGTGATTGTGTGGACAATCCGGGTGTACTGATTTCCCCCCACGATCTAAAGGTGCAGGTTAGGTGGATTGGCCATGCTAAATTGCCCCTTAGTATCCAAAAGGTTAGGTGGGATTACTGGTAATGGAGATAGCATCGGGCGTGAGGTGGGGTACTCTTTCCAGGGGTCGGTGCGGACTCGATGGGCCAAGTTGCCTCCTTCTGCACTGTGGAGATTCTATGATACCCAAGATCGGAATCGAACCCGAGTCCCTCGCGCTATGAGGCAGCAGTGCGACTACCGTGCCACCCAGTTATGGAAGATTGGGCCTTTGTATAAACCTGCAAATCATATCAATACTTTTCTAGAAAGAAAATGTGTGGAGATATGTAAATAACACCAACCAGGGGTGCAAATGTTTGTGACTGGTTCAGGAAATAGGATTAAAGTGTGAGTGGTTCATTTGACATTTGATAGTAGGGTAGAAACAGAGAGAAGTGACTTTGATTAATCCTCCCATTGTTGGGTGAGTGGTTGCTTGGAGAATGTTTTATGCTCGGTGCTGCTTTCCTTCATGTGGGAGTGCAGGAGTGATAGTTAATTGAACAGTGTTCTCTTCCACACTGGACATAGTTGAGTGAGTGAAGGTAGTGAGGACCTTGTGAGGATCCCACTGCTATTTCACAGGGTTGCTATGTTCACCCGCCTCAAGGAACCAACCGAATTGTGTGGGTTCCAGACTTCAAAAATGGCAGCTCCATAGACCATGTATTGCAAATTGGTTCTCCACAGTGAGGGTATCCCCAGTATCTCCTTCAAACTGAACAATTGCCGAGCAATTGGGGAGGTGGTGGCGTAGTGGTATTGTCACTCAACTACTTAACCAGAGACCCAGAGTAACGCTCATGGGAATCCAGCTTCAGATATGCCACTGCAGATGGTGAAATTTGAATTCAATAAAAATCTGGAATTAAAAGTCTGGTGATGACCATGAAACTATTGTCGATTGGCATAAAAACCCATCTGGATCACTAATGTCCTTTCAGGGAAAGAAATCTGCCATCCTTACCTGGTCTGGCCTACATGTGACTCCAGACCCACAGCAATGTGGTTGACTCTTAACTGCCTCCTCGAGCAATTAGGGATGGGCAATAAATGCCTGTGACTACCACATCCCATGAACGAATAAAAAATAAATTGTCACCCTGAAAATGAACCCTTTGGACAATCAGCATCCCTTGTACCTCTTACCCGGAGAGTGCAATTATTGATTGAGCATGTTTTCAGACAATCGAGCCCTCTTTGTATGGTTATGATGGAACAAAAGTGGAAAAATCCATTTGAATTACTTGCAGAGGTGACTGGGCAGAAAAGTTGCTTTGCTTTAATTCCGCCATCTATTCAAATCCTGTTTCCTTTCCCTCTCTCCCTTCCCCTCCCCTCCGATACCTCCCTCCCACCCACATACTTCCTGCAGTCGTATTTGTTTCTAGCGCTCCTATATTCCTGACTGTCTAAACACAACAGCCAGACCGCATGACATTTCAGCACACACAGAGAAACTTCCCTGGATCGATGGTGGGTTTGAACAAACCCGCATCCCAAAATTTCATTCCCTAGGGCATTACTGACCGGGGTGGTCACTTGAGTCGTGACCTTGCAGCCTGTACCCTCTGATCCCTGCCAGTCAGCAGATCGTGGACTTTCTCTCTTTATCCCAGGATTCAGGGTGCAAACTCCACATCCCAAATAGAAATCTCCCTGCTGCCTGGCCTGTATAATTGGACTGTGATTTGCGGCCAACGGAAGGAGTCGCGAATGAAATGTGTGGAGATTTTGTTGCGGCAATCGTACTCCCTAGTGTTTTATTCCCAACGTCAGGGAGGACGTTGCTGCTGCAACATGACACCTGTGTTCAATCCAAAGCTGCGAACAAGGCAGGCAGGCAGGCCGATGCCATGTCGGTTTGGTGGATAACAAATCGTGTCAGGACAGGACATGCTGAACCCACTTGGAGACAGACACATGTGAAAAGAATGTGTGTGGGGCGGGAGGTGGGGGGGGGGGGGGGGGGGGAGAGTGGGGTGGGAATAAACTTTGTCCTTCACATGTGCAGATCACATGTGCAGATCATTTCAAAATTGTTTTTCAAGGCTTGCTGAAGTATTGCTTAAGAATAATTTTAACTCCTGACCCGCTGAGTGAAGTGGGATGAGTAGAGTGACTGTAAATGCAGTGCCTGGTGCTGTAAAATCTGCTTCTAATTCAAGATAGTTTCCTGGTGGGGGAGAGCTATGAAGGTCGAGATAGTTTCCTGGTGGGGGGTGGGGGGCTAGGCTATGAAGGGACATTAGAGTCAATGTTGCATGTGTCAGCCTTGTGTGGGCAGTCATCTCTGGGCTGCTGTTTGCAGTGCTCACTGACTGGCCCACCTCTGCATGAGACACTTCCTGCCACCATTGCAAGTCATCACAGAATGATCTTGTGGCCGGGAGTGTTTTCAGCCACAATAAATTTGGACTGCAAGAGGCCGTGCTGGCCTTTGAACTGTGATAATTTCCACTCGTGTATATAATGAGATGCAGGCAGGCAGTGATTGACACACAGGATGACCAATGAACACACAACACGGAACAACCAATCACCAGACAGGACACCACCACTATAAACCCACAGGGCATTAAGACTCTCCCTCTCTCAGGACCCAGCTACTGAGACAGTCAGTGCACAAGTAGTCAGCACTATTACCATGCGGTAGCTAGTAAGTCTGGTCAAGCCAATAAGAGGTCATCAGTTAGATTAGTAGAGTGTCAACCCACAGCTGAACACGTACAGCAGTCCACTAGTTAAATAAAACAGTGTTGGATCATCTCATTAAGGGAGTTCCTTTGGGAACCGGGTGATCCAGATTGATCACTGAGATGGGAGGGTCAGAACCCGAGGACATAGATTTAACATAATTAGCTACATGAACTGGGCGGGGGTGGGGGTGGGGGCGGGGGGCGGGGGGGGGGGGGGGGGGGGAGGGGAGCGAGCAATGAGGATTATTTTACACATAGGTTATTGTGATGGGGAAGCACTGCTTTAAAGGGCGGTAGAAGCAAATTTCAAAATCGGATATATACTTGAGGAAGGGGAAAAGAATTCTCGGGACCATGTGAAAGAGTGGGATATTGAGGTTAAGTGGGTAGTTCTTTCAAAGAACCAGCATTGACATGATGCTTCTTCAGTACTGTTGGTACCTATTGTGGTGTACATATCAATTCAGCTCGCAGGTAAACTGGATTTGTGCCATGTACATAACTACAGAGTACGGTTTGAAAACCCCTTTCGTGGCAAGACACTGAAATATTTTATATGGACAATGGAAGGCCCATGGATTTAGGCAAGTTCAGGTCCAATGGCTGAAAGGCCTCCTGCCCTCTTCTATGATTTGAGTTTTTAGTGAAAGACATCATTTATCAATGTCCATGCTTCCAATATCAGAAAGACCCTGTGGCTCGGTGGTAACTCTTTTGTCTCGGAGTCAGAAGGTTGTAGGTTCAAGCCCCACTCCAGAGACCGAGCACGACCGCCTAGGCTGCTACTGCAATGCAGTGCTGAAGGAGCGTTCAGCACCACCCCTGGCGGTGAGCCACGCAAAACGCCGCAGACATCGACAGGGTCAGAAGATCCAACCAGTGGCCAATGGCCAGCCATCTCTGTCACTGGAAAACATGCCGCGGGGGAATTTTATAATCCCGCCCATTGCCTCTGTCTGGTGGGTGTAAAATACTTTGTGCCACCATTTTAAAGAAGAGCAAGAACAAACCAGCAGCTCCCACAATGTGATAGTGAGCAGATGATCTCTTTAGTGATATTGGTTGGGAGATAAATATTAACCAGGATGTGGTAAAGACCCCCACCCTGTTCTCCTTCAACATGATGCAGTGGGCTCTTTTCCAATCAGCTGTGAGAGATACGTCTTCTAAGTCTAAGAAGGCGGGGTCTCCGTATAACATTGCAACCAAGAGACAGCACCTATGACAGGGCAACACTCCCCCGGTACTGCCCTTGAGTGGCAGTCCACATTTTGTACGCTAGGACTTGAACCTGTGACCTGGTTTGACTGAGCTATGTCTATGTTTCTCAATTAAACCTGCTGCTTGGAGGAATAGAAATGATATAAACAAAATGTTGTCCACTTGCAGTCATTTTGTCTAGTGTTTGTGACAGCTATGGAATTTAATTCTTTGATTATGGAGACTGAAGACTCGGGATGTACGTCTCTTCATGAGAACTTCTCCATTGGATGCGTGGCACAAATTCGCCTCCTCGCCTCACTCACTCAACTCGCCTCACTCACTCAACTCGCCTCACTCGCCTAACTCGTTCCAATCTCCCCTTTTGCCTTTTCTTTCTACTTGGTCTTTTCTGTGGCTCTGTTCCAATTATGGCAATCAGTGAATTTGCCCTTCTTTCTATGTTACCTATGTCCGACTAGAGTCGCCAGGTACCGAATGATACGACCACAAGTTTCAACTGGCTATCGATCAAAGAGCCAAACACCAGTTAGTTCAAGGTCAAGGGTACTTAAATAATCAATCGTGCAACATAAACACTACTAGTTAACTACACCTATTACTAAGACAACCTGTACTTAATTTTGGGCACCCGGCTTAGGTCAGGAAACAGTGGCCGCTGTTCAATTCGGGTTCTCTTGGGTTCGAAGGGGTAACTGCTGCTCAGCTGGGTATCGTCCTTCTGATAGTGGCCGTTGAACTTGGACTCGCTTCTGGTGTTGCTGCGATTGCCGATGGCCGTGACCGGGGTACCAGGGCCAAGAGAGAGCGAGCATATGGCGAATTCTTCTTATACTCAGGGGGTTTTTGCGTTCTTTTGGGCGGTCCTTCGTTTTGGGCCTTACTAATTGGGTGATCCCTGATCACTCCATTCGATTCCTTAGCCAATAAGTGGGCGGGGATCTGGATGACTGGGCGTGTCTCAAGGGGTCACTGACCCCGTTGTTTGCGTTTCCCTTGAACAGGGAGTGGCGCCGAAATATCTGGGACTGTCCTGGTTGCTTGAGTACCAGTCCTTTGTTTTGGTGAAGATGGGCAATCAAATGCTAATCGGCCCTATTAAAATGCTAATTGGACGGAGTTTCGATACCGTCTGGACGTCTTGCTTACAAATATGCATTTCGGGCTCTGTGCCGGCCTGAGTCCTGGTTTGTCCATTTTACTCGCCAGGCTTTGCGAGTCTCTCTGTACCTAGTTGGAAGTGGCCATCCCAAATGGCTGCACCCCACTCACTCAAGTCGCCTCACTCGCCCAACTTGCCTCACTCACCCTGCTCTCCTCACTCGCCCAACTCGTTCCACTCACCCCATTCACTCACTCGTCAAGACAGACATTGAAACCCAAACAAGTGAGGGAGGCTCTGAAGTGCTGAGTAAGTTCGGCGTGAGGATAGGAAAAATCTAACACTGAAAAAATCATAAAGGAAGGGTTGAAACATTGGCTTTGTGTATCGAGTGTGACCTGAGGAAGATGCTTGGCCCAGCTGTGTGCTGTCTCCATAGCTGCCTTCCCTTAGTTCTCCAATAAAGATACGTTTTAATGTTCTTGGCAGTTTTCTGTCCTAGAAGGCTATTTAGTGTGGATAAGTTCAGAGCAATTTGTTTCTAGAAGTTGAGTGAACACGAGTTTCTGGCCCTTTGCTTGCTTAACGGATACAAAGAGACTCTGGGTTGGAGGCAGACTCTTTCCTCATGGGACCCAAGTTTGAATCCAGCTTTTAAGAGTCGAAAGGGACATTTTAATTTAGTTCATCTCAACCTGGTTTTCATCATCCTGATTGTACAGAGTTTTTGGAAGATGATCAAGATTACTCGAGAGCCTCGGATTGGTGAAAAGCTGAAGTTAACATGTTATATTTGGTGGTTGACATTTTGTATTGGCTTGGACCACTTGACTGAACAGTGTTGTTATGAATTAAAGGGATTAAAACCATTTTTGAAAATTCCCTTTGCTGTAAAAGTAACTTGAAGAGGCCTCCCAGCTGTTGAGGAAAACCATGATCAATGGGTGCACGCCACTTTGGATGTGAAGCTCTACGAGGGGCTTCAGTGTCCCCTAGCCCAGCGCCGCGTCCCCTAGCCCGGCGCCGCGTCCCCTAGCCCGGCGCCGCGTCCCCTAGCCCGGCCCAACATCACCTAGCCTGGCCCAGCATCCCCTAGCCCGGCCCAACGTCCCCTAGCCCGGCCCAACGTCCCCTAGCCCGGCCCAACGTCCCCTAGCCCGGCCCAACGTCCCCTAGCCCGGCCCAACGTCCCCTAGCCCGGCCCAACGTCCCCCAGCCCGGCCCAACGTCCCCCAGCCCGGCCCAACGTCCCCCAGCCCGGCCCAACGTCCCCCAGCCCGGCCCAACGTCCCCTAGCCCGGCCCAACGTCCCCCTAGCCCGGCCCAACGTCCCCTAGCCCGGCCCAAAGTCCCTTAGCCCGGAACAACGTCCCCTAGCCCGGAACAACGTCCCCTAGCCCGGCCCAGCGTCCCCTAGCCCGGCCCAACGTCCCCAAGCCCGGCCCAACGTCCCCTAGCCCGGCCCAACGTCCCCTAGCCCGGCCCAACGTCCCCTAGCCCGGCCCAACGTCCCCTAGCCCGGCCCAGCGTCCCCTAGCCCGGCCCAGCGTCCCCTAGCCCGTCCAAGAGTCCCCTAGCCCGGCCCAGCGTCCCCTAGCAGGGCGCCGCGTCCCCTAGCCCGGTCCAAGGTCCCCTAGCCCGGTCCAAGGTCCCCTAGCCCGGCCCAAGGTCCCCTAGCCCGGCCCAAGGTTCCCTAGCCCGGCCCAGCGTCCCCTAGCCCAGAACAACGTCCCCTAGCCCGGCCCAAGGTCCCCCAGCCCGGCCCAAGGTCCCCCAGCCCGGCCCAAGGTCCCCCAGCCCGGCCCAACGTCCCCTAGCCCGGCCCAACGTCCCCTAGCCCGGCCCAACGTCCCCTAGCCCGGCCCAACGTCCCCCAGCCCGGCCCAACGTCCCCTAGCCCGGCCCAACGTCCCCTAGCCCGGCCCAACGTCCCCTAGCCCGGAACAACGTCCCCTAGCCCGGCCCAACGTACCCTAGCCCGGAACAACGTCCCCTAGCCCGGCCCAACATACCCTAGCCCGGAACAACGTCCCCTAGCCCGGCACTACGCCCCCTAGCCCGGCCCAACGTCCCCTAGCCCGGCCCAGCGTCCCCTAGCCCGGCCCAGCGTCCCCTAGCCCGGCCCAAGGTCCCCTAGCCCGCCCAACGTCCCCTAGCCCGGAACAACGTCCCCTAGCCCGGCCCAACGTCGCCTAGCCTGGAACAACGTCTCTCCTAGCCCGGCTATCGCCAATAAGAGAGGATCTAACCATCACCTCTTGGCATTCAATGGCATTACTATTGTTGAATCCCCGTGTCCACCTTCTACAAGGCACAAGTCAGAAGTGTGATGGAATATTCTCCACTTGCCTGGATGTGACCAGCTCCAACAAAACTCAAGACGCTCGACACCATCCAGGACAAAGCAGCCCTGCTTGATTGACAACTCATCCACAAACACCCAATTCCTCCACCACCCATAAACAGTGTGTAGCATCTACAAGATGCATTGCAATGACCCACCAAAGTTCCTTAGGCAGCACCTTCTAAACCCACAAGCAGTACAGTCTAGAAGGACAAAAGCAGTAGATAACTGAGAACACCACCGCTTGGTAGGTCCCCTCCAAGTCACTCACTGCCCTTATTTTGAAATATGCTGCTGTTCCTTCACTGCCACTGGGCAAAAATCCTGGAACTCCCTCCCTAACAGCTCTGTGGGTGTAACTACACCTCAAAGACTGCAGCAGTTTAAGAAGGCAGCTCATCACCACCTTCTCAAGGGCAACTTGATATGGGGAGTAAATACTGGCCGAGCCAGCGACACCTACATCCTATAAATGAATTTTTAAAAATCTATATTTAATTTTAGTAAGAAATGTGAAACCTCTTTTGGTGAGTGTGGTGGTATGAATGTGAGCACTGCCATTGGTGCAGAGCATGGGTTTCCCATTGGGTCTGGCTGGTCATGTGCCTCTCGTCCGATTGGCTGGGACTAGTCATGTGACTGCTCACCAATTGGTCGAGAGGCAAGTAGACCCCGCCTCCGAGGTGGGGTATAAGTACCCAGAGTTCCCGGCGGTCGGCCTTACTCTGTAGTCGACCACCGGGCTAACAACTAGCTGATTAAAGCCACAGTTTGGATCTTAATCGTGTCTCGAGTCCAATTGATGGTACATCAGTGAGTATCAATTTGTATTTATACAGTGTGTTCTCTTAGTTCTAGACCATTATGAAACTCCGTTTCAAACTTCATTCCGATGAATAATATGCTTTGAAGAGTGTTCACTATTACTTTGTAGCCAGACATCACAATAGTATCGTGTAAGTACTGTCTCTCGCACGTTCAGAAGTGTTATTTTATTTTGCCTTAGTTCCAACAAAGAACATTACACCAATAGAAAAGATTTAATTGTGGTTTCAAGGGAGTGCCAATCTGGTACCAAGTCATTGCTGTGGTAAGAAACGTCTCCCAGCAGGGACTGGGCAGAGACCAACATATGGGTTTCATCAAATAGAACACTCTTCTCATGAAACCCAAGTGAGCTTCAGAGTCTGGAATCTGGAGTTGAATACCCATTGCTTTGTGGAAAAATAAAGAAAGACTTGCATTCATGTCGCACCTTTTATAACCTCAGGACATTTACATGTTGGCCAGGACATTTACAGATTAACCAGGACGCAAGGAGCACTTCCCTGCTCACCAAAGTTGTGCCAGCGATAGGTGGAGCAACAGTTTACAGTGCTCGCCGGCCAATGCAATTCTTCTAAAGCAGGCTTGTCGAACCTTTTCACAAAAAATTTCATGTTTTAATCACTCAAGGGAAAGAAAAGATTTGGCACAACATTAAAGATTTTCTTTGAAACCATTGTCAAAGCAATAAGTTGACATTTTTAAAAAATGAGTAAGTAATAAAAAAGACTATTTAAAAAGTGCTAAGTGGTAGAGCTAAGCAATAAAACTTTTTTTGCCTTTTTACTTAAGATGGAGAGTGAGAGAGAGAGGCAGACTAGGCCCAGTCCTGGTTACCAGTGAAGGAGTGGGAACTGGGGGGGGTGAGCAAAGCAGTTGGGTTTTATTGACATTAATCTTGCATTTACCTCTGCTGTTGCAGCAAACTGTCCTTCCCAGAATTCATAGGAAAACAGAGGTCGGAAGTGGGTCATCTTTCAGCCTGGATTTTCCTCCTCTCCTGAACTGGTTTGTGGATAGGATTTTGTGGAGGGAGGAGGCACAGGTTCACTCACGCATGCACACGCTCACTCACGCACACGCTCTCTCACGCACGGGTTCATTCATGCAGAGGCTCTCTCATGCACCTGTTCACTCAAGCACAGGCTCACTCAAGCACAGGCTCACTCAAGCACAGGCTCACTCATGCACACGCTCTCATGCACACGCTCTCATGCACACGCTCTCATGCACATGCTTAGTCACAAGCTCACTTTTACTCAGACGCACACTCAGACTCCCACGCTCACTCACACACGCTCACTCACGCATACGCTGAGTCTGACATACACATACTTTCACACACACGCTCGCTGCCACGCTCACTCTGACGCACACTCACTCTGACGCACACTCACTCTGACGCACACTCACTCTGACGCACACTCACTCTGACGCACACTCACTCTGACGCACACTCACTCTGACGCACACTCACTCTGACGCACACTCACTCTGACGCACACTCACTCTGACGCACACTCACTCTGACGCACACTCACTCTGACGCACACTCACTCTGACGCACACTCACTCTGACGCACACTCACTCTGACGCACACTCACTCTGACGCACACTCACTCTGACGCACACTCACTCTGACGCACACTCACTCTGACGCACACTCACTCTGACGCACACTCACTCTGACGCACACACTCACTCTGATGCATAAACACTCTCGCTCATGCACATGCTCAGTCACGAACACACTCACGCACGCGCTCACTCCCACACACACGCTCACTCCCACGCATACGCTCGCTCAGACGCACATGCCCACTACTGTGTTATGTGGGAAAAGTGATAAATTTGCAGCTGGCAGGGAGGGTGCTACAATCTGAGAGATAAATATTGGCCAAGGCATCAGAGATAACTCCCTTTCCATTTTTCCCATTGGTGCCCCGGAATCTTTTACTTCCACGTTAAAGAGTTGAGGGGTCCATGGTTTCACATCACACCCGAAAGATGGGGGGCGGGATTCTCTGACCCTGAGGTCCCGCCGGGTAGGACCACATGTGAACGGCGCCGGCGGGACTCGTCCTCTCTTGGCGGCCACTCGGCCCACCCTGCGCAGAGAATCGCCGGAGGGGGCCGCATAGAGCGGACCACGCCGACCACAAATCGGCTCACCAGCATCGCATGATCCCCCCCCCCCCCCCCCCCGGCGATTCTCCGACCCGGCCTGGGGTCAGAGAATCCCGCCCCGGGGCTCTGACAATGCAGCCCTCAAAATTCAAAATAAAACTTTATTACAATTCCTATCCCGAGTGACCTGATCCACAACCTGTGGGTAGTATCACCCCGAGTGGTGTGGTTTCCCCTGGCGGGCGGGATCTTCCAGTCCCGTTGATGTGTGTGTGTTTGGGGGGGGGGGGGGGGGGGGGGTGCCGTGGGGCTTTGGCAGGACAGGAAGATGCTACTGGTGGGAAGGGTTGGAAAATCCTACCCAATGTGTCTTGAGAATATTATTGGGGGGAAAAAAAATTGGTAAAGTCGCCACGTGATACTATTGTTAGAAATGCTCCAAAGGAGCGGGATTTGTTTTGTCATTGTTTCCAGGTTGTCTCCTGAAGCTTACCGCTGAATGTTACGATGCTGTTGTCTTGGCTTGTATGTCACAAACTAGTCAGCTTAGTTGTTGTAAGGGTTGAGACTGAAGGATTCGGACATTGTGTATGTTTTTGTTATCCAGCCCACTTATCTATCTGCCTTTGAACTGTGTGAGGCTAAGGAGCAAGGAATGAATTTTATCTTTCAGCTTGCCTCTTAAGGCCGCGAACATGGAATGAATATTTACTCCTGAAATACTGATGTTCCCTCTGAGAAGTGGAGCACGGATTCCTTGAGCTTTCCTGAATAGTTTTTCTTTTAGCCAACTTGGCCAGTTAGGTCAGTGCTTGTGGCTGAAGAGAGTTTGACATTCTCTTACTGATGGGGAGGGAGCATTCGCGTCAAGTTATTAACTTTAGTTGGTTATCACTGAACATAATCCACTATTTGTCCGATTCTCTGCCACCGCCCAAGTGGTTTGATCATTGCTTTTCCCTAGGACAGGGAGTTACTGTTCTGGAATGGGAGTGTAATCAGCAATGAATGGTATTTTTAATGACTCACCATAAACCTTGATAATGAGTCAGTGATGTGCAAGCGTGGTTTCCATCTTTAGCTGTTGGGAGATAAAAGAGTACCCATTGACTGTATCCTGTATGTTCACTTCAACAACTTCCCTCTTAGGCCAGAGCCAGCAGGAATATTTGAATTACTACAAGTTTTTGCAAATGTGGACTCAGTGCCATGGCTGCATAGGGGGAGCGGAAGGCTAAAAGAAAACACTGTAAAACCATTCAAATCTATCGGGCTTGCTGGGGGATGGCTGCCCAGGCCGGGGGCTTTCGCAGGTAGTGACTTGGTGTGAATTTGGGGTGTCTCCCTTAGGATCGGGGTGGCTTGGCTCCGAACGCCATTCTGCAGTCTGTTTTTTAAATGCTCCCCTTTGGTGCTGCTTATAGGCCCCTGGTTACTCTCACTGCTGAGAGCTGCCTGTGTCCTTTAAATGCTCAGAAGGCATCTGGTCATCTGGGAGCCCACCCAGGCCACTCCTCTGGACACGCTCATTCCCCAGCTGTATCATCATAGGCCAAACTCAATCAGGCCCCATCAGGTATTGGCACTCCTCAGAAGCGCTGCCCCATTTCAGAGAAAGCAGGGTATCAGCAGAGCTCGCCCTTATCAGAGGTCACCTGCACCGCAGCCTTTGGAACCCTCCCTGGTTCTCAGCCCCTCTTCAGGACAGTGGCCTCACCAGTGACCCCCATCCCTCAGGATCACCTGCGGTCTCCTGGTGAGACTGGCAGCTTCTGCCACCACCTCCCAGGCACCGTACAGCATTGGTCCATCAGAGACCCCTGAGTGGTCAGGGTCAGTGTAGGGTGGCTCCCTGGCCCTCCCCATTGGAATGTGTGCACATTGGCACTGCCCAGCTGGCACCTTGGCACTGCCACCCTGGCATTGCCAAGGTGCTTGGGCGGTATTGCCAAGCCGGCAGGAGCACTGCCTGGGTGCCAGGGTGGCAGTGCAAGGGTTCCTGAGTGCCAGGATGGCACAGCCAAGGGTCAGAGAGCGAGGGGATAGCAGGTAAATAGGGTCCTCTGGAAGTTGGGGGGGTGATGGAAGGGAGGGGGTGCTATATGGGGAGTTGGGGAGCCTGAAGAGGGGAGACCCCTTATTCCCCTACAGCACCCTTAATGGTGATGACCTCACTTGGGGAGTGTCCATGTGTGTGGCGGGTGACATTTTCCATGGATGGGGGTGTGGAGGACCCTTAAGCTCACTTGGAGATCGGGGCACCCTTTCAAAATGGCGGAATGATCTCCAAGTTCAGCTCCCCAGTGCTAAAATAAAATTCTAAGTGCGGGCTAAATGGGTGAGAAACTCCCCAGGGCCCAAATAAGTGAATAGCGGTGGGGAACCCGCCGGCTCTCCCTGAAAAACCTGCCGCAACGATCTTAGAAATTTTTACGGAGAATGGTGCCCTTAGTCCCCTAGACGGAGAATTTTGCCCACCGTCTTTTCCTGTTAATATTTGGAAGACTTCAATCACAACCGTCTAAATTCTAGCAAAAACAAACTTAATTTGTGTAATCTCTCCTCGTAACAACCCCAGTAGTCCAGATATCATTTTTGTAAACTATGAAATGGTCAAGCCACCCTATTCAGGGGGCAATTCGGGATGGGCAACAAATTCTTGTTAGTGACACCCCACATCCCACTAAAGGATGCCGATATGTGCATTTGACATGTTCCCCTGTCTCGAATGATCCTCAGAAATTTGACTTTCCACCAGGAAGTAAGTAAGGTTGAAAACACTTCCGGTCAATTCAATTCCTAACCGGAGACCTGCTCTGAAACTCTCAGTGAAACATCTGTGCAGCCAGCCCAGCAGCAATTCTTGTTGGGTGTGGCTGTTTAATCCAGCTCCTACATGGGAAATGTTACTTCCGAAAACTGTCTGGAACGTACTGTGCGGCCGTCCTTGGTGAAGTGAATGAGCAGATGTCTTTTACCACCCATTGTCAAAACAGGAAAACAGATTGTTTTGTCCTGACCTATTCCTGTGTGATTCTACTCTTGAATATGTCTATGATGGCGTTCAATAGGTCTGATGGGGTGTTCCTGTTCTAAAGGAGAGTGAGCACTGGGCCCTGGCCTTGGCTTTGATGAACATTGTGCGCTTCCCACAATCTCAGGACGCACCAAATTGCAGTACACCCAATAAGCTGCTTTTGAAGTTTAATCTCTTTTGTGAATATATTCTAATTCTATTCTATTATATCCCTATTCAATTTATCATTGACATGCTCCCCATGGTGACATCAAACAAAGCACAGCATTTGATTTCACATGTAACCCGACAACATCCAGGTCACCTCGACACCACCTCTCTCCACTCCTCCGCTGTTACTAAATGATCAAACTTTCTGTCTGACATCCAATACTCGATGAGCAGAAATGTCCTCCAATTCAATGTTGGGAAAACCGAAGCTATTGTTTTCGCTTCCTTCTCTGACCTCTGTTCCTTATGTACTGTGGTGGCATAGTGGGATTGTCACTAGCCTATTAATCCAGAGACCCGGGGTGAGATCCAGGGACCCAGGTTCAAATCCCACCATGGCAGAAGGTGAAATTTAAATTCAGGAAAAATCTGGAATTAAAAGACTAACGATGACCATGAAACCATTGTCAATTGTCCAATAGATCCTCCCATCTGGTTCACTAAGGTCCTCTAGGGAAGGAAATCTGACACCTTTATCTGGTCTGGCCTACATGGGACCACCAGATGGGGTTGACTCTCAAAAGGCTCTCTGAAATGGAGGGTAGTTAGGGATGGGCAATAAATGCTGGCCCAGTGTGGTGAATGTAATATATATATGTGTATATATGATAATTCACACTGTCTTTGTAAGCGCAGTAGTGCTATCCTACCACTAGGGGGAGTAGTGTTGGGAGCACTCAGGAACTTTTACTGGGCTCCACTCTTGGCTCCGCCCACGGCTCCTCCCCCTAGTGCAGCTGCATAAATACCCTTGTCCAGAGTCAGCCTGAGTTCACTAAGAGTTCATCAATGGGTAACAGGCTGGCTCTGAAGTAAGTCGATTAAAGCCTAGATTCACATCGGAAACACGTGTCTGGTGAATTGATGGTTCCATCACCCAGTAAGTAGGAATTGTTTAAAAAACACAATGTTTTGTTTCACATTTGGTCCTGAGATGAGTTCCTGACTTCCTATTCATTAAGAATGCCTATTTCCAACGTAATAACGCCTGACTTCACCCCTTCTCAGTTCATCTGCTGAAACCTTCATCATGCCTTTGTCATTACCTCTCGCCTCAGCCATTTTAATGCACTCCTGCTTGCTCTCCCACACTCTACCCTCTGAGAATGAATCACAAAAGGGATACAGGTACAGCAAGTAATTAGGAAAGCTAATAGAATGTTATTGTTTATTGTGAAGGGAACTGATTACAAAAGTACGGAGGTTATGGTTCAGTAGGGTATCGATGAGACCACATCTGGAGTATTGTGTACAATATTGGTCTTATATGAAGAAAGCTGGAAATGCTTTAGAAACAGTTCAGAGAAGGTTTACTAGAATAATACTAGGAATGGCCAAGTTGTCTTCTGAGGAAAGGTTGCAGAGATATGGTTTGTTACACTAGAGTTTAGAAGAGTAAGTGGTAATTTGAATGAGACCTTTCCGGTGCTGAGGGGTGGATGTGGAGAGGACGTTTTCACTTAGCGCAGAATCTGGAACTGGGGGTTGCTGTTTAAAAATAAAGGGCAGGATTCACTTCTACCCAGCGGGGCGGGGGGTCCCGGCGGGACGGAGTGGCATGAACCACTCCGGCGTCGGGCCGCCCCAAAGGTGCGGAATCCTCCGCACCTTCAGGGGCTAGGTCTGCCCCGGAGTGGTTTGTGCCCCGCCGGCCAGCGAGAAAGGGGCTTGGCGCCACGCCAACCTGTTCCGAAGGGCCTCCGCCGGCCAGCGCGAGTCGGCGCATGCGCGGGAGCGTCAGCGTGTGCTGGCGTCATCCCCGTGCATGCGCAGAGGGATTCGCTTCTGCACCGGGAATGGCGGAGGACCACAGCCTCCGGTGCGGAAGGATAGAGTGCTCCCATGGCACAGGCCCGTCCGCGGATCGGTGGGCCTCGATCGTGGGCCAGGCCACCATGGGGGCACCTCCCGGGGCCAGATCCCCCCCGCGCCCTCCCCAAGAACCCCGGAGCCTGCGCTCGCCGCCAAGTCCCGCCGGTAATCTATGCCGCTGGGACTGGCAATGAACAATGGACTTCGGCCCACCGCGGGCGGAGGATTCGGCCATTCTCCGAGGCGGGCGCCGCGATTCACGCTGGGGCAATTTTTAAGAAGCGGGAGAATTTGGAGGACAGCGGGGGCGGGATTCACGCCGACACCCTGCGATTCTCCAACCCGACGGGGGATAGGAGAATCCCGCTCAAAGGGTCACTCATTTAAGACCGAGATTGGGCGAAATATTTTCCCTGTGTGTCGTGAGTCTCTGAAACACTCTTCCTCAAAACGTAGTGGAAGCAGAATCTTTGGATATTTTTAAGGCAGAGATAGACAGATTCTTGATTAACCAGGGGATGAAAGGTTATTGGGGGTGAGCAGGAATGTGGGGTTGAGGTTACAATCAGATCAGGTATAATCTTATTGAATGGTGCAGCAGGCTCGAGGATCCGAGTGGTCTACTCCTAAAATAATAATCTTTATTGTCACAAGTAGGCTTACATTAACACTGCAATGAAGTTAATGTGAAAAGCCGCTAGTCACCACACTCCTACGCCTGTTTGGGTACACAGTGGGAGAATTCGGAATGTCCAATTTACCTAACAGCACATCTTTCGGGACTTGTGGGAGGAAACCGGAGCACCCGGAGGAAACCCACGCAGACACTGGGAGAACGTACAGACTCCGCACAGACAGTGATCCAAGCTGGGAATCGAACCTGGGACCCTGGCGCTGTGAAGCAACAGTGCTAACCACTGTGCTACCGTGCCGCTAAATCATATGTTTGTAAATGTGAGGTTATCCAAAACTCTGCCCATGTGTTAACTTTCAGCAGGTTCCATTCACCCATCACCCTCTGCTTGCTGACCAACAGCTCCTGGTCAAGCAATGTCTTGACTTTAACATTCTCATCCTCTTTTTCAAATCTCTCCATGACCTCTGCCCTCCCCGTCTTTGTAATCTCCTCCAGCCCCCCCCCCCCCCCCCCCCCCCCCCCCCCCTCCAATCTCCACGTTATCTTCCCTCCTCTATTTCTGGCCTCTTGCACATCTCTAATTTTATTTCCTTCGCCCTTAGTGGCCTTCAGTACCCTGGGCCCTAAGCTAGAAATAGCCTCCCTTGATTCCTCTGCCTCACTTTCGTCCTTAAAACCTACTTCTTTGACCAAACATTCAGCCATCGGACCTAATATCTCCTTCTGTGGCTTTGTGTCAGACTGTTTTATAAATGCTGCTGTGAAGTACCTTGAGAGGTTTCACAAGGTAAAGGCGTTATCTAAAGATAAGTTGTTGTTGTAGGAATGCAGCCACTAAATAGCCCACAGTGAGCAGAACAAGATAGTGGTTGAACCAGTTGTCAGCCAGTATAAAGGGGGTGGATATCCTCCCAAGAGGACTGGGTGGGCCCGGTTTAATGTTTCATCCAAGTGATAGCTCCTCACAGTGCAGCACCCCATGAGTAAGGTAAAGGTAAATTTGCCATATTCCCAGTTGACCATAATGAACTGAAGAGTCGTGTTATGGTCCAGGGTTTAGAGAACCCCATAGTGTATCATGGAGTTCACCTGACTCACGACTTTTACTGGATTGTGGTATGGGGAGCACACGGCCCACTCTGCAGGTGTGGTACAGCAGAAATCGAAAAGTATTTTTTAAAACAAAACAATGTTTATTCTATGAACTCAAGTTAACCTTTTTAAAACATACACTGAACATCTTAGCAATCATTAATTCAAATACAACCCCCAAAGAATACAACACTAAGTAATCCTTAATAAATTCCCAAACAACATCCAGAAGACAAAAAGACCCTTTTAACACAAGAGATAAGGTTTAAATTCTCTAATGAGAGCAGTTATCCCTTTGAAATCACCCAAATGGACACTCTTTAGCTTGTAGAGAGAGCCATGCACATCTGCTGGCTTTCACTGCAGCTCTTCTCTCTGAAAACAAAACTAAAACCTCACTCTATAGCAGCCTGCTCAAAAACGAAAATAAAGCAGACAGACAGCTCCGCTCCACCCACTCTCTGACATCACTGCAGTAATAAACACCCATTTCTTAAAGGTACACCCACTACAGTTATTCTATAAAAGACACCCATTTCTTAAAGGTACTCTCACATGACAGTCAACCCGGATTTTCTCTCAAGTCCTGCAACGGGACGGTCCTACCAGTGCAGTTACTATTCTGTACAAGTAGATTTGTGTTATGTGGGTATTTCCTTAAAGGTCTTTGCTGAATTTTATAGTGTATTTATCCTTCATGTATATTTGCACTCTGGATACGGGCGAGTCTGTGCTCATCATCCATCCCTCGATGCCTCAACAAACTGGTGATGGTAAGTCTTCTCACTGTCGTTCCCTTGTCGAAGGTGCTCCAGCATTTAGGTAGAGAATTCCAGAATATTTACTCAGATTTAAACAGCAACAGCAGAACACAATCGATGTAAATGCTTCAGATTAAACTTTTAGTTACCATATACTTTTGATGTGATATAATTACACAGCAAACGTTTTCTGTGAGTAAATCGGTAATGTAATGAGGGGTTTCGACAAGAGTTTAAAAAAAATTATTTTGTGGGATGTGGGTGTTGCAGCCTGGACAAGCCTTTATTACCCATCCCTAATTGCCCTTCAACTGAGTGGCTTTGCTCGTTAAGAGTCAGTCATCTTGCTGTGCGTCTGGAGTCACAAGTAGGCCAGACGGGGTAAGGACGGCAGATTTCCTTCCCTAGAGGACAATAGTGAACTAGACGGATTTTTACAACAATCGATAATAGTTTCATGGTCAACGTTCCTGTGACTAGCTTTATTTTATTTTCCAGTTTTTTATTACAGGCTGTCCTCGGACTCAGAACACGGTTTTCAGGGAGAATTGTGTCTTAAGTCGGAACCTGTTTTCCCAGAGTATCAATGTTATAAATTGTGGATTGGTCCCTGAACCAATCTTTTTTCAGTATAATTGCCTTACAGCAGTGTATTTCCCATGGTATGATAGTGCTTTCACTTCCCTCAGTACTCGATCTGAGAAGTGATTTGCCCTGAAGTTGTGAAAGGCGGAACCTAAAGGAACGTCACCGTGGCACGGTGGTTAGCACTGTTGCCTCACAGCTCCAGGGACCCTGGTTCAATTCAGGCCTTTGCTGACTGTGTGGAGTTTGCACTTTTTCCCCATGTCTGCATGGGTTTCCTCCGGGTGCTCTGGTGTCCTCCCACAGTCCAAAGATGTGCAGGTTAGGTGGATTGGTCATGCTAAATTGCTCCTTAGTGTCCAAAAGGTTAGGTAGGGTTATGGGAGTAGGGTGGAGTCATGGGCTTAAGTAGGGTTCTCTTTCCAAGGGTCAGTGCAGACTGGATGGCCGAATGGCCTCCTTCTGCACTGTAGGGATTCTATGATTTTTTTTTTTTTCTTTTATGAATTTAGAGTACCCAATTCTTTTTTTTCCCCCCAATTAAGGGCAATTCAGCGTGGCCAATTCACCTACCCTGCGCATCTTGTTTGGGTTGTGGGTGTGAGATCCACGCAGACATGGGGAGAATGTGCAAACTCCACACAGGCAGTGACCGGGAGCGAACTCGGGTCCTTGGCGCCATGAGGCAGCAGTGCTAACCACTGCGCCAATGTGCTGCCCCCAAAGGATTCTATGATTCTGTGTAACAGTTGGTAAAGACCAGCGGTTCGCTGGCGGGACGTTGTAAAGTTGAATCCGGCTGTGTAAAGTCGAAACAGGGTGTCAATTTATAAGGGGGGGCGAGTGAGCGCCGTTCATCGTAACTCGAACGTCATAAAGCCGAGGGCTGTCTGTAAATGAATTTAATTTCCATAGCTGTTGTGGTGGGATTTGAACCCACGTCCCTAGAGCAATTAGCCCTGGACCTTGGGATTACTAGCCCAGTGACATTACTGCTACATCATCATCTCCAGGGAAGCTGTCTCCTGACAAAAGAGGCTGGTAAGAAGGGACCACCAATTTAAAATGATCATCAAAAAGGACCAGGGCAGGGATGAGTAGATTTTTGCTTCAATACAACAAGTTGTTGTGATCTGGAATACACTGTCTGAAAGGATTGTGGAAGTAGATTCATCAACTTTTGCAAGAGAATTGGATAAATAATTGAATAGCAAACAATTTGTGAGGGCTGAGGTGAAAGAGTGGGACAGACATGATGGGCCCAATGGCCTCTTGTGTTGTTGGAGTTTATAATCTAATGCTTTTTAATCGTTGCAGTGTAGCATGTGCCTGATTAGTAGGCTTATTAACAAATCTTTATAAGAACAAAGAAAATGACAGCACAGGAACAGGCCCTTCTGCACTCCCAGCCTGCGCCGATCCAGATCCTTTATCTAAACCTGTCGCCTATTTTCCAAGGATCTACTTCCCTCTGTTCCCCGCCCGTTCATATATCTGTCCAGATGCATCTTAAGTGATGCTATTGTGCCTGCCTCTACCACCTCCGCTGGCAAAGCGTTCCAGGCACCCACCACCCTCTGTGTAAAAAAACTTTCCACGCACATCTCCCTTAAACTTTCCCCCTCTCACCTTGAAATCGTGACCCGCTTGTAATTGACACCCCCACTCTTGGAAAAAGCTTGTTGCTATCCACCCTATCCATACCCCTCATAATTTTGTAGACCTCAATCAGGTCCCCCCTCAACCTCCGTCTTATGAAAACAATCCTAATCTACTCAGCCTTTCTTAATAGCTAGCACCCTCCATACCAGGCAACATCCTGGTGAACCTCCTCTGCACCCTCTCTAAAGCATCCACATCCTTCTGGTAATGTGGCGATCAGAACTGCACGCATTATTCCAAATGTGGTTGAACCAAAGTCCGATACAACTGTAACATGCCCTGCCGACTCTTGTACTCAATATCCCATCCGATGATAGCAAGCATGCTGTATGCCTTCTTGGCCACTCTATCGACCTGCATTGCCACCTTCAGGGTACAATGGACCTGAACTCCCAAATCTCTCTGTACATCAATTTTCCCCAGGACTCTTCCATTGACTGTATAGTCCGCTCTTGAATTGGATCTTCCAAAATGCATCATCTCGCATTTGCCTGGATTGAACTCTATCTACCATTTCTCTGCCCAATTCTCCAATCTATCTATATTTTACTGTATTCTCTGACAGTCCCCCTCGCTATCTGCAACTCCACCAATCTTAGTATCATCTGCAAACTTGCTAATCAGACCACCTATACCTTCGTCCAGATTATTAATGTTTATCACAAACAACAGTGGTCTGAGCACGGATCCCTGTGGAACACCACTAATCACCTTTCTCCATTTTGAGACACTCCCTTCCACCACTACTCTTTGTCTCCTGTTGCCCATCCTTTTCTTTATCCATCTAGCTAGTACACCCTGAACCCCATGCAACTTCACTTTTTCCATCAACCTGCCATGGGAAACTTTATCAAACGCCTTACTGAAGTCCATGTAAATTACATCTACAGCTGTTTCTTCCCTCAGTAACCTGGGATAGATCCCATCCAGACCTGGGGACTTATCCACCTTAATGCCTTTTAGAATACCCAAAACTTCCCCTTTCCTTATGCCGACTTGACCTAGAGTATTTAAACATCCATCCCTAACCTCAATATCCGTCATGTCCCTCTCCTTGGTGAATACCGATGCAATGTACTCACTAAGAAGCTCACCCATTTCCTCGGACTCAACGTATAAATTCCCTCTTTTGTCTTTGAGTGGACCAATCCTTTCTCTAGTTACCCTCTTGCTCCTTATATACAAATAAAAGGCTTTGGGATTTTCCTTAACCCTGTTAGCCAAAGATATTTCATGACCCCTTTTAGCCCTCTTTATTGCGCGTTTGAGATTTGTCCTACTTTCCCGATATTCCTCCAAAGCTTCATCAGTTTTAAGTCGCCTAGATCTTGTGTATGCTTCCTTTTTCATCTTAGCTCGTCTCACAATTCCACCCGTCATCCATGGTTCCCTAATCTTGCCATTCCTATCCCTCATTTTCACAGGGACATGTCTGTCCTGCACTCTAATCAACCTTTCATTAAAAGACTCCCACATTTCAAATGTGGATTTACCCTTAAACAGCTGCTCCCAATCCACATTCCCCAGCTCCTGCCGAATGTTGTTATGCTTGTCGTTTCCCCAATTTAGCACTCTTCCTTCAGGACCACTCTCGTCTTTGTCCATGAGTATTCTAAAACTTATGGAATTGTGATCGCTATTCCCAAAGTAATCACCGACTGAAACTTCAACTACCTGGCCGAGATCATTCCCCAATACCAGGTCCAGTATGGCCCCTTCCCGAGTTGGACTATTTACATACTGCTCTAAAAAATTCTCCTGGATGCTCTTTGCAAATTCTGCTCCATCTACGCTTCCAACACTACATGAGTCCCATTCAATGTTGGGGATGTTAAAATCTCCCATCACGACCACCCTATTGCTCCTACATTTTTCTATAATCTGTCTACATATTTGTACCTCTAGTTCACGCTCGCTTTTGGGAGGCCTGTAGTAAAGTCCCAACAATGTTACTGCACCCTTCCTATTTCTTAGCTCTACCCATATTGCCTCAGTGCTCGAATCCTCCATAGTGCCCTCCTTAATCACAGCTGTGATATCATCTCTGACCAGTAATGCAACTCCTCCACCCCTTCTACCTCCCTCTCTATCCGTCATGAAGCATCTATACCCTAGGATATTCAGTTGCCAGTCCTGCCCTTCCCTCAACCAAGTCTCAGTAACACCAATAACATCATATTCCCAGGTACAAATCCAAGCCCTAAGTTCATCTGCCTTATCTGCTACACTTCTCGCATTAAAACAAATGCACCTCAGACCACCTGTCCCTTTGCGTTCATCATCTCTTCCCTGTCTACTCTTCCCCTTAGTCACATTATTTTAGCTAAGTTTATTATCTAGTACCTTACTGGCTTTAGTTGCTGCCTCTTTACTGACCTCTAACTTCCTAATCTGGTTCCCATCCCCCTGCCACATTAGTTTAAAACCTCCCCAAAAGCACCCCCTAGGACATTGGTTCCAGTCCTGCCCAGGTGTAGATCATCCGATTTGTAATTGTCCCACCACCCCCAGAACCGGTTCCAATGTCCCAAAAATCTGAACCCCTCCCTCTTGCACCATCTCTCAAGCTCTTTATTCATTCTGATCATTCTTGAATTTCTACTCAGACTGTCTCGTGGCACTGGTAGCAATCCTGAGATTACTACCTTTGAGGTCCTACTTTTTAACTTATCTCCTGACTCCCTAAATTCTGATTGTAGGACCTCATCACGTTTTTTTTACCTATATCGTTGGTGCCTATAGGCACCATGACAAGTGGCTGTTCATCCTCCCCCTTCAGTATGTCCTGCACCCTATCTGAGACATCCCTGACCCGTGCACCCGGGAGGCAACATACCATTCGGGAGTCTTGTTTTCGACCACAGAAACGCCTGTCTACTCCCCTTACGATTGAATCCCCTATGACTGTAGCCCTGCCAGTCTTTTTCCCGCCCTTCTGTGCAGCAGAGCCAGCCACGGTGCCATGAGCCTGGCTACTACTGCCTTCCCCTGGTGAGTCATCTCCCCCAACAGTATCCAAAACGGTATACCTGTTTTGGAGGGAGATGACCGCAGGGGCCACCTGCACTGCCTTCCTGCTCTTTCTCTGCCTTTTGGTCACCCATTCCCTGTCTCCCTCACCAATCCTAATCTGCGGTGTGACCAACTCACTGAACGTACTATCCACGACCTCCTCAGCATCGCGGATGCTCCAAAGTGAGTCCATCCGCAGCTCCAGATGCGGTCTAACAGGAGCTGCAGCTGGACACACTTCCCGCACATGAAGGAGTCAGGGGCATCTGCCGCGTCTCTGAACCCCCACATTCAGCACGAGGAGCATAACACGGGTCTGGGATCTCCTGCCATTTTTACACTTTACTTTAACTGATTACAAATATAATATCAAATAAAGAATAAGTGAAAGGAATAAAGATTTTACTTACCAATCACAATACTTACCAACACGCGAAGAGTTAAATTTATATTTGCTCGTGTGAAAGACCATCCAGCAATTGTCAATGAATCACTGAAAGAACTGGCAACTAATGTAGGGAAGGTACTGGTGGATACTTTGAGCATTAATTGCACTTGTAACATTTGAGGAAGGTACTGGCACCTTATGTACAGTTATTGTGAGTTAGGTAGTTGCTCTTTCATGAGCTGTTAAAACCTGGCCTTGGATCAAGGCCCACCCAAGAGTTTCTCGCTGTTAACTTGTCCGGAACCTTCCAAAAGGCTTGATTTACTTGAAATGAACGTGTTTCAGTAATTAGCTTTAATACCATGACTAATATGCGTCCAGGTTCAAAGGGCAAACACTGACTGCTGTGTGCCCCTCAGCGAACTTTAGCAAGGAAGTTCTCTTGGATACGGATGCGGGTTGTTCAGTCCCTGGAATTGCCCGTGCTTTATAGAATATTCCACAAATCAAGTGGATGCAATGTGTCTTAAAGCAGTCTGCCAGCTGTTGCCTGTTGCACAGAAGATGAACAAATGGGTTGCTGAAGGAGTGTTTTTTTGGCAAAATAGCCGCAGTGGTATTCACAATATCCCAGATAAGTGGGTTAAAATGTTTCCAGCATTTCACAATACCTGACCTTGTATAACTGTTTCTGACAAGTGGGCCTTTGTCTTGGGAGTCAGCGCTTCCATTCGCAAGATGTGGAAGCTGCTAATTTTGTAACTATTCTTGAATGTTGGTGTCACTCGCAAAACCTTGAGTCTTGCCAATTCGTAGTCTGATACAAACTGAGAACCTTGCTGGGCCTTTTCAGAGGGCAGTTTGAGAATTCTTCCCTCATGGTGTGAAACTGGAGTCAGATATCGAGAACACTGTTGTCCGGTCAGCAAGCTTTCTTCCTTAAAGTGACCTTAAGAGAACCAGTTGCCTCTCGAGGACTGTACGCAGTCATTTTTTTTTAAACTGACGCCAGCTTTGGAAAATATTACTTCCAGAGCTTCAAACAAACTGGATTCAACGACCGTTGTATTCTGTGATCCAGTTATGGAATTGTTACACTACCAGAGCACTTTAATTCTGAAGTGCTGGGCTTTCTCCCATAAATTTGAGCTTCCAAGCCATTATTTTCTTGACTATTTTGGCTTGATGTGCAGCTTAGGTGGACAGTGCATAGAGGCAAAGAGCTGGAAGGAGTCAAAGGTCATTCATGTCCTTGGGCTTCCAGTCCAGCTCAGTAACAATAAGGACAAAAGAACTTACTGTCCAGAAAGACAGTTTTGGAAGGCCTGATGACAAAAATAGACAGTGAATAAGGGTGGCAAGCCAGAGTATAAGTGCTCTCTTTCTGGGAATTCCAGCCTCTATCAGGGGAATTGTGGGTCAGTTGTTTTGTATCTAAACTGGCTCGGGCCATATTTCGTTTTTATTACTTTCCTTATAATAAGGGGTGGATTTTCCAGCCCCACCCGCAGCCGAGATCACCCGGTCCTGTTGAACGTCGATTAATATTTTGTAGCCGAATCGCCTACGGCGGGTCCACCACGATGGGACCAGAAAATCCCGGCCAAGGAGTTTTACTGAATTATGTTGACACTCCTCACCCACTTATGCTTTGGAGAAGAAACCAGCTCCTATTTACAATAAAGACAGAAAGTTCTGGGGGTACTCGGGCAGTGTGTCAGTGTCTGTGGAGAGAGAAACAGAACCATTTTTTGAGGTCGGTGTCTGGTTCACTAAAGTCCTTCAAGGCAGGAAATCTGCCGCCCGCAATTGGTCTGGCCTACGTGCGACTTCAGACTATTAAATGTCCTCTGAAATGGCCTGACAAGCCACTCAGTTCAAGGGACAGTCAAGAACTGCTGGCCCAGCTAACAACACCCATATGCCATGAATGAATAGAAAAAAAAAAACCTCCTTTTCAGGAACGTTAATGAATTGTGTGTGATGCCAATTGTTTTTCAAATGGCTATATCCTTAACGTTTTTTTTAGGGCCTCAGTTTGCAACTTGCAACATCCACATTTTCAGCTGCAGCTGAATTTTTAAGGTCAAAAACATCTTTATTGCTGGCAAGTTTCCCGATCACAGAATCCATTCAGTTTACTGTGAAGTGCCAACATTCCTCCGATCTGTCCTTTGTACCAGAGAAATTGTATTGGGTGTTGCCATTGTGATGGAACCATCAATTCACCAGACACGTGTTTCCGATGTGAATCTAGGCTTTAATCGACTTACTTCAGAGCCAGCCTGTTACCTGTCGATGAACTCGTAGTGAACTCAGGCTGACTCTGGACACGGGTATTTATACAGCTGCACTCGGGGGAGGAGTCGTGGGCGGAGCCACGGGTGGAGCCCAGTACAAGTTCCTGAGTGCTCCCAGCGCTACTCCCCCTAGTGGTAGGATAGGATATAAAGACAGTGTGAATTAACATATATACATCTATATTACATTCACCACACATTGCCACGCTAATTACTAAAGATTACTTTAACTCGCCTCGTGTTCAGGCAGATGTGTGCTAATTGTGGTAATTGTCTCATTGAAGCAACTGCATGCTGTCCATCGTTCTGCCACATTGGAGATTTATGCAAGTAAAATTTTGTAATATTGAAAATAGAGGCCAGGATGAATAACCCAGAGAATGAGAGTTCAAAAACAAATCTGGAGATTAAAAAGTTACCAGTTTTCTTTTAAATGTTCGATAGGCAGTCAAATATCGCCCGACTTTAGGCAACACGGTGGTGCAGTGGTCAGCACTGCTGCCTCACGGTGCCAAGGATCTAGGTTCGATCCCGATCCTGGGTCACTGTCTCTGTGGATATTGCACATTCTCCCTGTGTCTGTGTGGGCCTCACCCTCACAACCCAAAGATGTGCAGGGTAGGTGAATTGGCCACGCTAAATTGGCCCTTAAAAAAATATAGCTTGACTTTAGGAAAGCTACTGGTTTGTATTTCTCTCCAGTTGCTGGTAGACTCTGAACTGGCTGATCAAGGTACTCAATTATATCAAATCGGGGCAACGAGATGGGCAGCAAACCTGGGATTGTCAGCAATGCCCACATCCTCAGAGTTCATAGAAATGTACCTTTGTTGATACTTTCTGTTTGACCCTCTCGTTATCAGCCACAAACTTTCTAACTGAACTTTTTTAGCTCTTGTATTGGAATCATGAGAATCCGGGGGATAAACTTTTTCATTAAAAAGCCGTTGAATTTTCATGGATCAATTACTGATGTGTTCAGGCCCCCTGCTTCAGTTACACGTGGTAGAATCTGTGCAAGTTTGCTGAACCTTGAAATAGCCTTGGAAGAATCCCGTCCTTCAGCTTGTTGGCTTTTAAACACTTAAGTGCATAACCTGTCTTCATTCCTGCTGAAAGTGAGGTAAGTATGCTTTGATTTTTTTTTAGAAAAAGAAACGGTCAGTCTAATTGAAAATGAGGAACATTGGAGAAGTGAACAACATCTCATTTGAAAGTGTTGGGCCAATGCTCCCAGTCTGCTAGACATCTTGATAGGTGTCTTGCTGCCTTACGGACAACAGAAAGAGGATCCTTAGTAACGGAGATTAGAGCCTCCAGCACCATTCTGTATTGAACCCATCAAAATGAATGAGTGCTGAGATGCTCCCATTGGTATGTGGTGGAGTTGTTGGTCCAAACTGTCCTCCAAGGTGATCTTTCAGTGTTTGTGTTGAGTTGGACAACATTGTATTAGTTTTTGTCCACCAAATTAAAATATTTTGATTAGAAGATTGGGCAAATAGGCTCAAACCTTTAGTAAATTGTGGCAATCGCAATGCAGTCTAGTCCACAAGGGTGGCTGAACTTTGTAAACATGTTGTTCAATGAGTTAGTTGACGCTCTAATGCAGTCAGTGATTTAAATGCACAGTTCCTGATTTTCACCCGAGTGTTTCTGCTGGTGCCAAACTTTGATTATTTCCAGATTGATTTTGCTGTCCAATTATGACTGACTGCTATTTTGTCTTTAGGTCTTGGAAGATTGAAAAGGGACAACTAGGGATCTTGTAACTCTTAACTGGGCAGAGGGAATGAAAGGAGAGAAATCCAGGAAGGTGGTTGGTGGTTACAGCTACTGCCAGTCGAGTGTCAGGTTGACTGATTAAAACTGGTTAAATCTAGCACTGTTATTTTAGCGCTGTTCTAGAAACGGGAAGTATGTCATTACTGGTTGTGTGCCCTACATTCAGCTGGGGCGATAGTGAGACACTGGCCTGAATTCATAGAACAGTACAGCACAGGACAGGCCCTTCGGCCCTCGATGTTGTGCCGAGCAATGATCACCCTACTCAAACCCACGTATCCACCCTATACCCGTAACCCAACAACCCACCCACCCACCCCTTAACCTTACTTTTAAGGACACTACGGGCAATTTAGCATGGCCAATGCACCTAACCCGCACATCTTTGGACTGTGGGAGGAAACCGGAGCGCCCGGAGGAAACCCACGCACACACGGGGAGGACGTGCAGACTCCGCACAGACAGTGACCCAGCCGGGAACCGAACCTGGGACCCTGGAGCTGTGAAGCATTTATGCTAACCACCATGCTACCGTGCTGCCCCACTGGCAGCGACAATTACAGTCGGGCGGAGAGTAGCGCGCGGTGGAAAAATTGTGATTTGCGCCCGGTGTCGATTGCGATGCCATGCTCCACTCCCTCACTGGTGGCATTATCGAAGTTTGTACCCTGCACCGGGGCGGGTCCTTGTAAAACCGTAATTTGCATGGTTGCATGGATTTAAATATCATTAGCAGGTTCATGCAGAGCTCACCCCGATCAGAGGACACCTACGCCGCAACCTTCCTAGTTCTCTGCCTCACCAGTGATTGCCTCTGCCACCACCTCCCAGGCAGCGTTCAGGAGGGCAGGCTAGAGTCTGCAGCCGACCCTGGGGAAGAGGGTGTCCCTCCTCTTCTCACTGGTGTGGAGCTGTGGGTCCAGTTCAGACTCCTGAAATCAGGGGGGGAGGGGGTGTGAGGGGAGCTGTCTTCTCTGAGCCATCGTCGTGGCTGCATGAGTGTGTGGTGAGTGGAGCGCGTAAAAACAGCTCCAGCTGTCAGTTTCTTCAGCGATAATTCCAGCCCACTGGACTGGAAATTACTTCCAATTCACACCAGCAAGGTGCCGGCTCATTTGTATGTCCTGAATCGCGGAACGGATAGCGCTCCCAATGGAAACACAAATTGCACACTATATTTGATTTGATTTATTATTGTCACATGTATTATTCGACAGAGAAAAGTATTGTTTCTTGCATGCTGTATAGACAACGTATACCGTATATCGGGAGGAAGGAGAGATTGCAGAATGTAATGTTACAGTCATAACTAGGGTGTAGAGAAAAGATCAACTTAATACGAGGTAGGTCCATTCAAAAGTCTGATGGCAGCATGGAAGAAGCTGTTCTTGAGTCGGTTGGTACGTGATCTCAAACGTTTGTAGCTTTTTTCCTGACGGAAGAAGTGGAAGAGAATATGTCCGGGATGCGTGGGGTCCTTAATTATGCTGATTGCCTTTCCGAGGCAGCGGGAATTGTAGACAGAGTCAATGGATGGGAGGCTGGTTGCGTGATGGATTGGGCTACATTCACGATCTTTTGTAGTTTCTTGCGGTCTTGGGCAGAGCAGGAACCATACCAAGCTGTGATACACCAGAAAGAAATGCTTTCTATGGTGCATCTGTAGAAGTTGGTGAGGGTCGTAGCTGACATGCCAAATTTGGCTTAGTCTTCTGAGAAAGTAGAGTCGTTGGTGGGCTTTCTTAACTATAGTGTCGGCATGTGGAGACCAGACAGGTTGTTGGTGATCTGGGCACCTAAAAACTTGAAGCTTTCGACCCTTTCTACTTCGTTCCCATTGACGTAGACAGGGGCATGTTCTCCACTACACTTCCCTGAAGTCGTGACAATCTCCTTCGTTTATTGACATTGAGTTGACTATTCAGTTCCAGCGGGGTCTCCAAACGGAGAAGTGCTGGCCCACTATTTCCTGCAAGAATTCGCTCTGTGCTGTGCTTTATCCATTATAGTGTTTGCCCTAAACCAGTAATTCCCAACCTGTGGTCCACTGGTGATCGGTGAGGGTGCTGCAGGTGGTGTCGGGAAAGAAAATACAATTACCCATTCCTCATATGTTTCATAATGGATGTTAATGTGCAATGTAATTTACTTCACAAACATCCTTGTGTAATATAACCCACAATGTGTTGTGAGTGTGCATTGACATCGAAGTCTGACTCCCGTCAGCCGTAGGCAATGTAAAAAGTAATACTTAAAGCGACTTGCGTAGGTTGTGGTCCGCAAAAGCTTTTGATGACGATCTGTGGTCTGCACAAAGGAAAAGTTTGGGAAAGTTGCTTCCAGGTGAAACATTGATTTATTTGTACTTCTTTCACTTCAGCTGCTCACTAATGCAGACCGCTTGATCACTTTGTGGAATGGCTGCGCTCAGTCTGCAAGCTGGACCCCTGAGCCTCCAGTCGCCTGTCGCACTAATTCCCCATCCTGCTTCCACACTGCCTCTCTGTGCTCGGACTCTTACACAATTGCTCCGGAGCTCAACGGAGGGTCAAGGAACCTCATCTTTCAGTGAGCCACTTTACAGACTCCTGGACTAAAAAATAATGTTTAACAATTGCAAAACGTAATGTCGGCCCGTATTTCCTGCCTGTTTTACTTTGTTTTTCGAAGCTGTTGTCTCCCAGCCTGCTTTCCTGTTCACACCTCCTCTAGACACATTTTTCATTTATTTTCTCGTCCCCGCTTCCGCCTTGCACCATCATCCTTTTTGTCCTTTAATTTTTCCTGCCTTCCATCCTAACACAGAGCATCTCTGTTGATCTTTCTTGTTGATATACTTGGGGAGTACGCTGCGCTGATTATCCACCACCCGTGGCCATTGCCCGAGGAACCCCACCCTGCTATTCACCGCCCCGACCGGCCGCATTCCTGACGGCGTGGACAACTCATGGTCTCACCTTCCGTGATACCCGCGTGGTGGCTGAGGACTCAGTCCGGGGCTGCCACATTCGAGGGAGGGCCGATCGGTGGGCAGGGGGGGAACCGGAGTTTTTTTTCGTGCGGGCGGTCGTGGTCGGGCGAGCGGCTGATCGGGGGCACTAGTTCCGCTGTCCAGTCTGAGTCCGCCATGAAGCACGTCGCAGCCTTTGTCCTGGAGGGGCGGGGGGCCGGGGGGCGTATCGGCTGAGCTGGAGCTGCGAGCCCCGCGACAGCTACCTGCTAGCCCCCTGTAAGGCTATGAATCTGTGGCCTTCTGACTCCAGTTTTTCTGGCTTAAAAGACCACAGTTTTCAAGATGGCGTGAGGACATAGTCCCTGAAACGGAGAATCCAGCTCATCACCTCCCGCCCCATAAGCTGCAATTGCTTAAACCCAGTCACATCTAACTTTTTCCCGTTCTGACACAATGTCATGTACCCAAAGCACTAACTCTGACTGTTGCTACAGATGGCTGGCAGGCCTGATGAGTATTTCCAGTGTTTCTGTTTTTCTCTGAAGAAAAAAGCAACATGCATTTATGTAACTTCGTTCACAACCTCAGGATGCCTCAAATTGCTTCACACCAATGGAATGCTTCAGAAGTGAAGGCACTGTTGTTCTGTAGGGAAGGTAACCAATTTGCACTTTTAAAGAATTTGTTTGCGGGATGTGGGTGTCACTGGTTAAGGCAGCATATATTGCCCATCTCCAGTTGTCCTTCAGAAGGTGAGCTGCCTCCTTGAACCGCTGCAGTTTCTGTGGTGTAGGCACACCCACAGTGCTGTTAGGGAGGGAGTTCCAGGATGTTGACCCAGTGACCGTGAAGGAATGGTGATATATTTCCACGTCAGGATGGTGAGTGGCTTGGATGGGAGCCTCCTAGAGATGGTGTTCCCAGGTATCTGCTGTCTTTGTCTGCAGAAGCCAGGTATTTCTAATACACCTAATATAGGTAAAAAAAAAAAAAATAGCTGCTTAAGCATAAATATTAATTCCCAGTTTTAAAATTAAAGAGAACATATATTTTGCAAACTCATTGTCATAATTTTAAAAGTAACACAGACGTCTGATAAGACAGGCTCTTCTCATTACATTTCTCCAAGGACAAGGGCTGAATCCTGCCGACTACGCCAAGTTGAAGGATTTTACGACTGGACTGAAGGATTTGACTGTGTCAGTTAGTTGAGGGATTTTGAAACCATCAATACAAGGTTACCGGCCGTTCTTGTGCATTGCTGAAACTCAGTTGAAATTCAAATTAAAACTTGTCAGATGCAAATAAGAATTGTTTTATTTGTCTTCTATTGATTACAACTTGAAAGTTATTTAAAAGGCAGTTTGTAGACAATTTGAAGCATTCAAAGAATTACAGGAATTATCTTCTTAGGCAATCAGCTCGAACATGATAAATTGTCCTTAGTGTCCAAAATTGCCCTTAGTGTTGGGTGGGGTTACTGGGTTATGGGAATAGGGTGGAGTTGTTGACCTTGGGTACGGTGCTCTTTCCAAGAGCCGGTGCAGACTCGATGGGCTGAATGGCCTCCTTCTGCACTGTAAATTCTATAAATTCTATCACTTTAAAAGTCAAAGTCTGAAGTCAAAGTCTGAAAATGAAATATGAATACAGAGAGACAGTGAATAGTTCAGATCAAAGTATAAATGCCTAAAACTCTCTTTCTCTCTCTCTCTCTCTCCTGACACTCTCTTACTGACTCTTCCTACCCTAACTCTCTCCCCTTTCCTTTTTCTTCCAACTCTTTTCAAAATGGTGACCAAAATCCCCGATGGATATACTATTTAATATCTGTCTTAAGCGATCTGATCACACCCCGATATAATCCTAATTGGTTTGAGTCTATCCTTCTAGATGGCAGTGAAGGTGCTGCCTAAGGAATGTTCGTGAGTTCTTGCTGGGCATCTTGTAGATGGTATACACTGTTCGTCAGTGGTGGAAGGAGTGAATGCTTATGGAAGGGTACCAATCAAGTGGGCTGCTTTGTCCTGGATGGTAATAATAATAATCTTTATTGTCACAAGTAGGCTTACATTAACACTGCAGTGAAGTTACTGTGAAAATCCACTAGTCGCCACATTCCAGCGCCTGTTCGTGTACACGGAGGGAGAATTCAGAATGTCCAAATTCCCTAACGGCACATCTTTTGGGACTTCCCTAACGGCACATCTTTTGGGACTTGTAGGAGGAAACCGGAGCATCCAGAGGAAACCCATGCAGACACGGGGAGAACGTGCAGACTCCGCACAGATAGTGACCCAAGCTGGGACCCTGGCGCTGTGAAGCAACAGTGCTACCCACTGTGCTACCATGCTGATGGTGTTGAAAATCTTGTGTGTTATCGGAGCTGCATTCATCCAGACAAGTGGAGAGTATTCCATAACACTCCTGACTTGTGCCTTTTAGATGGTCAGGCTTTGGGCAGTCAGGTGGTGAGTTACTCGTCGCAGGATTCCCAACCACTGACCTGCTGTGGAAGCCACAGTATTTATATGGCTTCTCCCATTCAATTTCTGGACAATAGTAGCCCTCAAGATGTTGTGTAAGGAACACTTTTATATCCATGTCTGATGCTGGTTTCCTTTTAACACATGCCCTGATGGCTGTTTTTAAAACCGTTTTAAGACTTTTTGTTTTGAACTGAACCCCCCCCCCCCCCCCCCAAGCAAGCTGTTAATTGGACTGGCCCAGGCACACCCATGATGCAGTGTGCTCGATGCATAGCTCATGGTGACACTTTGATGAACTTGGCCAGCAGCCAACCCCCTCTTCTGCAATTTTGGGACATTTTGTGTTTTTGGTTGGGATTGGTAGAGCCTTTGAGAAGATTCTGGAGCAGAAGGCAGGTTCTATTTTTGATTTCAGTTTTGTTCTGAGAAGGAGTTGGGCGGGAGCCTGTTTAATATCTCTCCCAGAAAGGCTGGAACTTCTTTCTCTGATATCTTGGCTGGAGTGAGCCGGTCTGGACACTATCAGTCCTGTGAAGGTTTAACTCCTGATTTAAATGCTTGCAAGCATTCTCTCCAGCCAGGCCTGTGCAAGTTAAACCTCTGTGAGAAAGACTGGTAAAAGTCCAGGTTGAGATATCTCCTGAGAATCCAAAGAGGATCCTGAAGTTCAGACCCATTTCCCTCTCTCTCTACTACAGACAGAAACCCTGCACAAAGAGTAGATGAGCGTTCCAGAGGCAGAGTAGGTGGAAAACCCCTCCTTTAAACTCTCAGGTAGTGAATTCTAGTACTATCCCAGTGAGACTGAGTCAATCTGGTGATGGCCTGTAAAAGTGAAGGTGACTGTCCAGAGGAATTCCTGCAACCTGTGAGTTCCAATTGGAGGCATATTCTATAAGTTCCAAACCAACCAATGATTTCAACATCACCACCGACAAAGACTATCACCTCAGCAGCAAAGATTCATCTTAGCCCTTATAATTCCCGTTAATTTTCCCACCCACCATGTGTCTGTCCTGTGCGTGTCTGGGTGGAGGGTGGGATGGGGTTTGGGGAATAGTTATATTAGTACACCATTGTTCTATTATTTCCATCACATGATTATGTTTTCTCTTGTTATAAATAAACAGGTATTTAATGTTAAATTACAAATATGGTGCCTGCATGTCATTTGGAGGGGTTGAGGGTCAACGATCTCTGGGAAACATATGAATTATTGGTTAATTCACTTATGTTAGGACTCTGGGGCCTGTGGGACTGGAATTGACTGCACACTAGCTCAGGGGATTCAGTGATGGTGATGCCATTGAATATCAAGGAGCAATGGTTAGATCCTCTTGTGTTCGAGATGGCCATTGCCTGGCACTTGTGTGGCATGAATGTTACTTACCAATTGTCAACCCAAACTGGGAAGTTGCCCAGGTCTTGTTGCATTTGGACATGGGCACAGCAAAATCTATAAGTGAAGTGTGTTATGCGATCCAGTCTGAGTTTCACTTTTGCCCTTTGAGCAGAGCGTGCACGCACATCTCCGCTGCTAGTGTCTTCAGGATTTCTATCCATGTATATCTGTTCCTAAGTGCCAAGTCCCAATAAATGAATCCACAATCCTTTAATAATGATTGATGCCTTTACATCATTCTAACAACAAGACAATCAGATAATCCAGTTTAGTGATTCCAGCTGAGATAGGCATTAACGAGGACGCTGGTGGAAGTTCCCATGCTTACACCCACCTTGAGAGTATGGATGGGGGTCTTAATTTAACATCTAATTAAAAAGACAGCCCCACCGACAGTGCAGCATTACCTCTTGAACTTCTGACCCAGTGGCAAAGAAAATTGGGAGCTGTCCGCTTGAATTGCTGATCATTCCTGAATAGGTCTGAAATACTCATCTTTCACCTAAACCTCTTTTTAAAAACAAATATACCAGATTTATGTTACTTGTAGGGCAAATGAAATCTGTAAGTTCTGTAACGAGATGCATGTTTTTCATTTAAAATGGAACTCGGTTTGCATCCATAATTCCTTAAATCAACATCGATCAAAAATAAACTAGTGAGGGCTGGGTCATGAAGGAGAATGATTTACATCGGCACGCAAGGACTTATTGCTCACCTTCAGAATATCCCAAGGGACCTCGCCTGTGTGGAAGTGTGTAAAGATGCAGTGGCTGTTGGCTGGCTGCATTAGCCCGTCCAACTAGTGCAGAGCAAGCGCACGCCCTCAGCAGTGAGATGAATGTTGTTGTCGACAAGAGGTGGACTGCAAGCTGGAGGTGAAGAGTTTCTCCCACAACATGTTTTTGAAAGCAGATCTGTCAACTCCTATGTGCAAGTCCTGAGCTGTGTTGATAAGCATCAAGGGGGCGAAGCAGCCTTGTGCAGCTAAATAAATAGCTTTGAGGTATCAGTTTCCCTGACAGTTCACTAAATATTTATATGTTATGAATTTTTAAGGAATAACGTCATCTGTTAACATCATGTTCTTGGTTGATTATAGACCAACTATATCATTCTTCCACTTCTGAAGATGATTTCTCATTGTCTACCTGTATTTGATTGTACCTAAGCACATAATCAAAGCTGAGGGAGTGCTGTATGCTCAATAGTTCAGATGAAATGTCTGCCCCTCAGGTGGATTTCTGTTGATTCACTTACGGGATGTGGGCGTCGCTGGCTAGGCCCAGCATTTGGTGCCCATCCCTAATTGCCACTTGAGATCGCGGTGAGCTGCCTTCTTGAACCGCTGTAGTCCCCGGAGGTGTGGATGCACGCACAGAGCTGTAAAAAGTTCTATGGCACTGTTTTAAAGAATACAGGGCCATTCTCCCCAGTGTGTTGGACGATATTGATTGTGTCTGCTGCGTTTCCGACATCACAACAGTGATTGCCCTTCAATAAGGACTTAATTGGCTGAAGGTCTCAAGTGCTGAATGTTGCTATATACATGCCTAATATAAATTATAATATATATATTTTCTATTATTAGATGTAAACAATGAAGAAAGCATGCTCTAGCAGTACTGCTTATATACGAATGCAAAAGCTTCAGTGTTTAAAAATGAAGCTAACGTAACAAACCAGTCATTGATTTCTGGTGACGTTGCTCGTCAGGAGTCAAGTTCAAATGTCATCCTCAATGGGAGGTAATTGAGCCAGAACACGCGGACAGAATTGAGACTCTATTTTCACCTTAAACTGTTGTTTGGCCTCTGTTTCCATATTCCCATCAAGAGGTCCTGTGTTCATTATTATAATGAAAACTTGTCACACTGTCATTACATCCTCCTGTCTGTGGTGGCGCCGGAGTTCCTGTAGGGATGATCAGGTGTTCCAGCACCACAGGTATACACAGACAATTCTGATTAACTTTGCACTGATGTGCATATAGGAGTTGGTAAACTTTTTGTTTTATCCTTTTAGGCCAGCATTTGTTTCCCATCCCTAATTGCCCTTGAGAAGATGGTGATGGTGAACTTCCTTCTTGAACCGCTGCAGTCCATGTGGTGTAGGTACACCCACTATGCTATTATGGAGGGAGTTCCACCTCTGGAGTTCAGCTCTCTTGTCCATGTTTGGACTAAGGTATGATGACATCAGGAGCTGAGTGACCCTGGCAGAACCCAAACTGAGCATCAGTACCAGCCGGTTATTGCTGAGTGAGTGTTGCTTGATAGCATTGTCTATGGCCCTTACCTTCACTTTGCTGATGATCAAGGATAGACTGATGGGCTACAAGTCTTCAGCACTATTGCTGGAATTTTGTCAGGGCCCACAGCCTTTGCACTATCCAGTGCCTTCAGCCATTCCTTGACATCACGTGGAGTGAATGAATGGGATGAAGACAGGCACCTGTGATGCCAAGGACCTCAAGAGAAGGTCGAGATGCACCATCTACTTGGCAGTTATGGCTGAAGGTTAGTCTAGATGCATCAGCCTTAACTATTGCACTGATGTGCTGGGCTTCCATCATCATTGAGGATGGCGATATTTGAGGAGTCTTCTTTTCCAGTTAGTATTTGTCCACCATCATTCATGTCTGGATGTGGCAGGACTACAGAGCTTCGATCTGATCCATTGATTGTGAGATGACTTAGCTCTGTCTATCACTTGCTGCTAATGTTGTTTGGTATGCAAATAGTCCTGTTTTGTAGCTTCATCAGGTTGACACCTCATTTTTCAGTATGTCTGGTGCTGCTCCTGGCATGCTCTCCTACACTCTTCATTGAACCAGGGTTGATCCCCTAGCTCGGTGGTAATGGTAAAGTGGAGGGATATGCCAGGCCATGAGGTTGCAGATTGCGGTTGAATACAATTCTGCTGCTGCTGAGGCCCACAGTGCCTCATGGATGCCCAGTCTTGAGTTGCTAGATCTGTTTGGAATCTATCCCATTTGGCATGGTGGTAGTGCCACACCACACAATGAAGTGTATCCTCAATGTGAAGATGGTTTTGTATCTCCACAGCGGCTGTGTGATGGTCACTCCTACCATTACAGTCCTGGACAGATGCATCTGACAAAGGCAGGCTGGAGAGGATAAGATCAAGTATGTTTTCTTTCTTATTGGTTCCGGCAATGCCTAATGTAGATCCAGTCCAGCAGCTATGTCCTTTAGGACATGCCCAGCTCAGTCAGTAGCGGTGCTACCGTACTATTCTTGGTGATGGACATTGAAGTGACTTGGAAATATGTCGCCATTCCTTCACTGTCACTGGTTCAAAATCCGAGAACTCCCTTGCTAACAGCACTAGGGGTGTACCTGCACCACATGGACTGCAGTGGTTCAAAAAGGCAGCTCGCCACCAGCTTCAGAAGGGCTATTAGGGATGGGAAATAAAAGTGACCAAGCCATGTTGCTTGAATGAATTAAAAAATCACCCAGAGTGCATTGTGTTCTTTTACCACCCTCAGTTCATCTTGCAACTAGTTTTCAACGTGGAGGAATACTGATTTATCAGCTCAGGGAGCGGGTTAAGGGGCATGCAGCAGGTTTCCTTGCCCATGTTTGACTCGAGGCCAGGAGACTTTGCAGGGTCTGGAGTCAATGTTGAGGACTGCCAGGGCACCTCTCAAGATTGTACATCACTGTGCCACATGCTCAGGTGGGACGGGACATACCCAGGGTTGGTGATGTTGTCTGGGACATTGTGAGGTATAATTCTGTCAGTCTGTGAGACAGCTCTCCCGATTTTGGCGCAGATGTTAGTAAGGAGGGCTTTGCAGGGTTTGGAGGGCTGGGAGTGTCTTTGTCGGTTTCGGTGTATGGGTCAATATTAGTTTAACTCCTTTTAAGTTTTTAACAGTTTGGTCCAACGGACTGGCTCGCTAGGCCATTTCAAAAAGCATTTAAGAGTCAACCACATTTGCTGTGGGTCTGGAGTCACATGTAGGTCAGACCAGGTAAAGATGGAAGATTTCCTTCCATAGACATGAGTGAACCAGATGGGTTTTTATGACAAACATCAATGGTTTCATGGTCGTGACTGAGACCAGCTTTAAATTCCAGATTTCTTCATTGAATTTAAATTCCACCAGGGTTGGGGTTTTGTTATGGACCAGGGTTTAGAGAATGCCAAAGTGTCTCATGTAGTTCACCTGACCCACAACTTTTAATAGATTGTGGTATGGGGAGCACACGGCCCACTCTACAGGTGTGGCAGAAATTGAAAAGTATTTTTTAAAGCAAAACAATGTTTATTCTATGAACTCAAGTTAACCTTTTTGAAACATACAATGAACATCTTAGCAACCATCAATTCAAATATAACCCCCAAAGTATACAACACTAAGTAATCCTTAATAACTTCCCAAACAACACCCAGAAGACAAAGGCAACACCTTTTAACAGAAGCACATTAGGTTTACATTCACTACTGAGAACATTTATATTCTGAATTCACCAAATGATCAAGAGATAGTCTTTTCATGGCAGAGAGATCAACAGTACACCTGCTCTGTCTGGATTCAGCTCCAACACTGAAAACGAAACTAAAACACACCCTGCAGCAAACAGCCTAAAACAAAAGTAAAAAGCTGACAGACCGCTCAGCTCCACCCACACTCTGACATCACTGCAGTAATATGAGCAGCCAAACATTTCTTAAAGCGACATTCTCATGACAGTTTGAACCCATGTCCACAGAGCATTAGTCTGGACCTCTGGATCACTAGTCCTGTAACAGTACCACTGTGCCATTTGGTCACGGATTTGGAAGGTGCTTTTGAAGGAGCCTTGGGTAGCTGCTGCAGTCCATTGTGTAATGGGACACATTTCTGCCACTGTGTGTTGGTGGTGGAGGCGATGCCAATCCAGTAGACTGCTTTGTCCTGGATGTTGTGGAGCTTCCTGAGTGTTGTTGGAGCTGTTTTCATCCAGGTAAAGGAGAGTATTCTGTCACACGCCTGCCCCATGCCTTGTAGATGGTGGCGGTTTGATAGCACTGTCAACAACACCTTTGCTGACGTGCGGATCATAATACCTCTCTGTTCGTTATATATTTTTGCTAATTCTGAAACAAACAGGGACTGGAGCAATGCGCACAAATTCAACTGTGACTCACTTCTTCAATTGCACACTAGGGGTAACCAGGCAACAGAACTTGGATGAACCACAAGCCTGACTGACTCTGTAAAAGATTAAATCTTAAGTATGATGACCTCTTCTCTGCACACAGTTTTTACTGGCAGCTGGATGTAGCTATGTCTTTCACCACGTTTGATCAAAGTTTGAAAGCAGGCCCGTAGCAGGCTCAATAGTTAGCCTCAGGACCTCTCAATTTGGTGGGTGGGTGGGAAGATTTGGGAAAATCACCCGGGCTCCTTACTGGGAGCGTGTGTGTGTGAGAGTGAGTATGTGAGTGAGAGTACGTGGGTACGTACGTAATCAAGTTCCATTAGGTTGAGGTTAGATTGACACTAGATAGGAAGACCATGGTAGCCTAGCCGGTGCACCATCAAACCTTGGATATGAAGAATGGCTGCTGGTGCAGTCATATTGATATGAGAGGGGTGGGCAAAATTTGCCTCGCTCATCTCATCCATTTTGTCTTCAAATTTATTCTCTTTTTTTTCCTCCTTTGGAGCCATAACCATTGCAATGCTCCAGATCTGCTCATTCATAGAATTTACAGTGCAGAAGGAGGCCATTCAGCCCATCGAGTCTGCACGGGCTCTTGGAAAGAGCACCCTACCCAAGGTCAACACCTCCACCGTATCCCCATAACCCAGTAACCCCACCCAACACTAAGGGCAATTTATCATGGCCAATCCACCTAACCTGCACATCTTTGGACTGTGGGAGGAAACCGGAGCACCCGGAGGAAACCCACGCACACAAGGGGAGGATGTGCAGACTCCACACAGACAGTGACCCAGCCGGGAATCGAACCTGGGACCCTGGAGCTGCAAAGTAATTGTGCTATCCACAAGGCTACCGTGCTGCCCAGACAGAACGTGACAAATTCCATTGCCTTTTGTTCAGTATAGGGCCCAGTAATTGTATCTATGTTCACTCCCCCCCCCCCCCCCCCCCCCCCCCATCCCCACCCTCCCTCCCGAATAAAGAGTGCTGGAGACCACTTGAAAAGATGAGGCAAATATCATTGATGCACCCAAGGGTATCCAGATACATGCATATAAATTACCGCACAAAAATATGTCATTGGATCGACTGGTCTGTTCACTGCCTGAGCTTTCTCACAGCCCTGATTCCTCATTCTAACCCCATCAGCATAGCCTTCTATTACTTTATTTCACGTGCTACTCTAATATCTTATCTAATAATTGCACCATTGCTACTTGCCTGAACGACATGGTGTTGTAGAGAATTCTGTGTTTGCACCACTCCCTCGGTAAGGACCCTTCTCCGGAATTCCTTATGGGATTTCTTAGTGACGGTCAGCCTTACATTTGTGACGCCTAATTCTCGCCTTCTTCACAAGTGGAAACATCTTCCTACTGCGGGCACCCATCGGCCTCCTCCTTTCCAGAGAAAAGCCCTGCAGGCTATTCAGTCTTTTCCTGATCTTCAAATTTGTTCTCTCAGTTCTTGTAATTTTTCCCATTTTCACTGGTGCCTTGATAATCTTTTTGTATAATGAAGACCCAAATGAGGGAGGAAGGATTGGTTAAGGTTGGATGAAAGGGTTTGAGAGGAGGCTCGTGTCAAACATTAACACCAGCAATGAGTAGATGGGCTGAATGGCCTGTTTCATGCTGTGAAATTGGATGTAATTCCGCACATGAAGCTCGAGGCTTTGAACGACTCATTGCACTGAGAAACACTTCTGATTCTGGAAGTCCAACATTCAATTTTTGGCTTCAGACTGGTTTGTGATTTTAAGATTTTTGTGTTGGCGGTTCACTTTATTGCTTAATGGAAGCGATGCTTGGGTCAAAATGTCGAATATCCTTTATTTTGAGTTCCCAAAGCCTGTCTATCATCTACAAGGCACAAATCAGGAGTGTGATGAAATACTCTCCACTTGCCTGGATGAGTGCAGCTCCAACAACACTCAAGAAGCTCACCATCCAGTAACAAGCTGCCCGCTTGATTGGCATTCACTCCCTCCACCACTGACTATTAGTGCCAGCCGTGTGTATCATCTACCAATTGCACTGCAGCAACTCACCAAGCCTCCTCGGGCAGCATCTTCCAAACCCTTGATCTCTACACTCTAGAAAGACAAAAGTAACAGATACCTGGATACAGCTGCAAGTTCCTCTCAAAGCCACATATCATCCTGACTTGGAAATATATCGCTGTTCCTTCACTGTGACCAGGTCAAAAATCCTGGAATTCCCTCCCTAACAGCACTGTGGGTGTACCTACACCACACGGACTGTAGCGGTTCAAGAAGGCAGCTCACCACCCCCTTCTCAAGGGCAATTAGAGATGGGCAACAAATGCTGGGCTAGCCATCGACACCCATATCCTGAGAATGAATGAAAAATAAGGATCTCATTGCTCTAGGGTTATGTCTAAGGTTAGTCTCTTGTCTAGGGTTATGGATGACTCAATGCAACTACATCCCAGAGATTTGTTGTTTAATATCTTTATTCCTTTGGTTCTGAAAATGGTTGAGGGATAATTTCACACAAGCAGGTAGATCTCTTTGTTAAGATCCTGCAGGGCACCCATGGCAGCATCTTAGAGTAAGCTACGGTGATCAGCTGTGAGTTTGAAAAGCTGGGTGCCATCTCTTTGCTGTAGTTTCATTTCACTATAGACCGCTAGTGGTCCGGTCCTGAGTCAGTAGCTTCAAAACCTATTGCAGGATTTAAAGTACACAACCCAGACTGACACTACTGAGGTATGGGGATGGATTCTCCCAAAATGGGACAATATCCCCACACCGGCATAAAAGCGGTGTTTCACTCGAGTTTCCTATAAAAAAAGATCAGTTGATTCACTCACCTGCAGGGGGCTAGCTGGGACCCAGAGTGATTCTCGCAGCTTTAGCTGCGGAAACGGGCCCCCGCACTTCCGGTTTCAAGTCCGCGCATGCGCACAGCGGCGGCTTCCAGCGGCTGCGCTGAGCGCCATGGTGGACTCGGACCGGAGGCAGCTGAAGAATGTAGGCCCCCTGATCGGCCGCGGGTCCGACGATCTGACCAGCCCGATCTGTCCCCCGGCCGCCCATAAGACCCCACCCCCACCCCCTACCAGGGCGGCCATGGACTGAGTCCACAGCCGCCACGCGACGTTCCCAAATGGCAATAGGTGGTTCGAACCACGCCGTCAGGAACTCAGCCGGTTGGGAGCGGAGGATCGCTGGGGGGAGGGGGCCTCTGGCAATGGCTCCCCCAGCCACGAAGAGTACTCCAAGAATTGCCGGACCGACGCAGGACCCGATTTCAGCGTCAAATTGGATTCTCCACCCCGCACCAAGCGCAATTTTGACGTGGGACTGTGGAGATCCAGCCCATGGTCTTCCCAATGAAAGCTTAAATCGGAGCCTGTTAAAGTCTGTGTAAAGTTCCCATTTTTTGTTTGATGAAGAGCGGGGGCTGGCTCCTGGTATTCTGGGCAAAATTCCTCCCAAAAAGCAAGTAATGTAGCCATTTATCTCACTGATGTTTGTGGGACCGTGCCATCTACAAAATGGCTGCCGCCATTTCTATATATATAAGGCTTAAGTAAGTACGCTATATTTGGCTGCGACAAACTTTTCAACATCTTAAGGATGTTCAAGCTTAAATTATGTCTTTTTTTTAGTTTATTCATATGAGAGTGTCTCAAAGTTGTGAAATTGTGTGTTATGCAATAATTCTGAATATGCACATACTGAGGCTTCATTGCCTCCCAGCGTTTGTCAAAGTTGGCGTAAAAAGGTTGGAAGAATGGACACTGCGGCCTGCAGATTCCCACCCTCTCAGAGAAGCCTAAAATCTAGACACAAGCCACTTGTGTTGTTTATGTGGTGATTGTGTGGGGAGTTTTGGGAGGTATGTGTGTAATCACAGTACACACTTGAGTTTCCTCAATCCTTCATATTTGACCCCCATCAAACCTCTGCCCAAAAACTGACCCTGCCCTCCACACTTTTGAACAGAAAATTTGCATGAGTTAGAATTTCCCCCATCCCTGTATCTGGAACATGATGTGTTTGATGTGCTAGAAAGTGACCTCTTAATGTGCAGTATACTTGACATGATTCTCTATAACCTATGGGGCTCCCCAGAGTGGGATTCGGCTGGGTGCCTTTTCGTTTTTGGACAGCGCAGATACGATGGGCCAAGTGGCCACTTTCTCTGCTCTGATTCTATGATCCTAATGACAGATAATGCATTGAAATCCAAATGTGAGGAAGGAATGTATGATTGGCCCGTACTGCTCCAGCCGAATTTTCCCCATTGATGCCCATGCCAAGTTTGGATGTATTCTGATGAGGATGAGAGGCTACTTGGGGTGAGTTGGCATTGAGAGAATGGGTACAGCTTCAGGTATAATCTCTGATTTGCACGCGTGTGAGCGCACAGACACTCACACTCTCACATTTGCGTAAGGAAAGTCCAAACAGATATTTCCATTACAGCCAATATTGAAATGCCAGTCACACTTTTTGTTTCATCTATGTGCAGCATACTTTGACAGCTGACTAAACCCTGCTCATAAAGCATTTAGATCACGCTGCCTTTGTTCTTTTGATATATCCATTGTTCGAATCACTAGCTGCTCTGTTATCTCCTTTGTATTACTCACTTACTCTCACACGATCAGTCGCTAAGCTCCGAAGGAGATCATTCACTTTAGCAATGCAATTGGAGTTGAATCCTTTTAATTATATTTTCTCCCATAGTGATGCTGATTAAAAAGGGTCAATACGCATTTCTTTTGGAAAGGACAAAAGAGCTATTTGTTTTTTTAATTTTGTGTTTGAATACTGGAAGCTGGAGCGTCTTTACTTTCCTTCCTCTTCTGCCCAGGATCACTGTGCTGAGGTCTGGAGCACAGTTACCACTCACTTGGCAATTGCACTTGAAAGGGTTTCTCGGCTGAAGGAATTATAGGAACACACGCACGCCTCTAACTCCTGGTTGCAATGATGTGAACTAATGGCCCTGAGATATGGATTCAAATCCACCCACAGCTGCTGAGGAATTTAAACTTAGTTCACAAATAAATCTGGAGTAAAAAGATTGCCTGGGTAATAATCTATTGGATTGTCATTAAATATCCCATCTGTTTCACTGATGCCCTTTAGGGAAGGAAATTGAATAGAATCCATACGATGCTGAAGGGGGCCATTCAGCCCATCGAGTTTGCACCGGCCCTTCGAATGAGCACCTCACCTATATCCACTCCCCCGAGCACCTGGGCCCTAGCCCCGTTACCCCATAACCTAACTACATCCCTAATAAGGGGTCATTTATCGTGGCAAATCCACCTAACCCGCACCCCTTTGGACTGTGGGAGCAAACTCCACACAGACAATCACCCGAGGCTGGGACTGAACAGTGCCCCTGGCGTGAGAGGCAGCATCGCTAACCACTGGCACCATGCTGCCCCCTGTCATCTTTACCTGCAATTTGGCCTTCATGTGGCTACAACCCCACAGAAAAGTGGTTGATTTTTAACTGCCCTTTGAAATAGTCGAGCAAGTCACCGAATAAAAGTAGAATGAGACAGACCACCCAGTACTGAACTATCCACATGGACTGCAGTGGTTCAAGATAGCGGCTCATCACTACTTTCTCGAGGGTAAATAGAAATGATAGATGCTGGTGTGGCTAGTGATACTTTCATCACTTGATGACTTAGTATGGGTTAGAAATTCTACTTTTATTAATCTTTCCATTTTTATTTTCATCCATTGGACTGCTGACTGCGTATAGGATATCCTCAGAGATCATTAGGGAAAGGTATTTGCCATTTTAGGTTCTGTTAAAACTGGGCTGCAAAGAAATAGAATCCCTTCAATGCAGAAGGAGGCCTTTCAGCCCATCGAGTCTACACCGACCCTCTGAAAGAAAGAATACTCTACCTAGGCCCATTCCCCGGCCCTCTTCCTATAACCCCATAACTCCATCAAGCCTTTGGACATTCAGGAACAATTTTAGCATGGCTAATCCACCTAACGTGCACATCTTTGGACTGTGGGCGAAAAGCGGAATGTATGATTGGCCCGTGAGGAAACCCATGCAGTCACTGGGAGAACGTACAAACTCCACACAGTCACCTGAGGTGGATTTAAACCTGGGTTCTCTGCGCTGTGAGATGCAGTGCTAACTATTGTGCCAACGTGCTGCCCATGTCAAATAGCATGGATACAATATAAACATTTGCATCCTACAACACGTGTTTATATAATACTAATGAGTTTCGCAAAATATCTCGATGTGCTTTATGGGAGCATTATTAATTTAAACACTGAGTCACATCAGGATCTAGAGGGACAGATAACCAAAAGTTTATAGCTCAAAAAGGTGAGTTTTAGGAAGCGTCTTAAAGGAGGGGAGGGAGGTGGAGAGGTTTAGGGAGGGAATTTTGAAGCACAGAGCCGAGACGATTGTCCGACAATGGAGCAGTGAAAATCCAAGATACTCAAAAGGCCAGAGTTTAATGAGTGCCGTATCCCAAAGGGTTGTGGGTCTGGAGGAAGGGATTTGAAAACCAGAATAAATCAAAGCGTTTCTCATAGAGTCAGCACAACGAGCACAGGGACCTGGGTGAGAATTAGGATGCCGAGTTTTAGAGGACCTCACGTCTATGGAGGGTGGTGTGTGCTGGAAGAGTCACGTCTGGGGGGTTCATGGCTGAGGATTTCATAGTAGCTGAGCTCAGGCGGGGGAGTCAGTGAAGTTACAAATGTAAATACAGATATTCTCAGTGATGGTGCAGATATGTGGTTGGAAATTCATCACAGGTGTGGAACGGGACGCAGAAGGTCGCAAACAGTCTGGTTCAACCTGAGCAGTTGCCAGGAGGAGGGAATGGGGTCAGTAGCTGGAGAGTGGAGTTTGTGGGAGGAATCGAAGACAATGGAGGAAATTTTTGCTCATCCAGTAACAGATGCCAGGCAACAATTTGACAAATATGGATAGTGGAGGGGTTCAGAGTGGTGGTGAGGTAGAGCTGGTGGTACATGTGGAAACTGACATTGATTTGGTGGAAGATCAGTGCATTATAATTAGTGAACGTAGCAGTTCTTAAAACATCTAGCTAATAGAATATAGAACATACAGTGCAGAAGCAGGCCATTCAGCCCATCGAGTCTGCACCGACCCACTTAAGCCCTCACTTCCACCCTATACCCGTAACCCAATAACCCCTCCTAACCATTTTGGTCGTAAGATCAATTTATCATGGCCAATCTACCTAACCTGCACGTCTTTGAACTGTGGGAGGAAACCGGAGCACCCGGAGGAAACCCACGCAGACACTGGGAGAACGTGCAAGCTCCTTCCAGACAGTGACCCAGCGGGGAATCGAACCTGGGACCCTGGCGCTGTGAAGCCACAGTGCTATCCACTTGTGCTACCATGTATGCCCACCTTTTCCAGTTATCATACAGTGAGTGGTGTGTTACGTTTACTGCATGTTACAGTTTGCTGCACCCCGCTCTAATAACGAAAGGGATGGGATTTGCGCGCAGACTTGGATGTAAAATAAAATGGGAACTCAGGCAGTTGTGTGAAATCCTCCGTCAGTAAACTTTTAGTGTGTCTGAATCGATGATGAACACGTTTTCTTTGCACCTGTTTTATTGAAGATGTGCTACTTTGATGTTTTAATGGTGCAATGATAATGTGTTGGCCTGTGGATGACCCCCCCTGCTAGCTCCTGTGTGAGAGCTCAGTCTTTAGACAGCCATTCTGATAGCAGCCTGTCCACTTGTTGATTGACCCTAGTGTTTCCCTGCCTGTTTGTGAAGAGATTACCACACTGGTCAATCAAATCAGATTACTGCAAGAAACCGGGCACCAATCAGCGGGCGGATTATGTGGTATTAAAATCTCTCAAGTGACTTATTTCCACATGGGAATCCAAATTAACAGTGACCTATTTTGCGAATAATTGTTTTACTTACGAAATACCTGGAAAACTTGGTGGTTCTTAAATCAATTCCCAGAAATGCCAGCTCTGTTTTTATTAAAGCTTTCTAAATCTCTCCATTAACTGCAATGGGTTATTTTCATTCTTTATGATCCTGGCAGGGTGGAGTTCAGGATTTAACAAGTTAATTTAAGCGGAGACCATGGTTAAGAAATGCCAGTTGGACTGGGGTAGATAATAGTGAAGGGAGAGGTTTTGTCTGTCTCTCATCTTGTGCTGTATTCAATGGGGGAGTGTCTGGTTCTGTTGTTGAGTGGGAAATATTGATAATTCTCCCCCCCCCCCCGTTTTCTGGTTCGCACGACAGGTCACGCATCCTTTACCCGAAACTCTCGGAGTCAGTGGTGTTTTGCATTTCAGATCATTTTGGCTTTCGGGACCTAGGCCGACTAACATCACAATGACCAAAGCCGAGGCAAGCGATAGTATAAAGTCAATAAAATAGCTATTATGGTAAGATGTAGCACTGAATAATAAATACAGGGGACCTGTGATAAACACCCTCCCATGGCACCGTCTGCGTTTCTGCTTGTAGGAGAGAGTTCACAAGGTAAACGGTGCTCCAAAGGTCAGGTTCGTATCATCTTGTGTGAGAGCAGAGGTGGACTTACACTTTGGGAGCCCCGCATTCTCACTTTTTGAGGTGGGGGGGGGGGGGGGGGTTCCACATCACGGCCCACCCTCTGGCTCCAATGACATTGAGCCCTGCCCCAATGATGTTGAACCCTGCCCCCAATGACATTGAGCCCCGCTCTTGCCGGCCGCTGTTCTCCAAGACACTGCTCTGGCGCTTGCCTGACCACCTTTGCAGCAACCGACTGCTACTCTGCTCACCTCTTGGCTCTCACTGGGGCCCGGGGGCCCTGAGCCTCGACAGCTGCAGGTGTCCGCAGGGTTGAGGCTGCTGATTCTCTGGCCTGACCTCTCTCTCACCACCGCTGTCCGATCGGGTTGCTATCCAGCCCAGCCCCCTCATTCTCTGCTCTGCCTGGCTTGCCTCTGGCTCAGGTCGAGTTGACCCTCTCTCGCGGCCCACTGCTCCCCGAAACACGATGCCGGCACTTGCCTGGCCGCCTTTGAACCTCCTGACTGTTGCTATGCCGGACCTCGACTCTGGATGACCGCTTGTGCTCCTGGCTGACTGCCTGGCTATCTGGCCTGGTGGCGTCTGTTGTTTTTGGTTGGTTGCCCACCCGCTCTCTCAGCCCTGGTCTGGGAGGTCGTGGGTCACCCCGCTGCACACTTTGACAGCCGTTGGCCAGTGCCCCCTCCTCGCCCCACTGAGGGCTTTGCAGGCTCGCACCCTGATGTTAGGTCAGCGACCTCGCTTTTGCCTCAGGCTGCCGGCCAGACCGAAGGCCAGAAACCTGGCTGCTGCTTTGCACCTTTGCTCAATGAAAGTTCAGAAACTTCACACCAATTCAGGAAATCCGTGTCTGAACTGCTCCAGGTCTCCACCACCTCGCGACATCTGCTAACGTTTTTCCCCACTCTAAAAGCGAGTCCACCAATCATAACCTAACGTTCTGTATTCCCTGCTGATAGGCTCAAGAAATTTGAATAAGCCCATCAACAAATCTTCTGATTGATGTTCCCATGACAACAGTCCCCTCTCCTTTTGGGGCCCCCTCATTGCCCCCACACTGCAGAGCTGTGTGTTTCATTGAAAGCCTGCCTCTGGGTTAGAGATGACCCATGCTAACCGATGGGTTGGGTCAATGAGGTTCAACCATGCTGCTGTGGGACTGCAGTCACATTTAGATCAGACCAGGTAAAGACGCATTCCTTCCCCAAAGGACAGAAGTGAACCCCTTCAACAGTCTCACTTCTACTGAAGTCAAGTGTTGGTATCCCCAAATTTGAAACAAAAAAAAATCTACAACTGCAATGGTGGGATTTGCACTCATGGGGCAGAATTTTGGTTTCCTGTTTGAGGAAGGGGGAATGGGGAGATTCTGGAGGCAAGAAGGCCCAAATGTTAGCGGAGGTGAGTGGCTGCTGAGTTACCAGCCTGACCCTGCACCCATTCTCGGATGGGGGGGGCGGGTGATGGCTACCCACATAGAAACAATGGATGGAAATTAAATAAAAACAAAATGCTTTGAAAAAGAGACACATGGACTTGAAACATTAACTCTGTTCCTCTCTTCACAGATGCTGCCAAACCTGCTGAGTTTATCCAGCATTTAGACCGGTTGAATGGCCTATTAAGGTCAGTCAGACTGCGATTTTCCCCTTGGCTTGTGGGTTTCCCACTGAGGTAAAAGAAAACAGGGAGCGGAGTCAGGCAGGCCGTGTGCGCCCAGTGGTGGAGGGGGTGGCAGTGCCCATCCTTGTCGGAATCCCACTTCCTCCACACTCAACCATGGCTGTCGGGCTATAGTTGTGACCTTTGACCACCCAGTAGAGGGTTTGCCACACTCAAGATGCCAGTCTGCTGTCTTAGGAGTGTCACTTTAAGAAATGTTTTTGTCTTATCACATGGCTTCAGTGATGTCATTGTGTAGCTGAAACTGGGCTGTGGCTCTGGGTTTTTACTTTCGTTTTTGAGTTGGTTTTACTTCCGCTTTGAGTTTGAACTGGTGTTCTGCACAGGCTGAAAAAAAAGTGTCTCTCTACCTGAATTTTAAAAGCTGTTTCCAGACTGCTTGATAACTTGAAAAGAGATAACTGTTTTCTGGAAGAAATTCAAACCTGTTGTTTTGGAAGGGACATAGGAGCGTCTCGGCCGGGTCTTGTGTGCTATGTGCTAGCCCACACCTTTGCAAAGGGTTTCCCGGTTCATGGGATCTTGTTATTAAATTTGAACAGTTAAAGGGGGAAATTTATTAAGTGTTATACGTAGAGTGCTGTAGCTGTGTGGGGTATTTATGTTGGTATTGATAAAAAAATGCTTACTGTGTGTGTTTAGAAAAATGTTAATTAAATTCATAGAATAAACTTTGTTTTTGATTAAGGCCTCTGTTGAATAACACCTGAAAGGCGGGCCCTTGTGCTCACTGTAACCAAAATAAATAAACAGTTGTAGGTCAGGTGAACTCCATGATATACTTTGGAATTTTCTAAACCCTGACCCATAACACTGCTGTGACCCTTTAAAAACAATTTCTGTTCAGAGGCCACTTCCAACCTGAGCTGCCCTCTTTCCCTCTTATCTGCATGGACAGTCGGTCTCCCTGTGTGTCACCCACTGGAGGACCGACTATTGACAGTGCAGCCTGCCTGCTGACCTGAATTAGACGGCAAGCATGCGCCCTTGCTACAAATTGGCCATCCCCTCAAAGATCCCGTGGGCATTCTGACACCCCACACAACGTGGGTTTGGGACTCCGGTCAATGTCGGAGTCCTGACCCTGGGACACAAATTGCGCCCCTGTTCGCTGGACGACTAGAGCAGTAACAACCACTACACCCTTCCCGACACAAAATTGCTTTTCTTCGAAAATTGTTTGTGTTTACACAGTCTGTTTGTCTGTCTTGTTTGTGAATGCACTTTGCTGGCCATGTAAACTGCTGCGATCTCTGTTCAAAAATTTCAGGCACGTGCTTTGCGATGTCTCCGTGTCTGGAACTAATTAGCATTAGATTAGTTCATTAAGAGACGTTTCGGCATGTTTGCAACCAAGCTATACCCAGTTAATGAAATGGCATTCTTGTTAATCCTCAGGTCAGTTACAGCGAAGCTTCTATGAATACATAAAGGTTTACTTGTAAATCCTAAATTGGATGGAGATCAGTTGCATTTTAAATGTTGTGAGTTGCAATGTTGAAAAAAGTGGAAACTTCTGCTGGGCTGGATTTTTCATTCCTCTTTTTTTTTTGTGTGCCTTTTTAGTTTGTTTCTTCCCAGCTTCCTCCTCTCCTCGTTCTCTTGCCGCTCCCCCCCACCACCACCATCGCCCACAGATCCAGATGTCAGCTCAAGTCTGAGGAGCTGAAATAACTGAAGACAGTGTAGGATTTACAGAGCCACTCATTTTGGCAGAGGCGATCCATACGTCTATCAGAAGAAATACGAGGAGCGAAATGTGTACAGGAACATCTGGAGCTGATGAGCCCCGCCCTGGAATCCTCACGGAACCAAGCGAGGAAAATAGATGAGGTTTTGATTAATACTTTCGGGAAGGCTCCCACTATATGTGAGCAGGGGAAGGCTCGGAACTGTGCTTTTGTTGGGAGGGAGGAGGTGAGTTTAGAAATTCTTGACAAATGGGCCTGAGAGAGAAAATATTTCGGAGCTGTACAGGATGTTCTTGATCATCTGACCGGGACAGTGGCCATTTATTTGTAGGTGAGTGGCAAGATAATGTCATTGCGCCCCGACCCACTTTTTGTATACTTCTAAGCAATCCCATCAGTTCACTTGTAACATCCCCTTAACAAAAGATATTTCTTTTCTTTTCAAAAATGAGCATAACTGCCTGCTGTGTCTGTCAGTAATTACCTCATTTTAAAATATTTCGAAGTGACCTTCCTGTATCCTGCTCTGGTTTCCTTTCGAGAAGCTGGCCAGAGCTTGCTGTTCCTCAGCATTAGCACCTAAGCCGAATGTTGTTACTTTCCAATGTCGTTCTCAGATTTCCTCCTTTCCATATCCAGTCTTCCAGCCTGTTTGCAGTTCCTCTTGTAAAACTCTTGGAGATGGCTTTTGAAAATTGCATCAAGCTGTGGTTCTGGAGCAAATCTGCCAGAAAGTTGTTTTTTTTTTAAATGTGGTGCGTGTTCCACATCATACTCTGGTGTGGACAAGTTGGCACCGGCCTGTGCAGATTTTAGTCAGGAAATAGTTGCAGCACCCCCATTTACATTTCAAACTGCTTTGTGAAGAACATAAATGTCATTTTATTTGTTAGCTCAGTGTATTATTGAGCATAATCCCCAACAGTTCCTCGGTTCTCAACTCTTGACTTGGAACCCCAACTTGGAACCTCATCGGAGACCTCTCACAACACATCCATTTGGTTGTCGACTTAATCATTCACCATTTTGTCTGCTATCCATACTCTGATTGGCACCGGGCCGTGCTCGCCCTTCACCCCCCTACTCCCTGACCTGCCTTGGCCTCTACAATTTCTGTTTGCACCCCTCCATGGTCTCAACTTTCCCTACCTCTGTGGCATCCTCCAGCCCTACTATACACTGAGATCTCTGCACTTCAATTTGTGCTTCTTGCACTGTCCCAGTTTTCTTCACTCCACCATTGTTGGAACCACGGAATTCCGACAGTGCAGAAGGAGGCCATTCGGCCCATCCCGGCCTTATCCCCGTTACCCCATATCCCTGGACACTAAGGGGCAATTTATCATGGCCAGTCCACCTAACCTGCACATCTTTGGACTGTGGGAGCAAATCCACGCAGACACGGGGCGAAGGTGCAAACTCCACACAGTCACCCAAGGCCGGAATCAAACCCGGGTTCCTGGCACTGTGAGGCAGCAGTGCAAACCACGTCACTCCTTAAGACCTCGGTCTTAATCAAGCTTTCAGCCATCTATTATCATAGAATTTACAGTGCAGAAGGAGGCCATTCGGCCCATCGAGTCTGCACCGGCTCTTGGAAAGAGCACCCTACCCAAGGTCAACACCTCCCCTTATCCCAATAGCCCAGTAACCCCACCCAACACTAAGGGCAGTTTATCATGGCCAATCCACCTAACCTGCACATCTTCGGACTGTGGGAGGAAACCGGAGCACCCAGAGGAAACCCACGCACACACGGAGAGAATGTGCAGACTTCGCACAGACAGTAACCCAAGCCGGAATCGAACCTGGGACCCTGGCGCTGTGAAGCCATTGTGCTATCCACAATGCTACCGTGCTACCCATATGGCTCGGTGTCATATTTGTCTGGTGGTGTTCCTGTGAATCACTTTTGAGCATTTTACAACATAAGGTGCTATATAAAAGCAGTTTGTTGCCTGTTCCGCTTGCACACAATTTCTCTGATGTACAAATGTATGAGATAAGAGCAGAAGCAGACTATTCGGCCCCTCGAGCCTGCTCTGCCATTTGATAAGACATGGCTGATCTGTCTTGTGTTTCAAGTTCCACATTCCCATGAGCTCCAGATAACCTTTGATGAAGTTTCGGCCAGCTTCATTCCACTAATGTCACCGCCCTCCAGTTCAACCTCTTATTGGAGAATAAAGGAGGAACTTGTGGTTAATCTAGTGCCTGATCACCACTTCGAGACCACGCTTCACACCGAACGAATGACTTTTTCTTTTAAAGAGTGTGGTCGCTGTCTTGCAGGAAAGTGGCCAAAATCTTAGCACACACAAACAGCATGCTAACTGGCTGATTGGTTTATCCACTTTGGATGATGTTGTTTGAGGCCATACTCATTGTCGGATAGAAAACTGGCTACAAACCAGCGTAGGGCTGAAGAATAATTAGTGAGAGTGGGAAGACGTCTTGTGGCACAGTGGGTACTGTCCTAACCTCTGGGCCAGAAGGTCCGGGTTCAAGTCCCACTCTAGGAGTTGATGGCCACAGAAGGAGCGTTCATAATGTGACCAAACAGGTTGATTATCCTGTAATTCCTTCCAATGTGCCTGATGCAGGTGGTAAGAGTGGAAACGTTTCCTGGTTGACCATGCTGCAGAAGGCAATAACAAACCACTGCAGCAATTTGCTCAGCAAAATCGTCCAATGGAAATCCATAGTCGCCAACGATACCTGGAGAAGGAGGCGAACTGAGGATCAATGGTTTTCCACAGTGATCATTGCTGGGTCAACTCATATAAACAATTTGGACTTGGAAATACAACTTAAAAATTTGGGAGCTGAATTCCTGTGTTGCACAGATAGAAATTCTCAATTAATCAAGCTTGGTTGGCCAGGTCACTGGGAGAACAATTGTCCCTGTTTCAAGCCGATTATCATAGATTCTGGATAGACTCTGACTGACCGGTCGTGAGGCAATGGCATTGTAAGTGGACTGTGTAGAACCTTCTGCAAAACCTGCAGAACGCAGACAACAAATTTCCTCATGAAAGAAAAAATCTTTGCATAACATATTTCACTGCCTCGGGGCTTCCCAAAGCTGTTTGAAGTACATTTGAAGATGTAAAGTACAGTAGCAAACAATTTGGGCACTACAATGACCCCGAAACAGCAATGAGCTAAATGACCAGATGACGTGGCTCGAGAGATGAATGTTGGCCAGGACACTGGGGGAGAACTTTCCCGCTATTATTTAAACTCAAAACTGTGAGGTTGCATCTTGAGAGACTGGATTTGGAATTGGCTAAGATGTAGCAAGCCTTTTGAAAGGGAAATCTGTCAGGTTGTAAGTATTAAGTGGGGGTGCCCTAGGGATCAGTTTTGGAGCCATTAGTGTTTCACAATCACATCACTCAGGTGTGCAGTGATGTGTGAGCCAGGATTATTTGCCCTTGAGTAAGACTTAACCCAACAACCTGTGGCTCAGGTGAGAGTTATGTGAACTGAGCTAAACGGGCATGTCACCCACTCTGAACTGTCCAGGTCAGTGCTGGTCAACACTGTTTGCTGCTTGTCACAGACATGTGATGAATTGATGCTCCTTATCAGGGCGAGAGATTTTAATCAGATTGACATCAGGACCCTGCAGCAGTTCATTCCACCGAGGACGACCTTCCAGACTCTGACACAATCCGTGGCCACACCAAAAGTAAGTAGAAAATCCTGCAGGAAAAACAATCCTTAGCAGTCAAACAAAACCCTGCAGCCTCGCTCCATTGAGGTATGCGGCAGAGAGGCCCCCATTGGAGGAAGTGGAAACATGTTGAAATATTTAAGTTGCTACACTGGATGCTGTGCAGTGAGGGGTGGCTGCGACTAAAACTATTCTTTGTCAGAGCTGCTGTCACATTGTTGTACTGCACTATATTACTGTACTGCCTCTCAATCCCATCTCTGCCAGATTGTTACAAGATTAGCCACATCATTGCAAATATTTTCCATCACTTGGAGGGTACACTGACCTGGAGCAAAATTCTCCCTTTGGAAGACTAAGAGCGCGATTCTCCGGAAAGATTTCCAAATGTAGCAAGAGGGAATTGCCGCGAGCTTCCCGCCGCTCGGCCCATCGAGGCCGGCAACGCTATTCAACGTAATCGGTCCACTTAACAAGGCCTCACAGGCTTCTCGCCGCAAATCAAGGCTCGCAAGCTGATTCGCCGGCACCGCGCTTGCCAGCACCCCACTAACAAGGTCAAGCAGCATTTAAGCTGCACTTGCTCAGCCAACGCCAGCCAGCTTGCAATAATGGCACTGAGGAGACCAGCCACAAGATTCAGGGATGCTGACCTGGGGAGGCTGCTAGACGCTGTGGAGGGAAGGAGGGATGTCCTGTTCCCCCGAGGGTCCCGGGGAGTCAACCACAAGGCAGCTAGTGAGTGTGACCAGGAACATTGGTCTCCAGTGCCGACCAAAGGTCAATGACCTACACAGGACAGCACGAGTAAGTAGACATTAATGACCTCCCACGAGACCTTTCCGCCCCCAAGGAAGCATCCACCCCCCCCCCCCCCCAACTCTCCATGCAACCCCCACCACTTCCTCCACCCCTCTCCCCCTTCAATCCTGTCTTCACACATCCCCTCCCACCACAGTGAACCAGGCTTGTGGCTAACGATACCCTCTCTGTCTCTCCTCAGGAAAAGCTCTCTCACAATCGTCGAGGGAGGGCCCAGTCTGGCGGAGGTATGCCAGACATCAGAATTCTCACCTCCTTCGTGGAGCGTGCCCTGGAGGGGATCAGTGTGGCTGAGGATAGGGCGGTCATCAACATGGAGGCTGGCGGATGCCAGAAAGGTGAGGAGCCACCGGGCCCACCCGGAGGACCAGTCAAATGTGAGTTGTTATGGCCTTACGGACTGACCCATCCCTCCCACTGACCACATGTCCATTCTCCCGCAGGTCCTCAGGCCGACGGCGCGGCCCAATCCGGGAGGTCCACTCTCCAGTCTCCCATCAGACCACCTCTGAGGAGACCTCCGAGGATGCCACCGTTATAGCCATGTCACAACTGTCATCCCCACCGTCCACCATGCAGATACACACACCTCGGTGAGAAATGTTAGTGGTCAGGCTTCTGGGGCACAATCTGGTCAGCACCACACAGCTGCTGATGTACATCAGGTGGAGGCAGGAACCCCCAGGCGAGACAGCAGTCGGAGGTCGGCTGAATCCAAGACCCAGCTGGGTCCCAGCCTGATGCTGAGCCTGTGGAAGGAGTCATCCCGGAGAAAATGGAGATGTGAGGGTGCAGTCGGGACATTCAGAGGGAGATGTCAGTGTCAACTCCAGCAGATCCATAGCCATTTGGAGGAGTCCCAGAGGCAATGGGTACTGGAGACGGCAATGTGTGGCACTGAGGCTAATGTTGCTGGGGTGGCCACCGCAGTGGAGAGCCTGTGCACAACGTCGGCATCATTAGTGAAGGTGTCCAAGGCGTCGAGTAGTCGGTGACTGCCATGGCTGAGATGCCACCCAGTCCCAGGCTGACCTTAACGAGGTGCTGCGGGACATGTCCCACCCTCAGATGGGCATTGCCGAGGCACTGTGGAGCTTGTCCCAGTCGCAGGTAGACATTGCCGAGGCACTGTGGAGCTTGTCCCAGTCACTGAGGAGAAACTACACGATGGTGCAGACCATGGGGACCACCAGGGCTGGCAGAGCCAGGTGATGCAAGGACAGCCGCCCCTCCATCCCAAGGTGAACCCCAGGGTCCTATGGGCACCGACTGGGAGGAGAGTGTGCTGGACGCCAACCCAAACCTGTCCCATGGAGTAAGGATGGTGGCCATCAGCTCCTCCGAGTTCCACCCCTCTGATGAGGCTACGTCTTGGGGTCAGCACACGGGACAGGGCGACACAGCTGTACATGTGCCACCGACAAGTGAGCCGGGGCCCTCTGGCCTCAGAGCCCCGAGAGGAGCCCCCCAGGGGCATCGAAGGCCATCGGACGAGGTAAGCAGCCTAGATGTAGTGGTAGAGCTAGGAAGGCCCCAAGTCAGTTCAGAAGCCCCCCCTGCTCCGAGGTCAGGACTCTGATGTTGACCCGCAGCTCTATGCCAGTGAGGAGCAGAGGGACACCCTCTTCCACAGGGTAGGCTTCAGACTCAAACCTGCCCTCCTGGACACTACCTGGGGAGATGGTGGCAGAGGCAGTCAACGCTAGTAAGCATGCAGAACTGGCATCTACATGATTTAAATGTGATTAGCAGGTTGGACACCGTATGCTCCGCCCTTCCGCGATGCTCCGCTCCTCTCAGGCGGAAGTCTCATGGGTGTGAATTCATAGAATTATATTCATAGAATTTACAGTGCAGAAGGAGGCCATTCGGCCCATCGAGTCTGCACCGGCTCTTGGAAAGAGCACCCTACCCAAGGTCAACACCTCCACCCTATCCCATAACCCAGTAACCTCACCCAACGCTAAGGGCAATTTTGGACACTAAGGGCAATTTATCATGGCCAATCCACCTAACCTGCACATCTGCACATACCAGGAAGAGACAGCTGATGATCCTGAGGGATGGGGGGTCTCTGGTGAGGCCTCTGCCCTGAAAGGGGCAGAGAACCAGGGAGGGTTCCAAAGGCTGTGGCGCAGGTATCTTCTGGTTGGGGTGAGCTCTGCTGATCCCCTGCTTCCTCTGAAATGGACCAGCTTAGACCTTGCTGATACAGGTGGGCTATGAAGGTATCCAGAGGGGTGGTCTGGGTGGGCTCCCAGATGACCAGAGGCCTTCGGAACATTTAAAGGACACAGGCAGCACTCAGCAGTGTGAGCAGCCAGGAGCCTATAAGCAGCACCAAAGGGATGTGTTTAAAAGACAGACTGCAGAATGGCGTTCTGAGCCAGACCCAATCCTGAGGGGGGGCACCCCAAGTTCACTGACTTGGCACCAAGGCACTACCCGCTACAGCACCCGGCCCGGGCAGCCACCCACCACCACGCCTGACAGTTTTCAATGGTTTTTCAGTGTTTTATTAACCAACCGCCCACCCTCCTCAGCCTTGGTGCCCAGTCCACGTTTGTAAATACTTGTATCATTCATGCCCACGAGACTTCCGCCTGAGAGGAGCGGAGCACCGTGGAAGAGAGGAGCATACTGTGTCCGACCTGCTCATCACATTTAAATGCATGTAGATGCACCTCATGCTGCTGCCAGCAAGGAGCGCAAACCTCGTAACCGCCACCAGTGAGGTCTGGAGGCTGGCGCCTGAATCGTCACTGGGCCCAGACCTCGATTTTGGATGGAGGCCCGATTCTCTGCCCAATCATGGTTCACGTTTGTGGCGTCACGAGGTGGAGAATTTAGCCCCTGGTCACCACAGGTTGGGCAAAGGTCAAAATCCTGGGCAATGTTGTGGAGTTTTGGTTACAGATCAGTATGTCTTAAAGAAGTCTTCTGTGGGTTGCTGTAAGTCTTTAATAACAGGTGGAACTATTTACGCGAGTACAGAAAGGGATGCAAGCTTGGAGAGCAGTCTCCGTGCTTGGGCCTAAACATCACACTGGACCCTGGTCATGTGCAGCCTTACATCAGTGTGTGAGTGGCGCTGTACTCAGTCCCACATTAACCCAGTATGTGCTGAACCCTGATACTAAATCTCCCACAAATTCTTTCTCCATTGTATTTGGTGTTATTCCAGTGTTTGCTTTATGTCGTACATTGTTATTACTCCCACACATTTGTTGTTACTACATTATCACTGTGACAACATTCTCATTTTCCCATCTCCCCCCACCTCAAGTCCTTGAAGTTAAAGTTTCAGTGGTCTGGGGACTTTTTTTTTATTCGTTCATGGGACTTGAGCATCGCAGGCTGTGCCAGCATTTATTGCCCATCCCTAATTGCCCTTGAGGGGCAGTTAAGAGTCAACCACATTGCTGTGGGTCTGGAGTCACATGTAGGCCAGACCAGGTACGTCTTTATTAACTACTAGAACTCCTTAACATGTACAGTAAAGGGTACAGGCTAGGGGCTGTCTCCATTGTGGGTCTACACACGTCTCTGCTCAACTCCTCACAGACTCCCAGGTCTGGGCCATGTGTCTTTTTACATCACTGTGTGGGTTGCACTGTACTTCCCACATTAACCTTATATGTGCCAGGCCCTTACACAACAAACAACAGTAGTCTTAATGATTTAGTCTATTTGGATGGCAATGTGTGACCATGATCCTTGCCATAATATTATTGGGCCCAATTCTCTTTGGTACAAGGTGATTTGGGTGCAGCTTGCTTTAAAGTGGTAATGTTTTGTGAAGTTATTGGAATCACAAAAATAGAAAAGAACCAATTATAAGAGGCACTTGACCAGTGAGGAAGAAAGTGAGCACATTCACAATGGATACAGTGGTGTACGTGACAACTGGCTACGTGACAACTGGCCATTCCCCCACAAACACCTACTTTTCCATCTCCCCCATCCCTCCCACCACCCAACCCTACACAATCCCTCCCCATCCCCACTTCCAATTAATTTCAAGTTGGGTTAGCACAGCAGCAGAAGGCATTAGGGTTAGCTGGTGATGGACACTACGGAGAGCTTCGCTCTTGAGTGCAGCTACTAAAGTAGGAGGGAAAGATGCCGAGTGAGGAGAGCGGGAGCTTTTTTCCTTGGCAGATGTGGATTTGAGAGCCCTTTCAGCCCAGGACTGTGAACTGTTCCTGAGTTCAGCCAGCTCTCTGCCAGGTCAGAGTCTGTGGAGCTCCATTTAAAGATGGGCATTTGTCTGAATTTTACAACCAGACCTGACTATTGTTGCCAATGTGATACCATCGCACTGACAGGCTGTCTCCATCCTTTGTCGTTTTATACTTTGTGGTCTTGAGAGTAAAATAATACAATTTGATTCAAAGGGGTGTATTGTATTGTTGTGAAGCGCCTATGCCACTATTCAAGTTCTACAATAGAAGCTTTAATGTGACTTTAATGTTTAACCATTAACCTCTGTTGAATGGCAGGGATATAAACCCCAGGAATTGCCTGTTTGCTGAGCATTCCGAAGACGGAAGGCGATGGAAGATGAGAGAATGCCAGAATTTAGTGCACAACATCATTTCTTAACTTTATTCTTCTTAACAACTTAACTTCTGAGCAACATGAATTCTTTGACAAAGAGTCATCCAGACTTGAACCATTGGCTCCCTTTTCTCTCCACACATGTTGTCAGACCTGCTGAGGTTGTCCAATATTTTCTGTTTTTATTGCTTTTCAAAAACTATTTTATCTTCTGACCTGTTTTCGCAAACATCTCCTACAGGCTGTTTTATAAAAAGCCAATTTCTTTTTTGCAAATAAGATGGTCACATTAACATAGATTTGGTGTGAATTAAAAGTGCTCAAATTTGCACCTCTTCCATTTATTTGCACTTGTCCATTCTAGACTTCTGCATCATTGTTTTTACAGTTGGGCAAGGGAGGGCGGTATTGTCACTGGACTAGTAATCCAGAATCTCGCGGTAATTGTCTGAGGACCCGGGCTCGAATCCCACGATGGCAGATGGTGAAATTTGAATTCGGTAAAAAACTGGAATTAAAAGTCTAATGATGACCATAATGGCTTAGAGGAGGAGAGAGAGACATGGAGAGGTTGAGGGAAGTAATTTGAGAGCTTGGGGCTTGGGTGACTGGAGGTACACGGGCCATTTGTGAGGCAAAGGAAGTCAAAGATGTCCCTAAGGCCAGAATTCGAGGAACAAATGATCACCTTAACCTTTAGGAACAGGAAAGCAGAGAGGGAGAGAGAGCTATTTCACATAAGTGCTCAGATGATTCAGGAATACTTCTGTGTTTTTCGCACAGTTAATTTTGAATGACCTCTTATGTTGTGACAAAGGAGCACTTATTGGGAGCAGACTTTCCGCTGATGATCTACACGTGGATGGAATTCTGTTGACTAATTAGTGTGGGCTTTCTCAAAGCGGCACCTGTCACAAAGATTGCCTGCTCGTCTTCGAAATCTGAATAAAGTAATAGGGATGAGCTGTGGCGTGGCAGCCACTTGAATGTGATTACTAAAGCGCTTCATCCAAAGTCACTTCACTCAACCCTTAACATTAGGGCTTATTCCCTTTCTGAATGAAACTTGTGCACAAAATATCTTGTGGTCCAGTATTTGACAGTAAATAAGATCTGTTATAGTGAACTTTCTGATTCTGTCTCGTTAAAACTACTCCCAATGACAGTGAAAACCAAATTCAGTGAAGTGTTGTTCTGTGAGCTAAGGACAAGCCTTTTGACTTTTGGAGACTGTTCAAGCCTAGCACAGAGTGTTGAGGTGAAAACCTCTTCTGCCTACTGAGCGAGCCATCAGTGGAAGTGGCTTTGGTTGACTTCAAGTGATTCCGTGTGGGCTGCATAACACAAAACCCCCTTTCAATTCAGAACTAGCTGATTGCTGTTTTAAATAAATTTAGAGTACCCAATTATTTTGCGTGGGCAATTTAGCGTGGGCTGTTCACCTAACCTGCACATTTTTGGGTTGTGGGGGAGAAACCCACGCAGACACGGGGAGAATGTGCAAACTCCAAACGGACAGTGACCCGGGGCTGGGATCGAACCCGGGTCTTCAGCGTGGTCAGGTAGCAGTGCTAACCACTGTGCAGCCCAAAGAATAGCTGATTGAAATTCCAGGCCAAAAGTGAACTCGCCCTGCTGGGACCAGGATCGGCCACTCCGTCCAATGTACTGGTTCCTGGACTCAGTCCCACCATTGGGCTGTTTTTGCAGAGAGTGGATTGTGGACTGGAAGGGGTACCTACCTGCACACAGCGAGTTGCCTCTTTGGCCAGTTAATGAAGCCAAATTAAAGTTGGGGGGGGGGGAAGAACCGGAGTTTTCTTGTCAGCCTCAGCTTCCTGCTGGGTGGTGAGGGCGACTTGAGGTCCCCGGAAGCAAGAATCCTGTGGCAGAGCAGGAAGCCAATCCTCATGGCAGACCCAGCCTGTCTGGATGCAGGAGCAGCCAGCCTCTCCCCCTCACCACCACCAATCCACCTCACTCCTGCCCCAATAGTACTGGTCTGGCTGCTGAATCTTAATTTTCAATTAAAGATTTTAAAAAAGGACCATGACTCACTTCATTGGATCCGTAAGTATCCAATGTAATTTTTAGGATGCCGATGTGGGGACAGTTCCCCTTAAGTCAGGGGGGAGGACTACCAACAATTGACATCCTTTTCTATCTCCCTCCATTATTTTCTGAAGGTTATAAGGTTGAATCAGTTCTTTGCTGCTCACATATCCTTGTGTGCATTTTTAAAATTAAAATTAAAATTCCCTTTCAAAATAAAAGATTTAAAAAAGTTGGAGGGGGGACAGCTCCATCTTGAAGCGTCCTCTCCCTTACTGATCTTCCATTGTCACCTCCTGGTCACTTGGCTGTCCGGCTGTGGAATACCACCTGGCCATCTTTACTTGGCTGGCCTTTCATTGGCCACGCTGAGGAAAATTGGCTGTTTTCCTCTGGGGCAGGTTCAGGACTCAGAAACAGTCTCAACCTCTGTTTCCCACTCCAGGAGAGGAACCCTACAGGCTTCATGAACCATTTCAAGCCTCAGAGTGGCCTGGTCACCATTGTGGAGACTAGGAGAAAACTCCACGCACGCCAGCTTAGTTGAGGTCAGCTCTGCGGACAAACCTAACATGAGCACGAGAGCCTCACCATCGGAAGGAGGCCATTTGACCAGTCGCATTTGTGCTAGCCCTCTGAAGAAACAATTCACCAAGTGCCTTTTCCCTGCCTTACTTGGACTTTGCCCCACACGGGATTGGAGGAAGCATGGGCAGTAAGACTCCATCACTCTAGCTGCTGCATCAGAACTAACATAGGCACCACAGACTCCCTCAACAGCAGGAATACAGCCAGGCTGCATACTCTGTACGCTCATTTTCTTCTTGGTTGATGATTAAATCTTGAAAGTGCAGACTTGGGCATCCCATGGCAACACCACTGGTTGGCGGCACTGGATTTCACAGACAACATCGCCTTGCTGACTAAAGAAAACCATGGCTGCTCCAAGACGTGACCACCAGTAGCTGTGAGGGGCAAAGACAATACTGACTGCACAGCAATAAGGCCCTCCCAGCTCCGAGGCCAATATGAGGATGTCGACCTCTTTACTTTACGAGGGAAGCAACACCTGGCTTATCCTTTGCGCCAGGAAACTGGCGTCAAAAGGCCACAGATTCCCTGTTTTGCTGGGGGCTAGCAGGGAGCTGTGCTCCATGGCGGACTAGCCCGCAGACCTGGACCACCAGAATAGTGCCCCACACCGGCCGCTCACGCGCCCCGGACCGCCCGCCCACATTGCCCCATATCCCTGCCCGCCAATCGGCCCTCCCCTGACTGTTGTGGCCCCAGACTGAGTCCGCAGTCACCATGCGAGGATCCCGGATGTTGTGAGCACACGTAAGCCATGTCGCCAAGAATCTGGCCGGTCGGCAACGCACTTCACGAGTACGCTGATTTTCGGGGGGCAGAGAATTTAAAAGCCGGTGCGCTCCTGATTTCAGCGGCAAAACCGATTCTCCACCCCATCGCCAAATGCGATTTCGGCATCGGGGAGCGAAGAATCAAGCCCGTGATATTTCCCTTACGCAGGGGATCTTTTTGTGCAGTGGTAGCATCCCAACCTCTGGGCCAGAAGCTCCACAACAACTCCCACTCCAGGACTCAATGGTCATGGAAGATGTGCTCCTGACATGGCCAAATGGGGTGATTGTTGGCCTGTAAATCCTTCCAATAGGCATGATGGAAGGTGGTAAGAGCTGAGAGAGTTTCCTGGTCAGCCAGACTGCAAAGTCCATGGTTGCCAACACCCTCTTAGGGCCTGGTGCCTGGAGGAGAAGGATTTGCCTTCAGGAAGTTTTGTGTCTGATTCACAATCAATGGACACGAAACGTAGGTGAAGTCCGAACGAAAGGCTTTAATTAGCAAGAAGTGAGCCCGGCAGCAGACGTACAGGAAAATGGCTGGCTGCCCGGGAACACGGGTTCTTATACCCTGCCTCGTAGGCGGAGCTACCTTCCTATTAGCCAATAGGGATAAGAGGCACACGATACCTGGGCCAATGGGCAGCGCGTCCTCTGCACCAATGGCAGCTCACACTCCCAGGAACCGTAATACCTAGTCATACTACCACATTATCATAATTTGAATTCAAAAGCCAGTTCCGTCATCAGGGTGGAGAACAAGGGCAGCAGGTGCATGGGAATAGCATCACCTCCCCAGTTCCCCCACATCCTGAGTCGGAAATATAGAGCGGTTCCTTCAATGGGTGAAAACCTTGGGAACTGCCTCTACAGCAGCATTGCAGGTGCCCCTTCGCATGGATTGCATCAGCTCAAGAAGGCGGCTTACCATCATTTCCTCGAGGGTAACGAGGAATGGTCAATTCATGCTGGCCTTACTAACAGCACATAACCGGAGAATTATTTTCTAAAATCTCTGCATGTTCTTAAATTCTAGGCAGGACAGTTGTCCAAATGCATTAAAGTGCCTTTAGTTATTCACCTCAGACATACCTTGCCTCGGATATACCTTGCCATGTACAAATAATGCCTGTGCATCGCCTCCTTCCCAGAAGCACCAATACAATTGGTGAGGCCTGCAGATTGGAATTGACCCTCTTCTGACTTTCTTCCATTCTTAATCCTTGGGGGAAGGAAAGGGGCTTAATATGAAATGGGAAGCTTGTATGCCTCTCCTGAAACTCCTTCCTCTCCCAGTCTCGCCTCCTGCGACATACCAGGACTTTCAATATAACATGTTATTAAAGCCACTGTGATTATGAGCTATTTATGTTGGCGTCAATCACTTGGGAACAAATGATTTTCTCCCCACCCCTTTACTGATCAGTACTGACTGAAGTGTCTTGTTCTAATGCAGTATCGGACAGTGTTAGATAGGCTTTTTAATGATGCACGGGTAATCTTAGCAACTGCATCCCTGCCTAATGTACCAACCTTGTCGTATCTTTGTCGAAAGTCTTTTGTAGACTGAGCTTTGATTTTCCCACAGATGTACACTTTTTATAAATTGCCATCATGGCAGTCAAACTTTGAAAAAGCACTTATGCTGACGTCAGAAATTACTAACTTTTCATTAGACGCTGGCAATGTATCATTTACCAAACTATCCGAGTTCAAATTGCCAGTTGCAAAATGATAGTTTACGGGGCCGTGCACCGGCTGGCCACCCATCCACATATACAATCCCTACTATACTGTCCTCACTCAAAAGCAGAACTGTAGATTTTGCAGAATGACCCCCTCCCCGCCCCCCGCCCCCCAACCCCAACCACACACACACTCACAAGGAAAGGAATTTCACTGCGGGCTACTGGACATCGCTATCGGGCTCAAATGTGGACCAGAGTCTCTCAGTACAGAAGTGTCACTCATTGGGATTTCCAACCCTCCTCCCCAATTGTCAGTTAATGATCAGAGGACAGGCTCCCTGTCCAATTAAGAACGGCGGGTGGGCTCTTGAGACCCTTTCAGTTTGAAAGGAGCAGCAGAATACCATGGTAGGTAAGCGAGAACGAGGTAGCCTAGCCTCAAAATGGAGGTGCCTCTCCCCAAACGATATAATTCAAAATGGTCTTTATAGTTAGGCCGCCATTGTGGGGGGAGGGGGGGAAAGACCCTGTTGCGGATGGCCTGTGACAACCACCACTCCCAGGCATGCCGGATGCAGTAAGGGTCTGCAAAACTGACTGAAGTGCTGCCACCGCACCTTCCAGTCCCCAACCACATCTCCCCCCCCCCCCCCCCCCCCCCCACCAACCTCAGCCCACACAGGTCTGCTACCAGCTGGCTGCAATTGTGGCCTGTAACAGGCCTTGGGCCAATCACTCGAGAGCTGTTTTGCTTTTCTCTGAAATGTGAACAAGTCAAGAATTTGTACATTTAAATCTGTTGAAAATTTGATATCTCTAGCACTGCATTGCCACGTATCCATAACACAGAGGTTTACGAGATTTATGAGATCAAGGATATAGATTTGAAGCAGAATTTTTTTTCAGGGTTTGTAGGGAAGAGCATAGGGAAGCGGGACAAATTGGATAGCTCTATCAATGAAGCAATGCAGGTACTATAGGCCGAGAGGCGGCCTCCTATACTGCACAAAATGCAGTATAGCTGTGGCAAATACAGATTGAAGCTGCCACTGTCCTAGAAATGTCAAGTAGTGCAGCTTAGAGGGGAGGCCCTTCAGCCACTCTAAATTGGTACTAACCCTTCAACTACAGCTACCTGAACCAATCCTATCCCCCTGTTATTTCTTAATAAAAGAGTTACTTGGGATCATTATTTGTTTTGCAGTGCTGTGGTATATCATTATGAACTGCTATTATGGGAATACTGAGATTTAACAAAGCATGTTTGGTGGGGGTGGGGGGGGGGGCGTGCGGAAGAGGAGAGACAAGGCAAATTCTATCAATTTGATCACTGAGGTTCAAAACATGGATGTAGAATCATAGAATCTTTGTCGTGCAGAAGGAGGCCATTCAGCCCATCAACTCTTTGCCCACTCTCTGAAAGAGCACCCTACCTACGTCCATGCCCTCCGCCCTATCGCCGTAACCCCACCTATTCTTTTGGACACCAAGAGGCAATTTAGTATGACCAATCCACCTAACCTGCACATGTTTGGACTGTGGGAGGAAACCGGAGCACCTGGAGAAAACCCGCACAGACACGGAGAGGACATGCAAACTCCACACAGACAGTCACCCATGGTTGGAATTGAAACCCGGGTTCCTGGTGCTCTGATGCATGCCAATCTGTGAACGTTCTTGTTGTGTTGCAGTCCTTGGTGCGCATGTCTCATTTTTATTGCATTTTAAAGGATTTATTGTTATGTGTACTCGATATTGTGGTTAGGGCTGCCAACGCAGACGGGGCTTTGTTATATGACCAGCTGCCTCCAACAGCACCTCCTGGTCTAACAATCCCTTATTACCCATTGGGGCTAATTTTATAACTGTTGTTCAAATAAAATGCGCACCATTTTCTTTCCAATGCCTTTATGACCAATTCTCTCCTGGGTTGCTGGTAGCAACACCTTGGAGGTAATAATAATAATCTTTATTAATGTCACAAGTAGGCTTACATTAACATTAACATGGGCAGCACGGTAGCATGGTGGTTAGCATAAATGCTTCACAGCTCCAGGGTCCCAGGTTCGATTCCTGGCTGGGTCACTGTCTGTCTGGAGTCTGCACGTCCTCCCCGTGTGTGCGTGGGTTTCCTCCGGGTGCTCCGGTTTCCTCCCATTAGGTGGATTGGCCATGCTAAATTGCCCGTAGTGTCCTAAAAAAGTAAGGTTAAGGGGGGGGTTGTTGGGTTACGGGTATAGGGTGGATACGTGGGTTTGAGTAGGGTGATCATTGCTCGGCACAGCATCGAGGGCCGAAGGGCCTGTTCTGTGCTGTACTGTTCTATGTTCTATAACACTGCAATGAAGTTACTGTGAAAAGCCCCTAGTCGCCACAGCTCGGCGCCTGTTCAGGTACACAGAGGGACAATTCAGAATGTCTAATTCACCTAACAAGCACATCTTTCCGGACTTGTGGGAAGAAACCCACATGGACACGGGGAGAATGTGCAGTCTCTGCACAGACAGTGACCCAAGCCAGGAATCAAACCCAGGTACCTGGTGCGGTGAAGCAGCACTGCTAACACTGTGCTACTGTGCCGGCTGGTGAATTGCTAATTCCTGGAGACTCCAGGGAAATCCTGGAGGGTTGGCAACACTTGATGGTGATCTTTACTGTGAGCTGCATCCAAGTCATTGCAGTTCTTGCATTGACTTGGTGTTGACTACGAATGTCGCAGCTGAGATTGGTTTAAGCTATGGTCATAAGTGGACCTCACTGTGGGATAGGACAGTGTTTTAAAGCGGTATGTGTGAAAAATCTGACCATTCTGTCCCGTAAATGAGGGTGGGGGTTAATGCTGTGTTGCGTTGTGGACTGCCACTTTAAATAAAGGAATGTTATTATTGCTTATGTTTGTTTTTGAAAGATAGAAATGGGAAGCTGAGCTGCTAAAGGAAAAGTTGATTTGACTTCGCTGAGGTTTGGCTGCTCTGGCGCAGTTTTTTTTTGATGCAAAGATATACTTTATTCTCAAAATATCTGAAAGAAAATTACCAAAGGTTTCAACACGGCCTTCCCAAAGTGCAACAATATTCATATTTTGTACATGGATCCTGTTGCACGCCGAGGTGTTGTCAGCACAGTAAAAGTAACATTACAGACATTTCAAAATGGTCATTACAATGGCATCCAATGATCTGCAGATAGATCACGTTGCACTCTGCACACACAAAAAAAGGTTTGCCGAGACGCACAGTGTGGTAATGCTTCAAATGAGCTTTGGGAGCAGTTTCTTGTAGGAGCTGAGCTCTCTCTGGATATTCCCTGTGTGGGGCCCCTTTTAAGATGTATAGCCACTGTCTCCATGCGTAAACATTTACATGCCAGGAACCGGTCAGTCTTACTCCCGGATCATCAGGTCTTTGTGTATTGTCTAAGCTCCTTTCCCACACGCACGCCACCCTCTTTCATAGGGAAACGGGAAGCATTTTCTTTAAAGCTTTTAAAATTGACATTTTTTTTATTTCAAGTGCTGGAAACGTTTAAAAAAAAGGAAACTGTGTTTGTGGGGGGTGGAGGTGAATGGGTTGGAGAACTGCATATTACTGGAGTCAGAACCAGACTCCCAAGACAAAGAAATCAAGCCCCTTTGGAACTGTCAGAATTATTGAAACAGGAAACTTAACTTTATTTGGATTGGAGCTTGACTCGACACCATTAAAGATGCAAATAAGGATCAGTTTCCATCAAGCAGCTGATGCCATCCCTTGCTCTGCACTGTACAGCCCCAGTACACGGTCTTTAAACAAGCCTCTGTCCCTGTAACTCCCAACTTGTACTTTTTATTGTTTTCTTTTAAAATTCCGGATGGTTTAAGGGAAGAGGGAGGGAGTTGCAAGATGATGCAGCTGGTGGGCTTGGCTAAGTCAAACACAAGGTAGGCTCCCCCCTCCCCTCCTCCCATTGTAGTTTGCATTGACCACAGCAGAATGTATTTATTTCCTCCCCCTGATGTTTGAGTTCAGTTCAGAGCAGTGTGAAGGACATATCGCCCGAAGGGATATGTAGACTGCAGCCTTGCAGAAGCAGCTATATAGCACAAGAGTCCACTCAATGGAATGTTTCACTACAGAGAGCTGAATTACCCACGGTTATCCTGTAGTCTCTTCACTGGCAGTCAGTTGGAGCTAGCTTTGGAAGGAAGCACTCGTATTCCCGGTAGGTAAGGAAACTTGATCATGTCCTAAGCAGCGTTCACTCCAGTTACTGCTGGCTCATCTAGGATGATATATATATATATATTTTTAAAACAAGGGAAACTGCTGTTTGCATTTGTAAGATTTAAACTGGATGGATTGGATGGAAAATTCAGCAATCGTTCCTTCAGCTGGGTCTGCACAAGCTTGTCAAACCGAGACAGATTTACACTGAGGATTTGTTTAACTGAATCCAGACTTGTTTTGAATACATGTAAAAATACGTGAAAATAACCTTTAAACCTTTAAGGTGATTCAGTGTCTGGTATTGTTTGGAAGCTATAAGAGCCAAAGAATGTCAGACACGCATGTTGCGTGCTCTGGAAGGTAATTTAACAGCAATTTTCCAGAGTGTCAGTGCCTGTTGACCATGTGCAGACTGAAACCTTTTAAAAATTCAGCCTTTTCCCATATTTAGGCATGGGGGATGATTGTGCTCCACACATACATCAGCAAACATTAACGGCTGCTTCATTTTACCCTCGCAGCTGATACTTCCTGCCAGTTCTAAACCACTTTGAGGTTTGAAGATCCCAACAATGAGGATATATTGTCTTAAGTGTTCTCCTCCCCCCCCCCCCCCCCCCCCCCATGTCCTTTCTCTTCCCCTCTGAATATATTTTCTCCTCTTCCAATACAAAGTATTCTTGTGAGGCCAAGTTCATAACTTGCTGTCAGCAGTGAGGTATCTTCTCTCCCCGAGTTTTGCCTCTTCTGTGGACTCTTGTTACATTTTGTTTTTCTCTCTCCTCTCTCTGAGTCGTGGCAGGATTTGGGCATGTGGATTCGTGGATGATGGATGTCCAGTATCTCAAATTTCATTAATATTTCAACTGGCTGAAGTTATTTGTTGCGGAGGGGGAGGGGGGCTGGCGGGGGTCCACTGAACTATTTCCCTTTGCTGGTTGGACAGTGCTTAACGTATTGTGCGTTTCACGCCGGGTTATTGTAGTTTGTTTAGATTATTGTAGCTGGGGAATTACATGATTCTCACTGAAGGCTGGAGTTTACCACTACACCCCTTCAGCAGCCTGTTTGTAGGCAGAGGATGTGTGTGTGTGTGTGTGTGTAAAATAACACGGGTGCCCACCCCCCTGACCTGTGTCCCATTTTATGGTGGGCATGTAAGGCATCAGGCAACCCACCCGCTCTTGGACTCATTGAGACCCTTAAATGGCCAATTAATGGCTGTGTTCCACCTCCGTCCCTATAACACATGTGGCCAAGAAAGGCAGAGGCAGTCTGGCAGCTGCTGTCTGACAGGAGGGGGTAGGGGGCTACCTGTTTTGACGTGTCACCTGTACCTATCGGAGACATCCCCACTAACATTGTACCCTCCCCTTTCAAGCCTTCCCAGGAGCCCCATCTCGTCTCCCCCCCCCCCCCCCCCCCAAACAACACACATACCTCCACACTGAGGTCTGCCCAAGATCCCACTCTAAATCAATGAAGGGTGCCCTCAGTGTAATATCACTGTGGACAGCTGGGTTTCGGGTTAATGATCTGGGAGGAACTGAAGGCACTGTTGCTAAGTTTGCAGATGATACAAAGATCTGTAGAGGGACAGGTAGTATTGAGGAAGCAAGTGGGCTGCAGAATGATTTGGACAGGCTAGGAGAGTGGGCAGTGAAGTGGCAGATGGAATACAATGTGGAAAAGTGTGAGGTTATGCACTTTGGAAGGAGGAATTTCGGCATAGACTATTTTCTAAATGGCGAAATGCTTAGGAAATCAGAAGTACAAAGGGATTTGGGAGTCCTTGTTCACAATTCTCTTAAGGTTAATGTGCAGGTTCAGTCGGCAGTTAGGAAGGCAAAGGCAATGATAGCATTCATATTAAGAGGGCTAGAATACAAGAGCAGGGATGTACTTCTGAGGCTGTATAAGACTCTGGTCAGACCCCATTTGGAGTACTGTGAGCTGTTTTGGGCCCCGTATCTAAGGAAAGATGTGCTGGCCTTGGAAAGGGTCAAGAAGAGGTTCACAAGAATTATCCCTGGAATGAAGAGCTTGTCATATGAGGAACGGTTCAGGACTCTGGGTCTGTACTCGTTAGAGTTTAGAAGGATGAGGGGGGGGGATCTTATTGAAACTTACAGGATACTGTGAGGCCTGGCGAGAGTGGTTGTGGAGGGGATGTTTCCACTTGTAGGAAAAACTAGAACCAGAGGACACAATCTCAGACTAAAGGGGCGATCCTTGAAAACAGAGATGAGGAATTTCTTCAGCCAGAGAGTGGTGAATCTGTGGAACTCTTTGCCGCAGAAGGCCAAATCACTGAGTGTCTTTAAGACAGAGATAGATAGGTTCTTGATTAATAAAGGGATCAGGGGTTATGGGGAGAAGGCTGGAGAATTGGGATGAGAAAAATATCAGCCGCGATTGGATGGCGGAGCAGACTCGATGGGCCAGGTGGCCTAATTCTGCTTCTATGTCTTATGGGTGGGTGGGCTGCCTGTAGGCTTTACGGTCGAGGAGGCAAGGAATCCACCCCCTCCCCTGGAAAATCCAGGCTGTGGGGATGATATGACATTGGGCAATGATGGGAGTGAGATAAAAGGGCCAATCCGCGTGTAGTCCGTCATCTCAGCAAGGTCCACCAATGGGAGCACAAGGGTTTATCAAAAATCGTCCATCCGTCATTCTGAAGTTGACTACTTTGCTGGGTGCCCTTGCACCCGCTAAAGTCATTTCCACAAGCGGGTGGCCTGCGAGCTGTTATCGCGGCTTTAGTGGGAAGGCATTGAATTGTTCAGTGTGGATAACACGAGGAGTCGAGGCTGGGGATTCGGCAGCAGTTTAAACTTGATAGTTGAGTTGGAACAACACTTTTGATTGAAGATGTGCTGAAAGAGTGTAAAGGAACAAGCAGTAAGATTTTTTTTTAAACGCAAACCAGTCGCTGGTCATCTAATTCGCACATTATGAGTTTTTCATAGATTCCTTGGTCATATGTTTTGCCCCCCCCCCCCCCCCCCCCCCCCCCCCCCATTGCCTTGTAAGTATGATCGAGAATCTCAGAAGGCAGTGAATTCAAATCTCTCTCTTCAACAAAGGGATTTATTTCCCCAGCGCTGTTGGTCTCTGACAGTTTGGATTGCAACCAGAACTTTCTCTTGGGAGTCACGATAGATGTAGCTGTTTTCCACTGTCTGACATTGCTGGCAGGGTGATTCCGCATCCCTCAACACTGCCCCCAGTTTGTTAATATCACTCCATAAGGATTCACCCTAAATTAACTTGTTGGCCCTGTGGGAGAGACCTGGAGAATTGTTGATGGATAGGCCTGTTATTAAGTTGCGAGGGACAGTTTAAATTGGCTTGGGTGGTTCCCTGTTAATTAGTGCTGACCACTGCCCTATTGTTCAGGATGAGTTCCTGGGATTCCATGGAATGGAATTTAAATTTAAGGATGTTTTACACTCATCGCCCTTTTTCAATAAAAATAATGCAACACGTCATCAGTTATTCATCTTATCCTTTTAATTATTACCAGCCCTGTAATGACAAATCGCAATGTTTTTGTTTAGGGCTGTTTTGTACCAAGGCACTGTGGTGTGTGTTGGCGGGCGCAGTGGGGCATGCTGGTTGGGAAAGCCGGGTATGCTGACGAACACTGAGATATGCTGGTGGGTGAGGTGGGTTCGCTGGTGGAAACAGTGTGGTATGCTGGTGAGTGGGGTGGGTACACTGGCGGGCACAGTGGTATGCTGGCGGGGAGTTGGCTACATCGGTGGGTGCAGTGGGGTACGCTGAGGGGACAATGTGGGCAGGCGCATTGGATTGTGCTGGTGGCACAATGAGGTGCACAGTGGATGACATGGGATGTGTGGTGATATGAGTGGGAGCACTGCCATTGGTGCAGAGCATTGGTTTCCCATTGGCTCTGGCTGGTCATGTGCCTCTTGTCTGATTGGCTGAGACTAGTCATGTGACTGCTCACCAATTGGTCGCAAGGCAAGTAGACCCTGCCTCTGAGGCGGGGTGTAAGTACCCAGGTTTCCCGGCGGTCGGCCTTTCTCTGTAGTTGACCACCGGGCTAACAACTATCTGATTAAAGCCACAGTTTGGATCTTCATCGTGTCTCGCGTCCAATTGATAGTACATCAGGATGCGTTAAGGGATGTGGTGGGTTGTGACAGCAGGCACAGTGGAGTACGTTGGTGGGTAAGGTGACATGCGCTGGGGGGCACAATAGGCTGCGCCAGCAGGCAAGGTAGTTGGTGTGGTCAACTGTGTCAAAGGCTGGTGGCAAGTCAAGAATGATGAGGAGGACAAGTTTATCCTTGGCCCAGTCACACAGGATGTCATTTATGACTTTGGGTTAGAGCTGTGTTGGCACTGTGGCAGGAGAGGAAACCTGACTGGAGAAATTCAAACATGGATTTCTGGGAAGGTGAGTGAGGACTTGGGAAGCAACCACATATTCAGGGAATTTGGAGAGGAACGGGAGGTTGGAAGTGTGATGGTAGTTTGCAAGGGGTCAGGGGTTAGTTCCTTGGGTAGTGAAGATGCCAGATTTAAAGGGGATCGAGATGACTGCCTCATTTTCCAGGTTCAATTCCCAGCTTGGGTCACTGCCTGTGCAGAGTCTGCACATTCTCCCCGTGTCTGCGTAGGTTTCCTCCGGGCGCTCCGGTTTCCTCCCACAAGTCCCGAAAGACGTGCTGTTAGGTAATTTGGACATTCTGAATTCTCCCTCTGTACACGAACAGGCGCCGGAATGTGACGACTCGGGGCTTTTCACAGTAACTTGATTGCAGTGTTAATGTAAGCCTACTTGTGACAATAAAGGTTATTATTTACATTCGCCCTATATTTACTTTAGCATAGATTTCAAATTTAAAGAATATGTTTAACATATAGAAGTTGATATCTTGTAATTGAAGTTCTGCTAGTTATTCTATACAGTAAATGAAGTTGTGTATAATAACTGCTTCTAATTTATAAGTTGGTTTTGTTTGCTCATGTGTTACAGTTGGTGTGTGCCAGTTTGCCACCTCGACATTAGCTGGCCAGAGAGGATGAGCTGATGGTATATAATGGAACTGAAGGTATGGGTGGATGGAGTCCAGCGCATTGTGTGTGGTGTGACGGAGGTCACGACCTGCCAAGAGGTCGTCATTGCCCTTGCTCAAGCAATAGGTAAGATGCTGTTCATCGATTTGATATCCAAAGAGGCGCCAAGCTCTTCAGTCCCTGAACCCTGGTGGCCATCTATTCGTAGTTGACTTATGATGGCTGGGTTGAGTAGAATATAGCTGACCCATAGCAAACCCTTTTCAACGGCAAAAGCTGTGAGCCTGATGAGGTGGTGGTGAAGGAAGGGGAGGCGATGATGCAGAGGTTTGGCTGTAAAGGGGAGGGATGATTCTCTGTCACACCGATCACCTCAAGAAAGCTCATTGCCGTTGCAACGTTTGTTCATTCTCCCTCACCCTGACTAGCGTGACAGTTACTCTCACAATCCTTCAACATGCACCTTGCCCATTCCTGTTTGCTCAGCTGGTGCCAAAGGGGAAGGGTTGGGAGACACAGTGAGGCAGGAGTTTGATGTCGGGACCAGAGAGAAGGGTAATGATTCTTAGAATCCCTACAGTGCACAGGGAGGCCATTTAGCCCATCAAGTCTCCACTGACCCTCCGCACAAGCACCCCACCAAGGCCCACTCCCCCACCCTATCCTTACAATCCCACCTAACCTTTTGGACACCATGGGTCATTGAGCATGGCTAATCCCCCTAACCTGCACATCTTTGGACTGTGCGAGGAACCGGAGCACACCGAAGAAACCCCACGGTGACACGGGGAGAACGTGCAGACTCCGCACAGTCACCCGAGGCCAGAATCGAACCCGGGTCCCTGATGCTGTGAGGCAGCAGTGCTAACCTACTGTGCCACCGTTTCCTGATCTACCGTGAACAGCATCACAGGTCCACCCTCCTTCAGAATTTAATCTGGTATTCAATTTAAATGAGAGGTCAGAGATAAAATTGAGTACATAAGCACAGCAACATGAAATAATAATCAAGGTCACTGATTCACAATTTCCACAAACATTATGAATGTTGTTTACCAAATGTGAGTTGAAATGAAACACAGTAATGTTGCCAGAATAATCTTTAACAATAAACACCATTTGCTTGTCCTCAGCATCATAGTTCTGATATATTGTAACAGGAGAAAAATGTTTATTTTGTGCATTTTGCAAACTCCCAAAACACATTCTAACCAATGAAGTGATTTTGAGGCATCGAGTCTGTCATAATGTGGGGAACACAGTAGCCAATTTATACGCAGCAAGGTCCCAGAGATTTTTTTCAAAAGTCTTTCACGGGATGTGGGCCTCGCTGACTAGGATTGATTGCCCATCCTGAATTGCCCCTTGAGAAGGTGTTGATGAGCTGCCTTCTTGAACCCCTACAGTCTATGTGGTGTAGGTGCACCCACAGTGCTGTTAGGGAGGGAGTTCCAGGATTTTGACCCAGCGAAGTGAAGGAACGGCCCATATATTTCCAAGTCAGGTTGGTGTGTGGCTCGGAAGGGAACTTGTAGATGGTGTATGACAGTAAACTAGCACAACACATAAAAAGCACTGGAAAAGCTTCTAACTCTCTCTTCAGGTACTGTGGCCTAAGGGCATTGGCAACCATGAGCAGCTGTGATTGTTGTGTGGTTATTTTGGCAAGGGACTGCAGTGATTTGCGTACGTCTTGTGCAGCATGGCTGACCCAGAAAGTCTGCCGCTCTCCCCACTTGTCAGGGGCTGTTTGGCCATGTTATAAACACACCTTCATAGAATCACAGAATTATCATAGAATTTACAGTCCAGAAGGAGCACATTCGGCCCATCAAGTCTGCACCTGCCCTTGGAAAGAGCACCCCACTTAAGCCCACCACTCCACCCTATCCCAGTAACCCCACCTAACCTTTTTGAACACTGTGGGCAATGCATCATGACCAATCCTCCTAACCGGTACATCTTTGGACTGTGGGAGGAAACCGGAGCACCCGGAGGAAACCCACGCACACACGGGGAGAACGTGCAGACTCCACACAGACAGTGACCCAAGCCGGGAATCGAACCTGGAGCTGTGAAGCAACTGTGCTAACAACTGTGCTACCGTACTGCCCAATCGTGGCCATCAAGTTCTGGGCTGGGACATGAACCCAGAGCTCCTGGCCCAGAGGTAGGAACAGCACCCCATTGTGCCAAAAGAGCCGCCTTTAAAACCTTCTATTGGCATGTAAGAAGGAAATGATTAGCAGACAAAAGGCGAGGGCCCATGACAGGCAGAGACGGGAATTGATTATGGGGAATAAGGAAGTGCCAGGGAGATGAACGTTTCTGTTTTCACAGAAGTTGATGCAAAAAGCCTCCCAGAAATCCTGGAGAACCAAGGGATCAGCGAGAACGAGGAACTGAGAAAAATTAGCGCCAGTAAAAAAAAAAGTAATGCTGGTGAAATTAATGGGACTGAACGAGATAAATCCCCTGGATGTGATGATCTATACCCCAGAGTGTTGAAAGAGGTGGCTGTGGAGATAGTGGATACATTGATGATCATCTTCCAAAACTCTATAGATCTGGAACAGTTCCTGAAAATCGGAAGGTGGCAAATGTAACCCCACTATTTCAGAAAGGAGGGAGATTTCTGAAAGGGAAATCACATTTGACAAACGTGTTAAGTGTTCTTTGAGGATAAAACTAGTCAAATAGATACGTGGGAGCTAATGAGATGGTGCATTTGGTTTATCTGAAGGCTTTTGAAAATGTCCCACACAAGAGGTTAATAAACAAAAGTAGAGCACATGGGTTTGGCAGGATTGGTCTATGTTTAGATACTGAGGAAACTCAGCCTTTACTCCCCAGAGTTTCAAAAATGGAAGATCATCTCAAAAAATACAGGGCTTGACAGGATCGCACGGTAGCATAGTGGTTAGCACAATTGCTTCACCGCTCCAGGGTCCCAGGTTTGATTCCTGGCTTGGGTCACTGTCTGTGCTGAGTCTGCATGTTCACCCCATGTGTGCGTTCCTCCGGGTGCTCCGGTTTCCTCCCACAGTCCAAAGGTGTGCAGGTTAGGTGGACTGGCCATGCTAAATTGCCCTTCGTGTCCAAAATTGCCCTTAGTGTTGGGTGGGGTTGCTGGGTTATGGGAATAGAGTGGAGGTGTAGGCTAGGGTAGGGTGCTCTTTCCAAGAGCCGGTGCAGACTCGATGGGCCGAATGATCTCCTTCTGCACTGTAAATTTTATGATTCTATGATAGATGCAGGAAGGCTGGGCCCGATTCTCCGATTGTGGGAGAGAGTGTCCGTGCCATTGTAAACGCCGTCGCGTTTCACGACGACGCAAAACGGGCGTGGGCGCTAGCAATTCTGGCCCCCACAGGGGACAGCACGGCGCTGGAGTGTTTCACGCCACTCCAGCCTCACCTCCTGCTGTGCACTGGGGGCGGCGCCAACCCGCACATGCGCAGTGGCAATGCGCTAACCCACGCATGCGCGGTGGCTTTATGGAACGCGCCGGCCCCAACACAACATGGCATGGGGATTCTGGGGCCTGGCACGCAACAAAATAGGCCCCGGGGGGAAAACGCCGGCCCGTCGATTGGTGGGCTCCGATCGTGGGCCAGACCCCATCGGAGGCCCCACCCCCCGCCCCTTCGCGCAGAGTTCCCGCCGGTAGCGACCAGGTGTGGACTGCGCCGGCGGGACTCTGCTTTTTCCACTCGGCCCATCCGGACCTGAGAATTGGCGGCCTGGCCTCGTCCAGCGGCCCGTGGCCGGCGCCGCGCCAAATGCGCCGCTGCAAATGGCGCCGATTCTCTGCATCTCAGAGAATCGCGTGCCAGCATTGGACCGGCGTGGCGCAATTGCGCCGATTCTCTGGCCCGGCGCGGGGCTGGGAGAATCGTGCCCGATTTTTCCCCTGACTGGGATGCGGGGTGTGTAGAGCCAGGGGGGACAGTCTCAGAATAAAGGGCAGGCCCTTTAGACTGAGATGAGGAGACTTCTTCTCACTCAGGGGCTGGTGAACATTTACAATTCTCTGCCCCAGATGGCTGTCCAGGCTCAATCATTGAGCAAGTTCAGGACAGGAATCGATAGATATCTAAATATCAAGGGATATGGGGATAGTGCAGGAAAATGGTACTGAGGTAAAAGGTCAACCATGATCTAATTGAACGGCAGCGCACAGGCTCGAAGGGCTGAATGGCCTACTCCGATTTGCCATGTTCCCAAGTATCTGCTGCCCTTGTGCTAGAAGTTGCAGGTTTGGAAGGTGCTGTCAAAGGAGTTTGGTGAGTTCCTGCAGTGCTGATGGTACACACTGAAGCCACAGTGCATCAGTGGTGAAGGAAGTGAATATTTAATATGGTGGATTGGGTGCCAATCGAGTGGGTTGCTTGGACTGGATGATTGGATTGGATTAGATGATTGGATTTGTTTATTGTCACGTGTACCGAGGTACAGTGAAAAGTATTTTTCTGCAAGCAGCTCTACAGATCATTAAGTACATGAAAAGAAAAGGAAATAAAAGAAAATACATAATAGGGCAACACAAGGTACACAATGTAACGAGATAACATTGGCATCGGGTGAAGCATAAAGAGGTGTAGTGTTAATGAGGTCAGTCCCTAAGAGGGTCGTCTAGGAGTCTGGTAACAGCAGGAAAGAAGCTGTTTTTGAGTCTGTTCGTGCGTGTTCTCAGACTTTTGTATCTCCTGCCCGATGGAAGAAGTTGGAAGAGTGAGTAAGCCGGGTGGGAGGGATCCTTGATTATGCTGCCCGTTTTCCCCAGGCAGCGGGAGGTGTAGATGGCGTCAACGGACTGGACTGTGTTCACGACTCTGAAGTTTCTTGTGGTCTTGGGCCGAGCAGTTGCCATACCAGGCTGTGATGCAACCAGATAGGATGCTTTCTATGGTTCATCTGTAAAAGTTGGTAAGAGTTAATGTGGACATGCCGAATTTCCATTGTGCTTTGCTTTCTGGTGGTAGCGCGACGTGGTGGACAGGACAGTATTTTGGAGATGTGTACCCCATGGAATTTGAAACTGCTAACCATCTCCACCTCGACCCCGTTGATGCTGACAGACATGTGTACAGTACTTTGCTTCCTGAAGTCAATGGCCGGCTCTTTAGTTTTGCTGGCATTGAGGGATAGATTGTTGTCGCTGCACCACTCCACTAGGTTCTCAATCTCCCTCCTGTATTCGGACTCGTCGTTATTCGATATCCGACTCACTATGGTCGTATCGTCAGCAAACTTGTAGATGGAGTTGGAACCAAATTTTGTAGTCGTGTGTGTACAGGGTGTATAGTAGGGTGCTGAGTATGCAGCCTTGTGGGGCCCCAGTATTGAGTACTATTGTGGAGGAGATGTTGTTTATTCTTACTGATTGTGTGGGTTAAAAAGTCGAGGATCCAGTTGCAGAGTGAGGAGCCAAGTCCTAGGTTTTGGAGCTTTGATATGAGCTTGGCTGGGATTATGGTATCGAAGGCGGAGCTGTAGTCAATAAATAGGAATCTGATGTAGGAGTCCTTGTTATCGAGATGCTCTAGGCATGAGTGTAGGGCCAGGTAGATGGCGTCTGCTGTGGACCGGTTGCGTCGGTATGCGAATTGCAGTGGATCAAGGCGTTCTGGGAGTTTGGAGGTGATGCACTTCATGACCAATCTCTCAAAGCATTTCATTACGATTGAAGTCAGGGGCACCGGACGATAGTCATTGAGGCACGTTGCCTGTTTTTTCTTTGGCACCGGTATGATGGTAATCTTCTTGAAGCAGGTGGGGACCTTGGAGCGGAGTAGGGACAGGTTAAAGATGTCCGCAAACACCTCTGCCAGCTGGTCCAAGCAGGCTCTTAGTGCAGAACCAGGGATCTCGTCCGGACCTGTCGCCGTCCGAGGGTTCACTTTCAGGAAGGCTGATCTGACTTTGGAAGCTGTGATGGTGGGTATGGGTGTGTTATGGGCTGCTGGGGCACTCAACAGCAGATCGTTGGTTTCCTGCTCGAACCAAGCACAGAATGCATTTGTCCTGGATGATGTTGAGCTTCTTGTTGGAGTGTTGTTGGAGATGCACTCATCCAGGCAAGGGGAGAATATTCCATCACACTCCTGACTTGTGCCTTGTAGATGGTGGACAGGCTTTGGGGAGTCAGGAGGTGAGTTACTTGCTGCAGAATTCCAGCCTCTAACCTGCTCTTGAAGCAACAGTATTACGGGTGTTCTAGGCCAGGGTTTAGAGAACCCCAAAGTGTATTGTGCAGTTCACCTGACCCACCACTTTTAATAGATTGTGGTTATGGGGAGCACACGGGCCTACCTTACAGGTGTGAAGAAACAGAGAATTAAAGTACTTTTAAATTAAAACAATGTTTATTTATGAAACCATTTAACACTTTTTATAAACCCACAGTAAACATCTTAACAACTATCAACACCAATAAATCCCCCAAAGAATACAGTACTCTATAAGTAACTCTTATCCTTTCCTTGCAACATCCATAAGACAAAAAAAACCTTTTTACAGAAAGACATCAGGTTTAACTTCTCTACTGAGAACAGTTACCACTTTGAAATCACCAAATGAACATTCTTTAGCTTGCAGAGATTCATACACATGTTGCTGTGACTGCAGCTTCTCCAAATTTAAAACAAACTAAACACACCCTGTGGCAGACAGTCCAAAGTGAAAGTAAAAGCAGACATCCCAGCTCCACCCACTCTCTGACTTCAATGCAGACAAACACTCATTCTTAAAGGTACACCTACTACAGCTATCTGATAAACACCCATTTCTTAAAGGTACTCTCACATGACAAGGGATGGTTTCTGGTTAATGGTAATCCACAGGATGTTGATGATGGGGGACTCAGTGATGGTAATGCTGTTGAATGTCAAAGGGAGAAAGTTAGATTCTATCTTAAAAAGAGATTTTTAAAGTTGTCACATGTGATGTGGGCATTGTTGGCAAGGACAACATTTGTTTCCCAGACCAAAAATGTCCTTAAACTAGGAGGCTTAGTAGGTCATTTCAGAGGGCAATTAGGAGTCAACGCATGGTCATTGCCTGCACTTGTGTGGCGTGAATGTAACTTGCCACGTCAGCCCAAGACCTGGATATTGTCCAGGACTTGCTGCATTTGGACACGGACTGTTTCATTATCTGAGGAGTTGCGAATGGTGCTGAACATTGTGGAGTCACCCCCAATTCTGACCTTCTGTTATGGGGATGGTTGTGGATAAAGCAGCTATGTTGAGCCTTCGGACACTACCCTGAGGAACTTCTGCTGTGATGTCCTGGAGCTGAGATGATTGACCTCCAACCACCACGACCATCTTCCTTTGTGCCAGGTGTGACTCTAACCAGCGGAGAGTTCCCCCCCCCCCCCCCCCCCCCCAATTCCCATTGACCCAAGTTTTGCTAGGGCTCCTTGTTGCCTTACCTGGTCAAATGCTGCCTTGATGTCAAGTCACTCTCACATCACCTCACCTCTGGCACCCACGTTTGAATCAAGGCTGTAATTAGGTCAGGAGCTGAGTGACCCTGACAGAACCCAAATAAGAGTTAGTGAGCAAGTTATTGCTGAATACATGCCGCTTGATAACACTGTTGATGACTCCTACTATCACTTTGCTGATGATGGAAAGTAGACTGATAGGATGGTAATTGGCTGGGTTGGATTTGTCCTGTTTCCTGTGTACAGGACCCACCCGGGCAATTTTCCACATTGCCGGGTAGATGCCAGTGTTGTAGCTGTACTGGAACAGCTTGGCTAGAGGTGCGGCAAGTTCTGGAGCACGAGTATTCAGTACTATTGCCGAAACTCTCAGGGCCCGTAGCCTTTGCAGTATCCAGTGCCTTCAGCTGTTTCCTGATATCACTTGGAGTGAATCAAATTGACGAAGACTGAACTGTGATGCTGGGGACTTCTGGTGGAGGTGGATCATCCAGTCGGCATTTCTGACTTAAGATTAATGCGAATGCTTCAGCCTTTTCTTTTGCAGAGATGAGCTGAGCTAGCCCACCAGTGAGAATGGGGATATGTGTGAAGCATCCTCCAGTTATTTGTTTAATTGTCCACCACCATTCGTGACTGGATGTGGCAGGACAGCAGAGCTTGGATCTAACCCGTTGGTTATGGAATCGCTTAGCTCTGTCTGTCCCATGCTGCTTATGCTGTTTGATATGCAAGGGGATGCATTGTAGCTTCACCAGGTTGACACCTCATTTTCAG